>NC_046653.1:8291370-9021627 GCF_900324485.2 Mastacembelus armatus | reverse complement strand
AGGGTGGGCAGGGGCTTTCAGGATCAAGCCCGTCCTTCGCCGGAACAGCCTTGGGCCCAGCGTCCCCCCCCCCCCCCCCCCCAAAGCCCCTAAGGGCCGTGGTGCCAGGGGATGAAACTTCCGGGTCGGCGGTCGGGGCTTCACCCAACAGCACAGCTGTTGGGCTGCTCTCACTTCAGACTCATGGGTACGAGTTGCAATTCCGATGCCGGCCCCCTATATCGAACCTGGTCAAAACGACCATCATCAGAGACCCGGCAAAAACCCCTCCAGGAGAGTGGCATCTCCACCCGGAGGTGCTAAACAAGATCTGGAGCCTCTATGGCAGGGCGGAGGTGGATCTGCCTCGCAGGAGTCGATACACTGTCCCCTCTGGTTTTCCCTGGTGCTCTAGCCCATCCCTGGTCTCGGGGTCTCTTGTATGCCTTCCCACCGCTATCCCTAGTTGTTCCAACACTCCAGAGGGTTCTTCAGGATGGTCAGGACTGTTATTGGTGGCCCCCTGCTGGCCGTCACGGCCATGGTTACCACTACTGCGCGAATTCTGTCGCAGCAGGCCATCGTGCCTTCCGCACAGGGAAGACCTTCTGTCCCAACTGGGAGGGAGGATCTGGCACCCCAATCCTTGATGTTTCCAGCTGTGGGTTTGGCCGTTGGAATATATGAATGTGGTAACCCCTCAGCCATTGGATGTGGTCCTCCGGCCAGAGGCCTTGGGATCTTCTCCGTGAGGTGGATACTCTTCGTGACTTCGCTGATATAAGTCATTCAGTGCTTGCAGGACCGCCCTCTGGAGGTCAGGAAGGATGAAATAGAACGAGAGTTACGCATGTAACTGCGGTTCTATGAATCCTGAATTGACTGCCAGAGCTCTCTTGTCCCTCAGAAGCCTTGCGTTCCCATGAGAAGATTCTGTAGGAAAAGAGCCTCAGATGACGCTGGAATATATCACCTCTGGGGGTCATCCGGGGTCCCAGTGACTTTGTTGATATAATTACTCGAACTGCGCACGCGCGAAGGGAGCATTCAGTACTTGCAGCACCGCCCTCTGGTGGTCATTCCGGATTCATAGAACCGCAGTTACATGCGTAACTCTCGTTTTATAAACTGAGCGAGTCAAAATAATCCCAAGAAATCTTGAAATACTAGCCTTAAAATCATATTAGTACATTGATATTAGCAATATAAAAGTACAAATATCACAGTATATTGTAATAAGTCTGTTACAAGTTAAATTCTGTATGCCAAATTTTGATTGAGTAAAATTTAAAAGTATTAGCAATGAAATATACTTGAAGCATCAGAAATAGTCATTCAGTGGCACATCAAAGAGTAACTAGTAAATGAAATTATAAAATAAATGTAGTAGAATATTTTCCTCTGAAATATACTGAACTCAAACTATGACGTAGCAAAAGGATGGGAATACTGAAGTAAAGTACAGATGCCTCAAAATTGTACTGATTTCTACAACAAATGTGGCAGCCAACCTCCAAGTCCTTACACTGTCGCCAAAGGACCCCCCACTCTGTTTGACTGATAGCTCCCATAGGTGATGGGAAACAGGGTCTATCTGCAACAGAAGCTGTGGTTTTGCTAAAATGAAATATCTGTTAAAAATACAAAATTACTCACACAGACTTTGCAGATTATTCTTGATGTAAATATTTGCTGTTTATTTTGTCAGATTTTGTACCATGGCATCTCCACTGATGAGTCTGGTTAATGATGACAGCAGATACCAGAAATCCTTCCAGCTTTTCCTGGAGCGTTCCTCTGAGCATCAGTGTATGCAGGACTTCATCCATAATATTCTGCCAGACATACTGACCAGGTAAGATACCACACACTTCTGTCTGATTACTTCAGTGATATCAACATACTGTCACAGTCTTTGTCCGACATCTAAAGACAGCATTACCTGTCTGGATAAAACTGATTACAAACCAGATCTGAAAAAACCAAGTCCTGGAGTGTGGTTAACATGACAAATAGTATGAGAAACTACTGAGCAACACTTAGGAGGATCATCTTGTAGTTATTGTAAGACAGAACTTTGTGAAACCTGTGTATGTATTGTTATAGCAATGTTCCCCAGTGGTTGAAAGTAAATTTCTGCCTCTTTAACCGGAAACTATTTATCACAAACATTCAGGCTTTAAAGAGCAGGTTCATGAGCCAAGTTCAACTAATTATCATGCATTTGTTTTATCAATGTAAATTCTTTTCACTGTTTAGACAGTGATGAGCTCATGAGCAAACAAACAATAAAGTGATGTAACCTGTGCAGATGAGCCAACATGCACTGTCTTTGTCAGTGCTGCTGAAAACAGTCAGCAGTGCCAGTTGTTGACGACTGAAGTCCATCCTAAAAAGAACATGTAGGTTCTTTGTTCTTTCACTCACTAAATCAAATAAGTGACAATTAAAATAGATGAACCAGCTGAACAGTGTGTGCATAACTGTGAATGACAATTAGTGTTTGTCTCGTCCTGCATTTCTCTCCTGTTGATATAAGCTGTAGGAGGTGAATGTCAGGCAGCAGAGAACCAAACTAAACTCTCTACTCCATGTGACTGTCTATGAGGCAGATCAGAGAGGAGTCTGGAGACTCACAGCTAAATTAGAAAGTTTAATGGTCTAATCAGACACGAATGACAGAACATGTCGCAGTAGCAGTCGATGCATCTGTGCTTGGAAATTCTTCAGACACTGGATCAAAACATGTCACATACCCAAGTGTCAGGCAGAATTGACAGTTACCAGCCCAAAAATCTGACCCACATTTGGCAGGTTGGAGATGGAGACTGGACTGTTCTGAAAAGTCCAAATTTTTTTCTTTTTTCTGCTCTGCCCTCAGTGTTGCAGATGGAAAGTCCCATCTAAATGTCATAGGAGTTGGAAGTGGAGCTGGTAAGAACACACACTATAGGACATTTTCACTGCTGAACTTAGCTTATGTTCTATGGGACACTGTAAATAGCCGAGCGTCCTCTGCTGTTACTCTGTTACTCTTCCATCATCATCACTGCTTTTCATCATTAAATCTGGTGAACCATTTGGACTGAAACAATTGTAAAAATCAATAGTTGAAGACATTTACTCTAAGGTGTACTTAAGTACAAAACTGAGATACAGTACTTGTGCTATCTAGAGATTGAGTCATAGCAACTGGACTTCTAGTCTTTAGGTCGATCTAAAAACATCAAGCACTAACATCAAGGAGGACTTGAGTAGATATACAGTAAGGTTCAAGTCCATTTTCATTAAGTCCTTGGTGTATTTGTGCTTGTGTTGAAACATAGGAAAAGTATATTTTTTGTAATTCTCCAAAACACAAGATTAGTGAAAGAGTTACTGATACATAAAAGCCTATTCAAAGGAAATTTGTGCGAAGTGGCCCAACATGACTTCCTCTGTGATTGGAGATCTGCTCCCTGTGTAGATTTAAATGGCTCATTTTAGGATTAGGAAAATCCCATGACTCTCATGACTTTCCAGTGATTACACACTACTGACAACACACTAATAATTTATTACTATATTCCATTTCCATTTCAGCTAATACATCGCTCTAAATATTACACATTGGAAATTTACATATGGATCTGGACACATTGTGCACCACTGGATAGCACACCTAACTTAGGTTATGTTATGGTGGTTGACTGAATGTAGAGTTTGCCTGTTGGTGGAAAGTAAGTCCAAATGTTATTTGCAAGAAGTATAGTAGGTGGTTTTAAATAAAAACTGTATTTGTGCCTGAAGGTGAGATGGACCTAGAGATCTTCTCCGAGCTCCATCAGAAACACCCAGGGGTGACAGTGGATAATGAGGTGGTGGAGCCTAACAGCCAGCAGCTCCATAATTATAAAGGTACAGTCTTTACAAGTACACCTTTTCATTTACCACAATTATACATTCACAATCTCCCCTAAAATATGTTTCAGTATTTCACTGCAACAATGTATATTCCTGTTTCTTCTTGTATTTCTGAATGAGGATGCATTTTAAAGCAGCTCTTGGCTTTCACACTTATGCATTCGTAATAGTCATTCATGTAATTACTGCAGGGAGTCCTTTAGTCACTGGTCCTGGACTCAAAGCCTCATATCAGTACCCAAGCTTCTGAAGTGTCTTGGAGTAAAACAGTAAATACAATCCAGCTCCAAGTCTGCTGCTCCCTAGCCTGTAATTTACCATCATGTCAGTGCTGCTATCACAAAATATTCATGATATTGACAAGATATTGTGTAATTTGCACTTAAACTGGAGTCTGATGGACTTCATTTTTGTTTTTTCTGTGCATCTCTAATATGGTGGGCATTTAATACACTGAATTTTGAAAAAATATTGCAGAAGAGTGTTTTCTGAGTTAATTTTTTACTTTCCCTAAAAATGTCACATGCATTAACAATACAGAATGTGATTTTTGACACTAATATTTTTGGTGTAAATACAGTAATATGGTATACTATGGTAGATTTTTTATTTTTTTATTTTTTTTTTTTTTGCTTTTCTGCAGTTTTAGTGTCACAGAAACCAGGTTTAGACTACATCAAATTTATCTGGAACCAGATGACTACATCTGAGTTTGAAGAGCACTGGAATGAAAAGAAGATGACCAAGAAAGCTGACTTCATTCACATGATACAGGTTGGTGCTGCTGATGCTGATCCAGCTTCTGGCCCACAGACACATCTTGGTCATATTCATTTGGTGACACTTCACAGAAATGAATCCCATCAGAACATGTGTCTACCATAGTGTTATAATTAGATGTTCTGTGAATCCAGTTAAAAGCTCTTTATCTGTGGTGAAATCAACAGATGCTGTACTATGTGAAGGATCCTGAAGCTACCATCAACTTCTTCCATAGTCTCCTGGACAAGAACGGGAAGCTACTGATCATCCTGGTGTCTGGTTAGTGGATCAGTGATTATTGTAGCCTGTGAAAAGCAGCACAAGGAAAAACCCATTCCTGCATTCTGGTAAACACTGTGCACATTTCTCACAGCGGAAAGTAGAAAAACAAACATGTTGTGCTGCAAATTCTGAATTCTATAAAAACATTTATTATATTTCAGTCAGTGCCATGATATCTCTTCTGTTGATGAGGCTGTTTTCTTTTATCACACATGCTGTCAATGTTTCTGAAGGGAAGGCAGAGTTGGCCATTCAGTCAGTTGATTTATTATTTTATTTCAAACTATATTTATGATGCACACGGTGATTAGTTCAGAATCAACATTCAGTCTCATTGAGCTGCCAGCATGACTGTCTTGTTTTCATGCCATCTGTTTCAACAGAGATTGGTTGGGGGACGCTGTGGCAGAAGTACAGGAACCAGCTCTTTAATACAGAAGTAAGTCAGTGTGTGACCACTGGAGACATCAAAACCATCCTGGACTCCAAGGGGCTGAGCTACCAGAGCTATGAGCTGCCAAATGAAATAGATATCACCGAATGTTTCAGTGAAGGGGATGAGAAGGGAGAGCTGCTGCTTGATTTTGTCACTCATGTGGTGAACTTCAGTAAAACGGCTCCAGCTGAGCTGAAAGCTGGTGTCTTAGATTTGCTTCGGCAGCCAGACTGTAGTGTGGAGTCCAACGGAAGAGTTATCTTCAAAAGCAGCATTGGAGTGATAGTCATAGATCAGCTTAGTTAGAACAGTCTGTTAGTACAGTGAATGTGATATTTGATTCTAACATCATATAATCTTTGATGGGCTACATTTGGCAGAGTGTACAAACTCCATTACACTGCTGCTTTGATTGTCACTTCACTTTGGAAATATGAAATAAATGGAACATTTAATTTCACATGGAAACAAATGTATTAATTTTATATAGACTGAACACTTCTGTGAGTGGTTGGATTGTGTTTTGTTGTTCAGTTTTATATATATATATCTATATATATCCCAGCCAACTGGGAGCAACAGTGGGTCTTTTGTCAGCTTTTTCTATTCATGTGTATTGGGTGAAATTAAAACAAACCAAAATAGTGTTATATATATATATATATATATATATATATATATATATATATACACTATATATTATATAGATTAACTATATAAAATTAAAAACAAGACTTTAAAATGCATAAAGTTAATACATATACTCATTAGTAAGTACATATATTTCAGACTTGCATTTTGACCAATATCCCACAGTCCCTGTTGGGTTTCAAACCAGGAGATGGTGTTTATACAAACTGTGAAAAAGTGACTAAAAACTGACCAAGGTCCATCTGCTGTTCCAAGCAGACCATGACATCAAGCTAGCTTGACGTTAGATAACTTACGTTACGTTTTCATTTGTTTGACTAAGGTCACATGATGTCAGTATAAAAATACCTGGCTCTGTTAGCTCACCAAACCAGCAACATGCAGACAAAGGAGAGCTGAAAACAGGTCAGACACATTTTTGGAAAAGTATAAATAAGGGCTTGATTAAAAATCCCATGGAACACTATTAATTATTTATTAATTACACTATTATTGTAGGACAATGAATTGAATATGGCACCACTACACACCTGACAAAAATGGCTGCGCATCAAAACTCACAGATTAAGAGGGCGGGAGAATGCCAACTAAATGAATCAAAACAAAGTCACGTAAAACTAGAGTACATTTTCACTGCTGAACTTAGCTTATGTTCTATGGGACACTGTAAATAGCCGAGCGTCCTCTGCTGTTACTCTGTTACCTTCCATCATCATCACTGCTTTTCATCATTAAATCTGGTGAACCATTTGGACTGAAACAATGTAAAAATCAATAGTTGAAGACATTTACTCTAAGGTGTACTAAGTACAAAACTGAGATACAGTTTTGTGCTATCTAGAGATTGATCATAGCAACTGGACTTCTAGTCTTTAGGTCGATCTAAAAACATAAGCACTAACACAAGGAGGACTTGAGTAGATATACAGTAAGGTTCAAGTCTTTTCATTAAGTCTTGGTGTATTTGTGCTTGTGTTGAAACATAGAAAAGTATATTTTTGTAATTCTCCAAAACACAAGATTAGTGAAAGAGTTACGATACATAAAAGCCTATTCAAAGGAAATTTGTGCGAAGTGGCCCAACATGACTTCCTCTGTGATTGGAGATCTGCTCCCTGTGTAGATTTAAATGGCTCATTTTAGGATTAGGAAAATCCCATGACTCTCATGATTTCCAGTGATTACACACTACGTGACAACACACTAAAATTTATTACTATATTCCATTTCCATTTCAGCTAATACATCGCTCTAAATATTACACATGGAAATTTACATATGGATCTGGACACATTGTGCACCACTGGATAGCACACCTAACTTAGGTTATGTTATGTTGGTTGACTGAATGTAGAGTTTGCCTGTTGGTGGAAAGTAAGTCCAAATGTTATTTGCAAGAAGTAAGTAGGTGGTTTTAAATAAAAACGTATTTGTGCCTGAAGGTGAGATGGACCTAGAGATCTTTCTCCGAGCTCCATCAGAAACACCCAGGGGTGACAGTGGATAATGAGGTTGTGGGCCTAACAGCCAGCAGCTCCATAATTATAAAGGTACAGTCTTTACAAGTACACCTTTTCATTTACCACAATTATACATTCACAATCTCCCCTAAAATAGTTTCAGTATTTCACTGCAACAATGTATATCCTGTTTCTTCTTGTATTCTGAATGAGGATGCATTTTAAAGCAGCTCTTGGCTTTCACACTTATGCATTCGTAATAGTCCACATGTAAACTGCAGGGAGTCCTTTAGTCCGGGTCCTGGACCAAAGCCTCATATCAGACCCAAGCTTCTGAAGTATCCGTTTTGCTAAAATGAAATATCTGTTAAAAATACAAAATTACTCACACAGACTTTGCAGATTATTCTTGATGTAAATATTTGCTGTTTGTTTTGTCAGATTTTGTACCATGGCATCTCCACTGAGGAGTCTGGTTAATGATGACAGCAGATACGAAAAAGCCTTCCGACTTTTCCTGCAGCGTTCCTCTGAGCATCAGTGTATGCAGGACTTCATCCATAATATTCTGCCAGACATATTGACCAGGTAATATACCACACACTTCTGTCTGATTACTTCAGTGATATCAACATACTGTCACAGTCTTTGTCCGACATCTAAAGACAGCATTACCTGTCTGGATAGAACTGATTACAAACCAGATCTGAAAAAACCAAGTCCTGGAGTGGGGTTAACATGACAAATAGTATGAGAAACTACTGAGCAACACTTAGGAGGATCATCTTGTAGTTATTGTAAGACAGAACTTTGAGAAACCTGTGTATGTATTGTTATAGCAATGTTCCCCAGTGGTTGAAAGTAAGTTTCTGCCTCTTTGACTGGAAACTATTTATCACAAACATTCAGGCTTTAAAGAGCAGGTTCATGAGCCAAGTTCAACTAATTATCATGCATTTGTTTTATCAATGTAAATTCTTTTCACTGTTTAGACAGTGATGAGCTCATGAGCATACAAACAATAAAGTGATGTAACCTGTGCAGATGAGCCAACATACACTGTCTTTGTCAGTGCTGCTGAAAACAGTCAGCAGTGCCAGTTGTTGACGCCTGAAGTCCATCCTAAAAAAGAACATGTAGGTTCTTTGTTCTTTCACTCACTAAATCAAATAAGTGACAATTAAAATAGATGAACCAGCTGAACAGTGTGTGCATAACTGTGAATGACAATTAGTGAGTGTTTGTCTCGTCCTGCATTTTTCTCCGTTGATATAAGCTGTAGGAGGTGAATGTCAGGCAGCAGAGAACCAAACTAAACTCTCTACTCCATGTGACTGTCTATGAGGCAGATCAGAGAGGAGTCTGGAGACTCACAGCTAAATTAGAAAGTTTAATGGTCTAATCAGACACGAATGACAGAACATGTCGCAGTAGCAGTCGATGCATCTGTGCTTGGAAATTCTTCAGACACTGGATCAAAACATGTCACATACCCAAGTGTCAGGCAGAATTGACAGTTACCAGCCCAAAAATCTGACCCACATTTGGCAGGTTGGAGATGAAGACTGGACTGTTCTGAAAAGTCCAAATGTTTTTCTTTTTTCTGCTCTGCCCTCAGTGTTGCAGATGGAAAGTCCCATCTAAATGTCATAGGAGTTGGAAGTGGAGCCGGTAAGAACACTGTAGCAAATATAAATATATACATGTATTGAACATGAATGTGTTATTATGTCTGGTTTAGGAATTATGAATATCATAAACCATCTTCATAATTTTGTGGCACCAGATCCTTTGATGGCGGATCAACCAGTCAGTTAATGAGCAATACAGGATATCAGTCTACAATCTGAATGAGAGTTCTCCCGATTCAGTGACGTATTTACTGTGTGAAATAACATCGATAATGCCAGTAACAGATGTCTATTTATTTACATAGGGGGAAACAGAGGGAGAATTGGTCAGAGAAACTGGATGAATTAACAATTAAAGCATTATAACAGTATAAAAGTAGGTGTTTCGCAAGAAGCTCTAAGTAAATATGGAGACCAGCTGAGATCAGTGTGAGACAACCAGCACAGCCATGGGTTACTTGTCTGACCTCGACTTTACTGAGGCTCAGTCCGTTTCGCTGCGGGTTGGTCCAACTGCAGTCTGCCAGCGGTTTTCCAGGAGATACATAGGCGTTCCCCGAAGACGTCCGCTGCAGGCCTGTAGTCCGTTCATTGTCTTTTGTCACTCTCCATCTGGCTGCTGCAGGGTTGTCCCGTGGAGTTTCGTTGATGTGGGCTGATCAGCTGGAGGTGAGCTGTTTCCTGCAAGACAGCCAGGGAGGATGTCTTTGGGTCTCTCCTGTGCTTGGGCAATAAAAGCATTCTCTACCTCATCATCTGTCAGTGATCTCTTTCTGAGGGTCTTTTTTTTTCTCAGAGCGAGAAGGTTTTCAGAGTTTCTGAGTCTCCAGAGAATCTTTACGATTTTGCAGGGATTTTGAGGAATCAGAAAGTCTGTCTGCACATCTGGGTGTGTACTGTCTTTTTGTGTCTTGCTGTGCTGGGTGGCTAATCCATCTGGTTGGTCCATCATTGTGCATGACACAATGTGGTTGTTCTAGGAGGTGCTCCGTCGTTGCTCGTGATTGGTTCACAGTTCCCTGACTGTGATGGTGCAGTCTCACTGGTCTGTGTGAATTGAGAGACTAATCTTTTCTTTAAGTTTTTAAGAATGTTTTCTAAAATGGGACAATCATTTCTTTTTCCATCCAGCAAAGTTCAAACACATGACAAACTTAGCAACTAACCAGAGTCAATAGTTCAACAACAACATAAATGAGCGTCAATAAAACCTGCCACAGGTATATGGATTAACAACAAGCATGACTGACAGATAAACAATAGCACATCTTCTATATCACACCGTAGTCTGACAGCGATGCTCTGCATAAGTCTGGTCACACATGTTCCATGTACTTAGCAATCAAAGTAGAAATATAACAACAACAATTCATTGTCATTGCATTGGTTTCAAGTCCTTTCTACAAGGGAGTTTTAAGGTATTAAGGTATTAACAGCCAGGAGGGAGCAGGGGAGTCTATTTGTTAAGAGGAGTTCTCTTAGTAAGAGCCTGTGGTCTGCTCTTTGTCAAATGGAGCCTTGACAGTGCAGGTTTTGGCGGAGAGGGCTGTGCTGTAACGGAACCAGGCTGACACAAAGGTAAGTGCTGTCCTCAAAGTATCTTTATTTGCAGGAACGTAGGAACAGGAATCATATGAACAAGTATTGGAAACCACGGGGAGTGAAGTCCGTGTCTCACTTCGATTAGCTACGAGATCGGACGGGGAACGGGAGTGTGAGAAGCGTATTTATGTGTGAGGGAGAGTGCAGATGAGGTGCAGGTGAGTGACTTGGGAACAGGTGAGACGAATAGTGGTGATTGCCAGGGGGAAAACCTGGCAGAACCGTAACAGTACCCCCCTCTCCACAGCCAACTCCTGGGGGCCGGACCCCCCTCCTGAGGACAGGGGACCGTGGAAACTGGGGACAGAGGAGACTGGGGACCGTGGAGAGGCAGCAGCCGCGGTGGCGGTGGTTCCGGAGACCGCGGCCACGGCGGTAGAGACTGCGGAGGCAGCGGTTCTGGAGACCACGATAGCGGTGGTGACAGCTGCGGAGGTGGTGGTTCAGGGGACACTGGCGGCGGCAGCTCGGGGGACTCTGGTGGTGACAGCTCGGGGGACTCTGACGGCGGCTGCTGAGACGGCTGAGGAAGCTGCTGCTGAGACGGCAGGGGATGCTCTGGCAGCGGTCGCGGCAGCAGCGACTCAGGGATCTCAGGTTTGTGCCGCAGGGGCGGCGACCTGAGACTCGGTGGCTCTGGGAACGCTGGAGACGACTCTGGGAACGCTGGAGGCTCTGGCGGCCGGAGATACTCGGGCTCTGGCTCTGGCGGCTGGAGATACTCGGGCTCTGGCTCTGGCGGCTGGAGAGACTCAGGCTCTGGCGGCTGGAAAGACTCAGGCTCTGGCTCTGGCGGCTGGAGAGACTCAGGCTCTGGCGGCTGGAAAGACTCGGGCTCTGGCGGCTGGAGAGACTCGGGCTCGGGCGGCTGGAGAAGCTGAGACTCGGGCTCGGGCGGCTGGAGAGACTCGGACTCGGGCGGCTGGAGAAGCTGAGACTCGGGCTCGGGCGGCTTGGGAGAGACTCGGGCGCGGATTGCAGGATGGACTCGGGCTTGGACTGCTGGAACGATTCGGGCTGGGACTGCTGGAGGAACTCTGGCTCTGGCTGCTGGCCCTTTAACTTGCGGCGACGTCGGCGGGGAGTCACCCGGGGCCGAGGCTCAGGTGGTTGGGCAGCATGATGTGGAAGGTTCTCCCCGACAGTGGCGACCCGGTTGTTGTTGTCGAGGGTGCAAATCCGACCAGGAAGCTGTTGGTGGCGACCCCGGCCACAGAAATAGGGCGGCGGAGTCACAAATTCTCCATGCCCCCTCTATGGGAAGGCACTGATCTAGGCACTGTTCCAGAACCAACCTGAGATCTTGGACGTGGTAGACTAGCCAGTTGGTCCCCTCCTGAGACAGGCGACCCTCGGGACCCAGGAGAATGTCAGTAAACGCCGTGAGGGAGGTAAAGATGTCCCGGTAGCAAACCGCCCGCTGGATTTCCTCCGACAGGAGCGGTAGCGGTAGGTGCAGGTGAGTGACTTGGAAACAGGTGAGACGAATAGTGGTGATTGCCAGGGGGAAAACCTGGCAGAAGCATAACATGTGCCACTTCCTGTTGTTTACCTTAGTAGGTCACTAAAGGTTTTAGAGCCATAAATTCCCTGGAGGATAAAACTCCTCCTTCAGTCTTGGAATGTGAACATATCCCTGCCTTAGGTCTGCTACAACACATACTAAAGGACATATTCACTGCTGAACTTATGTTCTAAGGGTTTGTTGAAGGGTTGGTGTTGAGAAAGATACCACACCTACCTCAATACACTGTTGCAACTACTGATGTGCTACGATGCACTCATACCCCAATCATTGTGATTCAGCACAATTTGATTCTACACAATGAAAGCATGTGTGACACAACATGATCGAATGATGGACAGGTGTGATGCTATGCAATTCAGTGAATTTGATTAAAACCACCTACTACTTGGAAATAACATTTTGACCTTTCCAACAGTACCCAAAGTCTTCATTTAGTCAACCAACATAACATAACCAGTGGTGCAAGATGTATCCAGATCCTTTAGTTAAGTACAAGTGGCAAATGGCACATTTCTCACAAATTACATTTTATAAATGATCTACTTTAAATAGAATTTAGCCACAGCAGGTAATTTTGCTTTAGGATTTATTGAACCTGAGAAGTAACCAGGTATAAATGAAGCACAGGAAGTGATGTGGACAGATGTTGAATATTCCTGATTAGAATAAATACTAACTTACAATCCATTATAATGGATTATACTGTCTATTATCTACAGGTAATCTGTAACATAGCTCCATTGTGAAACTGACATGACAGGTCAGATAAATTAGAAGTACTAGATTCAACTGTTGGTCACTAATAGTTACAAAAGATAGTCCCTCACAAATCTGCACTACCTGGCATCTTTGTGAATGGTAAGTAAATATTTAAATAAAACCTGTATTTCTTCTTGTAGGTCAGATGGACCTAGAGATACTTTCAGAGATCCATCAGAAACACCCAGGGGTGACAGTGGATAATGAGGTGGTGGAGCCTAACAGCCAGCAGCTCCATAATTATAAAGGTACAATCTTTGCAGGCGCACATTCTCACGCATCATAAGTTTCTGAACATTCACCTTGTATATTCCTATTTCTTTTTGTATCTCTTAATAATCAGAATACATTTCAAAGTGACTCTTATGCTTTCAGGGGGATATTGTGAAGTATGAATGAATCTTCTGTGATTTACAGACTTTCTCAGAGAAAGGCTCATAGTTAATTAGTAATTAGTACCAAAAGAACTGAAACATATTTATCCACATATATTTCTTTCATCATTAGATACAACCTACAGACGTTTAATGCCAAGAATTCCTTTACCGGAAAACAGCTTTTAAAGTTTATTTTCACTGATATTTTACTCCTGTTAAAGTGTGTTTTTCTACTTTTTCTGTGCCTAATGGTTTTGAAATGGACAGGGCTTTGGGCCAAGTGGTATCCACTGGTTTTAATGTTAAGTTTAAGTTTAATGTTTAAGTTTAATACAGCACAAGCAAGTTTGTTGGTTTTGATAGCAGAGCAGCAAATTACCCAACTTCAATTGCAAGTATTATAGCCTAAAACATGCTGAGTATAGAAAATATATTTCAACAGTATTTCAGTGTTTACTTTTTAATACACAAAATTTTCAATAATAGTGAAGAGGAGTGTTTTCTGAGTTTTACTTTCCTGGAAAGAAAAAAACATGCAGTAACAACACAGAAAGTAATTTTTCACACTGTAAGAGTTTTTTGTTCAAATACACTGATATAAAGTATCTATTTGTTATCTGTCTGCAGCTGCAGTGTCACAGAAACCAGGTTTATACTACATCAAATTTACCTGGAACCAGACGACTGCGTCTGAGTTTGAAGAGCACTGGAAAGAAAAGAAGATGACCAAGAAAGCTGACTTCATTCACATGATACAGGTTGGTGCTGCTGATGCTGATCCAGCTTCTGGCCCACAGACACATCTAGGTCATATTCATTTGGTGACACCTCACAGCAATTAATCCCATCAGAACGTCTGCTCTATCTTGCTCATTGCCTGTTGCTGTGAGCTCACACATATCTTCTCTCCGTGAAAGTGGTGCACATTGCAGGTGAATACAACGTGGCCGCAGACATTATGTCCTGAGGCAGTCCTCACACGGGGGATTGGCGTCTCCATCCAAGAGAGTGGCTCAGGTATGGAGCAGGTTTGGACAGGTGTCAGTGGATCTTTTAGCAGCTTGCGACAACATGGTGTGACCATTGGTTCGCTATGTGGGCAAAGAACAACCCACCACTGGGGATAGATGCCTTTGCTTATTGGCCATGGCCTCTTTGCCTTCTCTATGCATTCACTCTGATCCCCCTGATCTCTCAGCTGCTGGCTTGGATTCAGGAGGAGGATCTGGAAGTGATTCTGATAGCTCCGGAGCAGGCCAGAGCATCATGGTTTCCACTTCTGTGACACATTCTGGCATCTCCCCCACAGAAGATTCCATGGAAAGATTTCGCTCTGTCGGGGTGTCATCATCATCAATGGTGTTTCTTCCATTGCAGGCCCTCTCCCCATGGTTTTGTCATTTCTCCGGTTATTCCTGGAGAGAAATGTGGCGTTTAACACCATAAAAACATGTGGTGATTCAGATCTACAGTGATCACACTGGACGGTTTCTTTTGTCCACCCCATTCATCCGCAGAGGAAACTGCGTTGCACCTTCTCTGCCCAGTGCACACTCTGGCATGTTATGTGGAATGCGCGGCAGAGCCTAGACAATTCCTTTTTTTCTGGCTCTTCTCCTGGGTTGCCAGGCCCAGTGAGGCGTGAAGCATTTCTGGCTATCGCTTTGACCCATAGTGGTAGCCCAGAGGGCTGCACCACAATGAAACACAACATTGGTTACATATTGTAATCCAAGATTCTGTGAATTGGGTGCAGCCCTCTGGGCTGTGGGCCACACACAAGAACGGTTCTGTTCTAAGGAAACAGCTTGCATGTCCTTGAGCTGCGGACGAAATTGAGATACTCAGTCCGGGCGAGGAGGGCTCAGTCCGGGTCGGCATAGATGAATTTCTCTTTAGTGCACAGGTGCAAAGAAAGGATATGGGCCATAGTGATAACCCAGAAGGCTGAGCCCAGTTCACTGAATCTTGGTTTGCAATAAGTAACCAATGTTACCAGCTCACTGATTATCTGTGGTGAAATCAACAGATGCTGTACTTTGTGAAGGATCCTGAAGCTACCATCAACTTCTTCCATAGTCTCCTCAACAAGAACGGGAAGCTACTGATCATCCAAATGACCGGTTAGTGGATCAGTAAGAAAATACTATGACAGTGGTTATTGTAGCCTGTGAAAAGCAGCACAAGGAAAAAGGTTTTCTGACATTCTGTTCCATTCTGTGCACTGTGCATAAAATTCTTTGTCTTATTTTCATGCCATCTGTTCAAGCGACTAGTGGCTGGGAAAAGCTATGGCAGAAGTACAGGAACCAACTCTTTAAAGGGGAAAGAGGTCCTTGTGTGACTACTGGAGACATCAAAACCATCCTGGACTCCAAGGGACTGAGCTACCAGAGCTATGAGCTGCCATCTGAAATGGATATCACCAAATGTTTCACTGAAGGGGATGAGAAGGGAGAGCTGCTGCTCGATTTTCTTACTCAGCTGGTGAACTTCAGTCAAACGGCTCCAGCTGAGCTGAAAGCTGGTGTCTTAGATTTTCTTCGGCAACCAGACTGTAGTGTGGAATCCAACGGCCAAGTTATCTTTAACAACACCATGGAAGTGATAGTCATAAATCAGCTCAGAAGAGTCTGTTAGTACAGTGAATGTGATATTTGCAATTGATTGTTAGCATAGCTGTTAAATTGATTATTTAAATTGGGTGGAGTAGTACTCTAAAATTGCCCATAATAGTGAGTGTGAGTGTGTGTGGTTGTTTCTCTTTGTGTGTCTCTATGTGGCCCTGTCATGACCTGTCCAGGGTGTACCCCTGCCTTCCACCGAAAGAGGGCTGGGATAGGCTCCAGCAGATCCCTGTGACCCTGGTTAAGGAATAAGTGGGTATAGAAAATGGATGGATGGATGGGTGGAGTATTTTACCTTGTATAATCAACTATTAAGCTCTTAGCCTATGTGGGAAATACTTTGTGTTACATGATCAGTGGTGCAGTCTTGCTTTGACAAAACATGAACTATCGCCAGGAAATGTTGTGATTTTATAGTTTTTCTAAGAACCGCTATTTTGGGTTGGTATATTATTTCATGTGAACAATGAAAATGGCTTAATTGTTATTATTTTATAAGCATCTTATTTTTGTTTTGTGTCACAATACACAAATTTTCCCAACAAATATCAAGATCAGTGTTTTAATCAGCTTCAGATTCTAACATCATATAATTTTAATAGGCTACATTTGGCAGACTGTACAAACCTCATTACAGTGCTGCTCTGACTAATCACATTACTTTGGAAATATAACAATAAATGGAACTGATCACTTACTTTTACCATGGAGATTGAGCTTTTAGTTTTAGATGAGCTGTTTGGATTGTGGCTTTTCGGTGATATGTATGAAAATATTTGCCCAGTTCATTTGTACAAGTGAAAGACAAGAGACAAAACCAAGGGCTGCTTACACTGACCCCTAGGTTTTGCTTGTAAAATTAACTTGCAAAGATGACTGGAAGATAAGGTAATATTGAAGTCCACACAATAGAGATATTAAGGTTTATATTTCATTAATTCATTATCTGTACTCGCTTATTTGTATTTAGGGTCACAGGGATCTGGTGGAATCTATCCCAGCTCTCTTCACATGAAAGGCAGGGGTACACCCTGGACAGGTCACCACAGGGCCACGTATAGACAAAGAGAGAAAATGTAAACTCCACACAGAAAGTTGTGGAAAATTCTCCGGGCAGCCAGGGCCGAGTGAAGCCGGATTTACCTGATTTAGTAAATGAGAAATTAATGTTAAAGTGAGGTTTTGGGTACTAACATGAAAGCTGGCTTGTGCTGACTATGCACCAGTTGCAAAGCCTTGCTCAGCCAACTGGGAGCAACAGTGGGTCTTTTGTCAGCTTTTTCCATTCATGTGTATTGGGTGAAATTAAAACAAACCAAAATAATGTTATATATATATATATATATATATTATATAGATTAACTATATAAAATTAAAAACAAGACTTTAAAATGCATAAAGTTAATACATATACTCATTAGTAAGTACATATATTTCAGACTTGCATTTTGACCAATATCCCACAGTCCCTGTTGGGTTTCGAACCAGGAGATGGTGTTTATACAAACTGTGAAAAAGTGACCAAAAACTGACCAAGGTCCATCTGCTGTTCCAAGCAGACCATGACATCAAGCTAGCTTGACGTTAGATAACTTACGTTACGTTTTCATTTGTTTGACTAAGGTCACATGATGTCAGTATAAAAATACCTGGCTCTGTTAGCTCACCAAACCAGCAACATGCAGACAAAGGAGAGCTGAAAACAGGTCAGACACATTTTTGGAAAAGTATAAATAAGGGCTTGATTAAAAATCCCATGGAACACTATTAATTATTTATTAATTACACTATTATTGTAGGACAATGAATTGAATATGGCACCACTACACACCTGACAAAAATGGCTGCGCATCAAAACTCACAGATTAAGAGGGCGGGAGAATGCCAACTAAATGAATCAAAACAAAGTCACTTAAATAGTGAGAGTTCACAGCTTGATTTTGGTTTTAGTTCATTTTCTTTAACTATAATCACAGATAGAAACTAAACTAAACAACCTCAGGGGATCAGGGTTATTGGTGACTGCCTGTCAAGACCCCATCAAAATGAGTTTTCCTTTGCTCTGCAGCACACCAGACTTTCATCTTTTGCCGCTTCCTTCGTCCTTTCTTTTTAAGCATCTGCCCCTGACAGGCTCATATTACTGTAGATAAAATCAGTCATCCTGATTTTCTACCACCAATCACAGAACAATATTTTTGGGGGAAAATTTATGTCAAGGCAATATATGGTAAATGTGAAGGTCCCTCTTTCACCATATATTAAATTTCTGTTGTATGTTTGCATACAATATATGTGTAATGCACTGCAGGGCACAGTCGTGGCTGCAAAACCATAGGAGTTATTAGTAAGTAAGTATCTATGTAAGTACTTTTAAATGTACCTTAAGTATTAAAAGTAAAAGTACTCACACAATGGGTTGTCTCTCAATGTCAAAGCTGTGCCACTACTAATAATACTTATAAGCAACAACTTTTGTTTATTGGAAAGGATGGTGAATTTAGAGTCCTTACCCTTTGTAACACTGTTCACACTGTAACTTACAATTATGTGGTTGACAAGTTAACTATCAGGGATTATCTGCAAAGTTAATACCATTAAAGAGAACCAATTAAGAGAACTGGTTAAATCTTTAAATCGTTCATTTAACTCTAAAACAAGTCAATGCAAAGCATTGTGCTCTTTTGATAACAGTATAGGAAAAAAAAACGCAATACTTTTTAACCCCAGACTAGGCACAAAGTTTGCATGCCACGCAAGAACCAGTCAACAAAGGTAACGTTATAGATCTTACAGTGAGGAAAGTGAATATGATCATTTGCTAGGTTCATGAAAAAACAAGAAAACTTGCCCATTAACACTAATCTAACAACCGAGAAAGACAAGAGCCTTTACCACAATGTTAAATGGTGCCTTGTGATCACCATCTCTACTGAAAGACAAGCCACTGACCACTAGACAGGCGAAAAACACTAATGCACAGTGCTGCCCAGATTTCTATTTATTTAATGAAATATTATTGTCTGGCCAGATTAGTCTTTAGGATACTTTAGGATTGTCACTAATTTGGCTTAATTAACCCTCAAAATACCAAATAAACTTGTCAATATGGTGTTTATACAAACTGTGAAGTATGAACTTTGAGGAGGCTTCTCTACCGCCCTCTGCTGTCAGGATAGAGTTAAACCTGATTGGTTTAAACTTCCCAGGCACCAATGCAATCCATGTCTTTGTGTGGGCAAATTTTTGATAATAAAAAGTAACGAGTAACGGCACACATTGTAGAAATGTAGTGGAGTAGAAAGTATAGATAATAACTGAAAAATGTAATAGAGAAAATATCAAAAGTATGCACTATTATTTTTACTTTAGTAAAGTACACATATGTAAAAATGTACTTAAGTACAGTAACAAAGTACAAATACTTCGTTATATTTCACCACTGGACAACATGCACCAGGTATCTACATTGTAAATGTAATGAATACCAGGAATTCACTACTTTGGGTCAGTTTATTATTGATTAGGTGCAAGTGTGATTAATTATGGTATTAAAATTTCAATAGCAATTAGCAAATTGTTACTTTTCCCAGGAGTGGAAAGTCACAGGTTAGATGAGGAGATGTTTAAAGAGAGTAGACTGTTTTTCTTTGCTTGTTTTTTTGACTGAACCTGAGTGCACTCGTTATAATCAAAGGAGATTGCTGACTGCACTCCATGTTTCATTTATTGTTAATCTGAGACGAACTTATCTAAAGAGAAAATGTTTCCAACACATGTTCAGGAAAAGACTTTATGCCTGAAACTCTATAAAATACTAAAATACAAACCTAAACTATTACTGACTAAACAGACAACAGGTTATTTTCCTGTTAAAATGCTGTCAGCTCTCAGAACGTGATGGCAGATACTTCAGTGATATTAGTAGCCTTATAGTCTGCAACCCATCTGGATGTCTTGGTCCCACCAGGTAGCGATTGACTACAACTGTGGATCCCACATATTGTATCATTTGATTTAGATTTATTTTATTTGGATTGTTTTCAAGTAGCTACTGGCTCTCAGAACTATCTTAGGATTATGAACCAAATTTCAAATTCGTCCATGCTGAGTTGTCCTGTGCCAGAAGCAAGCTGGATTTTTAAGCCAGTGGAATGGACGGAGTGGTGGCCCAATCCACTTTTCAGGTGGGCTACAAGTTGCACACATTATTTCATACAAGCTTAGATTGTTTTGTAAAGAGAAACTTGTATTTCTTTTGCCAAGGTTTCTGCATTGTCATCTGTGGGAGGTCAAGACACAAAAAAGTAACATGGAATGTCCTGGCAACCTCTTCTCCTGCAGTGTTTACACAAAATCAACTGGAAAGTGGTGAATGGAAAAAGGTTTTACAGAATGTAGAGCAAAATCACACTAATCTGTAAGTATGAACCTAAATTGTCCCAATTTTGCAGGAGCAACAGATACAGAGATATTGCAGCACGACATCAGGTGGCTTAATTTGCCCTATGGTCAAGCAGATGGATGCCAGGAATGTCACAAGACGTGAGGGGCAGCTACTTTAATGGTGTTAAGACAGACACAGTTTTTATAAATGTTACATATGATTTTGCATCCAGATGTTTAATAAGTCCATGTTCAGACTGGATAAAAGTTATTTTTGTTATTGTAATTTCATATTTAAGGAGGACTGTCTACAGTTAGTTTAATTTTAATACATGTAAAAGGCTGCATTCTATGTCTACTCTGAACACAGTAAAGCAGTGTACTTCACTGTGGGGTCAGGTTGTGGCAGTGAAGAGGTTTGTCATGTTCTATCCAACAATAAATGTGCTTTTTAAAGCAGAGCTGATGTGTAGTCCTTTTAAGCCTCTATTTAAAGTTTGTTCTATTTTAATGGGCAAGTAATAAAGTTTGTGTGCCCTAATACAAATAAATAATACAAAAATAGATAACGATATAAATACAGATAAGATTAAAGAGAAGGGGTCGCCCCAGTAGGAGGGTATTTAAAGTTGGTCTGACACCTGCCACTACACGCTAAAGAAGCAGAAGGTTTTTATTCAATCCAGCTCTTCAGACATCCTCACTTCTTCACCTGTAAGTGAAAACTGTCATGATCCTAAAATAGGGTAATATATTTTCAGGGTATTTTTGTTGAGGTATCTAACAAAGATATACTAAACAAAATTATACCCAAGTATACTTGGCTGATAGGTATACAGAAACAAATATTGAATTATATTAGGCCAGCAGGGTGTCCGCGGATCCTTAAAGTCTTAAATTCCATATTACAAAACTAAGGCCTTAATTAGCATTGAAATGTCTTAAATTCGCGTTTCAAATGTCTTAAAATGAAATCTAACCGACCCCATAAAGAAGATTTTATTTTCATCTTGAAATCAATTTGAAAGCCTTTCGCGTATTTGTTACGCAGAAAGAAATAGGCGGAACCAACTAAAATACGCGTTTGAGGGGAGTTTATTTAACACATGCTTTCCGGCAGCTGCGTGAACTGCGGGAAAGTTTCAGCATTGGTCTTTTGCCATGGGTAAATGTACATTTAATGACAATTGGTTACAAAACCCTAATTTTGCGCCGTGGTTAAGTCCAGTTAGTGGCAACGTGTTCGAGGTCCGGTGCAGGCTGTGCAAAAAAAAGTAAAACTCGGAACAATGGGTATGAAATCTTTGGAGACCCACATGCGGTGTGAATAAGACAAAGCGGCTGCAGAAACCTGTCGGAAAACACCTGGCATTTTATTTTTGTTTTACTCAATAAACCAAACGGTGTGTAAACACTTTACATCAATAAACAGTGTGTTATTGTAATTGGTTGTATTGTGGGATGTTTTATTTTATTTCTACAAAATTGGTCTTAAATTTCATTGTGTGGTATTAAAAAGGTCTTAAAAAGTCTTAAATCTAGCTCTTAGAAACCTGCAGATACCCTGGCCAGTACTTGTACTTATTCTTAACTATACTTTGCTTATATTGACAATTATACAGAATTGTATAGGTCTATAGTCTGAATTTTTTGAAGATCGAGATATACATAGAATATAAATAAATATAATTATCCATTCCTGCCTTTTAATTTTCTTATTGTGTAGTTTCAGGTGGAATAACTTAGAGTGAATATTACAGAGGTAGATCTAAACCATTAGTAGCAAACAGCAAGTCCACTGAAACATAAACCACTGGTTACAACACTACTTCTCACTCATGACTGCTCTTTTAGTCATGTTCCTATGAATTTGGCCTATAGAGAATGTATAATACAGAGCACTATCTCTGTTGATAAATCAACACTAAAAAGTGTTTATATGTGAACAGTGGACACATATTACACATTTTAGTGGTAAATTAACACTCTGAGAGGGGGAGGGGGTTTGGACTGATGCGATTCCTCAGCATGACTCTCAGACTGAAACAATGTTTGACCACTATTGTTGTTTGAGTTCACATTATTCGGTCAAGGTCTGTTTGTTGTGTGTGTTTGTAGCAATGTATGTAGTTACTATTTCATCCTGTGTTAATTATTTTTGACTGAGTGTTGTGATACATGTACTGCCCTTTGTTGTGTGGGGGGTTGACCTAATGATTATATTGAGATTTCTATGGACTTGTCAAAATAAAAGAAAGCTGTTAAAACTGTCAAGTTTCCATTGTTTCCTGTGTAGGCCAGTGCTTGCTATACTATTGCTGCTATGCAACAACTTAGAGGTGAAGTAATCAAATTTAGTACTCTTATAGTTAACTAGACAATGCAATTTCTGAAGAAATTGCGTTGGGATTGCTCATTGCCGCGAAAAGCTTGAGTCAAATCGCGTCGCCGAAGCATGTTTTGAAACGCCTGACGCAGTTGCAATAATCGAGAAATATGAACTGTAGTGAGGGTGCTTTTATTTTGAGAAAATGCCATAAAAAGGCTTTTATTTTGAAAGGACAAAGACCTGAAACTGTATGCCAATAACCAATGTCTGTTTTAATACTGAGTTGCTGTTTCAGGCATTTCTATTGAGAAAATGCTATTTCAGGGCTTTTATTTTGAAAGGACAAAGTGCTGCAGGAGACTCTTGGGACCTTATACAAGAATCTGGACTTTATTTTGAATATTCCTTATACTTTACAAAAATGTAATATTTTCCTATAAATAACTGCAGACTTTTATTGTGAAAGCCTGACCATGTCAAAAACCATGGCTGACATGGAAAATGGCCTTACTTGGTAGCTGAAGCTGTATGCCAATAGGCAATGTCCATTTTAATATTGAGTTGCTGTTTCAGGGCTTCTCTATTGAGAAAATGCTATTTCAGGGCCTTTATTTTGAAAGGACAAAGTGCTGCAGGAGACTCATGGGACCTTTTACTAGAATCTGGACTTTATTTTGAATATTCCTTTTACTTCACAGAAAATGTAAATTGTTCTAAATAACTGAGAATGGTCCCCATGTGTAACAGCATTAGGCAGCCAGTCATTCTTAATTACCAACCACAGACAGTTGTTGTTCTGCTATGGCTTTGTGAGCTGTTGCTATGGTGACCTAAACCCAGAGTGGGAAGGGGAGTGACACAGCACTTTACACACGCGGATTGGAGAAACTGAGAAAACTTCACCTCACAAAATGGAGGACTACAGAAAAACTATAAGTGCTATCAATATAATTCTTTCACTAACAGTCCCAGGAGGCTTCAACAAAGAGACTGATCCTGATTTTTGTGAAGATATTCCAAAAAATGAAGGATTGGTGGCAAGTTAGAAACGGCCTTCATTTGTGTTTCTCACCAGAAATGGGAGAGCTCTTTATAATGGGAGTGAATGAGAGATTGAGCAGTCACTGTCTGTCTGTTTGGCCACGTGGTGGAAAAACTGTAGGTCCTATCAAAATGAGAACAGCATTGCCTGAAAGAAGACAAAACTCTCTACTACTTTTGAGAAAATGGTGTAAGAAGAGTCAAAACTGTGGCCGCGAGTTAGAGAGAAAAATTTTCCATAAACTTAACAGCTTCTCCCACTCTAGTGATGATGTCACCACTCTAGCTGTGAACATTCCACTCCCATAGACGCCAATGTAAAATTCAGAAAATTCCTAAAAAAACCCTAAAACTTAAACTGCAATTAAAGAAAAACCGTAATAGATATCAAAAAGCTGTATACAAGACGTATAGATTAATGCCTTCTGACCCGTTTAAAGGTCGAATGGTGTTTCTAGCTGAAAGTATGCTGACACAGTTAAAGCTGAAAGAGGACAAAGTTGAAGAGGATTTTAACATTCTCTCCATTCATTCCTATGGGAAAAACGGCGGAATAATAATAATAAAAAAAAATAAAAAATAAAAAATAAATAATAATTCTTTTTTCTTTTTTTCTATAAAAACTATAAAACTATAAAAGAATAGTTTTATAAACTAATAAGTCATAAGTCAAAATAATCCCAAGAAGTCTTGAAATACTAGCCTTAAAATCATACTAGTAGTACATTGATATTAGCAGTATAAAAGTACAAATATCACAGTGTACTGTAATAATAGTCTCCATGCCAAATTTTAATTGAGTACAATTTAAAAAGTATTAGCAATGAAATATACTTGAAGCATCAGAAAGTCATTCAGTGGCACATCAAAGAGTAACTAGTAAATGAAATTATAAAATAAATGTAGAATATTTTCCTCTGAAATATACTGAACTCAAACTATGACGTAGCAAAAAGGATGGAAATACTGAAGTAAAGTACAGATGCTTCAAAATTGTACTGATTTCTACAACAAATGTGGCAGCCAACCTCCAAGTCCCTACACTGATGCCAAAGGACCCCCCACTCTGTTTGACTGATAGCTCCCATAGGTGATGGGAAACAGGGTCTACCTGCAACAGAAGCTGTGGTTTTGCTAAAATGAAATATCTGTTAAAAATACAAAATTACTCACACAGATTTTGCAAATTATTCTTGATGTAAATATTTGCTGTTTATTTTGTCATGGCATCTCCACTGAGGAGTCTGGTTAATGATGACAGCAGATACCAGAAATCCTTCCAGCTTTTCCTGGAGTTTTCCTCTGAGCATCAGTGTATGCAGGACTTCATCCATAATATTCTGCCAGACATACTGACCAGGTAAGATACCACACACTTCTGTCTGATTACTTCAGTGATATCAACATACTGTCACAGTCTTTGTCCGACATCTAAAGACAGCATTACCTGTCTGGATAGAACTGATTACAAACCAGATCTGAAAAAACCAAGTCCTGGAGTGTGGTTAACATGACAAATAGTATGAGTGTGTCAATGAAAGAAACTACTGAGCAACACTTAGGAGGATCATCTTGTAGTTATTGTAAGACAGAACTTTGAGAAACCTGTGTATGTATTGTTATAGCAATGTTCCCCTGTGGTTGAAAGTAAGTTTCTGCCTCTTTAACCGGAAACTATTTATCACAAACATTCAGGCTTTAAAGAGCAGGTTCATGAGCCAAGTTCAACTAATTATCATGCATTTGTTTTATCAATGTAAATTCTTTTCACTGTTTAGACAGTGATGAGCTCATGAGCAAACAAACAATAAAGTGATGTAACCTGTGCAGATGAGCCAACATACACTGTCTTTGTCAGTGCTGCTGAAAACAGTCAGCAGTGCCAGTTGTTGACGACTGAAGTCCATCCTAAAAAGAACATGTAGGTTCTTTGTTCTTTCACTCACTAAATCAAATAAGTGACAATTAACATAGATGAACCAGCTGAACAGTGTGTGCATAACTGTGAATGACAATTAGTGAGTGTTTGTCTCTTCCTGCATTTTCTCCTGTTGATATAAGCTGTAGGAGGTGAATGTCAGGCAGCAGAGAACCAAACTAAACTCTCTACTCCATGTGACTGTCTATGAGGCAGATCAGAGAGGAGTCTGGAGACTCACAGCTAAATTAGAAAGTTTAATGGTCTAATCAGACACGAATGACAGAACATGTCGCAGTAGCAGTCGATGCATCTGTGCTTGGAAATTCTTCAGACACTGGATCAAAACATGTCACATGCCCAAGTGTCAGGCAGAATTGACAGTTACCAGCCCAAAAATCTGACCCACATTTGGCAGGTTGGAGATGAAGACTGGACTGTTCTGAAAAGTCCAAATGTTTTTCTTTTTTCTGCTCTGCCCTCAGTGTTGCAGATGGAAAGTCCCATCTAAATGTCATAGGAGTTGGAAGTGGAGCTGGTAAGAACACACACTATAGGACATTTTCACTGCTGAACTGAGCTTATGTTCTATGGGACACTGTAAATAGCCGAGCGTCCTCTGCTGTTACTCTGTTACTCTTCCATCATTATAGAATCATAGAGATAATTTATAAAATGTGTCATTTTTGAGAAAAGTGCTGCTTTTCATCATTAAATCTGGTGAACCATTTGGACTGAAACAATTGTAAAAATCAATAGTTGAAGACATTTACTCTAAGGTGTACTTAAGTACAAATTTGAGATACAGTACTTGTGCTATCTAGAGATTGAGTCATAGCAACTGGACTTCTAGTCTTTAGGTCGATCTAAAAACATCAAGCACTAACATCAAGGAGGACTTGAGTAGATATACAGTAAGGTTCAAGTCCATTTTCATTAAGTCCTTGGTCATTGAAAAAATGAAAAATACATATACATATACAACATACAGTGGGTACGGAAAGTATTCAGACCCCTTTAAATGTTTCACTCTTTGTGTCATTGCAGCCATTTGCCAAAATCAAAAAAGTTCATTTTATTTCTCATTAATGTACACTCAGCACCCCATCTTGACAGAAAAAAACAGAAATGTAGAAATTTTTGCAAATTTATTACAAAAGAAAAACTGAAATATCACATGGTCATAAGTATTCAGACCCTGTGCTCAGTATTGAGTAGAAGCACCCTTTTGAGCTAGTACAGCCATGAGTCTTCTTGGGAATGATGCAACAAGTTTTTCACACCTGGATTTGGGAATCCTCTGCCATTCTTCCTTGCAGATCCTCTCCAGTTCTGTCAGGTTGGATGGTCAACGTTGGTGGACAGCCATTTTCAGGTCTCTCCAGAGATGCTCAATTGGGTTTAGGTCAGGGCTCTGGCTGCGGCATTCTGGATTAACTGGAGGCTTTTTATGGAGATATTGGGACATTAAGATAGTAATGAGTTACAGTAATATAGCCTGGAGGTAACAAATGCATGGACTAGATTTTCTGCATCATTTTGAGACAGGATGTTCCTAATTTTGGAAATGTTGCACAGGTGAAAGAATACAGTTCTAGAGATTTGTTGGACATGTCCTGGTCAAAAATAACTCCAAGGTTTTTTACAGTAGTGCTGGAGGCCAGGGCTATGCCATCTAGAGTAGCTATAATTTTAGAAAAGTTATTTCTGAGATGTTTTGGCCCAACTACAATGACTTCTGACTTTCTCTGAGTTTAAAAGTTAAAAAGTTACTGGTCATCCAGGCCTTTATGTCAGTTAGACAGGCTTGAAGTCTGGTTAACTGGTTTGTGTTAACAGGTTTAATAGATAGATACAACTGAGTGTCATCTGCATAGCAGTGGTAATTAATAGTGCTTCCTAATAACATTGCCTAAAGGAAGCATGTACAGGGTGAACAGAATCGGTCCTAGCAAAGAGCCTTGTGGAACTCCATAATTAACTTTTGTTCGTGGGGAAGGTTCATCATGGACATGAACAAACTGGAATCTCTCTGATAAATAGGATTGGATCCATTTTAACACTGTTCCTCTGATACCAGTCACATGCTCCAGACTGTGTAATAAGATGATGTGGTCAGTGGTGTGGAATGCAGCACTAAGGTCTAGGAGGACAAGTATAGAAACAAGTCCATTATCTGAGGCTAAGCGAAGATCGTTGGTAACTTTTAACAGTGCTGTATCTGTACTATGATGTGCTCTAAATCCTGATTGAAAATCTTCAAATAGTTCATTCCTGTGTAAGTGGTCTGATAGCTGCTTAGCAACAGCTTTTTCTAGGATTTTAGAAATAAATGGCAGGTTGGATATTGGTCTATAATTAGCCAAGGCTCCTGGATCAAGACTAGGCTTTTTGAGTAAAGGTTTGATTACTGCAGTCTTAAAGGCCTGTGGTACGTAGCCTGATACTAGAAATAAATTTACCAAGTCTAATAAAGATGAGTTAATTAATGGCAGGGTGTCTTTAAGCAGTCTAGTCAGGATGGGGTCTAAGAGACATGTTGATGATTTAGATGAAGCAACTACTGATGTGAATTCATAGAGATCTATGGGAGAGAAGCAGTCTAAACATAACTGAGGTCCTACAGATGATTCAAGAGCTACTGTAGTAGAAGATTCATTTATTGCAGGTATAGGAAGCATCTGCTGAATTTGATCTCTAATAGTTGTGATTTTATTTGTAAAGAAACTCATAAATTCATCACTGCTGAGAGCTAAGGGAACACTGGGCTCAACAGAGCTGTGACTTTTTGTCAGCCTGGCTACAGTGCTGAAAAGAAACCTGGGATTGTTCTTATTTTCCCCTATTAGTGATGAATAGTATGCAGTTCTGGCTTTACGGAGAGCTTTTTAATATGTTAATAAAAATTTCCTCTTAAGTTTGTGGAACACCACTTCCTTTCCAGCCTTCGTGATGCCTGCTTTAAGGTACGGATATGTAAATTATGCCATGGGGCTAGTCTTCTCTGATTCACTAACTTCTTTTTCAGAGGGGCCACAGAATCAAGCGTTTCACACAGTGAGGTTACAGCGCTGTCAACTATATGATCAATTTGGTAGCGAGTGGGATTGAAGCAGCTGCCCTCCATTGTGTTTATACTTGGCATAGATGTAAATAAAGATGGAATCATTTTCTTAAATTTATTAACAGCGTTGTCAGATAAACATCTGCTGTAGTGGAATTTTCTTCCAAACGCTGCATGATCCATCATTTTAAAATCGAATGATCTGACAAAACAGGATTTTGAGGAAAAACTATTAGATGTTCAATTTCGATGCCATAGGTCAGAACAAGATCAAGGGTGTGATTGAAACAGTGGGTGGATTTATTAACATTTTGAATGAAACCAATTGAATCTATTATAGAATTAAATGCAATGCTGAGGCTGTTATTTTCAACATCTACATGAAGGTTAAAATCTCTCACTATAATGACTTTATCTGAACTAAGCACTAAATCAGACAGGAAGTCTGGGAATTCAGTTAAAAACTCTGAGTAAGGGACAGGTGGACGGTACACAATGACAAGTAGAACTGGTTACTGGAACTTATGCATTCGTAATAGTTATTCATGTATTCTGCGGGGAGTCCTTTAGCCACTGGTCCTGGACTCAAACCCTCATATCGGTATCCAACCTTCTGAAGTGTCTTGGAGTCAAATGATAAATCCAGCTCCAAGTCTGCTGCTATCACCAGATATTCACATGATATTGACAAGATATCATTGTGTAATTTGCATTTAAACTGGAGAGCCTGGTGGACTTCATTTTTGTTTGTTCTGTGCATCTCTAATATGGTGAGCATTTAATACACTGAATTTTAAAAAATATTGCAAAGGATTTTTTTCTGAGTAAAATTTTTACTTTCCCCCCCAAAAAACACATGCAGTAACAATACAGAATGTGATTTTTGACACTGTAATATTTTTGGGTGTAAATATAGTGATATATACTATGATGGGTATTTATTTTTGCCTTTCTGCAGTTTTAGTGTCACAGAAACCAGGTTTAGACTACATCAAATTTATCTGGAACCAGATGACTGCGTCTGAGTTTGAAGAGCACTGGAAAGAAAAGAAGATGACCAAGAAAGCTGACTTCATTCACATGATACAGGTTGGTGCTGCTGATGCTGATCCAGCTTCTGGCCCACAGACACATCTAGGTCATATTCATTTGGTGACACCTCACAGAAATGAATCCCATCAGAACATGTGTCTACCATAGTGTTATAATTAGATGTTCTGTGAATCCAGTTAAAAGCTCTTTATCTGTGGTGAAATCAACAGATGCTGTACTATGTGAAGGATCCTGAAGCTACCATCAACTTCTTCCATAGTCTCCTGGACAAGAACGGGAAGCTACTGATCATCCTGGTGTCTGGTTAGTGGATCAGTGATTATTGTAGCCTGTGAAAAGCAGCACAAGGAAAAACCCATTCCTGCATTCTGGTAAACACTGTGCACATTTCTCACAGCGGAAGGTAGAAAAACAAACATGTTGTGCTGCAAATTCTGAATTCTATAAAAACATTTATTATATTTCAGTCAGTGCCATGATATCTCTTCTGTTGATGAGGCTGTTTTCTTTTATCACACATGCTGTCAACGTTTCTGAAGGGAAGGCAGTGTTGGCCATTCAGTCAGTTGATTTATTATTTTATTTCAAACTATATTTATGATGCACACGGTGATTAGTTCAGAATCAACATTCAGTCTCATTGAGCTGCCAGCATGACTGTCTTGTTTTCATGCCATCTGTTTCAACAGAGATTGGTTGGGGGAAGCTGTGGCAGAAGTACAGGAACCAGCTCTTTAATACAGAAGTAAGTCAGTGTGTGACCACTGGAGACATCAAAACCATCCTGGACTCCAAGGGACTGAGCTACCAGAGCTATGAGCTGCCAAATGAAATGGATATCACCGAATGTTTCAGTGAAGGGGATGAGAAGGGAGAGCTGCTGCTTGATTTTGTCACTCATGTGGTGAACTTCAGTAAAACGGCTCCAGCTGAGCTGAAAGCTGGTGTCTTAGATTTGCTTCGGCAGCCAGACTGTAGTGTGGAGTCTAATGGAAGAGTTATCCTTAACAACAACCTTGGAGTGATAGTCATAGATCAGCTCAGTCAGAACAGTGTGTGTAAGTGTAATGTCTGGAATACATTCATGAGACAATTGTTGAATCAGTTCTAAGAACAGTTATTTTGGTGTGATACAGTAATTTATATTAATTCTACAGTATTTCCTGTGCTTGTTAAAAATAAGATGGCTTGACTTCTTCTTTTGATCCGCTCAAATTTCAGTCAGAATCAGATTCTAAAATCATATAATTTGAAAGGCTACAGTTGCCAGTGTACAAACCTCATTACATGTATTGACATGTTACCTTTTATAAATATTAGTACTGTCAATCAATTAAAAAAAATCAGATCAATCACACTTATGGGCTGTGGTTAATCACAAATAATCACAATTTAAAACTTTATGGATTTATAATGTAAACATGCAGCTTATGAATAAAACAAACTAGTATGGTTAAGGAAAACTTTTTTCAGTTTAATTATCTGCAGTATTAACATTTATCCACACTTCCATCAGGATGTTTTTGACAACGGAATTGCTGCTGAGCACACAAGTAGGTTTATTTTTACTTTATAAACTATTGTTGTCTTTTGGTTATTGTCAGTGATTTGGCTCTAATAAAGTTTGAAGATACAAAATTAAACATGTCAGCCAAAGGACATTCCTTTTCAGCTGGTACCTACATACTGACAGATGCAGCATATTGGTTAGATAAACACAGGAACAATAGCAGCAGCTGCTTTCAGTGTTTGCTGTCAGCCAGAACAATTATTTGTGATATAGCTGAAGTGTTGGCTCCATCTTGAGGACAGCAACAGTAACTGAACTGTAAAAAATAGAGACGCACATATGATCCAAATAAAAGGACTATGAGTAGATCACTGACCATCTCTACTATGAAAAATGATCAAAATAACACATACAAAGCAGAATTGAACAACAAATATAGGAAAGCTGAAAATCAGAAACACCTGTTTGTAGTGTTTAAACTGGAATGACTGGACTTACTTCCTGCTGGATAGACATTAAATACAAGCCCACACAGAGATAACTGCAATAAAATGGGATTATCTGCGGCTGCAGCTCAACCTGTTTGTTTGGTGTTTTTTTAAAAGTTGTTTTTGACTGTGCCACAATGGTAACAAACACTGTAGTTGAAACCAAAATCTCATGGAGTACTGTTAAATCCTTCATAACATAACGAACTGAATATGGTACCACTACAAACCTGACAAAAACATCTGCCCATCAGAACTTATAGAAGGAGGCAATTATTAATAATAATAATAATAATAATACATTTTATTTCATGGCGCCTTTCAAAGTCTCAAGGTCACCTTACAGATAGAAAAGGAAGCATACAGCATGATATACATAGAGTGCATTAAAACAACAGTAACAAGAATACATAAACGGCGGGAGAGAATGTAAAGGCAAAAGCGTGGATTATCTAGGAAGTGGGCGAAGTACAGTAAAAGTAAATTGAAATACAGAAACCCAGATGACAGAACAACAAATATGAAACAGTATGAGACAATATGAAATAGGCAGAGGGTGGTAGAACATCACGGGCTGCTTTGAGAAGTTAAGAGAGTTAGGTGGAAAACGCTATACGGAACAGATATGTTTTGAGTGATGATTTAAAAGTTGATAAGTCCGGAGACGACCGGATGCGATGAGGGAGAATGTTCCAAAGGCGGGGCGCAGTGTGGCTGAAGGATCTAGCGCCCATGGTGGCCAGGCGCGCTGTAGGGGTGCAGAGGAGAGTGGAACTGGAGGAGCGGAGAGGACGAGGCGGAGAATAGATATGAAGTAGTTCAGTGATGTATGGTGGGGTAATAGAGTGGAGGGCTTTGTAGGGGAGGAGGAGGATTTTATAGTTTATACGGAAGGACACAGGGAGCCAGTGAAGTTGTTTAAGGACAGGGGTGATATGATGTGAGGATGGAGTTCTGGTGATGATTCGGACAGCAGAGTTCTGGACAAGTTGAAGTTTGCGAAGTGATTTGAGAGGTAGACCAGTGAGGAGTGAGTTACAGTAATCCAAACAAGAGGTGACAAAGACATTAACGAGTATGGCCATGCTATCGGTGGTGAGTGAGGAACGGATGCGGTTTATGTTACGGAGATGGGAGTAGGCCGACCGGGTAGTGGTATTGATATGCTGAGTGAAGGAGAGAGTACTGTCTAGGATGACACCCAGGCTTTTAACTTGGGGGGAAGGGGGGACAGTATTGTTGTCAATTTGAATGGAGAAGGTGCTGGTTTTAGAAAGGGTGGATCTGGTGCCCACGAGGAGAATTTCAGTTTTGTCAGGGTTGAGTTTCAAAAAGTTATGGGTGAACCAGGATTTGATATTATGTAAGCAGGTAAGGAGGGAGGGAGGGGGGAGGGTAGAAGATGGAGCAGCAGAGAGGTAGAGCTGGGTGTCGTCTGCATAACAGTGGAAATTGATGTTATGTTGCCTAAGGATATTTCCGAGAGGAAGGAGATAAATAATAAAGAGGAGGGGCCCCAGGACAGAGCCCTGAGGCACGCCACAACTGACAGTAGAGGGCTGGGAGTGGAAGTTCTGGAGATGGACGGACTGGGTGCGGTCAGATAGGTAGGAGGTGAACCATGAGAGGACCGAGCCGGCTATGCCGATGGAAGCAAGGCGATGGAGGAGAATATTGTGTGAGATGGTGTCAAAAGCTGCAGTTAGGTCAAGGAGGATGAGGATGGAGACAAGGCCAGAGTCTGCGGCTACTAGGAGGTCATTGGTGATTTTGACCAGGGCAGTTTCAGTGCTGTGAAGTTGGCGGAAACCAGATTGAAAGTGTTCGTATAGGCTATTGGCGGAAAGGTGGGTATGGACCTGGTGGTGAACAACTTTTTCCAGGATTTTGGAGAGGAACGGGAGATTGGAGATAGGGCGGAAGTTGTTAAGGTCGGCAGGATCGAGACCAGGTTTTTTTAGAATTGGTGAGATGATGGCTGTCTTGAGTGATGGGGGTACGATGCCAGAACTGAGGGAAGTGTGAATAATGTGGGTAAGATGAGGAAGGAGAGAGGGGAGACAGAGCTTGACGAGGTTGGTTGGTAGGGGGTCAAGTTTGCAGGTTGAGGGTTTGGATTTGAGGATCAGGGAAGAGATAACCGTGGTGGGTGGAATGATAAAACTCGAAAGCAGGGAGGATACTGGTAGAGAGGGAAGGGTACAGTGGAGGCAGTTCGCAGTGTCACAGATGGGGGGAAATTGCTGGTGTATATTTTCGATTTTTGATGAGAAGAAATCCAGGAAGTTATTGCACAAGGTGGTGGAGAGTGAAGGGAAGAGAGGAGTATCGGGAGGGCCCAATAAATTTTTGACAGTGGAGAAGAGGGAACGCGTGGAGCCAGAGGCGGATACAATAAGCGAGGCATAGAAGTCAGATTTTGTTTGAGTAATGGTTTGCTTGTACTTCAGTATGTGGTTTAGGTATAAGTCCTTGTGGGTGGATGAACCGGTTTTTTTGAAGAGACGTTCAAGGCGACGGGCTTGGGTTTTGAGGAGGCGGAGTTCGGGTGTGTACCATGGAGCAGAGTGCGTAAAGGATACAGATCTAGTTTTGAGTGGGGCGAAGGTGTTGAGTAGATTTCGTAGCTCACAGTTGAAATTGGATAACATGTTGGAGAGGGACGGTGTGTAATTAGTACATGAAAGGTTGTTGAGAGCAGCAGTGAAGGAGGGGAGGTCGATGTTCTTTAAGTTACGGAAGGTGATGGTGCGGGAGAGGTGGGTTTTGAAGAGAGGTAGTTTGGAGTTAAAGCAGACTAGTTTGTGGTCGGAGAAGAAGGTGTCGAGGGTAGAACATGACTGAACTGTGACGCCAGAGCAGCAGACTAAGTCGAGGGTGTGGCCTAGAGAATGTGTTGGGGAGGTGATGTATTGTTGGAGCCCAAAGCTGTCCAGACAGGAAATTAGGTCTTTTGTAGCGGTGTTGTTGGGATTGTCGAAGTGGATGTTAAAATCACCAAGAAGAATTATGTTGGCTGACAGAGAGATGAGGTCAGCTAAGAGGTCAGACAGTTCGTCCAAGAAGGTCGGGTTAGGTTTTGGTGGGCGGTAGATAGTGGCCAAGAAGGTTGGTGTGTGACCATGAATACGTGCTATGAGAGCTTCAAAGGACTGGAAGGTGATAGTGGGGTGGATGGATATTTTGTATTTAAGGTTGTACAGTATGGCGAGGCCGCCACCGCGTCCCGAGAGGCGTGGATGGGTGAGATATGTGAAGCCAGGAGGAATAGATTGATTAAGTTCAGTGAAGTCGTTGGGCTGCTGCCAGGTTTCAGTTAAGCACAGGATGTCGAGATTGTGTTTAAGAATAATGTCAAAGATGAGGGATGCTTTTTGAGAGAGGGAGCGAACGTTAAGAAGCCCAAAATGAGTGTTGTGGAAAGGTGTCGAGTCCATGTTTCTGGGGATGTTAGCTAGTACAGAGTGGTTGATCTGGCGTATACCTGATTTTCTAGGCTGAGGTCGGGAGGATGACCAGATGGAGGGGAGTGGTAGTATGGAGTCAGATAGTCAGGCATGTGGGACAGAATGGACAGATTGTCCAGTGTTAGTGTGTGGGGTACAGTGAACTGCATGTTGAATGTTGGTGGAAAGTATATGGGAGCCCAGGCGGTTAGGATGCAGACCATCTCCTGCAAAGAAGGCAGGTCGGTTCCAGAAGAGGTTGAAGTTGTCGATGAATTGGAGATTGTAGGACAGGGAGACAGACTTGATCCAAGTGTTGAGACTGAGGATTCTACTGAAGCGGCCAGAGCCTCTTCCAAACGTGAGGATGGGACCAGACATGAAAATAGTCTTACCACAGTTGCTTAGGAGGTGGAGGAGAGAGATAAAATCCTTTTTAGTCAGTTCAGACCGGTGGAGTGACGTGTCACAAGTTCCAATATGAACAATCACTCTAGAGATGGAAGACGGAAGTGTTGGCAGTAATCCAGGAAGCATGGCCAAGATGTCAGAGGCCATAGCTCCAGGGAGACAGTGAGTAGTGGCGTTGAAAAAGCGTACATTCCTTATAATTGAGTCTCCGATGATTAACGTGGTTGGGGGGAAAAGGGGGCGTGGAGAAGACGCCAGTAGTTGGCCGTTTGAGTCGTGTCGTCTTGCTGACTGGCGGGGTGGCGGGGCGGTGACATCGGGTGCTGAGGTGGAAGATGGAGGCGGCAGTTCGGTTGGTCCGTAGCTAGGGAGCCCGTGAGTGTGCCTGAGCACGGCCTCGCGAAGGATCCTACGGCGCACTGATGTAGTAGCTGAGCGGGATGGAGACTGTTTTCCGCCGTGGCAACGGGCTCCGCGAGGAGCACTTGGACTAAGGCGGGGGCGGCGGGTGTCGTCAGAGGGGAGCGAGAGCAGGTGACGGCGCTGAACGACATTGGCGGGTGACGGGGGTTGTTGGGAAACCGGAGCGGAACGATCCGGTACGTGGTTAGCGGATGAGGCCGTATGTAGGTCCGGGGTGGCAGAAGACAGAGGTGCAAATGGATTGGAGAGGTCTAGAGAGGGACGCGGAGACCCGTGGTGAAATCTTTTCCGCCCACGAACCGCAACCTCGGTCCAGGAGGACCGAAGACATGGTGTAGAAGAGGAGGAGGGTCGAGGACAGGTTGACGGGTCCCATGGGGCAGTGTCCTGGAGAGTGAAGGTAAGTGTGGAGATCTTCCTCGACTGCTCGAGGGCAACGTCCCTGAAGCTAGTCAGTATGGAGTCTTTCTGTTGGAGATCGTGAGAGAGGCGGCGTATTTCCTGCTTTAATTTGGTGATTTCATTGTTTGCTAGACGGAGTAGTAGATTGGCATTGTCCGAGTTGGTATTGTCAGGTAGTGTTGGCGTTGTTGTTGTTGCTCTTGGTGTTGGTGGCGTTGTAGGAGCCTGGCTGGTTGTGTCGATCGCCATCTTGTCGGTCGCCATCTTGTCAATTAATCAGGGCTTCAACAAAGACACCAGAGGTAACAATGGAGTGGCACAGATCAACAGCAGAGATGGAGGTGTCTGTGTATTTGACCACTTTAAACTATACTAATACTTATACTATACTAATACTTGCCATTTTGCTTAAAAAAACACTGCGGGGATTTTAGTAAATTTTTGTTAACATGAAAAAAAAAAGAGAAAACCTAAGCCAAACTCCCTCAGGGTATCAGGGTTATCAGTCATTGCCTGTCAAGATCCCATCAAAATGAGTTTTTCTCTGCAGCACACGAGTCTTTCATCTGTTGTTTTTTCCCTCCTCCTTTCTTTTTCAGCATCTGCCCCTGATGAGCTCATGTTACTGTAGGTAATACAAGTCGTCCTGATTTTCAATGACCACAGAAACAATCCGATCATGACTATATTAGAAAGCAAATCATCTATAGAACACCACTTTTTGGAAAAGTCAATGCCATGGCAATGTGTGATATATGTAAAGGTTCCTCTTTTGCCAAAAATTCAATTTCTGCTCCACAGATTAGATCAAAGGGTTGAAGTTTTTTTCATGTAATTTGATCTTCTGGTTTTAGTTATTTTATACTGTGTATAACACATGGCGAAACATGATGAAATATGGAGTGATGGTCTCAAGTGCTTTCTTTTATAATATTTAATGCACATTTTCGCTGCATTCTCTACTTTCCTTTGTGCGTGTTTGTCTCTGTGTGTTAGCCCTGTGATAGACTGGTGATCTGTCCAGGGTGTACCCCACCTCTCACCCAATGTCAGCTGGGATTGGTTCCAGCCCCCCCTAGACCCTGGATGTACCAGGATAAGCGGTAGATGATGGATGAATGAATGGTGTTGATGCAGAATTGGAGCAGCTTGTTGGAAGTGGTGGTATGTGATAAAATATTGCTAATGTTTGCATAATTTTCATCATAGAGGACAGTAAAAAATTACAATGATGTATTGCACAGCAGCAGCAGCATCGAAGTCATTGTTCATGACTGAAATAATAAGACTATGAAAAGTAATAATAATAAGACTATGGCAGAAACACACACAGAAACCTAAGCTAAGTGTATTTCAAATGCCAGCTTTTAATTTGTTCTGGGATATTTCATTCAAATAGTTTTTGGGGCACAAGACTTTCCTCATTGAAGCAGCACTACTGTGAGGCAGTAGGATTTCAAAGTCTAAAAACCTGGAGAGCTACTCCCTACTACAGTCTATAGACCCTGCTGTTTTCCGCACTGCTGTCACTGTAGAGGGTAGCTCTCAGCTAACAGACAACTTCAGAGGTATTGGCAATTCAAAACTCTACCCAGAGACATATTTGTATTTTTCTCTCTTCCTTTTTTTCCCTTAGTTAGAGTTTCACCTGCCAATGAAGGTTGTATTTTAAGGTTGTGTTTTAAAAGCTTATTCTCATGGAAGACAGTATGGAATAACACTGATATCTGATAGGACCAATGAGTGACTACAAAAGAGGTGTAATTGAAAAATTGAAAAATCGATTTGTACTTTTTCATCCATCATGTTTACACAACATGGTGACTTTGTTAAAATGTAGACGTGATTTTCATCTGAATACACATTTTCACAGGCCTCTGTGAAAAATTCAGCAAACACCCCTTCTCTATTCTGAGTAAAATTTTAGTGTACTATATTCACATACCAGTGTGTTTTGTTGTTTACTGACTGGTTTATGTCTCTTCCACCTTCTGATAGACTGAACACAGCTAATCCAGGTAATCAGCAGTAGGTAGGGCAGGAAAAGTTGGAAAATAATCAGGGTAGTGGGCCTATAGGACTAAACTATACAGAAAAAAACAGAAATGTAGAAATTTTTGCAAATTTATTAAAAAAGAAAAACTGAAATATCACATGGTCATAAGTATTCAGACCCTGTGCTCAGTATTGAGTAGAAGCACCCTTTTGAGCTAGTACAGCCATGAGTCTTCTTGGGAATGATGCAACAAGTTTTTCACACCTGGATTTGGGGATCCTCTGCCATTCTTCCTTGCAGATCCTCTCCAGTTCTGTCAGGTTGGATGGTGAACGTTGGTGGACAGCCATTTTCAGGTCTCTCCAGAGATGCTCAATTGGGTTTAGGTCAGGGCTCTGGCTGGGCCAGTCAAGAACGGTCACAGAGTTGTTCCGAAGCCACTCCTTTGTTATTTTAGCTGTGTGCTTAGGGTCATTGTCCTGTTGAAAGGTGAACCTTCGGCCCAGTCTGAGGTCCTGAGCACTCTGGAAGAGGTTTTCTTCCAGGATATCTCTGTACTTGGCCACATTCATCTTTCCTTCAATTGCAACCAGTCGTCCTGTCCCTGCAGCTGAAAAACACCCCCACAACATGATGCTCCCACCACCATGTTTCACTGTAGGGATTGTATTGGGCAGGTGATGAGCAGTGCCTGGTTTTCTCCACACATACCGCTTAGAATTAATGCCAAAAAGTTCAATCTTGGTCTCATCAGACCAGAGAATCTTATTTCTCATAGTCTGGGAGTCCTTCATGTGTCTTTTGGCAAACTCTATGCGGGCTTTCATGTGTCTTGCACTGAGGAGAGGCTTCCGTCGGGCCACTCTGCCATAAAGCCCCGACTGGTGGAGGGCTGCAGTGATAGTTGACTTTGTGGAACTTTCTCCCATCTCCCTACTGCATCTCTGGAGCTCAGCCACAGTGATCTTTGGGTTCTTCTTTACCTCTCTCACCAAGGCTCTTCTCCCACGATTGCTCAGTTTGGCTGGACGACCAGGTCTAGGAAGAGTTCTGGTCTGAATACTTATGACCATGTGATATTTCAGTTTTTCTTTTTTAATAAATTTGCAAAAATGTCTACATTTCTGTTTTTTTCTGTATAGTTTAGTCCTATAGGCCCACTACCCTGATTATTTTCCAACTTTTCCTGCCCTACCTACTGCTGATTACCTGGATTAGCTGTGTTCAGTCTATCAGAAGGTGGAAGAGACATAAACCAGTCAGTAAACAACACAACATACTGGTATGTGAATATAGTACACTAAAATTTTACTCAGAATAGAGAAGGGGTGTTTGCTGAATTTTTCACAGAGGCCTGTGAAAATGTGTATTCAGATGAAAATCACATCTACATTTTAACAAAGTCACCATGTTGTGTAAACATGATGGATGAAAAAGTACAAATCGATTTTTCAATTTTTCAATTACACCTCTTTTGTAGTCACTCATTGGTCCTATCAGATATCAGTGTTATTCCATAACAAGATGGGGTGCTGAGTGTACATTAATGGGAAATAAAATGAACTTTTTTTATTTTGGCAAATGGCTGCAATGAAACAAAGAGTGAAACATTTAAAGGGGTCTGAATACTTTCCGTACCCAGTGTAATCATAAACTCACTAATCTGTATGTGTTCCAAAATTATCAATAAAAACAATTTAGTTACTATTTTATAATTAAAATCACTTCCACAAACTGTTCCTTGTGTTCAGAAAAACTTTATCCAAAGCATGTACTGACTGACACTCACTTTTGGCTATGCAGCAAGTTTACAATTCATTTCAGATTGGATATCCTTCATGCATGGTAGCTGTATCTATATCTTATATTAAATATGACTTCATGACTAGTTAACTATGAAAAGGGCTGCTTGCAGTGTAGTGTTGAACCCAAGGAGAATTGTAACCTGATTCTCAGTTCCCCTCACCTGTACAAAATTTATAGCAGACTTTGTGTTGTCTTTCAGCTTGTTTTGGTTTAGTCTTAGTCTTATGCTCTAATGGCATAAGAACAGGCAGCGATTGCAATAAAAAATAACTACTGTAGGGTACACTACCTGTCCAGTAGGTACCTGGCTTTGGATCACCTTTGTAAAGCAGCTCCAGACATAAATGTGTAGACTTACCTTTGATTACTTTAATTACTACTTACTTGGTGGTTATGCTTTCTTCTGAAAGAATCACATTTCTCTCAGCAGTTAGTGGAGCTTAAAAAAGACTGTCTACTAATTTATTTTGAGTAAAAACAATTTTAGACTTTTTAAAAGTTATGCTGGCTCAAGCCCCAACCCTCGAAGGATACACGGTTAATAACAGATGAGTGGAAAACTTGAGCTTCTCCATGATGCTGTTCACCAAAAAGACAGCAGATGGCGGTACAGGTCTGAGAATAAAGGTGAACCTACATCTCTCCTTTACTGTAGTTACTCCAGTAGATGGCGTACCAATCCTACATTTAGATATATTACAGCCAAGGCTGAAAACACCAACTTTTATTAGGCATATCCAATAAGAGCATGTCTAATGTGTGTTTTAAAATATTTTTTGAAGCCATTGGTTATTTAAATACTGTATTTTTAGGTCCCACCCACCATGCTAATGCTGATACTGTATGCACAAAATCACATCAAACCACTGAGGCCTCGTCCCAACCTATCTAGCAAATGTATTCTGGCTGCTCGTTTACCTCATTAGCTTTAATAAATCAGTAATTGAAATTCATCAGAAATTCTTGTCAGTGCACTCCCCCCTGATGTCAGTGGGCTTTCAGCACCTGCTCAGGCTCCATTACTGGGGGTCCTCGCTGGGCCCTCTCACACTACAAAGTGACAGTGCATTAGTCACTGAGATAATCAACCTCAAGACACTGTTTGCCGCTAATGCTCTCCAAGAACTATTTACTTCACATGGCAGTTGGTGTCTTATCATAGAAGAAGTTCTCCATGAGATAAATTGTGTAACGTTCACAGATCACCTTGTTTTCCTGGTGATTGATTATACTTAGAAGTGCTAAACAGCTGGATATTGTTATATTGTTAGTTCTTTATTTACTGTCTGCCACCTGCATATTATCATTTTGTCTGGTGAACAGTACATTTGCATTTCTGTGTGATTATCATTAGAATTTGATTGTTGAGGTGGTTTTAAGATGGTTGTGAGAAGTATCCAGGTGAAGTCCTTCCTCAGAGTGAAATTTTTGTTCAGACCATCAGAGCTCAACCTCCTTATGTATGAGTTTTATTATCATGTCTTTACCTGATCATGTTTAGCATTTTTTTTCTGACGTAATAACTTCAACTTCCAAACGATTTGGTCTAGGTGTATTCATTTCTAAATATTAAGCTTGGTTTAAATGTATTTCTGACAGCAGCAGACTGTAAATGTTGTGGCAGTGTGTCTGCCTGTTGTGTTTCACTGCAGAGAAGATACTTGACCACAGGTTTCATTTTTTCCCTTCTTAGGGAAAAAAGAGCAACCTTAACAATGTTTAAAAGGACATATATTTTAGCAATAGAAAATCAACACCTACGCCTCCTGAACACAGAACCAGACATGAAAAACAAGTAGCTCTAAAAATTATAGGATGTTGGCTGCATGTAATTAAAATTTGTTTAGCTTGATAACATAGATAACATTTTGACTATAAATTGCTTACTAATATTCTTTCAGATAATAGTTTCAAAAAGCTTGTTAAAAATTACAAGCCATAATCACAAATTAGAGAACATACAAGGGTTGAACCTAATATTGGCTATCATCTGCACATTTATTATACCACTGCTTACAGCTCATTTTAAAGCCAACAAAATAATAGTATTTCAGTGTGCTATGTGGATATGTGGATGTGGAGATTTTGTTTGGCCAAACTGACTCTTCAGATGTCTATCTTTTTTTGATAAAACTCCTCTCATCTTGTCCCCTCCGCATGGAGAGCCAATACCAGGCCAGAGGCGTCTTCCATCAGCCCGCATGTCTGTGTGTAGACCTCTGTGAGACCAGAGCAGGACAATAAACTGCCCTTAAAATACATCACATACAATTTAATGGGCAGAGGCTGCAGCCGGGCCTTGAAATATAACTCTGATACTGGTTCTGTAAATGGCTGGTCTCTGCGGCATATTTCATTCTGGAGAATTAGTCCTGTTTAGCAGCTGCTGTTATATAGCAGCTGTCCTCCCCAGGTCTGAGTGCAGCAGAAAATGGCTACTTGATTGACGATTCCTAACATTTTTTGTCTTTTAAAAATTTTGTCTGCCATCAATGCGATCACTACAAAACAAGGTGGAGGATGGGCATTCCAGTTTCAGAGCTCCTTGTGTTTTTTATGTCACTGAAGTTAAATCATGTTGTAGAGAAGTGATTCTAAAGACTTGCTGGCTTAAATCAATCCACGGTGATTGTCCACAAATCAGAAAGGGACAAATAGGGTAACTCATTAAGTTTACCTTTGTCTGTTTTTTTTTTTTTGTTTTGTTTGGCAATTTGTAGCCTCATAGTCTGATCTTCAGGATAGATCCAACGAGTAGAAATATTAGAATTGCCACAGATAAGCAGCAGCATCAAGAGCAACATATTTATTCTGCATGCCACATATTGAACCAGTAGTGAGAGAGATAAACTGGGCCAGAAATAACCCTGACTGACTCCTTCTGTAGATCTTGTCATCAGTTTAACATATCACATAACACATTTGTTGAATTTACAAATTATAAATTAGTCATTTTGTTTTTGTAATACAACTGTAAAACTTTCCCTGTCAAGAGGAAAAGTTGAAAAACAGGCTTCAGAAGAGTTTTATGTGTGTCTGACAAACAGTGATAACAATTGTGAGAAACAACTTGATGTTGACTCTAAGCCATGCTCTTTTAAGCCCATATTTGCTCATTTGATAAAACAAGTCACTGTCACTTGTTCACTTTGTCAACCAGAAGTGCTCCCAAGGGCGTTATCCTCCTTAATTATACTCAGTGACGTTTACCCTCACTAAATGACCCAGTTCCCCTCAGATGGTGCAGTGTGTTGGGCTGTGCTTGTCATTTACTTTTGTGGGATTTGGAAATAAAAAAACAAGAAATCTTTAGCAGTGTCAGTTTTTGGCTCATGCTCAAGGGATTGCTCAGCTCACTAAGGTTATATTAATATATTGGATATTGGAAATGAAACAGCCTTTTTATTACAGAGTAACAGCATGGACTTTGTTTTTTTTTTTTTGGGGGGGGGTGTTATAACTGTTTTTATAACACAGCAATGTGGTTATGTGATTTTAAGCAATGCCAATTTAATGCTAATGCTTTCTAGAGTTTATCACTGCATTGGTGATGTGGGTCATTCTGCCTTAAAGAGCGATTCACCCTATAAGAATTTAATTAGTCTGGGAATCAATAGAAAATAAATAAGTAATGTTTAGTGGTTTAGTGATGCTTTTGAAGAGGATAAGAATGGAAATCTGTGGTAAACACTCAGAAATCATTGTATCCAGGCAGGAAAATGGCCAAATTAAAGATACTGAATATTGCCATAATAACTATTAGTGACTTCAGTGTATTGGAAGAAGATTTTAAAAACCCTTATCACATGAACCCTACAGATAATATCAGCTGAGCTCTATTCTTGTTATTACTGGGGTTGATGTCTATCTCACCTGCAGCTATGTTAGTGAGAAAGACTTCTACTTAAAACTGATCATGACACAGAGCAATTCTGCCAGAAGTTAATACCAGTGGCAGGGATATTTGTACTTAATCCCTGTCAAGAGAAAAAGAAAATAAGACTTTACATTTCCCTGCAGATCTGCTATGCCTTTATTATTCTTCAGTGCATTAATCAACTTGTATCTCGTCTTTTGCTTTTATTAAATGCCTTTTCTGGCTCACATCCATTCACTGGATCTTAAATATCCTCACTCTCCTGGGTGTGAGCTTGATTGTGCATAGGAAATGAAGTTAGAAACTTTGGAGCTCTATTTAAAGTGCTGGTCCCTGGAGCGGCCCCTCTGCCTTAATAACTTACAATCAGGTTCCCAGAGTCCTTACGTTTTATTTCGCCTCGCCGGTGTTCCCGACTAAACCCATTCTAATGAAATGTTCTGCTAAATTGTCAAATGGTTCTGTTTTCCATCCATAAAAAAGGTGTTTACAGCCCTGGTGAGAACCCAAACACAATAAACATGGTTGTTTAACTTGATGTATCACAGCGCAGGTGAATGGGGGTATTTGCTATCTCATTTAGGAGCCGTGAGTCACTCTTAAGCTACCTCATTTCTAATAGACATAAGAGCAATATGAAGAGCTTCCCTGCAACACTGAGCACTGTTGAGAATCAGTGTAAATGTACGGACAGTGTTTGTAACGCACATCTTAATTGAAATTATCAAGCAGAAACCGTGGTATGTTGTCATTTGAACACTTTTAATTTTTTTTTTTACAAACTGTTTGAAATTATTACAGCTTGAATTAACAGGTTCCTGAAGAAAACAGACAGATGATTAGCGGCGCATAAATGTAAGCAATCAAGTTATGAACTTAGGCATGTATTCGCTATTACAAAAAAAATGATGGAATTGAGGTTTTTAAAGCTCCACCTGTGTTAACACATAGGTTTCCCTACATCTGTATATGTACAGCAGTATGCAGAAAGTCATGATGGATTAAAAGCTGTCACTCTACATTGTGCTAATTCGTTACAGTTGCGCTCAGCTATTTGTGTGTTGCATTTTTTCCCCCTCTCAGTTCTCACAAAGTTCAATTCTACTAGCAAATCAATACATGTATTGATGGGCATCAGATAAAAAGCATTAAGGCAAGCAGCTCTAATTCTTCAGCTGAATTGATTTCATTTTAAATGATCCATGTATATCCAGTGGAGCACACCACCACTGAGTGTGTTTTACCTTGACTTCTTGCGAGAGAGACGTTATTCATCACCAGGAGAATGTCCCTTCTTCACACCCCAATAAAAAGCAGAGTAATGAAGCTTCAGTGTGTGCTGTCATCCCAACACTGCTTCATAAAGGATGACACAATTATATTTTACCAGCTCACCAAAAACTGCTGACAAGCCCTGGTTCAATAAAACACAATCTGTACTGAGAGAATCATGCTGGTTTCTTTGCTCTGGAGTCATAGCTCATGAACTACAGGGTGTTGCCGCCTTGGGGTGCTCCTCAAAGAACATTTTCTCCTGACAATTAAGCCAGAAAAAAGTGGGTGTGTTATTATTAGGAACAAAGAGTAATATATCAGATTTGTTTTAGAAGGGTTACGTCTTGCTCTCTTGTATTCTGCTCAACATATTCTTTCTGGCTGAGAAATAACTGCACGGGCACATTTAAACTCCACATTTCCCTTCTTAGAAAGGCTTAAACAGACATGACATTTGCCTCTGAGCAAAATTACCGTCAATCACTCAACTTGGTAAATGTTTGTCTAAAGTATGATGGATGATGTGTCAACAACATTAAAAGGCAACTGCTTCCTAAATCTGAAATCTTGCATATTCAGAGACAACTGGCGTAATGCCCCAGACAGCTGACGCCCTGCTGCTTGATGCTTATCAGTGCCAGGATATGGCTGCTTCTGAGCAGACGGCATGCTTCTTCCATGGAAAGAGACACATCTGGACTTGGATAATCTCTTCTTACTCTTCTACTGTGTAATACATGAAATTGACAGGGGTTAAAAATGCCAGTCGTGTAAACTGTACATGTTTTTTTTTTTTTTAAACCTACTGTTGCCACTGTCAGTTGTTTTCCCACACGAAGTTACTTTATATAAATGTAAGTCAGAATAATAATTAAAAAAGTACAAAGGTACGCTGATCAGTAAAACACAACAAGAAAATAATGACAGCTCACAATGTAATTGTATTGTAAAGTTATTCATTAGCATTCTTGATGGTGTGCAAGTAATGCATAATAAGTTCATAATTATGCTTTGTGAAAGGAAATCAGGACAAAAATGTGATTGAACATCATGCAATGTTAATGGTAATGAAATGTGCAGTGCGTAGTCAGATGCCTCCAGCCTTAGGAATATAATATGTACTAGCAGTGTGTCACTTGTTTATTTATTAACAGAGGAATTGTCTGCTTCACTTGCTATCACTGAGGCTTGACAGCTGCAGAGTCCAGGTGATACATGAGCCAATATGTGGACTGGAGAGGGCTCAACGTCGCACATCAATATGAAAATCAGTTTCTGGTAGAAATAGCCCCGGGCAGTACATCCAGCTCCGAAAAGTGACTAATCTTAGGGTCATAAACCCCGCAGAAGACGCCCAGGGTCTTTTCAGAAAGACAGAATTTAGAAATGCCATCATTTTCCATCCCACAAGCCAAGGACCTCGCTCCTTGCATTAACAGATTTCTTTTAATAGTGTGTGAAATAGCAGGATTGCCAGAACTAAGCAAGAGGAAATAAAAGAGAGAGTGAGGGGGGATGGTTAAAGGTGACCTTGGTCTTTGGAGCGCCAGATTAAAAACTTCAAATGTTCAGCCAGAGGCTCCTAAAGAAACAAAAAGACCACAGACACATTGTTACACTGGAGGTGGCTGCCAAATATCATCTTCTTACAGAAAGGGATTATGCATTTCACAAGGCAATGGTGGTCCCATTGGTGAGAATATTAGTTAATATTAGTTCACATATTGTTCTCCAGATCTGCATATATTTCTGTTTACTTTTTTCTTTTGCAGAATGTCTCAGGAATGATCAGATTCTGAGGCAGATCACACTGTCCAAACTATTTTTACATTTTTAATTTTTATATCCAATCTTTTTTATGATAGCCTATGGCTAAAGTGGCTTAAATACGGTACCAACCTGACTAAAAGTACAGTACAATATAATGTCTGTGTTTTGATGTTACTACTATTATTATTACTTAACACAAAACTATTATGTTACAGTATACAGAAAGTGAAACAAATCTGCAAGTATAAAAATGCTTAATATCATAAAATATTGTTCATTTGATTGTGTGCCAATAACACCGCACAAAATGAAACATTTTAAGATTCTTTTATTGAGGACTAACTAGAACAGTGGGAATGTTTGGGAAACGTAGGCTACTCTTTATACTGTTTCGTCAGGCAGACATTTTTGCATCCTGGTAGTTCAGTAACAGTATTTTCTCCAGCATGTTCACCACTCATTTGAATAAGTGGACATTGCACATGGCTTGATAATAACTGTTCACTTAATTACAGACGCCCACAAAAAGGAAGAAAATGATTTTACTCATGAGGAAAGTGAAACAATGGCTCTTCAAATCCTTGAATGGATTCCTATCTCAAAGCTCATGGTGGAGTCAGTTTGAACTGTAGCATCATCGGGTGCTTTAATTACTGTTCAATTACTTTACTCTGAGTCCTTGACCTACTTTAGATTCCTTATCAAAAAACAGCCAGGCTCTGAGAAAAGATTACTTTTTAAACTTTGGGAGGAAGGGAGGGCAGACAGAAAACAAGCTAATGCTATTGCACAAATACATAGAAGGGGACACTGCCCAGAGCCATTTGGAAAGCAATAGCCCATTCCAAGATGTGGCATCGGGCAGGCATCCACACAGCTCTTAAATTCCTTTTCCCGAGCCAGATGGCTATGGAATTACACATTTTTTAATCTAAAGCACAAACATCTCTAGGCTTGGGGAAATCTTCTTGGAATAGCCATTTTGGATTTATTTGCAGAGGAGAGACTGTCTCTTGCCTTGGGGGCCACACTTGGTAAATGTGAAGTTTGACACTGAATGTCAAGTCCACTTGGTTATACATGGTTATATATGATAAGTCCAACCCAAAAACTTTGTCATGCAGTAAATGCAGTCTCGTCATTTGATAAAACACCACTGTCTTTTTGGTTAATTTGTTATAAACTTAATTACCTGTATATATGTACAGTCCTTAAATATCAAAGGGAGCAGTTTGCCATTTTGGGAATATACATTTTTGTGTTAGGTTACCGGTTAGCTTAGCAAGGGGGAAACCACTTGCATGGCTCTGTGCAAAGGTAACAAAATCCAACTGTTGCTCACTCATTAACATGTATATTCCATGATTAATCACTGTAAAAAAAATGAAATGTAAATATGACAGTTTGACATTTTACTGGGGCTTTATGTGTTAAACTATTTCTACAACCAGCAGAAACTCCAGATAGTAAACTTTCTGGCAAGTAACATCACAGCTTCTACACTTAGTTTATTATACAAATTAAACAAAGGGGATACAGCATGTTAATCAGGGGGCTTTGGAGACACTGGTAGATGCCAATACCCAGACTAACTATTTCTCCTTGTCTTTTCTCTATGCTAAGCTAATTGGCTGCTGGCTGTCTTTATGGAAAAATACCGGAGTTGTATCAGTCTTTTTTCATCTTACTGTCTGCCAAAATGCCCTTCGCAAGGTTTGAACTAGTACATGTTTTGATCCCTTTTCATTTTTTTGTCTTGCAGATTTAAATGTATGAAACTAACTCTGGCATAGTGTTATTTGTTTCAGTTAAATAAAGAGAAGAAAGTCCAGATTTGTGACAACTAGGTCCCTCAAATCATTACACATACAGTATATATGTGTGTGTGTGAGGGTGTGTGTGTGTGTGTGTGTGTGTGTGTGTGTGTGTGTAAATATATATAATTTGGATCAATACTACCTTGTTTCCTCTTACAGAAAAACCAAGATGACATTTAGCACACAGTACACACAAGCCTCTGACCTGCAGTAGCTGACACACACAGCTGAAAGACTAAGATCTTCAACACTTGAGAAGAGACACAGGGGAATTAAAGAAAAGTCCATCAGGTGCTTGGCTGTCTTTTCCACTCTGTGAATGTGACATAAAGGAATGCACTTAAAGGTTAATTAGAAAAATTATCTGTTGAGCTGAAAACAAATGGTACCATGGAGTCCCCCTGCTGGCAGACGAGTTAATCTATGGCAGGTCTCCTCGCTGGTCCACCTGCGATCCGTCTCCGTCACTCGGCTGACAGTCCCTGCTGGCTGCTGAGAGGATATGCTCCATTGCACCGCTGTGACTGGCCTGCTAATGAATACAGAGGAGCCCAGGACGTTCAGACGCCCACAAAATGGCTGGGAAGACTACTCCAGCCGCTCAGATAATTTTCTGGCCGGATGTTGGTTCAAATGAAGCGGAACATGGCTGAGAGAGTGAGGAGGAATGCCACTCTGCTCAGTCAGTGATTGCTCTGATGTTTGAGATCCATTCAGTGAACCCCAATAGATCCCTTAGGCTGAGAGAATAGATTGCAGTTTATGGGAGATTTGATAGACAGCGTTTAATCTGTATGAAGATTATGCTGTAGGAAAGGTAATATAGAAAATGGCTAAAGAAACATCTTTGCATGCTATCATGCTCATGATGGACTTTAATGTCAATCCAAATGAACACATTTTTATGGTACATTAAAAGTTTATATTCAAGTTTAGTGACTGGAATGGATATTAAGATAGAAAGGCATTCACAGTAATGGCTGCTTTACAAAGCAATGCAAGTAGGTTTTTGTCTCAGGCAATTGAATCATCCATGTTAGGTGCCCACAGTAAAACTTACATGTTTGCAAAAACATAAGCTTCTGATGATTACAGTGGGAGACAGGAATTTGGTACTTGTTTAGGATATTAATAATGCTAAGAGTGAATATGCCAAATATCAATGGGGTAACGTGGACTACAAACCTACAACATTCCTGCCTGAATACTTCCACTTGATTTTACAGCAAGCCCCTCAGGGGTAGCCTACATCAGGGTGGACTGTCGCAGCTTAATTATTTGTCCCTGCTGACACTCACAACCAGTCATTAGAGCACCTGCTGCGTATCATCTTCATTAATAAAGAACACAGCATTCAAATATTACCTACTATACCAATGACACAGGAACAGGAGGGACACTGAAAGGTGCAGGAAGCTGATAAATCAAAACATAATTTAGCTTTGAAGTACTTTACAGGCTCTTGTTAAAAGTATTTGTCATTAAAACAGGTTAAACCTCCTTTGGCAGCAGTAACCTTAGAGCAGTACTTCCTGTAGCTGCAGATCAGTGTTGTGCAACATTCAGGAAGAATATTAGACGATTCTTCACAGAACTGCTTCAGCATGGTGTCCTGCTTGGACACCACCATGCAACCATGCACCACCATAGACTCATAAACAGAGATGTTAATGATCCCTTTAAGTCCCTAGCTGTTACACTGGGGCTTCTTTTTAGCTCATTGAGCTTTCATAATGGAGTTTGTGCCTTTTGAGTTGTCTTAGCTGGTTGCCCACTTCTACAGAGAGTAGCCATGCACTAAATCAACTCCATATATAGATACTTTGTTTAACTGTGGACTGATGACACTGCACACCCAACAGCACAAGCACAATATGTGAACTCCTGTCTTTGTTGTAAAGATAAAACCTATGTTAATGAATTACAGTGCACATAGAAATATAAACATATGGAAGATTTGGATTTGTTTGCTGTATGAATTGACTGTACATTTGGAGAAAATAAACACAGAAGGTGCAAAGATTTTAACTCTAATGTTTAGTGTGTCTGTTAGCAAAGTGGGTTAGATTAGGTTGCATGCCAGTTAGGTGCATTCATCAAACACTTTAATAGATGGCTTCTCCAAGCAATGTAAAACATCTGAGAGAACTCCACAGAGACAAAATCATCTGCACTCAGTCAAAAACACTGCACATTTATTTTTAACATTTAGAGGAAGCAATCTGCTGTTAACGGACTGGAGATCTGTCCAGTGTGTACCCTGCCTCTCACCCAATGTTAACTGGGATTGGCTCCATCTCCCAGCAACCCTGGAAGGACAAGCATTAGATAGTCAACGAATGGGTGGATGAAGCAATCAACAAATGCCAAATACAGACAAAGCACAATTAACAGCAATTCCAATTCACAAACCAGCAGGATGTGACAAATACTTACAGCAAAGATTTGAGCGAGCTGTGCATTTTATTGGAATGTAACCAGCTGTGACCTTACTGTACTCTGTAGTACTGTTTACAAAAGTGAAATAGCTGAAATTCTCATTTACATTTTTGTAACACACTGTTAAGGAGTTAAGCACTACCTCACCGTCCTATAGATTGTTACAAAGGAAATACCCCGATATTATTTAATGAAATATGGAGAATTTTTCAAAGTAAACTTAATTTGATACCTTTAGTAGGATGCAAAGCTTAATGTTGTTTCTGGTTGCAGCATCACTGAAGGGAACTATTTACCGCATACATTCATGATTACCTGTCCAGGTGAGAGATGTATTTGTATGATGTTAGTTACGTTATGAAATGACAACCAAATACAAGTAATCTTCCCCAGATTCTTTCAAGATTCATCAGTTAAATGTCATTGTAGATGGGTAAGGTTGGCAATATTTGGTTTAGTGCAAGTAAAGCTAGGCAAAACAGCCCAGATTCACTGTTATTTTTTCGAGAGTTCAGTGCGATCCTAATGGAGATTTAATAGCATTTTACAAAACAACTCTAACGTACCTTTCATGGCGAATTTCTTATTTGTGATACTGAATGACTTAAATAAAAATTGACTTGACTTGACAGATCACAGGTTATTAAATTTAACCTAAATCATACAGCAGTCTTCAAGTGTAGCAAACACATCTCGTTTCCCTAATCATATTTCCTCATCTTTGCCCTATGAAGGATCAACAGGAAGGGGCTAAACACAAGGCAATTTCTGTGTTGTTTTCAAGAGTGGCACAAACATTTTTTTTTTGTGTGTGTAAAATGCCCTGACTCTGACCTGTACTGACACTCACAGCAGCTTTTATATCTGTAGTCAATTGGTATCATAGTAACTGCCTCAATCTTTTTACAACTCATTGTAGTAAATTTATATGACACAGTGGAGCAGTGGTTAGGAGGTTTTGGCTTCAATCCAGTTTTTTTTGTTCCTGTTCTTCCTGTGTATGCGTGTGTTTCGCCAGGTACTGCAGCTTCCTCCCACAGTCCAAACACATGCGGGTTAGATTGTGGTGACTCTAAATTATCCATAGATGTGGGTGTGAATGTGTGTCTGTCTCTGTGTATCACCCCTGTGATAGACTGCTGATCTGTCAAGGATAGACCCTACCTTTATCCCACTGTTGGCTTGTTAGATTTTCAGCCCTTCGCCCCTGATAGAACTAAGTGCTATAGATACTGGATACTGCATTGTACTGTTTGATAGCATACCTTAACAATGTGATGAGGAGGAATTTTGAAAGTATGGCTACTGACCTCACTATAACAACGCAATGAAACTCAGATTTCATATGGTGAAGCCATGTTATCATGAATTTTGTTGTGAAGCACTAGAATGTCATTGATAGCCTAGATTTCCTTCACAATGCAGTTTCAAAATCCCTTAATTAGTTTCTCAGCTAATCCTATCTACTCATGGTTTCAACAAAGTTAGCATGTATACAGAATAACCCCCATTTAACCTTTAACAGGCTCACATTTAGTCTGCAGCTAAAGCAGTAGGGGCACAATCCACAAGTAAGATTAAATTTAATTCCATGAACTGGTACACTTCATGTGTACACCGTCACCAATTAATAAAAAATCAATGTGCCCACTGTACGTAGAAAAATGCTTTTCATCATCAATCATCACCCTCTGTGTGTAGCACAGAAAGAAAACCTAGATAACAAACAGGCATATTTTTCTGAAAATCTCTCAGCATATCTATGCCAGTAGAGCCAATATTCATCAGAATATTACATTTTGCACATAAAACAGATTATGAAAAATTGCTGTAGAGCTCATGATTTATATATGAGTTAACTCTTAAAAAGAGCACTGTATATATAAAAATAAAGAATAACACTTGCCACCTACACATTTTTATCTTAATTATGATTCTACTGGAGAAAGTCTTTTCAATAATCTTAATTATTCTTTGTGAGGCAGAGTACATACGTATTTCTTGTTCTTTGAGTTTTGTTTGAGTTAATGCGTGTGTGATGTACTAGAAATGAGAAATGAGTCACACTCTGAATGTAGTGATAAAAGACAAACCTTATTCTCGTACTTTTTCTGCCTCATGCTTTTGTTTTGTTGTCACACTTCCTGCCTCTCACTGTGTGTGTTCCCTCTTCACCTTTGGGTCCTGCCCCAACTTTCCTTTTGCTCTTCACCAAGCCCCGCTCTGTGGTACAACTGCTCTTGCCATGCTCTCTCCACGCTCACCCACACATCCTTATTTGACAGCTTCACTCCTCACCCTTTTCCTTCAAGACTCCACCAGCACATACTGTGCAGAAATGAACAGTTACCGTAGAACTGCCATTACTGCGAACTTTATTATTGCTAACAGGTTAGTCAGATTAATCTAGCATTGTACACTCATTCCACACTGCTTTGGTCTGCCTTGGATAAGAGACTCTATCTTTGAGCTTAAGAACGTTATTTCCTGTGCTCACCTGCATACACCATTTCTTTTAATGTCCTGCTGCATCGATTGAATGTCTTGTAAGTGCTTCTCAGCAACTGGCTTGTGTTGTACATTTGGGTCCTATCTACAAAACTGTGACACATCTGATTTCATTATTTGAGTAATGCTGTATTGTTCAAGGAAATATTGAATAAGAAAAAATCAAACCGAGATCAATAACTGAGCCAGATCAATTTGTGATCAATTTGTCCATAAATTTAATCCATCCATCCATCCATCCATTTTCTACCGCTTATCCGGAGCCGGGTCGCGGGGGCAGTAGCCGAATCAGGGATACCCAGACTTCCTTCTCCCTGGACACTTCCTCCAGCTCTTCCGGGGGGACACCGAGGCGTTCCCAGGCCAGCCGGGAGACATAGTCCCTCCAGCGTGTCCTGGGTCTTCCCCGGGGCCTCCTCCCGGTGGGACATGCCCGGAACACCTCCCCAGGAAGGCGCCCAGGAGGCATCCGAAACAGATGCCCGAGCCACCTCAACTGACTCCTCTCGATGTGGAGGAGCAGCGGCTCTACTCCGAGCTCCTCCCGGGTGACGGAGCTCCTCACCCTATCTCTAAGGGAGCGCCCGGCCACCCTGCGGAGGAAGCTCATTTCAGCCGCTTGTATCCGCGATCTCGTTCTTTCGGTCATGACCCAGAGCTCATGACCATAGGTGAGAGTGGGAACGTAGATTGACCGGTAAATCGAGAGCTTCGCCTTCTGGCTCAGCTCCTTCTTCACCACAACGGACCGGTACACCGACCGCATTACTGCTGCCGATGCCCCGATCCGTCTGTCAATCTCACGTTCCGTCCTTCCCTCACTCGTGAACAAGACCCCGAGATACTTAAACTCCTCCACTTGAGGCAGGATCTCTCCCCTGGCCTGGAGATGGCAAACCACCTTTTTCCAGTTGAGCACCATGGCCTCGGACTTGGAGGTGCTGATTCTCATCCCAGCCGCTTCACACTCGGTTGCAAACCGCCCCAGTGAACGCTGGAGATCCTGGCTCGATGGAGCCAACAGGACAACATCATCTGCAAAAAGCAGAGATGAAATCCTGTGGTCCCCGAACTGGACTCCCTCCGGCCCCTGGCTGCGCCTAGAAATTCTGTCCATAAAAGTAATGAACAGAACCGGTGACAAAGGGCAGCCCTGCCGGAGTCCAACGTGCACTGGGAACAGGTCTGACTTACTGCCGGCAATGCGAACCAAGCTCCTGCTCCGTTTGTACAGAGACCGGATAGCCCCCAGCAAAGAGCCCCGGACCCCATACTCCTGGAGCACCTCCCACAGGATGTCACGAGGGACCCGGTCGAATGCCTTCTCCAAGTCCACAAAACACATGTGGACTGGTTGGGCAAACTCCCATGAACCCTCGAGCACCCTCGAGAGTGTGTAGAGCTGGTCCAGTGTTCCACGCCCAGGACGGAAACCGCATTGTTCCTCCTGAATCCGAGGTTCGACCACCGGCCGGATCCTCCTCTCCAGCACCCTGGCATAGACCTTCCCCGGGAGGCTGAGGAGTGTGATCCCTCTGTAGTTGGAACACACCCTCCGGTCCCCCTTCTTAAAAAGAGGAACCACCACCCCGGTCTGCCAATCCAGGGGTACTGTCCCCGAACGCCACGCGATGTTGCACAGGCGTGTCAGCCATGACAGCCCAACAACATCCAGAGACTTGAGGTACTCGGGACGGATCTCATCCACCCCCGGTGCTTTGCCACCGAGGAGCTGCCGAACTACCTCAGTGACTTCGGCTTGGGTGATGGATGGATCAGCCTCCGAATCCCCAGCCCCTGCTTCCCTTATGGAAGACGTGTTGACAGGATTGAGGAGATCCTCGAAGTATTCCTTCCACCGTCCGACAATATCCCCAGTCGAGGTCAGCAGCTCACCACTTCCACTGTAAACAGCATTGGTAGAGCACTGCTTCCCCCTCCTGAGGCGCCGGACGGTTTGCCAGAATTTCTTCGGGGCCGACAGGTAGTCCTTCTCCATGGCCTCACCGAACTCCTCCCATACCCGAGTTTTTGCCTCCATCACCGCCTGGGCTGCAGCACGCTTAGCCCTGCGGTACCTGTCAGCTGCTTCGGAAGTCCCACAAGCCAACCAAGCTCGGTAGGACTCCTTCTTCAGCTTGACGGCATCCCTTACCTCCGGTGTCCACCACCGGGTTCGGGGATTGCCGCCACGACAGGCACCCGAAACCTTACGGCCACAGCTCCTAGCCGCCGCGTCGACAATGGAGGTGGAAAACATGGTCCATTCGGACTCAATGTCCCCAGCCTCCCCCGGGATCTGGTAGAAGCTCTCTCGGAGGTGTGAGTTAAAGACCCCTCTGACAGTGGGTTCGGCCAAACATTCCCAACAGACCCTCACAGTACGTTTGGGCCTGCCAAGTCTGTCCCGCTTCCTCCTCCGCCAGCGGATCCAACTCACCACCAGGTGGTGATCAGTTGACAGCTCTGCCCCTCTCTTCACCCGAGTGTCCAAGACATACGGCCGAATGTCAGATGACACGACTACAAAGTCGATCATTGACCTCCGGCCTAGGGTGTCCTGGTGCCATGTGCACTGATGGACACCCTTATGCTTGAACATGGTGTTTGTTATGGACAAACTGTGACTAGCACAGAAGTCCAACAACAAAACACCACTCGGGTTCGTATCGGGGAGGCCGTTCCTCCCAATCACGCCCCTCCAGGTTTCACTGTCGCTGCCCACGTGAGCGTTGAAGTCCCCCAACAGAATTATGGAGTCCCCGGTAGGAGCACCTTTCAGCACCCCCCCGAGAGACTCCAAAAAGGCCGGGTACTCAGCACTGTTGTTCGGCCCATAAGCCGAAACAACAGTGAGAGACCTATCCCCGACCCGAAGGCGCAGGGAAACGACCCTTTCACTCTGGGGGGAAAACTCCAACACGTTGCGGCTGAGCTGGGGAGCTATGAGCAAGCCCACACCAGCTCGCCGCCGCTCACCGCGAGCAACTCCAGAGTAGAAGAGAGTCCAGCCCCTCTCAAGGAGCTGGGTTCCAGAGCCCAGGCTGTGCGTGGAGGTGAGCCCGACTATCTCTAGTCGGTACCGCTCAACCTCCCTCACAAGCTCAGGCTCCTTCCCCCCCAGTGAGGTGACATTCCATGTCCCTAGAGCCAGTTTCAGCCCCCAGGGATCGGGTCGCCGAGGTCCCCGTCCTCGACCACTGCCCGATCCACTGTGCACCGGCCCCTTATGGATCCTCCTGCGGGTGGTGGGTCCACAGAAGGACGGCCCCACGTCACTCTTTCGGGCTTTGCCCGGCTGGGCCCCATGGGGGGAGACCCAGCCACCAGGCGCTCGCCTACGAGCCCGAACCCCAGGCCTGGCTCCAGGGTGGGGCCCCGGCTTCGCCATGCCGGGCGACGTCACGGTCTTCAATTGTCGCTCCATAAGGGGTCACTGAACCGCTCTTAGTCTGGTCCGTCACCTAGGACCTGTTTGCCTTGGGAGACCCTGCCAGGGGCATATAGCCCCAGACAACATAGCTCCTAGGATCATACGGGCACTCAAACCCCTCCACCACGATAAGGTGGCGGTTCGAGGAGGGGCATAAATTTCATATTATCATAAATTTAATATGACATTTATTCATTCATTCTTTTAAATGTTTTAACAAATAAACAACTGCTTCAAGTGTGTACTACAAAACAACTAAGCTATAGTTTATACTATGTTAATATAATCAAACAAATATTTTCTGATCAGTTGAATAAATACCTAAACAAAGTTCTACAGACCAAACATGCACGATGTTATGTCCCTGTACTGCTGGCAGAACAGAGGCAAGTTATGTCCATTTTATTGAGAAAAGTAAAGGCCACAGTCTGAATTGTTTCAGGTGGCTTTACAGTCTCTACAACTCAGGCCTCCCTTTATCCATAGATCTATGATTCAAAGGATGCTGTTAAAGAAAGACAGCACATGTTGCATAGAAGCAAAGACTACAGGTTTCTGGTGAGGTGGATGGAAACAGCAAGATGGAAACAAAAATGGTTTTTCCACATTATGTCTTTTCCCACTTTTTCAAAATCTGTACCTGTACTTTCTGACCTTTAGAAGAAACACACAGTTTCAATGTACTATTTAGTCGAAAATAGCAAGACCTGTGACAAGCTTATTTATTTCTGCACAGCCAACCATTGTGCTATTAACTATCTGGTATCATTATGTATTTACAATTATGTGAATACAGTTCCATTATGTGGAACTAGTCCATGGAAAAGCAAACAAGATAGCACAAAAGACACATTATACAAAATACAGTACAAGATTATCTTTTAGATGAATTTTACTTTGTACAATATGTGGACCAGATTATCCCACCAGCACATCAGTGCTAAATCTGCACCAAGTTTTTTAGTCAAATGCCTTCTAGGCTCTAAGCTAGAGTAGCTATTTAACACAAACCTTTAAGAGTGCGTATAGTTAGTACATGTATTATGCCAGCAGGGTTGTAGTGCCCAGCTGTCCATTATCATTGTCCTATGAGTGATACCAACTACTTAATTTAATTCTTCATTGACTATGATAGGGCTCATTCGCTGTGATCCTCAAATGCCATTACATTGTGAGAAACACAGGCATGTCTTCGGTGTGACAGTGCAGGAGTGTGAAATCATGTTCCCTTTCATCAAAAGAGTTATGATCAGTCAAGTTGGGCTCGTAACAAATTGCGAGCTTTGCGCTTTTATCAGCAATGCTGTGACCCTCAACGCTATAACCTTATCATTAATATGGGAAGGCCGAATGATAGATCAAAGTATGGTTCAGTGGAGCATCCCTGGGCCAGAGTTGGCCTTGGATCGTTCATCACAGAATCCCAGTGGGGACTTTATGAGGGTCCAGGGAGAAAGGACGCTCTTGAGGCTGTCACATTTGTTTTACCACTTTTGATAATAGCTCCTTTTAAAAATATGCACACAGGAATCTCTCATTAACAGATGGCTGTTAATAGCAGTGATGGCACCCTCTAATGTTAATAAAGCTGGACACACATGGAGTCTGTTTTGTGCTTTCTTTTGGTTTAGTTTGGCTCAGACTTGAATCTGTTATACAGAATAAAATAGACTGGAAAGTTATATCAGAATGCATATTTTCATTAGCAGATCTAGCGTTGCTGACAGTTTTTTATTTGTTGGTATGGGTGCATCAAAATAGTGATAGGAAGCCAAAGAAAGTGAAAGGAAATGCCAAACAACACAGCACTGATTATGCCTTAAAGAACTTGGAAATAAAGCAGATGGACTGACAAAGCCAGTAAGGATAAAAGGTGCTTGTGTGTACTGAGTTGACAAACGTTCTCTAGAACTTGTTGCCTCTTGTTTGTAGGTAACCAGCATATTGAGATTGCTGTGAGATCTACTGAATAAAGAGTTTCACTATTATAATGTGATACAAGATTTTGCCAAGGAGTAATTTTTGACAAGCCGTGACTTAAATGTTGCCTTTTCTTTATCCAAAAGGCAACATTCCTGTTCTGTGTTCATTTCGTTGCTAAATGAAAATGAACTGTAAATACATCTGCTATTACTGAATTTCTCTGAGAGCGACATCACTCACACGTAGCATTGTTTAAGAGTAGCAATAATTACCCATGTGACAATGCTGGTGCTGAGGTATTGAGCTTTACCCGTCTGTTCCATCCATCTACAGTTGATTAACTACAGGGTCAGCTGCGGCAACAATTGCTTCTCTCACAGACCATCTGAGGCCCATTTGGATGTGCATATCACCACTTATTATGACCACGGCGAGCTTACTCTTGTTACAGCATCTCTTTCTATGTATTATTGTTATACCGCTTGGTACGTACTGCACTGATCCACTAGTAGTAACCACTGTTAATCTTTTTTTTTTTTACACTATAATTATAGTTTTATGCAGTTTAACCACATATATTAGAATTTTATGACTCTACGTCTGTTTGTTGCATCATTAATACTAATCTACTTGTATTGGAAAATTATAATATATGCATATGCTCTTTTGTCTCTAATTTTGTTTCTGCAGAGTTTTAATTTGTTATGGGAAAAGACTTCATCAGTCATGCTTCTCTGGTCTTTGACATAAGATATTATTGCAACATAATGGGAAATTGTTGTGTGCATGATTTAAATAAAACATTATGTGAAATGTACTTTTGCCTTGTAAAATTCAACAAATGGAAAAGAATGTAGGGTATGTGCTGACAGATGTTAACAAGGTACAAGTTTAGAACATTAAAACATTTTTCTTCCTTTGTGTGTGTGTGTGGGGGGGGGGGATGACACATTTGAAAGATTTCTCACATTGTGTTTCATTTTCATTTCATTTCATTTCATTGCATCTGTATAATTATTACACTGGGCGACACATTCAAATCCATGATGTGAGAATTTTAAGCCTAAGTATTGTAGCTCTCTTTTTCATCATTGAATTTCCACAAACTTTCAGCCTGACACACAGGACTTGGGGTATTAAAGATGTTCCATCTTCTTTAATATCCTGTTCACTAAATCTTCACTAGAAACTCTATTGAAATGTGTAATAATGTTCTGTGGCTTGTACACTAAGCAGGGTTAAAGAAGATGATCTATAGCACACTCATGTTTACGCATCTGTCATACTAAAAAATTCAAAATGTAAAAAACTGCTTTTGCTTTTTGAGCTTTTTCTGGGTTAAATATATGCTGCAGGTTAGGAGTCACTTTTAGATTTAAATTGGTACCGTAACAACAAAATATCATTAATAGTTTGCTGCTGCCAAATTAGTAAGCAGTTTTTTTTTTTTTTTTAAATCAATTAAATTGCTTTGTTTACATGACAGAAATACTTTCGGGAAAACTATTTTTGAAATCTATTATAAAAGTCACTCAGCATTTCTTTTCATTGGTCTACATGACTTTATGTTTTGTTAAAGTCCAGTCAGCCATATCCCTCCGGCTGCTTTTCACCTGTGATCAGAGGGACAGTTTCTTTCAGTACAGACAGACATACCTCAACTCCTACAGGTAGCAGCTGACATGACTATTAGTCTTTCTTCTGGTACTTGCAGGTGTCAGACTTGCCGGTGCTCACTTGTCAGAGCTGCTCTGTGTGCTGTCTGAGGTGATTCATCTTCTTGCCAGCATCATTAACTTCCTTGTGAAAGGACTGGCAGAAGGAGACTCAAAGCAGAGCTCCAAAGAGTTTATGTGCCTTGTCAGGAGGTACTTTCCTTCCTCTGTAATCAGATTAAAACTCCTCTTTCCTCTATGTACTTTTTGTGCTTTAATTGTTGTTCTTGGGTTTCTCTATTTTAGGATGGAAAAGAGTATCTTGAAAGCCCTTCCCTGAAAACTAGAAAGGCAATATCTAGTTGATTTTATAAAACCCAGATGCCATTCAATAACACAGCAAATCCTGCATTTGTGATTTCAGAGTTAATAAAATTACTAAAAATACAGAGAAGAAATAGGGTTATATTATTAATGCAGGCATATTTATCATAAGTAAAAACAAACAGACAATGCCATTAAAAACACCCTAGGCACTATTCTGTTTTGTAATTTCCCCATTAAACTAATGAGCTCCTGCCTTTTACCATTAATTGCTTCATTTCAGTTCTGCTGCACATGTTTATTTCTGCAATGGCAAATATTCACTGAGTGTTTGCTTTATTTAGGCTCCTAAATGAAACCACTTAATTAGTGATTGAAATGTAAAGACCTGTCAAATTAACCCCTTTCCAGTACATTACATTTCTGTATTAAACCAAAATGAATTTTTGCATTGGCACAAGCTGGCTGTATATAGGTCACACTTGAAACAAATGAAAAGTCTGCGCTTGATGAAGCCCTCAGAAAGTGCAATTTGTGAAGCTCCTGTGCATGAGAGCAATGAGGTGCAGCAATAGTGATATACACAAAGCACAGGGTATCTGCTGCTTTATTAAATGTAGCATAAGGCTTAGGAGTTAATGAAAACTACTGAACCTGTTCTTTTTGTCAAACTGGCATTACATTTATGAATGGTCACATGTTTAGTTGCTTTTTTGTTGAAACTCCGTGTTTCAAAATATCTATTAAAAACTTGTTTTTTGAATTAACAGCAAATGAGACATATTAGATGCCGGTAATTGTATTCTGCTAGGAGAAAATCACCCCCTGAACCTTTTCTCCAAAACACACTGCTTTTTCACCTACTTGATAACAAGTCATTATCCAATATGGTAACCTTTTGAGACCTAGTGAAAAGTGGCAGAGTGTCTCTGGCTGTTATTAAGCTGGAGTATGGACTCTTAAAGACTACTCTAGACTGTCCTTCAACCTCAGAGTGTTTATTATGAAACTGTGAGGTCCAAATTCTGTGTGGGTCTTGTCTTTTTAGGTTATTTTACAGAGGAAATATCTCACTTCTTAAATGTGTTGTCTTAGATGTAATGTAAATAGCTCTGTCATTGTCATTTTATATTTCCCACCATTGCCTATGGCTTTATTTGTATAATTTGAATATAGTGGTACATATAAAAGTACCTGCATACTTTTGATTTGATGCAGTTGCAGATATTTGTCAGACATATGTTGCTGAACTGATAATAGCAGTTTATTGTATATATACTATATAGGTACTACATGATCCTATGTACCTAATACAGTGCATGATAATGATGAAAGTTTTGTTTTCTAAGCACTACAGAGGTAGAACACTCCCAAGATGATTCTAGCTCCTTGTTCAATAATGCAGCTCATAGAGAATACATGCCCATTTGTTTAGGTTCATTGTTTGCTCTATATATGTTGCAGACAATTGAGCCAGCAAACCTCCTCCTTGAATTTACAGTGTTCGTTAATAGGGTTATAGGATGGGAGCAAGAGAGGGAGCGCGAGGGAGAGTGCTAATAGGAAAAACACTGAATACAGGGGGAGTTTCATCTCTTGTGTCTCCACTTGATTAGTTTAACAGCTCCTTTGATCTTTTGCTGTGATTGAAGTGTTTAAGTGGAACATGGGGGGCAATGGCAGAGCCAGAGAGCAGGCGCCGAGTAATGTGCCACCAAATGCCTATGAGGCACAACATCTTAATGTCAGGGGGAAATTAAAACACCTTTCCATTACCGGGGCCCTTGAATCTTAATTCATTTGTCCACACACAATACAAAGTAGGTGACAAGGTCAGTAAATAGTCACTGAATAAGATGTGAATGTTGACCTTTGAGTGCAGGTAGAAATGAGAATAATTTCAAAATATATATATGAGAAGGAGAGTTCACATATTTCAGCTTTGGAGGTAAATGAAGCCTTTGTACTGAAAGGCAATCTCCATTGATTAAAGACACACTTGATAACTTTGCACATTCACATCTATAGATGGAAGTAAGGGTTTCATTTTTTTGTATTTTGACTTCAGATTTCCAAAATCCCAGTGATGTCAACAAACAGCAGTTTGGGAGACAATGTTGGTGAGTCAGATTTGTTTGATCATTTTAGGTTAGGTCAGCAGTTCCCTGGTATGTGACTCCTTAAAATGAATCAGTTGCATATGTTAATCATATATCACACATATATCAATCATATATATACATATATACAAAAAATAGATTTAACATCAGGTTATATTTAATTCTAACATACCTCTGTTTGGCTTCTTAACATATTTACATTGACAAGTAAAGCAGAGGTTAGCTTTATGGTTTCTTGTTCAGATATTCATATAAAAAAAAGACAGCTAACCGCTGTGTTTTAGTCTTGTCATATTATTTCAGCCCAATCGTTCGGTCAGGGTTACTGTGCATAAAAATCTTTTGAAAGTTTAAATATAAGACAATCAAATATCAGAGCAAATACTGCCTTCTTAAAAGCACCTGGTTAAATAAATCCAGTTCACCCCAGTAATACCATCACATATTTGTCTGGCCAACCATCAGCTATCAGCTCTTGAAAACCTTGACACATTCTGGAGTCATGAGCTTGACGTGTCTTCTAGACACACTTCACAACATAAACAATTTGGTACCTGTAATGTAATGTCAATACCTCTGGCCACAAGACAGATGTTGTTATTACATTGTCATTTCAACATTTTGCACCAGTTGGGAGACCTCAGAGATCCTGTTGCCCTGCACCAAAATGTCAACTAATGACCGGACAGTTGGAAAAGAGCAGCAAATTTGTTACCACTGACAGAAACCGGTGATGGATTCAAGAGCTGCTGAACATCCACAAAAAAACAGGCTGCAGACAGTCTTAAAGGTCTAGTGACACCGTAGCCGAAGGTATTACTGCAGACATAAATACATGCTCCATGTCAGAAAGTGCCAGTAATGGAAATTTGAATTCGTAAATGAATTTAAACAGTGTCTTTAAAAAACACAAGAGCCGTTCATTGTTTCCTGTTTTTCATTAAAAATATATATTTTTTAATCTGTATGATTATCATTGGGTGTTTGAGTATCTGGTGCTTTGACAAACAGATATTTTCATCTGTAATGTAGTGGTCCCTAGAATGAAATTCAGCGACTGTACATTGCATTAATGTTTTTAGTTCAATCTTTACTTGTCACTCCATCAATTTCAAACTAAATTAAATTGTGATGTAGGGTTGCAACTGTTTTTGGCAGACTCACTTTTCCTGACCCTGTCTACTTATGTCAAACACACACCAATGAGTAAATCAAAAGGGCATTAATAATTACTCTCTTTTAGAAATAGTTTTACAGCATATCTGCACTGGCATTTTTTATGATCACTTATAATTATTTACTATTAGATTTCAAAGACATTTAAATTGTTTGATTTCTACTGTGGTCTCAGTTTGTCCCAAGCATAGCCATCCTACATGTTGTCTTGAAGTAAAATACAATACAATCTAATATTTTCCTTGACACTCTGACCCTCAGCAGTAGTGGAGCATAGGTGGTGTCAAATTCTGACTGAATTTATACAATGGTATGTTGCCTCTTGCTGAGCTTGCTGTCTGTGTTAACACAAGCTTAAATCAGAAGAGATTATCCACTGTTCTTGTTAGAACTCCAATCACTCCAATTACATTTGCTCCAAAGTGACTTTTACCAGTCATCCAGCCAGAGATTTCTTTAGCCATCAATTAGAAATGTCGCTTCTAATCTGAGCCAGCTTCCCAGACACTGGTCATTTCCCATTAGAGTCATTTTCCCCTGGATCCCGTGGAGCGATAGACATCTCTGCAGCTCAATAGAGGAGACATGGAGGAGACCATAATTAAAGAGGTGGCATTTACTCTCAGTCAGGCCCTCTCAGAGATCTGAATCTGCAATTACCTTCCAGAAAATAGCATTGTCAGGACAGGACCCACATTAATAATGGCCCCCATCTCAGGGGCAAGGTACAGAATGCAGGCATTTCCACTGAAGCCGCACTTTGATTGTTTATCACTTTACCCAGGGTTATCAGCCACTCTACTGTAACGAATGTACACAGAAGGAAATAATCCTGTGGGCCACTAGCTGGGCTATACAAGTATTTTGCTGAATGGTGACTGTGCTCATAAAGGGTAACTCGAACACCATACTCATAAAGGTTGTAATATCATGATAGGATTCACCAACGAGCCATTGCTAAGTCTCACTATCTGTATACTCCTATCTCTCTCTCTTTCCCTCTGTGCCTATCTCTCACACACATTTTCTATCTTTTTCACACATGCTGCAAGTGCACAGACCGTGCTACCAGCCCGTGCCTGACTTTCCAGATACTTTATCAAGTGCATAAGGACCATTTGCACAGAAGGCAATTAAAAGCTTTAGTGGTTCCTGCAGGCAGAGGGATAGTTTGGGGGCCCCAGTCGACACATGAGCCAGCACCTTATTGGAAAGGGCTGGCTTTGTGCAGCAAAATGGCTTCAGTAATTTATACCAAATAGACTGCAGGTAGGGTATGAGAGCCAAGAGGAACGCATCTGCATTAATCAATATGAAATTATCCTGGACATAATTTGTGGAGGGCAGCCATGCACCTGCCTAGAAATGTGATTGGGGAAGCCTGCACATAAACAAGTGACTAAATACTGTTGAGAATCTGGTAGTTAGAACAGGAAGAGAGATCTAAAATCAGATCCAATTGTCTCTCAAAACCAAAAAATAAGACTGAAAAAAAGGGGAAATTATGTGTGTAAACCAGTTTCAAAATTAATGAGTTAAGAAGCACACTGGGCTCCTCTGACAGTAAGCTTTTTATGCATGCACAGCCTGTTAATGCATTCAGTAAATGTGACTTTTAGGCATGCATCCCCAAACAAATGCAAACATATTGGCAGCTGATTGCCAAAGATTACAAGGAAATAAATCTATCTGCATGGTAAATTCTGTTGCCAAAGATAAGCACGTCCTTAAAATGACCATATGCAAAGGGAGCGATAGTGAGGATGTCCACGGATTATCGCGTTTGCATATCTTCTAATCAATCCCTTTGTGTTCTTGTGTAAAGGCCAAGTTCACTGTGCCATGATTTTGAATCAATCAGGTATTAATTTGCCTTAGACTGCAATGGTTTCTGTTCTAAACATACTTTTCCCACTGAGACACTCCTAGAACTGCAGGTTCTCAAAGTCATTAGTGTCAGTAATAGAGGGAAAGCCGAGGACATCCTGGAGATGGTCTGGCCCTTCTTTGGCAGCTGGTGACCTTCCTGGTCTGAATGCTCCATGACTCTCTTCAGCCTCTTTTTTCAGGCTTCAGACAGCCTGGCTCTCTTTATCACTCCCCAGGATCAGCAATTGCTCAACGACGGTCTCTCAGTAATGCTTCCATGCTGGGTATCTCTTCAGAGCACGAGTATGTGCTTTGCAAATGCAATATACAAGGAGTGAATACAAGAGAGAGAAAGAGTGGGGTGGAGAGAGTTCAGAGCATTTCAAGTACCATCCCGCAGAGGAATATTTTAAGCTTTCAAAGGTTACTTCAGGCAGCATTTAAATGACATTTCTCCTTCACCGGATAGTGATTAGTAAAGTGTGGCAAGAAAGTACAAAGAGAGACAGATGGGTCGAGCTGAGGATGTTAGGATTCACTCTCCCACCATGATGTCATTTTTAGGAGGATTTGTATGTAATAATTGATCAGACGAGATGACGCTATACACTAATACAGTGCACAACCAATTTAAAACTATATAGAGTATATATAGAGTGTATACGTATATACATATCACCTGAAGATTACTGTGTCCTCTAACACAATTAAATAACAAGTTGCATTCAATTTTACTAAGCTTGCAGTGAGTCACAAAAGGTTTGCCAATTATGCAGAAATACCTAAAACATTTGGAACCATTCCTGTGATACATGGTTCATAAGGATCGTATCAAAGGCTTAGTTGGTTGAATTCCTCTCTTGGCAGACAAAGAACTGTACCCACAGGTATAGTTAAAAACTCTCTTTTGTGAAGCGAGGGGATGAAAGGCCAGGAAAGACAGGAGCATGTCAGGGAAAAAGCAGGTCCCAGCAGCCAGTTAGTGTGCAGGTGTAGCAGACCAGAAGAACGACAGGTTATCATCAAATTCCTGCTGGAGAAACGAGACGCCTTGTCATCAAGTCACGATGTTTTATTCCGTTCTCAAGTCCTGCATCCAGACATCCTCACTTCTGACATGACAGACATGATGTTTGCAAATATGTGAAGCCGACTGTACAACAATGTCTGTTCAAATTTTAATCAAATCAGACTGGTCGATTTTTTTAAAGCGACTTTTAACATGAAACATTTGTCACAGATTAATTTTGATATAAATGCTTGCTCTGTTAAATGTAAACCATACTAAATAGGCACATAATGAATGCAGCATCTCTTTGATTTAATCCATGAAGTAGCTGCACACATGCAAAAATCCATCCATCCATCCATTTTCTATACCCGCTTATTCCTTAACCAGGGTCACAGGGATCTGCTGGAGCCTATCCTAGCTCTCTTTCGGGCGGAAGGCAGGGGTACACCTTTCAGATCCTTAGACCGCTCCGCCATCCTGACACAGACAAAAATAAAATTGTATACGTGTCCGCTGACATTAGAATTGTTTCAAATATTTGAGTATTTCATCCTAATTAAAGTAGTGCCACTCCTGTTCAATCTTCCAGCTCTGTATTTATTTTATTTGTGCTCAAATAAACATAACACCTAGCATAAATGAAGAGTAATAACAATAACAATAACATAGTATTTAGTATAAACATCTAAAAAGGGGAAACTATAATTTGTAACCAAGTTTGTTTTTAATGTCTTTTAAATGGATAATCTTTAAGGGACAGAAAAGGCTACTATTGTTGTACAGTGCATTGTCATTTCTTAATAGAGAGCCAGTGTGCAGGAGTATAGACTCAACATTATATGACACTCACACAGAATGATGTACAACATAGAAGCACACATGTTATATGACAGAAATTGTAATTGAATACTGTGCACTTTTTTTCTAAGTCTTTATAAAATATTTATAAGTTTTAAGTTTTAAAGATTTGATTGAGATTACAGCATGTAGACATTATGAATTTCACATTTAGATTTAATATTGATTACATGTACAACCTGACAGAAAGAAGGTTTGCGGTTATGTGTCAGCCCTTAGTCTGTCCAGGGTTTGCTGGATTGGTTTAACCCTTGCCCACTGTCACCTTGGATCAACATCTCTTCCCTATGCTCCTCAAGAATAAGCAATTATGGCTCATTAAACATATGAATTCATATTTAAAATTACATTTAGCATTGTTATTAAATTTTGTATTTATATTACTTTTAATCAATTTTGTGATGAAATAGTACTGAAAAGTGCAAACATTTCACTGCAAATCTTGCACAAAAGTTACACTAGAGTGTTTTTGTTAGTTTGCACCACTGCAGTCACTGGCCAATATGAGTATGATTGACTGGATGTCATTTTATTCTGCCACTTGAGCAACATAGACACACAAACAAGCAAACAAACATGTTTGATAAAACATCAGCTTGTTAGACATGCAAGAATGATGGACAAATTGTCGTATTAAATGTATTCTCTGTAATGAATAAGAAAGAATGTAGTCGAAATGTGTTCATCTTAAACTAATAACTGTAATACAGTTTTTCAAGAATGTCATAGTTCATTTGATAATCAAACCAGAATAAAAACGGTGCATTTTGGTTAAATTAGTGTCTAATTTCCATACCAAGCGGCACTATTAATAACCTGAAGGCACTGTGCAATTTCACTCACTGCTCCCTGGGAAATGAGCTATGAACAATAGCAATAATTGTCAATGGACATCTTGGCAACAGGGCATCTGCTTCATGTTACATAATGATTCTTGTCAAAATCCTGAAAAGGCTCAAAGATTGTTGAAAGGGAAAACATGAAAAACACTTAATTAAGAAGACTGAAAATGGAAACAAGTGTAATTTAATCTTGTTTGGAGTTTCATTACACTCACCCTCATGCAGTGTGCTCACAGTTAATTTTCTGCCAACTCTGGTGTAAAACTCCAGTGTAACACCAAAGATATTTGGTTCATCACAAGTTTTGTAAATGTAGTTTTGATTGTCATATCTTTAAATATGTCTTAGGTTGCTAGACTGTTTCAGAATCACTCACCAGGTGCGACTGTAGACAGTCAGGCAGTAACATTACAGTATAATTTTATATGCTAAAAAGTAAATACTTTAGGCCTGTTATTTGTTTTATCTATGTGGCAGTATAGGAATCCTACTCACAGTATCAGCTACAGTCCACTGAACAGCTCAGTTTTCATAATCTAACCAACTCACTGAAGGAGGCAAATATCTCTTTTTATTACACTGAGGGTCTAGTGCACAAGAAAGGGAAAAAGGTTTCGAAAGCTTTTTCGGTGATTGCATCTAAGTATAAGGTCCAGTGCTCAGGCTCAATGAAGCTGCACATTTTAAATATGGGCACTGAGAGGGGTATTGTGTTGTGGATTTAGTTTTTCAGTGATCTGAATGTTAATGGAACATAAGTGACCTTTTTTCAGTTTCTGAAGTGTAATATTTTATTTAGAAACCTACATTTTTGTACATGATGGTTTGGATTATCAGTGCTTTTCTTATCTTCGGTGCATATTTATAATCATCTGTGTGACACTGCACTGCACATTTAACACAGCACTCCTGGTTACATGGATACTCTATTTCATCATCTCCCTACTACTTGTACATGGGACAATAAAGATGAATCCAAGATAATCTAATCTAAAGCATAAATTTTACTCTGCAAATTTTTAATGGAATATTTCATACTTTATATCAGCCAGTCTGATTAGTTGGGAAAGGGATTTAACATGAATCTGTTAAAGAGGTAGGCAGCCTACAGAATTTTTGGCATTTCATGTAGCTCAGGTAACTTTTATTATGCTACAAAATGTTGCTTTGGCATTTTGGATATTGCTTCTTTATGGTAAACAAAGATAGAAGACACCATGTTTTCTAGTAATCTCAAAAATCACATGTGAGTGTGATATTTTGGTGAGTCCCTGAGGCTCAAAAAATTTTACATTTGTTCCAAAATAATTATTTCCAAAGAAATCACAGATGTGGGTGAGCTGTTGGTGTTATAACAATAGATTCCTCTGTAACTCTCCAGAGATGGTTGAAAGTAATGCTGGAAAGATATGAATACAGACATAGACAAGGCACATAAACATTTCAAACACTGTACAAAATAGTCATTTGCTACCACATGAGAAAAGATATATTCCTATATTTTTATAGAAAACTATTGTGGATAAAGAACTTTCTTCAGGACTCCTGATAATCAACTAATGCCTTTTTCCATATCTGCTCAACATTTTGGTATTACCATGTATTTTATTACTTTGATTTAATCAACTTAGATGAAAGTGAAGTCTTTGGGCTTTTCTTCCATCTTTTTGTTCAGTATTATGACTTTAATTCTAAGTTACTGGAAAAAGCGTGTGACTAATGTCAGACTCAATTTTTCTCTCGACATGTCCCATGAACATGTTCTGATAAGGTCACTGGGGCTCGTCTTATCACTGTAGCCTTTTCTTTCTCCTCATAAGTTCTGTCTGTATCAGTCTTCATCACTGTGACGGCGTTGAATACTTGTCAGGAATGAAATCAGTGGTATTTTGAGATCCCCTTAATTACAACAGTATTGTCGATTGAACGTAGAGGACTGTCACAGCCATTGTTCAAGAAGATATTCATACAGAGGGATATTCATACTTGATGAACATAGGACAAAGACACAAAACAGGTATTCAGTGCTATTCATTCTGAAGCCAAACATGCACAAAGAATAGAAACTTGAAAAGCAAGTGAAACTAAGAGAAAGAAAGCTTTTAACTTTGTATTGAAAATTGTATTATATTATATCAGATACACACATTATGCTCCATACCCACTGATTAGATAGCAACACTTAAAAAAGCAACAGATAAATCCAATTAAATCATTATTCCTGAGCCTTACTCTTCTTGATTTCTTGGACTATGATGTCTGTGGACACATTCGGTAAAGTCTGTTTCCCTGCCCTTAAATTAAACTGATTTAAATTCCAGATAAGCATCCATATATCTCTTCAACTTTAATCTCATCATCTATCCCTTCTACTTGAAGATCGGTTGCTGCATCATCGCTATGATATTAAAGACATTTGATGTTGGCTTCAGTGTCAAAATGTGACATTTTTCTGATGTGTTTACAGTATATTTGACCAAACCCAAACTAGCATACATGGGTATTTTAAAGTTGTTGTTTCTATAGAGGAGAAAAATTCACACTTTGTTCATGAATGTACACTGATTGGCACCAGATTGGAGCTATTTATCGCTCCTTGTGCAGAATAGTGTCTATCCATCTGGAAGAGAATTAGTTATCACAGGCCTATAGGGAGACTTTATACTGTATTGTTTCAGAGAATGGCTTACCCCAAGCTGCTTTGTGTTTACTAGATGAGAAACGGATGTAGATAGAAGCGACAGTGGATGAGAAAAAAAAAAGCTGTAGTCAAGGGGTTCATAGGGTGTAAGCTACCCAATATCAAGTCTCCTTCAGTTTTTGCTGTTTTTAGCCTAAGATGAGCTGGAGACACTTACAGGTATATAATTATATTATAGGTACATAATATGCAGATAATGAGCACAACTCCTTATCACAGACACAGTTTACATTTCTTCCCATATGAGGACAGTCATATAATAAATACTACTCACATACTCAAATACATTTAAGTTTCCCATGTAGTGTCAACCCTTACCAAAAAAAACATTAACTGTTAATTTAAATTCTAATCTTAGAAGAAAGAAAAATGTCATCATGATGAAGACCAATATTCACAGCTAAAGTTAAAGCAGTTTACTGTACTCAAATATCAAAATAAAAGCACTTAATTTGTGAAATAGTCCCTTGTTTCCCATCCCTGATTTTAAAGTATATACAGCACTAGGACAAACTACTTCCAACTTCAGTTTGGTTGGAAAGAAATATGTTATTATTATTATTATTATCATCATCATCGTTGTTTTCTTAGTACAAGTGTGTATCAGCTGACAAAATGAGACGAGGATGCTAGCCAGTGTTTCGCGCATGCGCAACTGTCAGCTGAAGTACAAGCCAGCTAGACAGATGTAAGCTAGCACAGATATAAATTAGACAAAGAAAGCTTGTAAAGAGACTCAGTGAAAAAGGCTTTAAAGTACCGCAGGGTGAAAGGAGTGTGTGTGACACAAAGCTATATACGTTATCCGATATATATGGAAGTATGAAACTGAAAGGTACGCCGCCACCATGTCTTTTTAAACTTTTTGTGAGCATCAGGTCAGAGATTAGCTTTGCTAGGTGCTAGTTAGCCGCCGTTGTTTTCCCAATAGGGGACGAGCTGCTCTGCGTTAGCTGGGCTGTTAGCATCCTGTCACGGCGATCAGTGAAGGCCCTTTGTTATATACCGGGTAATGCGGTGTCTGAACAGGACTTCACACAATTAACCTAACGTATCGGTGCCTAGTTTGTGTTGCAGTGGAGACGTAACGTAACTAATGTGAGTCTTGGCGGCAGTATGTGGCCAGATTAATTGATAGTGTTCTGTGTTTAACGTAGCCGCTCAGTGTTAGCTGCATTTGCGGGCTAAGGCTCAGGCGAAGTGAACCATAATTGATCCTGATACAGCCAGAACATCAGCATTAGCTCGGGAGAGATACGTGGACAGATGCATGAAGTCCAGTGAAGTAAGGTCAGGGGGATAGACCGTGAAGTGATGGTTTGAGACACTTTAGCGCATGTTATGCTAACACTGAGCTGTTGCTTTCAAGTGATTTCATTTTTCATTAAGGGCAACTATTAATCACTCCTGCTGCCACCTCTAACACCACGTAACGCTAAGCAAGTATAACGTTAAGCTATAAAGGTTATAAACATTTCCACTGATGTTAATGCAAATCCGCTGCATGGCTTTCCGGGTAGCATCATTTCTGTTGCATTAAAGGCGAGCTAGCACGCTAGCTAATGTGTTAGCCAAACAAAGTTGCAGGTGAAATTTAAGTAAGGCTAATAACACTGGTTTATGGGCCGAACAATGAGTTACATTCTGGGCTGTGCCATAAATCATCACAAATCAGTTAACATCCAACATGCCAGGCATTTAAGGCCATTATTACCGGTGTCTGCTAACAGTGTGTTATCTTCACGGATCCTTTTGTTTTTAATAACGTGGCATTTCAGTGTAGTGTGGTACCTCTGTAGTGGTGTCACATTATTGATGACTTAAGTCCCTGGATAGGTGTGGCAGCTCTGGTCTATTGTGAGAACTGTAATGCAGTCCCACTGTAATGACTTGATCAATCAGGTCCATTTTTACAGATCTAATATACTTTTCATTTTTTCTAGGGTGGAACATGAAAATGGGGCCATGAAGGATCATGTGATAACTTAAGAGAAAAACTCACATCGTTGTACATTTCAACTATTCAAGAGGTGATGAGGTTTAATATAATCATGGTTGAAATTCATTTAAAATCATAGCTAAACATGGCTGAGTTGCAGCAGTGTGTTGTACAAAAAGCTGATAAACTTTTAATTTCAAGCTAATGTCTGTATAGTCAGCATGAGATGTTTTTGGTCATATTCCCCATTTCCAGCAATAATTCTGCATGTGTTTTGAAAACTACATACATCATGGATGAGATTTGAGTGTAAAACGTGGAACCAGTAACACCAGATTTCCTTTTATAGTTTCTGCTTGCATAGATTTTGGCTTAAACAGAATATTGTAAGTAGGCAGAGAAAATAATGGATTTCCTAAATAAACAAAGGATAAATCTGGAAACAAGTGGTGATCACTTGCAGAAACAAGTGGTACATACACATCACATTTTGTGTGTTTGTTCTGTTAAGACAATAAGGGATTATGTGATGCTCACATTTCAGGTAAATCACAAAAATAAAGTGAATTCAGGTTAAGAGAGCTGGCAGAAGAATAGTTTTTTCTCTGCCTTCATGTCATCTTTTCATGGAGAAATGTTCTGTTTTGCTTCCTGCGTCCAACATTCAAAGTAGGAATACATATTCTCAGTTGCTAGTTGCCTAAAAATATTCAGCAATCTGGACCAAGTTAAGACCTTTTAAGAGAAGCTAGGAATATTTTACTCTGAGATAGTTTGATTGGATGATTAAATGATGGGTTCAAAGGCCTTGATATAAGCTTCACTATGTGAGAAAGGGAATGCATTCACTTCAGACTTTTGGTTAGCAGTCAATGTCAAACATTTCAAATTCAGTTCATCTTAGTAACATGCCAGTTTTTCGGCTGACATTGTTATATCGCTGTGATAATGATCATGCTGGTTAAGTGACTAGAGTTGGCGTGTTAGAACCTGTAAAAATGACGGTTATATGACTAAAACAAGATGCTGTGCTTGCGTTATCGCCACTATCTGCATAGGCTTGCTGGCCAGCAGTTAATGCACAATGCTGTTCAGTAATTTCCCAGTTCACCTCACCAGTGAGTCAACAGTGTGACATGAGAAGTTATTTTTCTGCTGTGTTTCCAGTTATTGCGATAGCAATCCACGTTTGTCCTCAGGTTGTGGGAAAGTCTGTGCACGATTACACAAAAGATAACGCATAACAGAATATTTCCTTATGTGTCACATTTTACTTGTAGAACAACATTTAAAAATATGAGTTTTAAGTTACTGAGTATACAAACATTTTTACATTCTATTCTATGACACAATTGAGATCATCACAAAAACAAGCTCTACATAAAAATGACCAGAGCAGTAAAAATGGATAAAAACATGGCTTTTGAAAGAGAATGGGAAATGAAGTGATGCTGGGTTAAAAGATCACATACCAATGAACCAGTCACTAAGAGAGAGCTGTGTGATAGCGCAGCTACAGACAGAGTTTGAAAAATGAAAATGAAAATGAAGAGGCATGCATGAGGACTATATGCAAGTTGCCTTGACATAATTGTGGTGGTTTGTGGGTGGTCTTGTGTGTTTCTGACTTCTGCAAAGACCATGCAGTAGCCCTTATTCCAGTCAGGCAGTGTAAAAGGATAAATTTACTTCATAAGTGAAATGTATGGTGTTAAGTTGTGCAAAAATAATTATGTTTGAATGTTTCCTTGGTTTTATTAGCGCTTTAAGAACGCAAGTGAGTGATACACCTAAGCCAGCAATGTCACGGGTTCCCACCCCTCCTCCTCCTGGGGAGATGTCAAGTGGACCTGTGGCAGAGAGCTGGTGTTACACACAGGTATGTTCTGTACATAATGGTGACTAATCATATTTGACATACAAATTCAAATAATCTGAATCCTAGCATATCACGGTGCTGGGAAAGCCACGAGTATTGGTGTTTCTTTATAATTCATATTTTTATCATAAGTTAATAAACCCTTCACAGCAGACAATTTGACATGTCAAATTAGTGGAGGCACAGGAGTTAATATTAATAGCTCCTTTCTGCTGTTGCAATCAGACCTGTTGTACTACAGTATTAGAACAGTAAAAATCCAAAACATTTTATTGGAGGCTTGCCATATTATGTGATATAACTTTATCAGTTCAAACTATTTCAACTGTGGCTTGACCAAATGAAATGCTATTGCTGTATTTTAAAAATGAGTGGACACAAAATGCAGTCTAATGGTTCTGTGTGTTTATTCTTCTGGTCCCAAGGTCAAAGTCGTGAAGTTTTCCTACATGTGGACCATAAACAACTTCAGTTTCTGCAGAGAAGAAATGGGCGAGGTGCTGAAAAGCTCAACTTTTTCTTCTGGTCCTAATGACAAAATGAAATGGTTAGTACTCAAACTGCTCAACAGTTCATGTATTGGCTCTAAAAATCACCGATCACTTGAAAATAAATGTAGGTCTTTGAAGTTCTGTTGTATTTGTTTGTTTTTTTTTGTATAATGTTCAATTTTGTCAGTCTGTTTCATGATCTTGCATTTCCACAAACATGGAAGTAATTGCAGGGCCTTGTTTTTTGAAAATTTTATCATAAGACCTCTGAAAACAAAAGACTGGACTCATCACAGCATGTTGTAATAAAAGCGAAGCAGTTACGATTTCCTCATGTGCAGTGACGTGTTTACTTTTCAGGTGTCTGCGAGTCAATCCAAAGGGACTTGATGATGAAAGCAAAGATTATCTGTCCTTGTATTTACTACTTGTTAGTTGTCCAAAAAGTGAAGTCAGAGCAAAGTTCAAGTTTTCTTTGCTGAATGCTAAGAGAGAGGAAACAAAAGCAATGGGTGAGTACAAGCAATCATAAACGTCACTACATGCACTTATTCTTTCATTTGGTTTTTCTTGTATATCTTTTTATTTTTCTAACTTGCAAATACAAAGAGGACTCTGTCATTTTCTTATCCTTACAGAAAGCCAAAGAGCATATAGATTTGTCCAAGGTAAAGACTGGGGCTTCAAAAAATTTATAAGGAGAGATTTCCTCCTCGATGAAGCCAATGGACTATTACCAGATGACAAACTCACCCTGTTCTGTGAGGTAATTGTCATGGTATTGCTTTCCTTTTATTCTTAAAATTAGGATTGTAATCATCATTTTAATAACCAAGGTAATTTTACGTAATTTTTAGTAACACACTTATTTCTGCCATATCTGTGATGAGGGTGTAAGATGGGACTGCACAAAAAATCTTTTATGATCAAATTGGTCACTCATGTTGGAAGATCAGTTGTTACCTTGGGACACATTTCCCCTCTCATCTTTTCATCTACAGAAAACACTTCATTTTCTTTGTCGAATATACCAGTGTGCATTTTTTTTTTTTTTTTTAATAGTCAGACCGTTTAAAAGTTTCTACACTTTGTTTTCATTTTAGATGAATAAAAGTGCCATATTTGTCTGCTAACCCATGATAACAGATATTTAGAATTTTTTTTCAAATGTATTAAAAATTGAAGTCTGTCATGTAGAAAACTATTCAGCTGTGGGACTCTACGTTCTGGTCAGTAATTTTAATTGAGATATGTCAAAAATGTGGAAAATTGAAATCAATTTGACATAGTTTTGGAAGGCACACACTATGTAGATAAGGTCCCACAATTCATACTGTTTCTCATACAAAAACCAAGTCTTTTAATCCTAGGAACTCTCTGGAGACCTCTGTGATAAAACTGTGGTGAAGCATGGGGTAAAAAACAATTTCTAAAGCTTTGAGTGTTCCCAGGTGTTCAGTGGCCTCAATAATTGTAAAATAGAGGAAGTTTGAAGCCAACAGGACTCTTCCTTGAGCTGGTTGTCTGTTCTCTGCAGAGATGGGAGAATATTTCAGAAGGACGACCATCTTATCAGGTGTCCCTTCAGCCAGAACTGGTAGATTAGCTAGACAGTAGCCACTTTAAACAAGGATGTTTTCACACTAGGCAATCTGTAACGGGCAAATTTGGGGTTAAATTCATTTGACAAGTGTGATCTCCCTATACGGTGACCGGGCAGGGTTCAGCGTCCTGTGCCCTGGTCCATTTGAAAAGGTGGGCCTAGGCATGGTTCTCATCTACTGTGAGCGATAACCGTGTCCAGGCACCAAACTGAAATCATCTTTTCATCAAATCTTCTCATAGATTAGCTGATTAGCTGAAAAATTGCTGCATTTCATAGTTTATAAATCTATAAGGTGTGTGACAGACCTGGAGATGGCAATTCAGACACTTCCCATGCAGTCCAATGCAGCATGGCAGAACATGCCAGGAAGAATGGGATAAACTACCCAAATCCAGGATTGCTAAGCTTGTGGAGACTTATCCCTGAAGACGCAAAGCTGTAGTTGCTGTGAACACAATAATGGGGTTGGAAAAAGTGAAGGTGTCTGAATAATTTTTACAGTACTGTGGGGCAAATGTGATTTGTCTGCATAACAGACACAGAGAAGCTGTATTGCCTGATACGTGGATTTTGTTTTTATTTTACACTTGTGACTGAAGGGCCGTTTCTATTGATCAAAAAGTCTGAAATAATTACAATCAAATTAGGGGATTCCTATTCATTAAAGTTCAGACATAATGTGTTTCTATTTAGCTTCTTTTAACTTCATTTTCCATTATTGCATACAAGTACTGTTACTGAGCAGCTGCTGCATGCACTTGTTTGTTAACGTCGAGTCTTTGGCATCGAAATAAGATCACTGTTTTACTGAAGCATGTAGAATGTAACCTTTAGTGAATCAAGGCAGGAGTCTCCAAATTCCTGTCATGACACATTTTCCCCTGAGTGTGAGCTGTAGTGCCATTTAACTACAAATATATTGTTGGCATTTGCTTCAAGTGACATTAAAGTCTTAGGTAGTGAAATGCTTCCTCCATCTTCTATCGTTTACAATGATGCTTGTTCTCCAAATAATTGAATTCAGTGCGTCAAGAAGAATAAATGGCTGAAATGTTCTTTCAGCAGACAAGTAAATAAAGTGTCAGTGAATTTTGATGTAATTGCAATTGGCTAAATGCTGCCAGGACTAGAATGGGTGCCAGACAGCAGTTCCAAAAAGGTTCAACAATTTCAGGGAAATTGCCACTTTGATAAACAAATTATGTTCAAATTAAAGACAAAATGCCTGTTCTCATCAATTAGTGTGTTTCAGTAAAGTTAATTAGTTTTGGTTTCAAGTGATTGTGGTTTTGCAAGCAGCAGTGCTGCCCACTGTAGGTTCTTTGAAAAAAGAAAGAGCATATTAAACACAAATTATAGTTAGAGGCATATACTGTTCAATATGTTAGTATATTTAGCCTTGGTGAGATGACATCACTGTGATATTCTGTTGTGATGTTTCCTCATGTACAGGTTAGTGTTGTCCAGGACTCTGTTAACATTTCTGGCCAGTCCAACATGAACATGCTGAAGGTACCCGAGTGTCAGCTGTCTGATGACCTGGGGAACCTATGGGAATGTTCACGCTTCACAGACTGCAGCCTCTATGTGGGAGGGCAGGAGTTCAAAGCCCACAAATCCATCCTTGCAGGTAAGACCCTTCCCAGCCTTTAGCACTTTAACAAGCAGCAACCAGGAGAGAAGCCCCCAAAATACCTTTAGCAAGACATGTGTATGCCTCTTCTTAATGGCCTCTCATGGAGAGCCATAAGCACCTCAAAAGGCTATGGAGGGTCTGTATTGCCGGCTTGATTTGTAGTAGCCTAGTTCTGCATTGAGCGCTAATCCACTCCACTACCCCTGCTTGGCCCCGCTTGACCCAGATGACTGTTGGATCCAGGAGATTGAGAGGCTAGCTCGCCTCTCCAGCTTGTCTCCATTAGACATGGTGGCAGCTGCAGTAGTCAGGGAAAAATGCTGACAAAGTGGCAGCTTTGTGGATTTAGCAACATTTTAGAATGGTAAAATAGATGTTTCCTGCACTTTTTCTTATCTCAGATTACTGTCTCATTATATGCTCTTTTATCACTGCTCTTTGTTGTCACATGTCACCATGTATTGGTTTGAATTCCTAACATTAAATATAATAGGTCATGCTATTTATCAGTTTGTTTATTTCATTGACAGCGAGGTCACCAGTTTTTAATGCTATGTTTGAACATGAGATGGAAGAGAGCAAAAAGGTAAGAATAACTAGTTTTAACTGCTTTTTGTCACTTCCTCATTTATACTTACTGTGACGCAATGACACAAATTGTTTTTGTCATTTTTTTAATTAGCATCATCCTCAGTTATCACCTTCTTTCCAAGATGTTTTTCAGCTGCCAAGTTCTTATGAGTAGTGTGATCTTTTTTGCAGAACCGTGTTGACATTAGCGACGTAGACCCTGATGTCTTTAAGGAAATGATGGGTTTCATCTACACGGGAAAAGCCCCAAACCTGGAGAAAATGGCAGACAATTTGCTGGCAGCAGCAGATAAAGTAAGTAGCCAAGCGTTAAGCGCAATTTTTTTTTTAAAAAAAATATCTCCCACATATTTTTATAGTTTCCTCTATTTTTCTGTTTTCATTTCTATTAGAAATTCTAATGGTGTGGTGTGCAACATGGTGTGCCAAAACGTCAGCTGATATATCTTGTTAAACATTTGCTGATTTTAATACTCTAATGTTGAATTAGGGGTTTCTCTGTCCAACCGCTTTTGAAATTTTCTGAAAACCAATGATCCCATATTGGCACGTCACAATATGAAAGTATTTACGTGAGAAAAAAGCCAAGGCTGTTATTCTTTCCTCCAGCTCGCTGATTTTTTTTCACTGGTTATGCAGCTATTTGTGATACTTTTTATGTGAACAACTGCAACACTTTGAATGTCCTCATGGATTGACTATCTGAAAATGTGAGCTATTATCCCCCATATTTAAATGATATCACACTTCCATACTCTGTTTCTCTATAATGGCTGCTGTTTCACTCGTCCTTCGAGTTTGTCTCCTTGGAGCAGCACTAAACACCTTTGATTTCCGTCGTGGCCAGACAAAACGTTTTGCAAACTAGTTCTGACAGACCATAAACCAGACCTTCAGCTAGTTTATGGTTTGAAATTATCATGAGATACTTACTCTTTTCTTTCTTGGTTTAATGCATTTGCTAACCAAGTGAATTCGATATTTCTTTTTGCTAATGACTGATAAAATCAGAAGGCTACACTTAACCTGATCTGCTTTTTTTGAAAATAATTGTGTGCAATAATTTTGTGATAGAATCATGGACGGTCATGTACTTTGCTGTGTCTGTTAGGATGCATTGGATATGACATTTCGGTTTTCATAAGTTTAAAAAATGGTATTTATTTAAGCCCCTTTGCAGGCAGTCAGTTACTCAGAAAATACTTGTACATAGTGTGAAAAATAGTGGTTGTAGTGCTTAGAGTCACAGTTCTATTGGATAAGTGATGGTTCAAGTTAAGTGTTTTTCTATTTTTCAATTAAGTGTGTCATGAATATTGTACCAACTATTTCTATGTTCAACAGTTTCTCTTTTGCTAAGTTGATAAATGTCCACCTTCTAGTGATCATCGTATTTATTTTTTTTATCCTTTCAAAACATGTTACATGAGCCTGCTGAGCTGTGCATTTTGTGCCTTGGTCTTTTTTTCCTCATCTTTTAAATTTGTAACAACTCACTGTGGTCGTAGTTAGTGTGTATACTCAAAACTTTAAACCATGAGCAGCCACGTTGCATCCAGGATGTAACAACAGATCTTGTGTCCCCCTCTCAACTGCCACCCCAGTATGCTCTGGAGCGTTTAAAGGTCATGTGTGAAGAGGCCTTGTGCAACAGCCTTTCAGTGGAGAATGTGGCCGACACCCTCATCCTAGCAGACTTGCACAGCGCCGAGCAGCTCAAAGCACAAGCCATAGATTTTATCAACAGGCAAGTATTGCACGAAAAAAAAAACTCCAGTGATAAATTTCTGCTGCCATTTCTGTTTACCAGCCCTGAATGCTTACCTTTTTATCTCCTTGCCATAGGTGCAGTGTCCTGAGACAGCTGGGCTGTAAAGATGGAAAGAACTGGAATAGCAAGTATGTAATTAGCTGATATGTGTGACACAAGATTAATAACACAGTCTTATCTCTCCCCCCCAACCAGATGCATTAGAATTCATTGTTTTATCCCAGACTAGCCCAGACAAAGTGCTTTTCAGTTTGAAGCGCCATATCTTTGTATCCAAGTTATTAATAGACTCATACCTGCATAAACCTTGGAAATGGAATATTTGTAGAATTTTAACAAAGAAGGAAGGTGGCCGTATAGGAAGTTTTTTATTTTATTTAGGTGATGTAGCTTGTTACTACAGGACACCTTGAAATGTTGAACTTTTTTTCTCTTGTTTTCAACATATAAAGATGTTCTAATCCTTGAATAATTTCAACCTGTGCACATACAGAAAGCACTAATGGCCTATTTGTAGTCCACTGTGAAACTTGGCTTTGCCATTACAATCTCATTTATGTTTTATTGATTTTTAATGTGCACATTTTTATGTCTGAGTTTTAACTTCATTTTGCCTGTACTTACAGCCACGCTACAGATATAATGGAGACTGCAGGCTGGAAGTCAATGATCCAATCCCATCCTCACTTGGTAGCCGAGGCCTTTCGTGCCCTGGCTTCAGCACAGTGCCCACCCTTTGGTCTTCCTAGGAAGCGTCTAAAACAGTCTTGACTGCCTGACTGTGCCCCAGGACTATACTGGAGGTGTGAAGCATGGGTTTACAAACGAAGGACTAGGGAGGGTACCACTCTTATTTCCACCAAAACTGAACACACTTGAATAAAGGAGAGTGGAGCTTTTTGGCCAGGAATGTGGGGAGGCTGGCACGTGGACGTCTCACAACAGTGGATAGGGGAAAAAATTGGTTCAGTTGGTGTTGCTTGCTTGCTTTGCTTCCCAAACTGAATTCTGTTCAGCATGGGGAGCAAGTCAAGCTGTCTGCTACTGTGTTTTTTCCTGTAATTTTAAAAATGGCCTTAATATATCTGCCATTGCTCTGGAGCTTCCCTAGAGTACTTTGTCTATTTTACTCTGTGCCTGCCTTGTCACAAAGACCAGGCCTCCTCCAGATTGCACTAGTTCCCATGAATAGTCATTTTGATATGGAGTTCTATAGGAACGTAACAAAGGTTTAACTGAATGGGAAATATTATATATTTGTAATGTTTAGCCCGTTTTGTGACTAGACATTAAAAAGCATGAACACTTTCAGTGCAAGGTCAGTTCTTTACACTTTTTAAAAGATGTGTATGCCCCATATTGATGGCACCATTTCTATGTAAATGACAGTTGAACCATCTCCAGATCAGTGTACAAGAAAGTCTGTTCTATTGCGTATTTGTGGGGAAAAATAATAATCTGCCATTATGATCCAGTGTCAATCCTAATAATAGATGTAAGACAGAAGTGTCTGTACCTTGGCCCTAATATATTAAAACATTGGAAGTATGTGGAAGTTATTTACTCAGTCTCCCATTTGAATGACATATTCCAGGTCATACATCTGTGAACAGTTATAGATTAAATTGAGATTTTTTTCTTAGTAATACCAACTTGCAGATATATATTCTCAATATATTGTGGTTAACTAAAAGTGGAGAGACAAATGCATGGTCATGTAATTGTCAAAGAAAGTGTCCAAGTACCAATTTTGTTTTAACAGTTTATTTTCTGCCATTATCTGACATATTTGTGCAGAATTAAATTAATTGAATATGTGCGCAAATTTCCTCTAACATGCTTGGATATTTGTAGGATGCTGAGCATCACTTCTACTGGCAATGTTATTCTGTGTTTGAATGGGGGGGTTGTCATGTTTATTCAGTCCGTCTCGTATCTAGTGTCATGTGGCAGACACTTCAGAGGGTTTTGTAAATTGAACAAAGTAGCATCATTTTTACGTGATGTTACTCATTCAGCATTATGTTGAGATGTTGAAACTTATTTTGGTTGGAAGCAGAAAAGATAAGGTTGTCTGTAAGAATGCCTGCATTAACCCATTAAAACATTTTCCAGCAGTCAGAAGTGGCCCAGGTTTGGTTTGTTTTTTGTTGTTTTTTTTACACTCAGTCTGCTAAGAGACATCAGTGTAAGTCTGATCAATTATTCACAGTTTTTCTTTTAATGGTCAGCTTAATATATGTCGATGTCAGGCCGACCTGACTTTGTTTTTCTCTCCACTGGTTTTCGAAATACAATTAGAAAACAATACCATCGTGATAATCATAAGAAAATGTGCCTCAGTTTAGTGAAAGTTGAACCTTTTACAACACACGAAAGACATTTTGTCCTCTCGTTTTATGTGCGAATACTCGACACAAGCTGTAATTAAAGTGAGCACGAGGCTGCTCTTTCCTGCTGGAACAGAGACGTCTTCATCAGCAGCTTGCTGTTCCTCATCCGCCCCTCTCAGTACAGATCCTAGAAAAAGACCTGATATCATCTCTGCTTTAGGACGCCTCTTCAACCTTTTATCTTCTTCCCTCACTTTCCTCTACTGAATGCCTGGAAGAGAGGATGTCTGTAGTGGTGTATTTAACATTGAAAATTTGTACTGTCATTTAGATCTTTGAAGAAAAAGGGGTTGGTAAACAAGCAGTGGATGATGACACTGGGTCAGATGCTTAGATGCTTGAATATGAATATATTATAAACGTAAGCAGTAGATGCTGCAGTAGAAAACAGTGATTTGACTTAAAGAAGTGATCTCTCCAAACAAAGGAAACAATAATCTGTTGTGCTGAGTGCATCCCAGCAGATATTTTGTGATAAACTCAAATGCTTTTACACTGCTGTTTTGTCTCAGCCTGATCTGTTTAAATATAAATGTCTTTTGTTTTCCAGTATGTATTTTAACACCAAATGTTAGGGTTGAGAGCTTGTCAAATCCAGATTTTGTAGATGAGGTTTTGGAGTTGAATGGGTAAAAAGATTTTTTTTTGTTGTTGTTGTTTTTTACCCTCTCCTCTGTAATAGAAAGATGCAACAAAACCAGATTTTTAAATTTTTTGCCACTAAGAAAATTTGTAGCCGTCGCTGTACAGAGATTCAGTTGTATCCGCATTATTGTAATACTGGTTTTAAAACGATTCATGCAAAAAAAAAAAAAAAAAAATTCCATCAGAGGTAAATCCAAATTTTTAGAAAAACTGATAAAAATAAGCACAAGCTTGTAAGTAACTGGTGTTAATTTTCAGAGTAAGGTGTGACAGGTGATTATCTAGCAAATTAGTCATTCTTTATTTAATTGTCTATCAGTCAGTAATATTACCACTAAAAACCATGTAAAATGAAATGTATGTTAACGTTCCTCTTAGTGTTCTAGGGATTTTGATGCATTCAGAAGGAAAGCCTGCAGAGACTTGATACCTAAGGAGTGGGTGCCTCTCCCTGATCAGATAAGAGTAATGGAAGCGAATGAAAAGACCCCTGTCCCTGATGGCCACAGCAAAATGGATGTGCTCCCTAAGGTGTACCTCTGGTATCATCCACGCCTGTGGACACAGATTTATTGCCCATTAAAACGTTACACTGAAATGTACCTCTTAAAATGGTGTGTTTACCCTGTTGAGAAGTCCTTGTAGGAACGAAAAGATGACAACTGTGAGCACCAACAGACTGGAGCTAACTCAGAGTGAGAATATTCTGTGAGCCAGGTTCATATAATCGTTTAATGCCATAAAAACCTAAATTGATCTTTACAGTCTCGTTTTTACAATAGCAATCCCTTGCAAAATTCTAAATTAACATTTTGTTCTTATATTATGCACACAGCAGTGGTCTACAGGGAAAACCTCTTAAACAAGATGAAGCAAGCAGGAAATCAAGATAGATACAATTGGCAAGAATTACAAAAATGGAAATCAAAACTAGTCTCTAACTATTAGCAATAAATTTGGCATCTATCTACATGAAATTACTTAACACCAGAAATAAGGAGCAGTATTGTCACTGGTATTTTTCTCTGAAAAAAATGGAATAAATTGACATTATTTACTGTGAAGCCATAATTAAACACATTTAGTTACACATTAATACACAGCATTTTCACAAAGGAGCAGAACTAAAACATCACAGATTAACTCAGAGTTAGTTATTTCCTTATTATACATTTCTCCACATGTATAATGTGACAGGATCATTTACAGCTGATAGTGAAGGACGGGAGATATAGCAAATAAAGTGTGTAACACAAAACCATTGGCTTGTGATTAATCAGTGGCACATGCCACAACCTAAAAACCCTGGAAATATGCCAAAAATACAACTTATGACTAATTATCTGCTGATTGTTTTCAGCAAACTCTTTAAAAAATGTATTAGTGATTGCTAAGTCAAAGCACATTACACCATTTACTATGAGACTGGATGTTATCCACTTTTATCCACACAAAAGTTAGTCAATTTAAGCCTGCTGTACAACTGGGAAATGTCTGACATTTTCAAATTTAGTAGTCCCACTTCTCATTAAAATTCCAGACTGATTCTGTACTTTTTTCTTTTTTTTTGCTTTTGGTTTCTCCACTCTTGGTCTTAGGTAAATGAAATTTCCCAGGCTAATTAAAGCCTATTAAAGACAGGTAATGTCAGGGCTTGTGGCAGGACCATGACAAAGTGCTGATAATTGTCTGCCAGACTCACTAAATCCACCTGTCTTGCAATTAATGCTCCCTCCCCCCACCGCCTCTCCTGACACATTAATCCACCGCGGGTCTCACTTGGCAGGCTGATGCCTCAAAGTGCATCCTGCAAACACAGATGTTGGATTTCAGGCTAGTTTAGCATACACATGCCTTATAATGATTGGAGCAAACAAGGCAGCAGCCATGTTACACGTGGATGGTTACCTGCATATATACAGGTATATATGGCTGTTATTGGATTAGATTTGTTGGATCTTTTTATTTTGTCTTGGACACAATTAAATTTAATAAATGAGCATATTTTATTCCAACCATACAATAGAAAGATAGCATATATATATATATATATATATATATAAATATGTATAGTTAGGTCATATTAATTTTTAGAAAAAAAAAAGTAACTAATAAACGATGTTCTGCTTTGAAGGCAAAGAACAGATAATTTTGATTAAACAGTCAAAAGGAAGTAAGTGTTTCAAATTAGGAATATCTCATTTTATGCCCTGCTGAATAACAATTCAAATGTTTTGGTATTGTAATTATTAACATAATTCAAAGTCTTGTCATCTTTCATTCTATATCTGTTTAAATGAGGTGAGGAAATTGTCAGATAATGCTAACATCAATGCATCACAGGCAAAAAAGCCATCCATGCACTTTAGTGGATGCACATGGGAGGATGCTTGCCTATCGTCTAGCCTTGGAGAAGACATCTGGACAACATACTAATTGTTTCAGTGGATTACAGAGAACATGTGCTGTAGTGATGGAGAGGAGTCACCCAGAGTTAGTAGCTAGCCCTAAATCCCAGGTAAGCCCCAAAGACCAAGTCCCTGGACACTTTCTTCTCGAATGTTAGATCTGTATACTAGTGCAGTGGATACAAAGTTTTGTAATAATGTTGCCACATCCCTCTATTGTGTGCCTTATATTATTTTGCACCTCTTGCAACATGTGTCAGGTATTTAGGTATTTTGGGACCAGGAGCTCAGATATTGACATTTACATTATTTGCAGATAAATCAAAAGACCAATGCATAGCATACTAACAACAGCTAGGTTATCCTGTGGAAGAATAAGGTGTGTCACTATGGTAGTTGTAATCAGGGCATACCTTCTGCACCAGTTTATAGTCTACACTGTAAAAGGCTATATAGATGCATATGACTTTGAAGGGTTTTGAGCACAGCCAGGACACGTGGCTCTGCGTCTGCTCCTGATAGCACACCTTGGATGGGTCAAAGCTGCACAGGGCAGTCTTCTTGTTGCGATCTGTCTTCTCATACTCAATGCGACAGTTGAATGATTTGGTGTCTTTGGTCTCCAGCGTGGATTGCTGTGCCATCTCAAACTCCACCACCTTTGAGGGTGGCACCAGGCTGACCGACACGTTCCCCAGACCCGTGGAGTTGTGGCGAAAGTAAACACTAAAAGTGCCGTTCCCGTGGTCCACAATCTTCCCTGTGATCAGCAGGTTGAGTTTCACAGTCTTGATATTGGAGTGGAAGTCCCCCCACCCAAACATCTTTTTGAACTTGCCAGTCTTGACGATGGGCCTGCGTTTAGTTCTGGCCTGTGCACCCTGAACATCTGTCTGGTTAGATAACCAGTCCCAGAAGTCCTCCATGTTCTGTAAATATGTTATTTCCCTCATGTTGCTCTTGAACCCGGGGGAACCCCTGGCAAACAAACGCAGGGGGTTGAGGATCCGTGGACTGGCCCCCGTGGGAGAAATCTTCTGTTCATTATTACTTTCTACCCACTCAATGAGCTCTGTGGCTCCTCCGTGCACCTTCCTGCATGTGACCTTCAGGGAAAACAGAGTGCAGATACACATAAAAAGAGAGATAAAACATTTTTTTTAGATATAACACAATGTAGATGCGCTCATACTGAAATGTTTTACTCTTTGCACTTTCAAACCCTTTTTTAAGGAGTAAAAAAATTCCTTTATGATCAGACTAATATATTTTATGTTTCCAGTTAGTTCTGAAAAGTTAAAAAAGCACAGTGTTTTTGATACAGGCAATGATACCTTTCACAGACAATAAATATAATAAGGTGTACCATTAAATACTGCAGATCACATAATTGTCCACTTATTGCCAATGTAACCCTGGTAATTGCACTGTAAAAATGCCACAGCAGCAGTTGAGCACTAAGGATAAAGTACAGCACTTCACCACTAAAGATGGAGAAGGGACAAAAAAAAAACCAAAAACAAAACAACAACAAAAAAAAAAAAACACCATCACTGCTGAACACCCACTTGTCAACTTTAAAGATTAAAGTTAAGATGAATTTTTGGAAATACCAAATCATAGCAGAGGTACCTTTGGGGGAGAAAAAAAATTGTTTGGTAACTAAAGCTTTACAAAAAGTACTTCAAACAGATGCAGCACGGACAAACTGCTTGGAAATGCAACATTTTATTAAAAATACAAAAAATTCAGAATGAGGCTTGATTTTTTTTCAAAATGAAATTTATTATAAGAATCGTGCCAGATTCCTAAACCTTCTTTAGAGAACATAGTTCAAGGAATGTCAACTCTAATTTCACTTCCCATACATCCAGGGAGATATTTCAATGTCATTACACCATTTGATTGCTCAAAAGACTTATGATTAAAAAGCTATTACGAGTGTTTATAAGAGTGCATAACAAAAATACTGTTTAGTGTTATGAATAATTGTACAGAACATAAAGAAAGAATTCAATCATGGTTCTTCACAAAAGAAAAAATAAAACCTAAGGAGAAACTCATTGCCTGTGCAGCTCACTAATTTACATGTTCACTCTGGACAGGGACATTAAAACTTTCACTTTGTTTCAAGTCTTAATGCTCAGCTAATAAATAATCTTATCAAACTTTCAGTAACAATTTGAAATCCCGTTTTTACAGCCTTCACAACTTATGACATTTATTCAAAACATTTTTACCTTGCACCATTTAAATGACACGTTCACTGACGTCACTGCCACAGTATGTACCCAGTTAAGCCTCAGTTGTCACTTGTGTAGTAATGAACCAGTGCTAGTATACAAGGGAAATGGGGTGAGGTTGGTTAACAAAATTCAAATGAAGACAGAAGGATGAATTAAAACATTCTTTGCATTCATCACCGCATTTCTGGTAATTAACTATAGAAAACGGCACAAACGGCACCAAATGTAATTGAGTAATTTAACTAGCTACATGAATGGTTGAGAAAATGACTTCACTGCTAAAAGTGCATTTTCTTGTAATTACACTGAATGTAACGAAACCACTACTATAAGGGAGTGTCTCCAGTGAAGGTGATAAAAGAAGAAACTTGTAATAAAGAATAAGAGAACCATTTTGGATACACAGATGAACTCCAGCAGGGCTCATGCTGGGATAAAGCTTCTAATATTTTAGAACAACTTGTCAGATTATAGGTCAGTGAAAATCCCCTAGACTAAACATACGAGCTGGTCTCAGATCAGTGGTGCTATTCTCAGTTAGTCCATGCATATGAACTTTGGCTTGGAATGGTTCCCAAATAAAAAATAGGCTTTTACAGCAGTGTGGTAAAGTATGTGCTAAGTGCTAATCCAGACGCAGCAATGAACTGTGATCCCTGCTTGTACCTCAAAGCCTTTTAGCTTCAGGAGCAATTCCTGGTCCACTTCAGATAAAGCTTTAATAATTCACAGCAATGAGCTTAGCTAGTTTTATTAGTAATTAGTAGTGCCGGCTCTCCCCAGGCCCGGTTGTAGGGATCACTGAGAGAAGCAGATGTTGAAAGCACAGAGCAGCGGCTGTTTGAATTCTCAGTGAGCTGCTGCACACGACTTCCAGACCAATTATAATTTTGCTGTAAGCTTAAATGAGGCACATGTATACAAAGCTAACAAACTAGGTCTGCCACGATTTGTTTTGTCACACTCACTCACTTCTTACAAAGCTTTCCATCGGAATTGTAAAAGTGCTACATACAATTTATGTTTTGCAACCATAAGATAATTAGAGCTTTACTTTACTGTGCTGCTCATGTCCCAGATTATAGTAACACCTCATTGTACCAAACAGGATGTAATGTGAAATCAATGTGTCCAACGGACAGTGAGCCTGGCCCATCCATCAGCCCTCACAATGCTTAATTAAGACAGTTGCTCCCTGTAAACATGGATGAATGAGGCAACAGTGTATTAATGTCCCTCTGTGTAGCTCATCACATCCACAGTCATTTAATCAACCAATTCCAGTGGCAGTATTCCCCATTGATACTGCCACTTAGTAATACCTTGCATGAGCTCAGCTGTTAATTTGATTTGACTCTTACAACATCACAATAACAGGCAACGCTGAACATAAAATCTGCAGCATTCCAGGCTCCCAGCAGAAACATTTCTTCGCTGCTGTGAACAAGAAAGACATGCCTCTCGTTTTCACACCAGCCTGAGCTGCTATATCTGTTACACATTGGGTGTCATGCCGTGCAGTGCCAGAGGTGAAACTAAATTTTGTCTTTCAGTGTAAATCTCAGGTGAGCTTTGTATAGGATGATTATAATGGAAATGAGAGAGGAGTTTAAGTATGATGAGCAACTGGGGAAATTGCTGTGACAACAAGGGGATCAGCAGAGGGATATCTAATACTTAAATGCCCCGAGAGAGATGAAGCACTGGGAACTTGAAAGCTCGCACTGACACATAGGCTTTGGTTTCTTTCTCGCTCGCTGTCTTCATGCACACCCGCGGCACCTTCACCTACACGAACACACTTTGTTCATTTAGGCGGAAGTGGCGTCTCTAAAAAAACGGGCAAAAAAAAAAAAATCCAAGATTTTTTATATAACAGGACTGAAAAAAAAAGAGGCAAGGTCTGATGAAGGAGAATCTACAAAAGCTTAATTAAGATTTCCTAATCGGTGCTGCTATGCTAGAGGCATTTCAGGGCGACTTGAAACAAGACATTATTATGATAATAACTGCAGACTTATGGAGCTGAAAACACCAGACCTAATTTCAACAGCACAAGGCAAAGTGACGAAAACTGAATATCTGTCTGATATCTGTCTATGTGGTTTAGTTTCTTCCTTTTTCCTGTGTGTCCTAAACAAAAAAAAACAGAGGTGCAATGAACTCTACACCCGTTCAGCAGGACATTATTGCGATATTTCATATCAATCAACACTTAGTATCTATGCATAGTAACACAGAAGTATAATATTTGGTGAACTAAATATCCTATTAGTAATTGTAATAAGCATATACCAGTATGAAAAAGGTAAATCTGACTGACATAAATTTCATTTCTTTTATTCTGAAGTGACTTCAGTCTTGATGCTTCAAGTTAAAATTCAGCATTGTGTCTTCTCCTCTAAAAAAGCCTATAGATCCTCTCTCATTATATATATATATACTATACACACTGTACTTTACAATATGCATTAGTAAATTATAGATGTTTTATACTCATCATTTGTCAGTAGAGTCTTACATAAGTGCAGTTTACATTTCAGCAAAGTGATGTATTCTACCATGGGAATATAAGAGGCCAGTGTGTGGTTTAATATTTACACCTGCAGTTAAATTCAGATGATAAGAAAAAAAAACATAGTTCAAAGTAAATATAACTAACATCATCATTAGTATGTATGTGAGCATAAAAGCAGAGAAAATGACTTTTGGAAAGTTAGTAATTTCCTCCATAACATCCTCACAGTATACACACTGCCACTGACAGGCTTCTTATATCAGTGCAGAAAAATGCACATTATTTACACTTGGGGCAGAGTTGGGTAAATTACCATTACTTCACCAGCCTTTTATCTTCATTACAAACAGTTATTGCACTATATATTTTTGTCACATTCTTTTATGTCTGTCAAAAGTGTATTCACGGCTGTGTAAAACTTCCCTTCTGTGCGCCAAGGCTGTGGGTTGAGCTGCAAAACATAGTTACTGCAGAAGGGCTTCTTTTGAAGAAAGCCTGTTACGTTTGCTAAAAACCTAACTTAGGGATTTGAAGTGAGCTTCTCTATCGCTATTAAATGATAGGAGGACTGTATACCTCTTGCCATGCTTCTGTACATTACATGTACAGTATGTGTTTGTGTGAAAACTGATTTTCCTGGCTAAATGATAAATAAAACGTAAAAATATCATTGGACATTGATCCTTTGTAAAGGTTCAGTCTTAACGCACATATACTGACAGTGGTCTGAGCAGCACTAAGCCGCACAGTGAGTCAGGATGAATCAGCCTCGACATTCATCTGTAATGAGCATTATGGAGCTGGCTGCCTGCTTGTCCCGTGGGTAGACATATCTTTTAGAGGCCTGACATAAAGGTAATTGCCACAGTGACCAGAACTAGCCTCTAGAAAGTTATTAAGAAGCCAGTGACATCTGGCTTCTGGATCATCTGAAGAGATGCTGTTAAAATGCATTTGCAGTGAGCAGCCGGCGACATTGTGCTTGGCTGTGATGGGTTCTGGGCCGCAGGCAAGGCTACAGTCTTATTTTGATGGCCACGATGGAATGTGATGGAATCTCTCTAAACCTGGCACAGTGGACTTGTGTGGCCCCTAATCATGGTCTGAGATCCATTCTGTTTCCATTTGTATCTTTTTTGGTTCTGTGTGAAAGCCTCCACGTTGTCTTTATCACTAAGTTCCATGTATCTGTGGACTAAAATAATCAGTTTTTAAGCTTTCCATAGTTGATTTTTCCAGCACATAAGGTTGGAATATGTGTCTGGGGAAAATTGTTTTCAGGCATCTTTCTCACAATAAACAAAATGGGCAATTAACCTGCTCATCAGTGCAAGCAGTGCAGTTCCAGTGATGCACTCCACTGTTCTTCATGGATTTATCTGTGCAAATTGACCTCACTTTGGTGGTGCAATTCATTTCTCTGCTAATTTTCTGTGTCTGAAGCTTCATTAACTTGATACGCTTCTACATAGTAAAAATCTGGATGTCCTGCGGAAATCGCGCCAGCTTCCCCACTGCCTTTCGTGATACTCTCCTAGCATTATTGCAATAACACACCTGCCATATTAGAGCTGCACAGACAGTGCTGCTAACCACAGACTACAGATCGTTGCAGAGCTGGATTGACTGCAGACTCTTGCTTTCAAGCATCTAACATGACAGCCCGCTCTACTCACATTAAAACCTTTCTTAGCCTGCAATCCCCTGCCACACATCCTTCCCCAGCCATCTTCCTCCTGATGTTACAGACCATATCATTTGTAATGATTCACACCCAGAGCTGGTTCCAGGAGAGGAGGCCCTGGAGGCGCTTAGGCAGCACAGAACGGGAGTCTACATGCTGCTGAAGAATAGATTGGGGCTCTGATCGTTGCAACAGCCTCACGCTTCAAAGCCATCACTTTTAATCAGAGGCCGTCCAGGGAAACACATGGCAGGTGCTTCAGCACTGTGGTGGATCGCAACAGCAAATCCACACCAGAGGCACCTTACCAATCACAGAAGGCTACGGTTAGCACACGCACGTGTGTGTGCATGTAGCATATCTATGTCCTTCCAGTATAATCCTGTAGGCCATTACTGCCTGACCTCTATGAGAATGAGAGAGACGGCCTCTAATATCTTAACACTCCTGCTTAAGATCCCACATTGAATTTGTGGCATAAGTTATCTTCTCTTTCAATATTCACCACAAATATTTTCAAAAATGAATGAAATCAGTATCTAATGAAACATGTCATTATTACATTTGGAACCTTTTTATTACATGGTTTCAGACAATATAAATGCAATGCAATTCATTTACTTGTTTGTATGGATGTTACTTCTGCCTTTTCTGTCTAACGGCACACTTCACATCATTGTCATGGAACGTAGCATGTAGAAAAACTGCCTCATATCAAGATGCATGGGTGAAGAGGTGGGGAGGCATCTATTATTGGAGCGAATGACATTAAAAAGATGCACTGGTGACATCAAACTTCACTCAACTTTAGCATATAAGCACGCACTGAATAATAAAAATATTGTAAAATATAATGCATGTGCCTCTCTAGTTAGCCTATGGACGCAGTCTAAAAACATGTAATAGATATTAGAGATATTATAATGAAACATATGTATAGATACAGTATAAGGACATGTCTAAGTGCTTATTAAATATTAGTGCTTATAAATGATAAATGTTTTGTTTTTATTCAGCAACACGGGCAGATAAGGACTTTTAGGATTTAGAATTGAAGTCATGTGACAACATCAGCAAGCATTCATCTTGTGTCCTTGAGCAAGACAATGTATCTCTACCACTTCTGGTGCCATCAAGCTGAGGCTGCCCCTGATCTTTGACCTCTCTTATGGAGAACTACAGAGAGCAGCACTAACTCCTGTCCACATCCCTGTCTGAATGCATGCACCCTAAGGACACAGGAAATATGCAGGAGCAGCTGTCAGCTTCTAAACGATACCCTCGTGAATAGCCCATAAATGCTAAAACCAAGAAAGAAATTCTAACTCTGTACACTACTTGGCTTCTTAATCGAGAGTCGCTGTCCATTCAAACCTTATTTTGTTCCAACACAATTGGCGGATGACAAATACGGTCTCATAGAGCTTTTAAATTTATTACAGTGTATTAAAGTAAAATTAAACGCGTTTAGGATTTGTTTTTGCAAAATATTATCTAACGGTGCATGATGTCACTCGGGGCTGCTTGCATCGTATGATTTGCATAAATTATAGCAAGAAACATAACCCTCCTGTGGCTAGTCTAGATCACATGATGTGAGTCATTAGTCATGTCACAGTGTTTTGTTTTTTTTTGCACAATCCTTAAATTTCCTCTTTTCATCTGCTCCCAGCAATGGACGTTGACTGAGGTGATGCTTCACTTTTTCTGGACTTGGACAGACTTTTGTTTGTATTGATGGTTCCATGACTGTTTATACTGAATCATTCAGTGTCAGTAGAAAGTATTACACTACAGGAAGCAATACACCGAACTGTGCAAATCACACAATTACCTCATCTACTGAATGGAAGCTGCCAACACATAATTGTTGAATCGTGCTTCAATTTTTCCTAATAAATGGAACAAATTAGAGGAAATTATACCACCGTTAGCTCCAACCTCACTGGCGTACTTTGTTTGGATTTTAATGAGTGTCAGTGTCTCAACCAAGAGCTTTTAAAGTATCACATCTACTCAGTGGCCTATTCCTTTATACCTAGTAACAAAGCAACTAGTCTAAAGTCAGCTTCAGGCTACATGTCATCTGTCATCTCTTTTCTGAATACTGATTGTCAGTGATTCCCACAAACAGTCAGAATTCACCTTAGTGTTGTGCTGCATTTAGCTGTTGTCAACCAAGTGTATATGTATAATGTATCTGCAAACTGCACTGGAAGCAGATCTATGGTCTGATGCCGCAAACCAGGATCAGTATCACAGTGCACATGTTTTGTGTTTTTGCTTTTATATTAAAGCCAAATTACCCTTACTTGCTTTCAGGCAGCATGACGTGATGGGTGATTATAGTATTTTTTTTACAGTGTACTTGGTGTCTTGCATCTTATTAGTGTTCAAGGCTAAATAAAAAACTGTGTCTGCCCCCCCCTCCCTTTATTCAGGGAAAATGTCTTGAAAACTGATGGTGGTATCAGAGTTTTTTTTTTATTTTATTTTTTTTATTGAAGCAGCTGATAGTCCCTCTGCATCTTTTAAATTAAACTCTAAAGGTGACCACTGAAATATTCTCAATGTGTTTCCCCTGTAGAACTCTTATTAGGATAGAAATGGCCTTTAAAACAGCATTAATTCTGTGAGACCCTAAAACTGTCAGCCCTAAAATGCATTTTATTTCTGAACAGTAATGAAGTAATATATATGGATTACCTTGATTCACAGACAGTGGTACAACCAGTCAATTATGTTATTAAGCAAAAGTAGAAAATACTTCATTGTACGTTTATGCAGCAAAACTCTTTTACAATCAAGTATTAGTGGACTAACATTACAGATATATCAATGTGTAAGCAGCATTTTATTGCTAGTTAAGAGGGAGGTAATTAACTGTGTTATCAGACAGTATAAGCTAAAGCCATCCATCTATATGTATGTAGATATATATCTATATATATATTAAAACTAGCCAACTAGACAGCTTAAAGAATGACCAGAGTAAAAGTACTATACTTTTACTAGATAGAGACAATATATTAGAAAGAAATTTCTGTAAAATGTAATTACATTCAACAGCTGTTTACAGTATTTTTAAGCAAGGAAACCTACAGTATCTCTGTTGTAGTTGCAGAAATTCTAGGTTGCAATAGACCTTTAAACAAAGACACTGACAAGCATCAATAACTAAAAATATAATAAATCATATAAATTACAAGATGAGAGGAAATGGTTTTGTGAATATTTACTGTTGATCCAAATCCTCTACTTGCATAAAAATCAATTGCTACCTTAGCTACAAGTTAAAATAAAGTGCCTCCTGTCAGTTTGTAAATTAATTGCAAGAGATCATTGTCATTTTAGTTTGCACCCGCACAGTTGTAGAAAGGCCCAGGGGGTGAATGTGGGGTGTCAGCGAGCGTGTCTCATGTGTGGGAAATTTTAAATGCAGCGATGATGTCACATGTTCAGGAAGCGTTAATAAAGATCCCACCAGGAGAGAGAAAGGAGAGTGAGCCGAGGAGCTGGGAAAAGAGCCTCCAGGTAATCTGGATACTTGTGTTATCTCAGCACCTGCCACATGTGTCAGCAGCAAAGCCCTGAACACTTCACTTTTAGGCAGGCGTTACCTTTCAACGCATCATCAGTTTCATAATCCCCTTACATGGTCAAAGTGCCATCTCCCGTGCTGGCTCCTGGCACCTGAAGTACACCTCCGTACTTCTGATAGCAGGGATTCAGGAGGATAATACCAGGAATCATATTGGACTGAGTGTAATTATCATTCTCTTGGCCAATTTTTAACACCTTCTTCTTTGTACAACAATGGTGTACATGCTTGTAAAACTCTTTGGCTAATACTTGAAGAAGCTTGGCATGTTATTCTTAAAGGAACACGTCAGGGCTCTGGTTTTAGTTTTTTCACTTTCATCTCAGGAAGACGTAATCTATGTGTTTCTCTCACGGAGCGTCTTTTTTTTTGACAACTTGACAACTACAATTTTGTGTGTGTTGTTTTTTTTTTTTTTTTTTCAAATCTGTACTGCAAATGATATGAGGGTTTTATTCAAAACAGTTTTTGCTTGATTTTGCTCAAACACACGTCCACTAAATTTGACAGAGAAAAATGTTTCTGTTCTCAAAGCAGATTACTCCGCGGATGATTTCACAGAAACAGCCGCCCTTTGAAGAAGAAACAAGAGTTGGAAAGATGTTGCTTCCTTTTTCTCTGAGTAGCTCTGAAGACAGGTACTTCACAAGAAATATACAAAGACAGAGGGGAGCTGACAGTGCTTTGTTAGGGCTGAGAATGACAAGTTGAGAAGAAAGGCCTCAAAGCTCAGAGACAGAGGAGGAAATGCAAAACTGAGAATAATCAGAAAGGAGATTTATTGTACTTATTCTAAAGCTGTTGCACCTTACCTTATACAAGGAAAGCAGTGCACTTTAATTAAAGAGGTCAATCATTTTCCCGAGCTCTGACATGTAGTGTGATTGCCTTTCCAAAGAACCAACCAGGTGGTAATTAAGAACTTTATACGTCTGCGAAATATGAAAGTGTTCAAAAGCAGAGACTTTGCTACTGTGGCTGCTTGAGTCTCAGGTTTGTGTGCTTATGCAGCTTATCCCGAGTTTGGTATTTCGCATATAAATTGACAACTCACTGCAGTACAGCAACAAGACTGTTCTTGCTATATGTTATTGAATAAACGAAAAAGTGACACCAGAACATTGTTGATATTCTATCAGCCACACATAATTTAGACAAAATACCTACTCTGTGTGATCTGATGCTCACATTGTCTTTTGTTGCAGCACAGCAGTACAAAGCAGTGCAGACAGCAAAAAGGCTTCAAAACACTGAGGTTGTGCATCAGAGCCTGCTGGATGTTTCTGACCCTGCAGAGTGGTAATGACAATGCTATAAGGGAGCCTCCTGATCTAACACTGCCTCAGGCTGCACATCGCCCATAAAAATTCATAGCTATAGACAACGATCAAGAAACTTAGCATCATATTAAACATAATGCTTCCTGCATGGCGGCCAGAGTGGGTGTGAATTGCTCTGAAAGCTGCTCAGCACTTCACTTTATTCCAAACAGTTCACATCACAAGAGAAGCACTGGCAAAATAATTGTGCCTCTTGTAATTGTTTGACTTGAATCTTTAATGGTCCATCAAGTAGCCAGATTAAGGCTATTGTCAGTGCAAAGGGCAATTGTGTCACACCTATTAGTCATTAGGAGCTTCGTTCTCTTCATTCCAGGACCTTTATTGTGGATTTGTTGCCAATAAACACACAATTATGATTGATGATTGGAAAAGAAATAGGTTCCAGGGCTCAGTAAAGTCAAGTCAATACAACCTGTAGTGGCTGCAAACTACATTTGAGGGATTTAACAGAAACAACAACCTTTCCTTCAGAGGTCTGAGACAACATACAGGCGGAGGACTGCAAATGCCACAGACAGTATTGTTTATGAGGGATTATCTAGTCAGGGCTTCTGCCTAGAAAGATTGTGACCCCAATATGAGCACAGATACACATCAGCACCATGTAAGCTCCAAAATGATTCCTGGAAGGCAGCACATGCATACAAGGCCCCTTCACTCTGTCAATCCATATTTAATCACTTCCACAAAAAATTTCTACTGGTCTGCCTGCATTTTCTCTCGTATTTTTTGTGCTCCCCACCCGATTTCTCTGGTGGGTTTTTGAAGACTTAAGTTCACTCTTTTTTCCCCTCTTTTTACAAGGCAAATCCTGGGAGAGGTTGATGTGAAGACCAGGCAGAGCAAGGATGTGAAGAATATAAACACATTTTTTTTTTATTGTCCAGAGGGAAAGGAGGGGTGCAGGGGGTTGGGCGGTGGGGTCTGTAAAAGAGACGGGGACCTTATCACAGCCCAGCAGCTCTGTAATTCGCCGCCATGATAAAGTGGCGGCGCGGAAAACCTTACAAGGCTGGCACAATCCAAAGACGGATTAGGTTTTTCTGACATAAGCTTCCTGAAAAACTAATCAATCAGTCCATGCAGTATTATCAGAAGCGTGAGATTAAAGCCCTGCTCCTAATCCCCCCACTGTACATTTTATTACACTTCCCAGTGTTAGTTGCCTTTAAATATACAATAAATAAATAATAAAACCAAACCTAATTGAGCATGGGGAAGGGGAAAAGGGTTAAAGAGCCCTTGGAGAGGGAATTTATGTAGAATTTGTGTTTTGTTATGAAGACAGGGATAAAACTGTTGTCCTTGCCAGAGCTCTTTTTGACTTTGAATAGAGCCTCGTTGTCTCACTCCAACACTGCAGAGAAAAAAAAAATATGCAAGTGAGGAAAAACTCCTCTGGCAGAATTTTTACAACTGTATTATCAGCTAAAATTGAAACCAAATCAAACTCACATTCTGGGTTTGTTGTTCTAAAGATAATCATGTAGATGTTAATAAACAAATAAGTGCTGAAATGACTGTTAAATCCTTTGAGAAATAACTCATAATCCCTTAAATCAGTGCACATTAGAATTGTGGGGATGAACTCCAAGCACAAGGAGGGCAAGGCATGCTTGGCCTACTACTAACCAGCTAAGCTTTGTCTCTTTAATGCATCAACCCTTCTATCAAGCCGTTCTCTCTCTCTCTCTCTGATCTGTCTGACTCTGGGTTTTGCTTACATGAAAAGAGAAGGTAGCTATACATTTAACAGCAGTCATGTTGGTATGGGCCATAGAGCTCTTACCCCAGCAACCAGATGATGTAACAATGTAAGAGACTTTGTCAACATCTTCTCACACTTAATCCCAAAGCGCGTTGAAAAACCCACTGTTTTCTGCATGCAGTATGAGAAATAGAGGCAGGGCAGTATAGGCAGAGATGGCAGGGAGCAGGGCTCTCAAGTATGTTTTATCTTCATCTGCATTGTTCTGCTGTCATTGCACAGAGGATAACTGCAGCAGATGTCATGGCGAAGAATGGATTCTCCCAGGATGGCTTTGACCCTCTTATTTGTCCCTGGGGTATGGCACAGATGCTGGGGCTGAGGTTAGATTTTCACTATTTGATTCATGTTGTGAGTGTTTGCAGAACATGTGTGTACATGTTTGTGTTTGTGTGTGTGCGTGTGTGTGTGTGTGTGTGTGTGTGTGTGTGTGTGTAAGGAGCAAGAGGAAGAAAAGTGTTTGTGTATTGGTTTCATATTTTGAATCATTTACTACAGACAGTGAAGCGCTGCTTAAAGCGAGACACGTATCCTTCCATGTCTAAGGGTACTGTGCTGGTTCAGTTGTCTAAGGTGCATCCGGTGACTACACGATGCCCTGGAGTGAAATCTGGCCTTACAACTCTGTCCCATGCCATCACTACACATCCTTCTGGTGTCTCTTAAACTATCCTATGAAGCATGGAGAAAGAAATTGTTCACAGCTCAAGAAGTTTTGGTATGCAAATTTCACGTTATCACCGAACATCAGTCTGGTATTTAAGCATTCTTTACCTCATGAAAGGTAGGGGAATATTGATAAGGGCCAATACTTCCCGAGTCAGGCAGTGGTGGGTCTGCTGGGAGGGAAGCCACTGAGGCATATATATACTGAGTCTCTCCAGGGAGGCGGCCTGTCTCTTTCCCTCTCCGTCTCTGGAGGCACAGCTCCCAATAGGCACAAGGCTGATTACAACAGCAGCCAGAGCAGATAGCATTTTCCCGTCACATCTGCACAGTTCAAAGCTATCTTTAAAAGCACTGATATGAATGAAATAAAAAAAAAAAAATTCAACACGTGGCATTTTCTGTTTAGGTCTGAGCATCGCAAGAGTCCAAAAAGTAAGGATGATTGCGACAAAACCCATACTGTATTCAACTAGAGAACAACAACATCAGCTGTTGGAAACAAAAGCAGAAAAGACCTTTATGTTTCCCTGAAGCTCATGATCTTTCTTTCTGGACAGCAATAAAAACAGAATTAGACAGCGGAAAGATTATGTCCAAAAGCTTAAGGCAATCTATCTCTGGTAAATACTAAATAATACTTGTGCTTTCATGGGGACTTCGGATTTCATCACATTGTATAAGTTATTAAGGGGGAACCAAGCAGGCCTTGAAAACCTGTCGGTACTGCAATTCTCAGCTATTGTACTAAGTTGTCATTAGTTTTTTCCTCTCACTCCTATTCTTTTATTATAATAATTAATAATAATAATAATAATTATTATTATTATTGCTCTGGTTTTAGTTTAGGAATACCAGCTCAACCCTATAAATGTAAAGTTATTGATTTCTAAACTAAATGAACTCCACTTTTCAATTAGGAATCCTGCAGAATTATTCATTATAATGACAATACTCTTTTGGCCCATTAGCCAGTAATGAATATAAATGTTTTGTATATTGTACAAATATACAATTTATTTTTCTGTAGCTGGATGAGAAATGTCCTCAGTAAAGTCACAATGTGAATAATAAGTTAATTTAGGTACTCTTAATATATTAGCAGGTATAACATGTGCATTATGGGTAAGATTAAATGAGTCGGCTTGACTGAAAATAATATATATATTTTTAATTGTTTCAGGCTACAGAAGTGAAATAAATCACAATGTTTGCAATAGTTTTCATAAAATCAAAAATGCGTGTTTGTTAAATATATAGGAGTTAACTGAACAACCTGCAAGTTTATATAATATAAAAAACTGTAAAACTGAATGTGGAGAATTTGCTGCTAAAGCAACTAAAATTTCCTATCAGGAATTTATTTAATCGTCCTTTGACATTATGTGATGACTGGTGTGATGCAGATCAACTGTAAAACTTAAACATATAGATATAACCCACACTGGGACAGACAACCTAAATGCCAGCAGCATATTGCAAAACACACAGCACAATAACGCTACTTTGGCTCTAGCTTTCTCTGAAAAGTTTTCCTCCGGAAACCTTTACGCATACTTCAACTGCGACCGCAGCCCTCACCTGGCGCAAGAGGAACAGAAACAGGAATGTTTGCAGAGCACTCATCTTCAATGACTTCTCCACTTATTCAAGATGAGCGGCGCTTAAATCCTCCCTGGAAGATTTGGAGAGGCACTGACGCACATGCCGCTGTGACATCGCTGTGATCGCCTGAGAGAAAAGTGGAAAGATTCGCAAGGTTAAATCCAAATTTAACACAGAGATTTTCAAGATTGTATATCTTATTTTTTGACCTTGTAAGAAAATAATGAACTTTTTTTCTTACCGTTTTCCAAAAGCAATACCTCCGTTAGTTGGGTACGGCGACTTAAATCATCCCTTTTGAATCCACTTATAGAAAAGTGTCCTGAAATCCTCTTAAAACGCCTCCGTCTCTCAGGGTGAGTGGATTTTCACTGAGCAGCTGGGAGTCTTGGTTTTCCCTATGAACAAGGTCTACGCTCAGGGGCTCAGGTGAAGCAACACTCCTCTAAGTTGCGAATCAACCCAAACCAAAATAAACTGCGGGCTATGTTATTCCCTAATTAATCCAGAACGGTTTTAGTAATAAGATGTCGAGGTACGCGGTAAAGTAGAGCCAAAGTAGCCCGTATCCCGGTGCCAGGACTGCAGCCAGTCAGACAGCTGTCCGCTCGCTGTGCGCTCTCTTTAGCTCTACTTCAGTGCGCAAAATCCTCCGCTGAGCGTCTGGAGCCTACACGGTCATCGCGCATCCGTGCAGAGAGCCAGACCTAAAGCTCTGCGTTTGAAGTGTCACTCTCTGCGTCTAAGAGACAAGTAAGAGCCTTGATGTCACAGTTGCCAGGTTTTGTTCCAGAAACGCGTAGGCTACATCTTTTTTTTTTTTAACCCTTTAAACGTTTAAACATGTAATCGCACAACTAGTTTTCACTGTTTCACTTTGTAGTTTTAAATAAGAAGTCAAGCCACAGTGTAAAGTCAGCTGAATGTAACCGTGGCTGCACTGCACCATGTGCTATGTTCTTGAAAGACTGGGGAATATACACAAAAAGCCCTGCTCACTTTAAAAAAAAAAAAAATCCATGCATGTAATAATGACTGTCTGCTTGAAAACACGACCATGATGGCGGGGCCGTTTGAATCATGGCAATAAAAAAAAAAAAAAAAAATAATAATAATAATAATTAAATACATACATACATACATACATAAATGTTGTGAAATCATATTATTTTAGACACAGCAGTCCAGATCACACAATACAGATAAATCAACCACTGACATCACATAGACACGTTTTTGTTTGTTTTTTTTTTTGTTTTGTTTTGTTGTAGTGTGGACAAGACTGTCACTGAGGAATCCATACGACTTTGGCACCATCATGTGGATACAGCCAGAACTGTCAGTTTAAAAAGAAAACTTACCAGTGTGAACCTTCTGTAACAGTCAGTGTCACCAAAGTCTGGCAGGTGAAGGCACTGATGAGGCAAAATTCAAAGGTGAAACAATGAAACAGAAGAAGATCAGTTTGAGACTAAATGTTACGGAGTAAACCGATCAGCTCAGTATCAGCTCCATGTGTAGCTAGTTGTATACTATTTCTTTTATGGGCCACAGTGACTATGAGGCGTCCTCTTTAGCATTTAAAGCAGGATGGATAATTTTACTAAATGATTTGTCTGCCACTATAATGTACACTCACTGGCCACTTTATTATTGCTAGTACTGGGTTGGACCCACTTTTGCCTTCAGAACTGCCTTAATTCTTCATGGTAGAGATTCAAAGATGTGTTGGAAACACTCCTCAGAGATTTTGGTCCATATGGACATGATAGCATTGAAGTTGCTACAGGTTTGTCAGGTGCACCTCCATGATGCAAATCTCCTGTTCCACCACATCCCAAAGGTGCTCTGTCGGATTGAGATGGTGACTATGGAGGCCATTGGAGTACAGTGAACTCACTGTCATGTTCAAGAAACCAGTTTAAAATGATTTGAGCTTTGTGACATGGCGCATTATCCTGCTGGAAGCTGCCATCAGAAGATGGATTCACTGTGGTCATAAAGAGATGGACGTGGTCAGCAACAATGCTCAGATAGGCTGTGGCAGTTAAACTATGCTCCAAGGGGCATAATGTGTGCCAAGAAAATACCCCGCACACTATTACACCATGACCACCATTAATACAAGGCAGGATGGATCCATGCTTTCATACTGTTATTGTTAATAAATTCTGACCCTACCATCTGAATGTCGCAGCTGAAATGGAGACTCATCAGACCAGGCAACGTATTTCCAATCTTTTATTGTCCAGTTTTGGTGAGCCTGCGTAAATTGTAGCCTCAGTTTCCTGTTCTTAGCTGACAGGAGTGGCACCCACTGTGGTCTGCTGCTGTAGCCCATTTGCTGCAAGGTTAGACGTGCTTTCAGAGATCGTATTCTGTAAACATCATCATCTCAAATCAGTCTGCCCATTCTCCTCTGACCTCTGACATCAACAAGACATTTTCATCCTCACAGCTGCTGCTCACTAGGTATTTTCTCTTTCTCTTTCTCTAGACTGTTTGCCGTCCACATTTAAACTGACGTTTGCATAGAAGCAGGAAGAAAAGAAAGGGAGAGAGCACAGTAAGTACACAATCACGCTAGTTGCTGTGGAGTAACATGCACCATCGTGACCTGGCTGACATCAGGCTGCCATTAACCTTTTGTATGAACTGGATCTCAGCCAGCAGTGCTTAAATAAAGCTGTAGGGATTAAAGTGATACCATTACATGATGATATTATGTATGATTAGTACACACATGGGTGTCTACTGGCTAATAAACCTAAATAACAGAGCAGGTCAGACTCTATTCTGTAGTTCTACTCCTCATATTATCTGGACACTAATAAAACAGAAATAACTTGGAAATCTGATGTAAAACAAAGAGACTTTGAAATATTTGTCCGTTTATATGAAGTGTTCCCCTGTTACAACCCTGTTTGTGATCGACAGTGGTAAAAATGATGAGGTGTATTCATACAGTCCTGCACAGAGAGATGTCCCCAGTACTGATGAAAGATACAGTAAGCCCCAAAAAATATCTGCTTTGGAATGTTTTTATGGCTTTGGCACCACCACCTGGTCAAAAAGTACAATTACTTTTTTGTTATGTCACAACATCAAAACTAGTTTCGTTTTTTTATTATTGTTTTATTTTTGTATACCTCCAAAAAAGTCATATGCTCTTTGCTTGAGCATGCAACTTTTTATTGTGAATGAAAACACATCTGTCATAAAATGAAATACAGTTTGAATACAATAAAAACAGAGTAGAAGTAGAAATAGACTAAATCCCTTAAATCAGTTTGTGCTACATACTGAAATTTTATTTGGTTGTACAGCAGGCAGTAACTGACAGGAAGCAGCTCGCCTTTAAACTGACAACATGCAGTATCCGCCTTTCCGCCAAATGGCATATTTCATCGGGGTGTCATTTTCTTGGTGGTTTCTTGGCTTTTATGAGCATGTTCATGTCATTCATAATGAGAGTTGTTTCACTTTCTTGACAGTGTGTCTTTGAGATACACCAACCCCCCTGTGTAAAGGAAGCAAAGCCTAATGACACCAGGGTGACAAATCCCCAATTACCAATGTAAAGTTCTTATCCCACAAGTCTATGTAAAATAGAAAAAAAGAAAAGCGCACATGTTTCATATTGCAGGCCTTCCTTGTTATAATAGAACAGCGCATCATGACATTTGCGGACTTATTAACACTTCACCCACATTTACAGTCATTCACCTCAGATCTAAGCAGCAGTCTTCACAATTTCCACATGTATGTGTGCAGAAACCAATACAAAGTAATTGTATGCCTGTGTTTTGGGTTGTGACTGTTGTCAGACAAATGGGCATAGCAGTAATGTGACTGTAGCTGGCAGGGCTTACAGAAGATGAGTATTGTTATGCTGATTGTTTCTTTATTTCTGATTTATTGTAGAACCACACACTCCCACACACACACACACACACCTCCACCCTTTAATGCATCTTGAGTGTTCAATAAACCCCGTTGATTGAAGCTGCCCGCCTGATTCTCTCCTGTGTTCTGACCGACACACCAAGAGGAAGGGTAGAGAAATTAGAACCTCCTACGATTACAATACTAGTTCACCTCCACTACAGTAGCTGCTGCTGTTGAGCTATGTTTCTTTTGCATCAGCAGTCTGAATAAGTAGGAGTAAAATTTTCTCATAGCTTTCAACATGACTTAAGTCTGAACTCAAGGCTATCATATGTGGAATAGGCAAATAATTATATAAACAGTGATTTTAAAGTTCAATGTGTAATACTTAGAGTGATCTATTGGCAGAAATCGAAATTATTATTCATAAAAACGTCAAAATACAAACTGTTGCATTTTCTTAATCTTAGAATGAGCCTTTTTTAAATATGTATGGGGAGAGGATTTCATTTCACACAGATACCTGTGTAATAAACTTAAACTTAAACTTAATTCCCTTATTAGTCCCACAATGGGGAAATTCCATTTCCACCCAAGTGCACACACACAGCAGTGAACACACAAACACACCGTGCACACACACTCGGAGCAGTGGGCAGCCAATGCTGCGGTGCCTGGGGAGCAGTTGGGGGTCTGGTGCCTTGCTCGGGGGTCTCACCTCAGTCGTGGCATTGAGGGTGGACAAGGCACTGGCTGTTCACTCTGCCCACCGACAATTCCTGCCAGACCTAAGACTCGAACCTGTGACTTTCAGGTTACAAGTCCTGTACTGCCATGTTTCTACAACAGCCCCATATGGACAAACCAAACACTGGCTTTAGACGGGGAATTGTATTTAGTTTTAAAGGTGCCAGCCACCATACCCTTTAGCATGCCTGGAAAGAATTGCATTTTTCAGTCTCACCACTAGATGCCACCAAATCTTTCACCTTTTACATGCTGCACCTTTAAATTCACAACTTATTGTCTCAAAAGAGTAAGTGTAATTTAAAAATATTTATTGTATATGTGATGCACAAGAAAACATTTAACATTTAATTAATCACAGCTGTGAATCAGCTGAATTTAAGTAAAATTTGAGAAATTTTATTTCAAAATATACCTTACTTTGTTGATTGTTGATTCAGCTACTGTCTAAATTTCAAGGTCCCATTCATGTCAACTTCTCACCTCATAGTGCTGTTTTCAGTAAGAGAATCACTTTTTTTCTATATCAAGAGGATTATTACAGGATGTTTTGCTGCTTAAATGTAATAATATTTCAGCAGTCACATTCTGCAAGCATGAAACTTGCAGAAGTAAATAAAATACAAAAACGGTAACTGTGAAAAAGTCTATTGTTGTTGCATCCATGCAATGATATGTCTGTCTTCACACATAAACAGGGATTTCAGTGTTTTATGAATCATAAAGTCAAAGGAAAATAATTTATAAAATATCTTTTGGAACTTCACTGTGCTTTACCAGCTTGAAGTTCTCTTTCCCCTTAAATTATTTCAAAATGTTGGCTCATCCAGTTTCTCTAAATAAATAATTAAATATTCATTTATGAATCGAATTAAATTAAAAGGTCCTCAGTTCTCCCTTGTGTTTTCTGGCCACCTAGGAGGTGAGTGGAGTTTAGTTTGTGGTACAGGATTTTAAAAGAACAATGACATTTATAAATTCAGCATGAACACTTCTTTTCCAGTTATTCAGCCAGCCAACATCCAAAGAACACAATGTTCAGAGCTCTCACTGAACTAACTTTCTACTGAAAAAAAATAGTGTGTTGTCTGTTCACAGTATGATCTGTACAAACCACACCAACCCCCACCTCCTTTCCTCCAGTCTGTGTGGACAAGGCTTCCCCCTCCTTATAAATTCCATTTTAACCCCTGATAGTAATAGCATGGACTTTGCCTTCATTGTATTCCAGAGTTATTTTGTAACTATGGAGAAATTAAAATAAATCTGGTATACCACAGTCATTACTCTGGGTAATTATCGCTCTCACTTCATGCAATTAATACAAATAAACTATTACTTTATTAATAATCACAACCAGTTCAATAGCTGCTCTGAAAAGAAGCTTCCTAAGATAAAGCATATTGTAACCAAGGGTGAAATTCCACATATTACATTGTTGGCCTGATGTTATCACCTCCCTCCAGAGAGGAGGGTGTTGGTTTCCTATTTCAGCTGGCTTTGCACGCCACCAGGCTCTTTCCAGTGGCTGTAGGTGTACGTGTGTGCGTGAGAGAGTGAGAAAAAAAAGAAAAAGAGGTAAGAGGTTGCGTGTAATGGCCCTTTAAGCATGCATGTGTCTGTAAGAGACATGAGTCTGTAATAGCAGCCAAGGTAAACAGAGAACTCACTACAAATCACTAGGTTCCATAAGCTGAAAATATGCTTGCCACCATGACTTGTAAGGCTCACCGACTGTTAAGACTCCACTCCTTAAGAAAATAAATAATAATACAGACAGTAATAAATGCAAATTATGATTTACAATTTAACAAGAAATTAATATAATACATGAAAGTAATAAAGAAAAATGTAATTGTTGGTGTAACAAAAGACACTAAACCTTTTTTTTCTGTTTGTCTGTTTTACTGTTTTTTTTTTTTTTATTGTTGGATAAACATTTTATGTATACAAGGTGAAAGCTGTTAATGGTATATCGGTGTTAAATGTGTAAAGTTTAAATTAATACCCTAAGGAAAGCCAGTAAGTCAAGACAAAATGACCACGCCACAGAAGAGAATGTTTACATGGAGAAAAAAAAGAATGCAAGCCTTCACCACAAAATCCACCGGGAATCTCCGCTCACTCTGCCTTCCGTGGTTACGTAATAGCCCGCCTGTACGTGCAATTTGGACTTTGTGTAGAATTTAAACAGACACTCACACACACAAGCCACTTCTTAAAAGCAGGCGCCTCTAGCTCCTGCAACAAGCGAACTTGAAGCACAGAGAGGAGGCAATGAGCAGCGGGGTGTGGTTTCCTACACTGGGACTGGTGGCCTGGCTGTGTTGCCTCAGTCTGGAGCCTGTACATGGGGGGAAGATAGTTGTTATGCCTGTGGATGGGAGCCACTGGCTTAGCATGAAGATACTGGTGAAGGAACTCGCCCGCCGAGGACATGAGGTCTTGGTGCTGGTGCCTGAAATCAGCCTGTTGATCAATGGCTCAGAGAGCTACAGGACTGAGGTCTACCAAGTGACATACACCAAAGCTGATCTGGATGACAATTTCAACTCTCTGAAGGATGGAGTCTTCCTCAAGCCACCAGCATTCAGAGACCTGTTTTCCAATGTTCAGCGTTTGATTAACTTTACTTCACTTCAGGTGAAAGGTTGTGAGAGTTTGCTGAACAACCAGCCTCTGATGAGCCATCTGAAGGCAGAAGGCTTCGATCTCATGCTTACAGACCCCTTCCTTCCCTGCGGCTCCATCTTGGCAGAAATCTTTTTTATTCCTGTTGTTTATTTCCTGCGTGGACTTCCATGTGAGCTGGATGTAAAGGCTAACCAGTGCCCTTCTCCTCCCTCCTATGTTCCTATATTCTTTAGTGGTAATACAGACATCATGACCTTTCCACAGAGAGTCAAAAACATGGTCATGTATGTTATGCAGAGCTACCTGTGCAAAATAATGTATGTCCACTTTGATGATCTGGTTAGCAGGTATTTAGGAGACAACAAAACCTACAAGGACCTCCTTAGTCACGGTGCTATCTGGCTTCTCAGATATGACTATACTTTTGAATGGCCTAAACCTTTAATGCCAAACATGGTTTTTATTGGAGGCATCAACTGTGCAGAAAAAGCTCCGCTGCCGGCGGTGAGTATGTAAAGAATGTATGTAAACAAGCATGTTTCACATCTGGATTCAGTTAAGGGAACTCACATATATTTGCTTTGTGTTGAGTCAGGCTAACGCACACCCCTTAAATATCTATGTAAGAGCTCCACCACATAATAGTTTGATATGAACAGTTGATCAGAGATGAGTGATTTGATTGTAGAGGCTGCAGATTCTGCTCTCATTATACCTGTTTGGGCAGCATCAAGCATCTATTTATATTTCCAGAAAAACAGAGACCGACTGAGTCAGAAAGTAAATAAAAACACAGTGGAACATTTAGCAGCAAAAGGAGCCAAATATCTGCTAATTACTTTGAACAAATCTTTGATAAAGCAAACATGCACTGACATAAATGGGAAAGAATCAGGACTTAATCTCTGGATTAAAGCTTCTAACAAGATTCAGGAAACAGAACAAGGTTTAGTCAAACCCCTTATTTTCATGTGTTATTTTGTATTCTGTGTTTTTTCAAAATATATTATACACTTAGTATACATTTTTGGGCCTGCAAACTCTTTAAGTGTCAGACAACAGATAAAGAAAAAGACCTTAACTACTTAATAGTAAGGACAGTATAGAAAACAAAATATTTCAGGAGCAAAACACTCACACTGAAATGATTATAAAGATTGTTTTGGCTACTTATTATGGTTTACCACTATGTGGCTCATAACACTGTGAAAAAACAGGTTTGTCCACTCTTTAGAAGGGCTCATTGCGTGAGACCTAAGTCTGGAAATGCTGATTTCTGGACTGTGGCCAACATAATCTAGGAAAGGATATGAGAGGCCCTGTTGTGTTAGCAGGTATCAAATACTCCACTAAAGTAAATAGTTTGTTGGCACAAATAGGATTATGTCTCAAGGACTACGTGATCATACTCGACAGCATTTACTGATGAAAGTCATATAATGGCTGCACCTTAAAATTAAAAAATGGGGCAAATAGGCCACTGTCCACTCAATCAAATCAAATCTTATATTGTCTTATCTTGTCTTGTCTTATGGTCTATAAAATAAGAATTTTGATGCAAATTTCTTGATGTCAGTTTTTGTGTCTTCTCAAACATACCTGCAGGACCTGGAGGAGTTTGTGAATGGCTCAGGAGATGATGGCTTTATTGTCTTTACCATGGGCTCCATGGTGTCCAACATGCCCATGGAGAGGGCTAAACACTTCTTTGATGCCTTTCGGCAAATTCCTCAAAGGGTAATGATAATAAAAACAAAATAATTTACTTAGTCAGTTTATTTGACAGCTGTTGTTTCCTTCAGTTAAAACATTCATTATTTCACAAGTTGCTTTGTCATGGCAAACATTTAGCCAGACATTTTAAAACTGCTAAAACCCTAATCAGATTGAACCATAGGACTTTGACACTTCCATTCCCTTGCTGTAAACATGACAGAGTCAATTAATACTAAAAGAGTCCACACATCAAATCAAAAATGAGATGGTCTTGTTTATGTTTCAGGTTGTGTGGAGATACACTGGAGTCCTACCTGAAGATGTTCCCAAAAACATCAAACTTATGAAGTGGTTACCTCAGAATGACCTCTTAGGTCTGGTGGATTTTACTCGAAAAAACAGGTACTACTGTCATTGACTTATAGTTGAGGGGATTTGTAACTGTGGCCTTTTCCTGTGCTCTTCAGCTCATCCCAAGGCTAAAGTCTTCATCGCTCATGGAGGTACACACGGTATCTACGAGAGCATCTGTAATGCTGTGCCCATGTTGATGTTTTCACTGTTTGGAGATCAGGGAGACAACGTAAATCGCATGGTTGCCCGTGGTGTTGCAGAGAGACTCAGTATTTATGACGTGACAAGTGAAAAAATATTGGCTGCACTAAATAAGCTCATCCATGATAAAAGGTAAGACAACTGGAACGTTATGTCAAGAGTGGTCAGTCAGTTATATGCAATTTAGAAAAAATTCAAGAAAAACATTAAAAACATTTTTACAAAAACAGAAACCACCTCAAATCCATGTTCCAGCTGACACAAAGGCCACAAAACTTGCAGCTTTGCTTTGCTTGATGGGGCTGTGTTGGCTGGTTTAGTCTTATGTGTGTTGGTCCATATTGTTATACTTGTTGGCCTCCACCCAGTGTCAACCTGAGCAGTGGTATAATCTGTATGCATGAATGATAACACCAGTGTGCAGTGTCTATAAAAATGAACTCATTTATCAAACCCTTTGGTTTGTTAATTGTTTTCCAATTACATGCTTCCATTAATGTTGGACATTTTTTTCAACAACAATATTATATCTCACCAGCTACAAAGAGAAGATGACAGAGCTGTCTTCGATACACCTAGACCGCCCTGTCCAGCCCTTGGACCTGGCTGTTTTCTGGACCGAGTTTGTCATCCGACACAAAGGAGCAGCACATCTAAGGGTAGCTGCGCATGACTTGAGCTGGTTTCAATACCACAGCCTGGATGTCATCGGCTTTATTTTCATCATTCTCCTAAGTGTTCTGTGTTTGACGCTGAAATGCTGCCTGATCTGCACCCGCAAGTGTCACAGAAACGGAATTGCAAAGAAAAAGTCAGAGTAGGCTTTTTGATGCCACTTTCATTAAGTTTTATAAATTCTGTAGTGAAGTGAATACTGGATGTGGAAACACTGCAATGGCGAGTCACACCAATGTACATGACGAGTGTGTGATGTGTGTGTTTGTAACATCTCAGTCAAAGTGCCATGTGTAACACTACACAGGCAATGAATGATTGAGGTTTAGACAATCAACTTGTTATCTAATTCCTGGCTAACACAGTGTCCTGTTGTTAATACATGTAATTTATGTAGCTAACAACAGCCTAACTGTTGCAGTGTTGCTGAAATGGCCTGGTTAGTGTCAAGCTGACCACATTTCAGGGAATAAATTTTCTTTTTCTTTCTCGCTCATTTTCTTCAAATTGTTTTTACACTCTGACATATGTATATGTGCAGATGGATATAAGTGTAAATATAGACATATATACTGTATGTTTATTTGTTGTTCGTTATATATGTATATAGGTGGATTTTTTAAAATTGTTTTGAATTTTTAGGAATTTTTTTAATTCTTTTATTCCAAAATCAAGAATGTGACAGGAAAACCTACTTAGGCTGTAAAAGATGTTCAACTCTACCTTATTGTAAATAATAATAATAATGACAATGGAAATGAAAACAAAATAAAATTGATTTACTGATTGGCCCCAGTTTTCATCATTCGCATGAAATTTAATCAACTCTAATGTTTACATTTGCTTATTAAAATAGATGTGCCTGCCAAGCATCCCTTTGAAATATGTCAAGCTGTTGTCACAATTAGTAAAAATTGTTGCAAAATTCATTCAATTCAATTCAATTCAATTCAATTTTATTTGTATAGCGCCAAATCACAATACAAATCATCTCAAGGCACTTTACAAAAACTAAAACTAAAAACCCAACAATTCCCTTATGAGCAAGCACTTGGCGACAGTGGAGAGGAAAAAACTCCCTTTAACGGAAGAAAAAAACCTCCAGCAGAACCGGGCTCAGTTTGGGCGGCCATCTGCCTCGACCGGTTGGGGTGAGTGGATAGAGCAGAGAGAAAAGAACAGCAACAATAAACAACAAATAGACACTGCAGGTTGGTGGGACCAGTAACTGCACATCAGCGATAAACAGCTCCAGGACCAGGGACACCTGCAGAAGGTACAGAGAGAGAGAGAGAGAGAGGGAGGGAGAGAGCACAAACTAGGGGAGAGAGAGAGCACAAGGTTAGTAACATTCAATGGTGGAATATACATGAGAGGGGGGGGGGTAGGGGAGCTCAGTGCACCGATGGTCCTCGGGCAGTCTAGGCCTATAGCAGCATAACTAAGGGATGGTTCAGGGTTACCTGAAGCCAGCCCTAACTATATGCTTTGTCAAAGAGGAAGGTTTTAAGTCTAGCCTTAAAAGTACAGAGAGTGTCTGCCTCCTGAACCCAGGCTGAGAGCTGGTTCCACAGGAGAGGATTTTGATAGCTAAAGGCTCTGCCTCCCATTCTGCTTTTGAGAACTCTGGGAACCACAAGTAGACCTACACTCTGAGAGCAAAGTGGTCTATTGGGATAATATGGTACTATGAGGTCTTTAAGGTATGAAGGAGCTTGATTATGAAGGGATTTGTATGTGAGAAGAAGGATTCATTCATCTGTGTGATTCTATGTAAAAGCAGCAGATAGGTTGAAAAAGTAATATTACATTTAAGCAGCAAAAAAGTCTGTAATAATCCACTTGATCTAGCAAAAGAAGATTCTCCATTAGGTTATTTTGCTGAAAATAGCACTTTGAGGTGAAGTTGGCATGAACGGAAGCATAAATAAAGACTGAATTAACAATCCACAAGAAAGTAATATATTTTAATTAAATTTCATATAAATTCAGCTGATTCACAAATTCCGCTTGATTAAACTGATTGTTTCTGTGCATTTTATATTCAATAAATAATTTAATGACATATTCTTCTTTTGAGACAACAAAAGAAGTTGAGCATTTATAATTACAACCTGTAAAATGTTAAAGATTTAGCAGCAGTTATCGACAGAAGAGACAAAGACCTGAAGGGAAACTGGAAAAGGAGCTGGAACTAAATCATGTTTTGAATTCATGCCATGTAGTCTATAAAGCAATATTTACAATTCTGGAAAAAACAGGATTTGATCGAAGAATGTAGTTCAGGCCAGTCCACATTCCAGTCCAGCAGGTAGCCATAATGCACCTAACATGCTTTGCCTAACTCCAAAACACCAAACAAAGAAAAAATAAAAGCAAGAAAAATCAAAAAACAATTAGAAATTCCACAGTCCAAAATTTCAGTAAATTCTTATTCAGATTATTCAGCAATATTATTCATTTTAAAATGTTTGGTAATTTAGACTGTAGAAGGAATTTTCCATTAGTTATTCCTTCATAGTACTCACTATAAAGTACTCACAATAACTACCCCACACTTTTTCATTCATGTATTTTTTCTTAAGGCTTATTGTGATGTTTGAGATAGCTGCTTACTATCTTCTGTTTCTCATTTCATTCATCATAGCATGCTTAAGTTTAATTAGCGTCTGTGTTTGTCTGTTTGGATGGAAAATGATCTTTTGATTTCATTTTCTGTTCAATCATTGTGATGTTAAATATTTGTTTTTTATTTTATAAACAAATCCTATTAGCAGCCTCATAAAGACCACAGGTTTCTAAAATGTTTTGCAAAAACATTAAAATGCATTTAATGATTAAACTACTTTATATACTTATATACTGTTATTAAAGGGTACTCCAGTGCATTATAATTTATATGACCATAGTTTGTAGTGTTGTTGATTTGTTTCAAATTATTATGAGTTTTCTTCAGGGTTGTGATTTTTGTGATGTCAGTCACTGTCAGGTTTTCAGGTTATACCAAAGGGCACTAACAGGCTGTTATCATGGATGGTTCATTGTTGGTTTAATACAAAATGTTGCAAGACTTTGAACAAGTGACCTTTCAGTCAGTGTGTTATTTGAAGCACAAAGGCTGCTGCGTGTTTGCTTTTGACCAAAGCTGTGGCTGTGGAGACACATCACATAACCAAGTTATCTTTAGTTTGTTTTAGTTTCTGCTTTTTTACTCCCTGATGCCACCAATTTGACTATAACAGTGAAAAAAGCAGGTGAAGTTGTGGGTGTTGTCTGCTTCATTTCTACCTTGAGACCCTGTGTTACCATTTTGGCAAAATTTATTTTCAACGAGTCATTGAAATCTGTGCCTTCTAATTGTTATGTAGTACACAGACCAGATACCACACAGGCTTTCACTGATAACATCACCACAGTGTTCAGATCACAGATAAGATCACAGTGATTTTTGTGGAGAATGCACAGCAAAGAGAAAAGGTAGAAGCTTGGTGAGACAAAAAAAGCTTTATCTCTATCTCTATCTCTCTCCCATGAGTTTTTGCATAGAACTTTGAAGAAGTTTGTCGGTTTTTTTACAGCATAGTGACATTCCACATCAAAGGTCAATGTGGAGAATAGGAGAAGTAACAACTTAGACCTACTTTCACATACATAAAGATAAATCAATATTGTTTTAACACCAACTTGAAAAATCCAAAACTATTGCTTTAATTATGGATGGGGTCTAAAAGTGCACTCCCATTATTCCTTATTGGGAACATGATGTTTCCAATATCATGTAGTGTTTAATAAAGATTGATTACAAAGTACCACTTGCTAGCCTGTGCAGTTTGTGCAATGGAAATAGCTCACATATTTTTACATTGCTATACCGCTTCCTTACAAACAGGAAGACATGAGCACTATGTTTCCACCAACCTTTGCAAGGCAGGCAGGCAGGCAGGCGGCGAAAGTTGCAGCTACTATAGTCTGAGTATACTACAAGCTGTAGGAAAACAAGGGTGATTTAATTTGTTAGAAAGAAGGGTGAAAACTCAAATGAATACTACACCAAGCCCCTCTGGAGTGCTTAGTATTTCAACTTAAAAGTTTCTCCAGATATTGCCAGTTTCCAAATTGTTAAATATCTGTTTAAAATCTGTTCAAAACCATTCAAATCATTTCCCTCCATTACAACTTAGTCATGAGCTAGATAAGCCATGTGAGGTACTGTGTACTGTATATTGCTCTGTATGACTTCATGTGAAGTCTGATTTACCCTCAAGACTTGAACTGCATTACATGCCTGGAAGGACAATAAATCGCCATGCCAACTCTCAATTCCCTGATTGGTAGTATTTTAAGAATTTTTCATACATCATTAAGGCATAATTCATTATGTTTGTCTTAAGACTCAATGGTCAGCAATAACACTGGTAAATGTCTCTTTAATTTCACAATACACTTCAGTTGAACTACATTTGCTGACCTGTCATCATGCTACCAGGAAATAGATGTCCATGAGTTACAACTGTAACTCATGGACATCCACTTAAATCCTAATACATAAACATTTTACCAGATGTCTGTATGAACTATATTTCTATTTTAAAGTATTTAAGTGTATTTTGTACAGGAAATGTCTATTGCGCCATCTAGTGGTCAAGAGTAACAATACAATATACTGCGTAAGGCATCCTTGTAAAACTGTTGTTGATCATTTTTGTTCCCTCGGTTTAATAATATTCAAGCTATTATTATAGTTTATCCCCAGTAAGTTGTTTTAGAGTAAATCCTTATTTGTTGTTGAAGATTTCAAAATGAAAAATGGAAACTTAGAATTGATGCTGCAGATCTAAATTTACACCAATTTCAGTAATTCACAGACTCTGAAAACAATGTAACCCTGCAAACACCTCCAGCAAACAAGCTTATCAGAATTAGTTTGTTTATCATTTATTACATCAAGTCATTCGATTGGTAATGGAAACTAGGGTGGAAATTATAGCTTTGTGTGTGCGTTAGTGTGTCTGTTTGTTTGTGTGTGGGGGGAGTGAGTGGTGTGTAAATAGCTTTTCTTTGCACTCTTGCAAACTGCACAAAGTGCACAGTGAAGCCTTGGTACACAGGTTTCCATTCAACCTTCTACCTCTTACCTTTAATTCTTCCTGTAGAGTAAATATCATTTTTTTCAATGTCATAATAACGAAGTGAAGGCAATTTGAAATGAATAAAGAATATATTTTAAATAGAAAACTGCAAAAAAAAGAAATTCTTGTGTGAAAGTATTCAGTACCTTAGACCAACCATTGCATTTCTTAGAATGAGCTTTTTAATTGTACATAGGGAGCAGGTCTCCCTCACATGTTGTGCTACCATGTGAAGCTCTGTGACCAAGGGTCCATTTACTCAGGGGCAGACTGAAAACATTGTTTGAGGTTGGGAATTTGACTCCATCACAGGTCACTCTATAATTGCGATATTGCGGACAAGCAGGTGAATGTGTATTGCAGGGACAGACACTCCGGTGTCTTTTTGGTCACTGGAAAGTTGCGTTTTTTGCGAGGATTCTGAGAGTCCGTCAACTTAGGGTGCTGCTATTTTATCACTGGTCACTGCAGCCAAATGACCTACAGGACACTGGTGAATCTCCCAGTGGTCCTGACAGTCTGTCCACTGCTGGCTTTAGTTTGACTTCAGTCCAGTTCTATACACATCTCAAGAAGAATTAAAGCAAGCAGGACATAACTGACCACCACAATTTGAAGGGCCCAAATACTTTTATAAACTAGAAATTTCAATTTTTGATTTTTAATAAATTCTACAGGACAAGTTGACAGTTTTAATTAGCTTCATAAAAGGGTCTTACATGTGCTGCTGTTTTTAAAAAAAAAAAAGTGTGCTTACAGCTTGTATGTGCAAGAATCATTTTGACACCTGCCCCCAAAGTTTCCGTTGTGGGTGTTTGATGCATCATTACAAAAGGTGGTAGGGGAAGAGTTACCCACTCTTTAACTTTTACTTTTGGACAACGACCATGATGCACATGTTCTGCACCGTATTTGTCTTCCAGCTCCTCACTCTTGGTGGTAAGATTGGATGAAATTTCTTTGAAAATTATTGATGGAGAAAGGTTCATTATAGAAATGATTTTTTGTATTTTGTAATCTGGGCATTAATTTAGCCTCTCTATCAATTCAAGGTGCAACTGAGAGTGGCATAGTAGGTGGTAAAGTTTCGAAGCCTCATTCCAGACCCTACATGGCATCACTCCAATTTCAGGGACACCATTCATGTGGCGGGATACTTATTGAAAAGAACTTTGTTCTGACAGCAGCACATTGCTATAAGTGAGTTTATTTTGTGTCAATACAAAATGAGAGTGACACAGTTAACATGGCAACTGGTACTAATTATTCACAGCTAAACAATTGTTTACAGAATTCTTTGTCATTTACAAAGGATTTGTTGTCACTTTTAATAGTTTTTATTATTTGAAAATATATTGATGTAACAAATTTTTATTTGGTATATCGTTTTTTATTTCAAAGTTGGTTTTATGACAATTTATCATCAACATTTTAGTCCCTTTCCAAGAATAAGTGTTAATATTTTTTGCAATGTGTGTTTCCTTGTTAGCCCTCAGGATATGACTGTGGTACTTGGAGCACATGACATAAGCAAGGCAGAAAAAAGTCAGCAATCGATCCAAGTGGCTAAATACCATAAATATCCAAACTTCACTGGATTATATGATTATGACATTATGCTACTTAAGGTAAAGTGAAATGGTGTTAATGTCGATATCAAAGCTGATCTTAAGTATTTCTGTATTTTGTACAATGTAGTTGATACATTTCAGTTTCATTTTCTTCTGTAGAGTTAAAGACATCCAGTGATTCGCACATGTGCACTCAGGATGAAACATGCTGTCATGTCTGACAAATAGGTGTCATTTCATGAAATACACAAACTACCAAATACAATTGCTGTGATTTCCAGTTCTACTCTCTTCTCTTTCACAGTTAAAAACCAATGCCAAACTGAACGAGTATGTACAGCCCATTGATCTACCTAATGACGATGGGAAAATCCCAGCAAATATTAAATGTGTTGTTGCGGGCTGGGGCAAAACTGGAACCAACAAACCTTCCTCAAATGTACTCAAGGAAACCACAGAGCAGTTGCAGTTCAGCTTTGAGTGCCGATATATATGGAAAGAATACTTCAGAAGTAATCACATGATATGCACCAAGGTTATCAAAAAGGCAGGAGGACTCTGTCAGGTAATTAAATGTATTCAAAGCAGAAACAACTGACCATTACATACAACAAAACACATCAATAATAATGCTAACACAACATTTCACAAACTTTTATTCCTGGAAAATGTGGCTCAATCAAGTCCTGCTTTTGCCTTTTTTCTAGGGTGATTCTGGCGGACCACTTCTCTGCAACAACAAGCCTCAGGGAATAATAGCTTTTACTGAAGGAAAAGATTGTAATAATCCCAAGTATCCGCATGTCTTCACCAAAATCCATTTCTTTCTTCCCTGGATTAAGAAGATTATGAAGAAGTACGATAATGTTACATCAGCCTCTACTTAGAGGCCAGGAACATTGGCATTTCTTCACCTCTTCATTTCAATAATCAAGTACAGAGAAAATGAATGGCCATGAGGCTGGTATATCTGAATATTTTGCATGAGAAAAATACTAAATTAGTTGTATCCTAAACATATAGAAAAGACTTGCTGCAATTGGGAAATTTAACAAAAATTCTATACATTTTTAGCATCGGCCTGTATGCTTTCATATAATCCTGCTAGTGCATGTCTCGTCATTTTTGAAAGAAGTTTTTGTTTTTTCCCACTGCCATATAAGAGAAAAATGTGTTTAGACTGATGAGTGTAGAGGGGAAACGGCAGGGGTTTAGAAAGTATGTCAGCAAGTGTGATGGTTGTGGTGTAAAAGCCCACACGCATTAGGGTGAAACCATAAGCCACTGTTTTGAATCCTGGTCTTGTCAGTCATAGTGCAAGCTTTTGAAGTTGAACCGTTTTCTGTCTGTGAAACCTGTCATCTGCGGAGAAAGTTAAAGAAGTGCGCCATCTTAAAATTACACCATACTCACAAGCAAATTCTGAATTTTAAGGTGAAATGATACTTTTGTTAAAATAATTATGACAATGGGATGTTTTATCTTAGTTTTGGATTACAAGTAAAGATTGAAAATGTAAAACTTACCTGACTTGGATCTCGTGTGAAGTATCTCTTTTCTATTACCTGTTAGGAGGTTTATGACATTTCAACTCTTTTAACTCATTTAACATATCCAGATGTTATGTTGACAGAGAGAACTTCAAAGACTTGAAGCTACCTTCTTTATATCAACACAAAACAAGACATTACCTATTTTTATACTTCTTTTAATAAGCATTATTACATACAGTATGTCATTTTATAATATTATATAAAATTTAAGTTATTTTCAACTTAAAGTTAAGTTAAGAAGCCAAGTAAACTTAACATTTTGAAGCTCCATGTTCCATACCACATAAAAATTAGTGTAAAATGTAGATCTGATAAAAAATGTCCTTTACATGTTGCATTTATTTTGAGGCCAATCTGTACACAAACAGAAGTGCATGTTGCATTACAGAGCTCTGGGTTTCTCACCTTGTCAAAGAACCTGCTAAGCTTCACTGCATTTGATGTGCCTGCAGCAAGGTATCTTGGGTTGGTGCAGTCCTGGGAAAACAAAACAGCACTTCAGCTTAGGCAAACGCTTAGAAGGTGAGAGTGGGTCCTATAACTACATTTGTGACGTGCTGTAAAGAGGCCTACACAAGACGCTGGATCCAGGATGCATTCAGGTGGTTTATTAAAACAACATTCAGCTATCACAGAGCAGTGTAGCAAGATTTCACAGATAAGAGGCTACTGACTTGTGAATACTGTAAATCATGCAAATTAAAGTGATAAAGCAGCGGCAGCAATAGCGCTGTGGTCAACATAGGTTACGGCTACCCGACTCTCCCTGTCTACTTCTACCTGAGGTAGGTGAGTGTGCCTATAAAAACCTCTGCCCCACACCACGCTCATGTGACCCATACCCCTCTACACCGGGATGCAAACAGGAACATACATACATACATATACTACTCACTAAGCTATAGACATGTCTCGTACAGAGACTGAGTCTTATTTTATTTCATCACAACTTCTCTCTGAATTGTGCTTATGAATATGTTTTTGCTTTTGCAGAATAATTTTTTTTCATAATTTCGCATGTATTGCTGTCTGCCACGTGGCCTTTAATTGCCCCACCAGGGGTCACAAGAAAGTTTATATTGCAAAAAGAACCACCCTCGCACATACGAGATTGATCTCCTCGGCATTGAAGTCTTCAGACAGGAAGGCAGTCCGGTTGAGGACTTCACTGCGTTTGTTCTCTGGGATTTGATCAAACTTGGTACCAATCAGCAGCAAAGGCACTGGGTTCTCAGCAAACTGCTCTCGATCATAGTCACTGAAGGGAGACAAAAAACACATCTAAACTCCCCAAAAGACCTACATTTTGGGTCACTCATCACCTTTAATTTGTACAGCTCTGTTGGTGTGTATGTATTGTTAAAACAGATAATAACAGCACTGCACACCTACTTACCCATTTGAAACAATGACTCCTGTTGGCGAGGAATCCTTGTTCAAAGCTTCTAATGACCAGCGGTAAAGGTTCTGTGAGGATTTCTTATTTGTCAGATCATGTACCAAAATAATTCCTAAAAGAATCCAGAAAATGACAGAATATATCTAAATGATGAACCGGGTCATTTCAGATTTGTTTAAATAACCATAAAAAAAATCAGCTTTACCATTAACTGAATTGTAGAAGACCGCTCTGGTGCTTTTGACACTGCTCGAACTGCCAACAGATCCTCCAACATCCCAAAGTTCAATGTAGTACGTTTTCTCATCTGGGGTTCCCTCCTTATAATCTTGAACCTGTAATTGTTTGATAATTTTGACCGTGAAGTCATTTTAACCCTCCGATCTGTACCATGCACTGTGCTGATCTAGGTTGAATCATACATTAGATTGATATTATATCACACGTTGTCAAGTCAGTGATTACACTGTATCTGAAATTAGTTTTTTAGAAGTATGGTTCCAATGTTTCAGCCTTTAAATTATTATTATTTAAAGTACTTCTAGTTTATCTGAGGTAAATGTAAAAGGCCAGCAGCATCCTTTTACATATTATCTCTGACATGTTGCAAATTAGTTGTTCAACTTACGAACCCGTACATCCACTGAGCACCCAACAGTCCAGGATGGATTTCCTAAAACCTGATTCTGACATAAAAGATGCACCAAAGAAGACTTGCCCACCCCTGCAAAACAAACAAACAAGTAAATAAATAAACATCTAAAAAAAGAAAAGAATGCAGGAGTTTTAAACAAAGAAACATATTTTATCTGATCATTAAATGCGGATTTCACCTTTTTTCAGTAATGCTATATCAATACTTCCGGATCTACTGGTTATAAAATGATAACAAGCCTCCACAGAAAAAACATGCCAGTGTAACATGATTTCAGTGTCTCTCAAAACACATACATTGCAGGACATCAGTAAATGTTTTTAATAAGCTACTAGTTTTCCCTCTTTAATTCGGCAAACATGTTTCTATAATTTCTATTATGTTTAAATAGCTAAATAGGTGTTACTTCGTTTAACTCTGAGCAGACTTCCTTCACTACTCAGGACGAAAAGTGACCCGTGTTCCTACATTAAGCCGAAGGCAACAAGCGTCACCTTTGTCCGGTTTTAGCAGTAACTTCAGACATATTTAGACAACAACGTTCCGTAATGTGGTCAACTGAGATTACAACATTTAACTCACCAGAATCTCCTAAAACTAATACTTTTACCCTGTCAAGAGAAGCCATTATTTACTGACAGGGACGTCCCGGAAGAAAACAACAAAGAGCCCGCCTTCACATCTTATTTGCTATTTTTTGTTTATTGGTTTTACGTCGTCTGACAAAAACAAGAGCTATTGGTTTAAACGTCTCTCAATCAACGACGCTTTGTTTCTATTGGCTATCGAACTTGTGCTTTAACACTTCGGCCAATTAGAATTTAGGAACAACTTTGCGGTTGCGGTTTTGGTTTTTCTTCCGGGGTTGTCTTCTCAAGCTGTAAGGAAGCATGTTACCTAATTGGCACCTTAAATGGGAAAATGTGGAAATGTGTGTCTTTTAGTGTGAGCTTCTTTGACACACAGTCAGCGTGTAGTCCAACGCCACCTAAGGAAGCAGGAACTTTAGCTTGTTGGTGAAATATAGGCAGTTTCCGGTAAGATACCGTGTTGGCTGCAAGTTCAGTTAACGTGAATAAGGTTAGCATCGACTAAGCCTTAGGTAAAGACAACATAAATAGTGATTTGTTACTAGTAAAGCGAATATAAGCTCAGTGGCTAACTATAGCAGTATAGCATCAGTAGCTACAGCCGACTTGCTTCCTTATTTTCCTGTATTTGTTTTTTGTTATTTTCCTGTAGCTTGGTTCGAGCTAGCAAACGCAAAGCTACGTTGCTCTCATCCGGCGTGTCAGTGCTGTCAGTCACTTGGTGCAGGGGAGCACACAGCAGCCGGGTGTCTTGGTTTAGAGTTTGTCTACCAGTTTAGCAGGAGCGACTCATCTTGATGGAAATAGTCAAAGAGAGGGGAGGGGACGCCACAAGAGGTCCACCCTCCTCTCTCCTCTCGCATCTATCTCATTGAATTCATGCAACTCAAACTGGACTCAATGTTACTCTCAAGATTTGAGTGATTAAGGTTACTTACCTACTGATTTAGCTGTTTTCTGTTTATACTCCTCTCCTCTGAACAAAAAGACTGCCTTTCAGCCCTTTTTCAGAGATCTTGTGAAAAAGATGATAGAACCAGAGCTACTGACCGAGGTTCCTGCATCACTTAAGCGCCTGGCGAAGCAGGTTGTAAGGGGTTTCTATGGTGTGGAGCATGCCTTGGCCCTGGATGTGCTGATCCGTAATCCCTGTGTACGTGAGGAAGACATGCTGGAGCTGCTGAAGTTTGACCGTAAACAGCTGCGCTCAGTACTCAACACCCTGAAGGCAGACAAGTTCGTCAAGTGCCGCATGAGAGTGGAGACAGCCCCTGATGGCAAGACAACACGGCACAACTACTACTTTATCAACTACAGGTCTGGAGTTATTTCCTTATTTTTAGTTTGCATGTCACAGAGCAGGTGATAGACACATAAACACACAGTAACATCACCTTATTAACCGGTAGATCTATTTTGTGATGAATAGTAGCTGTAAAGTTTAAGGTCTGTGAACTAAGCCCACTACACCTTGATACAAATAAGACTTATAGTCAAAAAAACCAAACAAAAAACATCCTAACTCAAAGTACTAAACACTAAACTAAAACATTTACATATAAGATATAGTTGATAGGTACCAAGTGTGCTTCTTTTAAAAACAAATTATCTTTTTACATAGAGTTTTTTCCCTTTTGTAGCACCATGAAGAATGAATTAACTTCTCTTGTTAATATGTTGCATACTATAAAGCTCTATCAATCTGACGTTCAGGGTACTGGTCAATGTGGTGAAATATAAATTGGATCACATGCGACGGCGCATTGAGACAGATGAGCGTGATTCCACCAACCGTGCCTCCTTCCGATGCCCCTGCTGCTTCTCCACATTCACCGACCTAGAGGCAAACCAGCTGTTTGACCCTATGACAGGTAAACAATAAGAAAACTATAAACAGTTCTGTAACATCTTTATGTTGTTGATCTTAAATATGATTCAATATAACAAAGTAAGTATGTGTAAATGCTCCATACAACAACATTCACCATGATTAAGGTCATTTTCAACAGCATTGTTTGATTTCAGTGCCCCCTTACAAGATGTTCATCTAGAAACACTGGGTTGGAGAATAAATTATTGAAATGACATTACATTATTCGTTACAAATAATCACTAAAAAAAGATAAGAGAAACATTACATTCATTTTACACTTGACACATGATCAACAAACAAGTAATCCTGATCAAAAATATTTTTCAGGTTAGATTTGATTACATGTAAGTTTCTCAGTTTTAATGTTTCCCTAAGTACAAGTGCTTCCATATATCCAAGACTGGAAACTGTGATTGTTAGATAATTTAATGTGTTTACCATGAATAATTTAGGCAAGTGAAAACAAAATTCAAATCTGGAATATATGTGGAGAAACAGATGTATCACTATGGTGTTTTCGAAGAGCAGAAAAGTCAGTAAGATCTATTTTCTTCCCTTAGATTCTTTACAGTAATGGGAAAATATAAATTATTAGTGGTTCATGTTGTTTTTATAGTGTAATGTGTAGTTGACCTCTAGATGGCAGTCATTGCTCAGCTTAACTTCGGTCAAATGTACTCACACAGATACAGTAATAACTGTATTAAGGTTTGTTTAGCACATCAGGTCCATAATAAGAAAGAAATGATAGCACTTATTAAAAAAAAAAGATTATGCCTCCAGCCATCCATTAGCTGTAACAATTTTAAAAATGGCTCACCAGCATGCTTTTTCTCAGCCTGTTTTATGTTACCTAACTAAAAAGATATTTTTTTAATGCATTATGTCTTATTTCTGCTTCAAACAAATGTCATAAATTTTAAGCTGTGTTAAAGCAATGAATTGCTTAGTTTAAGCTTTTCCTTTAATCTCTCATATGTGTAACAACCATAGTATGCTGATCCCATTATACTCCTTCAGCCTACTTTGTGTTGTTTCTAGGGATGAACAGTGCATTTGCTATTAGCAGTAAATGGACACTCACTGAAACCCTAATTGAGGCTAATGATCTGCAAATGATCCAGGATGAGCTAGAAGACATATTTTCTGCTAATTACTATTCTGCCATGTCGGAGTTGAGTTTGTGTTGGTAGTGTGTGGATGAGTCTCTTTAAATGTGTATTAATCGTGTATCATGGCATGATATGTGTCTTAGACTACCTTTACCTATTTAATATGAATTACAGCTGCTGAAAGGAGATGGTTCTAGTGCAAGCTTCAAATCACTATTTTCAAATATCAAATTCAAACGCATTCTTTTCAGTCCTGTGTATAGCCCACTTAACAGGAGAAATCAATTCTATTGTAACCTGGCAAACATTTAAGATTCAAAAAGGTTTTACTCACAAAAGTCAATAAGAGACTCCACTGTCAGATATTGTCCCACCCAAAGTATTTCCTCCTGCAATTGGATTTTGTTTTGCTATCTCATTTAAACCACTTGGACTTCCAAAGGATTCCCAGTGCCTCCTATATGGCCATTAATTGTTCTATATTGCATCCAGCAGCTGATAAGAGTTATTTTCCTAAATTCCATTTATAGTCCAAGAAAAAATGCACACTTTCCAATGCGTGAATTAGGCTTTCACATCATAAATGGAAGAGCGGCCCTTGGGCTTTACGTCCATTCTTAGCCTGCCAACAAATATTTTAACCAAACTGCAGGTTTCGTTTTGTGCTTAAAAAAGTGAGAATTTGACAGCAATGGATTGTGCAGAATGAAATCTGAGACATGCAGTGATATCGACAGGTTGGCTGACTGTAATAATGGAAGAGGGTAATATCTGCTGTTTTTTGTCGTAATGCACGAGTCATTCTGTTTCTTTCACCCTAACCACACTGTTTATACACTTTTTTTTTTCTTTGCCCGTTTTGTCACACTGATTCACTCAGTGTCAATATGGGCTGGCAGCTGTCCAAAAGCCTGCTTCTAAATGGGCATCACATCACTCACTTATCATGGGGAGTTATCCATAATATTGTGTTTGTGCATGTTTGACATGTGGTTCATGGAACCAATCAGAAAGCCCTAATCATCTTAGGCAGGGGGATATAGATAATTTAAAGGAGAGAGAGAACCAAATAACCATGGCACTGGGATAGATGTAATTTCACCCTTTGGTTTTGAAATCATTAATTGATTGACAAAACCAAAGCATAATCACCTCCCTTGAGTCATTAGTTATTCCTCAGCTGAATAGTAGGTCCACTGAAATCTGAAATTGTTGATTTTAATTTTCTGTAAGTTGCGTGGCCAGAATTTTTGCATATTGGTGATGCTTTTAGTTGTTTGCTTAAAAGTGCATGAAATTTTGCATTGCAATGAAATAATAATGCAATAGAAAAATATTGTGCTTGCTTTGTTGATATTTTGAGAAGATATATCTTTGACCTCTATATATATATATATATATATATACCTCTATTGACCTTTTATAATTGTGTTGATTCATAAACTGTATGCTTGACTCAGAATGAAGCATGAAGATTGAACTGTCTGCCAATTGATTACCAATCATTCGGCAATGTCGCTAGGATACACATTGTGCTGATAAAGGCCTTTAAATACAGTCTCTCTTACCTTTTAGCAAAGGTTAAATATAAATAATTTTTTCACCCAAGAAATGGTTTTAAGGAGTTTATTTCGAATTGTGATTATTATTAATTAATTTATTTGTTTTTGTGTGTTCGTTTGATGTGATGTTTTGTTCTGCACTGTTCAGCAAAAGAAGAGAATGGGCTTCCCAGATCCTCAAATTATGTTTTACTGGTTATTTTCGAATAATAAAGTAAGAATGTGGGTGTATCTACAGTGACTCTTAAAAAATTATAGCCCAAAATGCCACATACAGCTACTTCAAGGAAAGAAAATACATAAATTCCAAATGGATAAATGTATTTAATAACCTGTATAAATTTCATGCTGGAAATGGTCCACATTCCCAGCTTCCTGGTAGTGTTTTGGAACAGTCAGCATTTCCATGTTGACACATTTACAATTGTCTTGTCAGTTTCTTTGCACTCTCTTGTTTCAGCATATCTCAACTGGTATCAAATGTCGCTGTGTAGGCAGCAGCCCTGCACCTTGACAAAAGCTGACAAAAAAAAAAAAAAAGTACCTGGAGCTCACGTAGTGGTAGTCCCATGGACCAGTTGCTTCCAGCAACACTCAGTGTGACCTCACAGGGATAGGACATGACATTACTGGGCTCCCAGCTCATTCTGACCCAAAAAAGGAGAGTCATAAAACTTGTAGCTCTGAATATGACATGACATGTATGTTCCCCCAGCTGTTAGACTGATTTTGCTTTTTCTTTTCCTTTTTTTTTTTTTTTTTTAAGATGAGAGCTGCATAAACATTACTTTTTAAAAACATTTCTTCTTTAAGGTTTGTTTCAGACTAGTAGAACTCAACTATTGGTAATTTCATTAATTGTGATCAATCACGTTGGTTTGAGAAGACATGCTTCAAATGATCATGTTACGTTTTGTATCGATAACCTCTCCAGCATCAGAAAAAGTTGAACTTTTGTCTAAACGCTAATTTTCTTGTTTCCAGCATGTCAATTTATTTATATGTTCTGACGATGGCATATGCAGTGTTTTATTTCTGTCTTTTCAAGTATCTAAGGCTTCACTGTGGCACCAATGAATGTATCTCTCCCTCTGTGTGTCCGTGCGTCTCACACACACACACACACACACACACACACACACTCTTTTCCCCAACACACTTTGTTTTTTTGTTTGTTTTTTTTCCCCCGACTCTCGCACACATAGAGACAAGGCAGAGATTGTGCTAATGCTGGAACAGCTCCCATTACTAAAACTGAAAACAGCCAGTGAAGCAGATGGCCAAGCATGCCCTTCTTATTATCGGTAGAACACAAGGTCCCAAGGCCCTTGCAGGAATAATGTATTGTTTATGAAGTTATTCACCAAAAAGTTAATCACAATTGAATAAATTGTAATGTCTGGTTATCTTAGATGATCTGCTGCGTAATCGCCATTGAAAAATGTTAACATGACAAAAAGCTCCATATTTCATAAGTCACTGACCAGACACATGCAATAGGTTTTTTAAATATTTATTTCAATGTATGTCACATAATTAAAATAACATTGCTATTATTGCTTTCCCACATTTAGTTCACCCATGCTTGTACTAGTGAAGTAATGTAAATACATTTTTATCTGTCAGAGATAATTTTTGCAGGTTACATATGTACCGGGCTTGATGCCCAGGCAAGTTGCCAGAATATCCCTTCTCACTTGTTTTAAAATGAGTTCTTTTTTTTTTTTTTTTTTTTTTTTTTACCCAAAGGTACATTTCGCTGCACCTTCTGCCAGACCGAGGTAGAGGAGGATGAGTCTGTCTGTCCTGATGCCAGGACACTGGTGGCACGCTTCAATGAGCAGATCGAACCAATCTATGCTCTCCTACGTGAGACTGAAGATATCAACTTGTCTCATGACTTGCTGGAACCTGAGCCTGCTGAGATTCCTGCTCTCAAACAGAGGTTAGTTTCTCACAAGTGTTACAGAAAAACAGCATTCACTGTCCTTAGTCCGCTTCACACTGGTCCCTCTGAGTCACATCCTCGGACAACAGGTGGAAGGCGGTCACTTCTTTTATCAATAACTGTTGATGTTTATGGCTCAATGGAATTCATTTCTATAGTGCCACAAACTTCAGCTTGAATGAATTACTAACAATTTTTTCATGTGTAATTTAACCATTGCACATAATTTTAATCGTATTTGCTGAATCTTTCCTCTAGCCGTGAACGTGCTGCAGCATTGGGAGGAAGCACTGCAAGCAACCAGCACCGTGAAGCCTGGTCGAGCAAAAGCTCTTCCTATGCTGACCTGTACACCCAGAATGTGGTTATCAGCATGGAGGAGCAGGATGACCAACAGAAGCAGGCCAGTGAGAGCAAGGCACCTAAGGAGAGGCCTGTCTGGTTGACCCAGAGCACTGTGCACGGTGCTTACAGCGAGCCTGACATCCTCAAGAGCCGTAAGTAACGTTTGCTTTGCTTCACACCCAGACACTAAGCCACAAAGCCTGGAATTTATGGGTACTTTACATCATTGTGGTAGTTTCTGTTTGTAGAAAAAATTGATGTTAGACACTTTTTGTGGAGGACCATATAATTTTTTAGAGAAGTTGCATGCACCTATCACTATCTTGCCTATAATAGTTTTGCTTTTTTCACTGGATAATAAAATGACAGAACAAGATTCTAGCATTCATTTTATCTTAATATCATCACAAGCCTCACAGAAATGTAAATGTTCTTCATAATGAATTTTCCTTAAAGAAACAATAGATTGTGGAAGCCAAGTACTGCCACATGGTGCAGTTGTTTTTCCCATGTTAAAACAAATTCCCACTCACTGAGTCAGAAGTTAAATTAGACATTAAAATTCCTCCCACTGTCAGCTGCTGTTTCCACTGTCGTTAATCTCAAGTGTTATTTCTTGTTCATGGTGTGACTTGCTGTATGCACTGATCTTTCAGGAAAGAAAAAAAAAGCCCAATATCAAAAAGCAGAAATCTGCCTCAAATGGCTTTGCAATCTGTACAGCATATGATATCTTCTATCCTTACTCTCAAATCAGATAAAGAAAAGCTACAACCCCCAAATCCTTTTAAATGTGGGGAAAAAAATTTGAGGAAACCTCAGGAAGAGCAGTGGGTGAGGTCCCTCTTTCAGAACATCGTGTAGCCTCATGTATACAGAACACATGAATAAGAATGATAAAACTGTAGATTGGCCACACCTTTGGCTGGGTTTTTCTGATCCATAATTTCTGTCTGTGCTCTCTGAAGTCGAAACAGGCTATTACAGGTCAACCCAAATTACCTTCCTGTGTCAGAGAGGTCTTCCACCAAGCTATCTTAAGCTGACATTGTTTCTCTACCCAAGGGCATGCAGCAATCAGGCCTGGCCAGGCTTCCACAAAATCGTAATTACTTAATTGAAATAATCAGAGACTTGATTAGTGCATGGCAGAGCAGGGATTGCTCATTAATAAAATCCATTCTTGTGGAAATTGCATGAATTATCCCTTCCAAACGTCCTGTCTCTGAGGTGTGTGTCTGTCCAACTGCCTGCAATGATCTTGTTGCCGAGTGAAGCCTGGAAACAGACATGACATCGGAAGGTGACACGGTTAAAAAAAAAAAGCTTTAACAGATAGTACTGCATATGTAGAGATGACTGGGTCCAGTGTTTTTTGGCCCCTGAGTCCTTCAACAGTGTGTAGATTCTGACTGATTAAATGCATCTCACATGCTGAAGAACAGCTGTAGAAAACTAAATTAGGCCATCTTTTTTTTTTTTTTTTTCTACTTGAGCTGAAAGCTGTTGTTCAAAATTATTATACTGATGATCTTAAATTTTTGACATGATATAAAAATATCTGGAAGCTTTATAAAATTGACATGGTACAATTAATTAATTGTTGTTCCACTTTGCTTCATTAGCTCCACCAACATTCAGTCTCATCAGAGGTTTTCTAGTGGTCTTACAGAGTAGGGGTTCTTGTTTCATAGAAAATCTCTGACCGTGTACAGAGTGGCTGCAGAATGATGATTGATAAGGCTGAGAGATAGAACAGACATACTGTCACCACCTCCTAAAATCTTGATGTTTTCTTCCAGGAAAAATGTAATAATCTTCACAAGCATCCTGAATTTAAGTTCCAGCACAAGTTATAAAAAATGATTTTATGAGTGAATATATTTCTAATTGTAATACATGGTTGTTGTTTCCACAGGTGGAGATGTTGTACCCGAAGCCCATGATGGCACAGCTGGTCGTGGAATTGGTCAGGCAGATGAAAATGAAGAGGTGATGCGAGCTCTGCTCATCCATGAGAAGAGGGCTGTGGCAGGAGCAGGCGGAGGTGTTGGTGGAGCAAGTGCTGCTGCCAGAGGCCTTGCCTCCGCCACAGCCAATGCAAGCGATTCAGAGAGCGACACGAGCGAATCAGATGATGAGCCTCCGTCAGGTCCTCCGCCCACTGCAGCTGCTAAGCATCGGGCGGAGGAGGAGGAGGAAGACGATGATGAGTTTGAGGAAGTGGGAGATGAGCCAGTAGTGATGGTGGGAGGCCGCCCGTTCTCATATCGAGAGGTGAGCCAAAGGCCAGAACTAGTGGAGCAGATGTCTGCACAGGAGAAAGAGGCCTACATTGAAATGGGACGAAACCTCTTCCAGGACATGTTCTTCTAAATGCAAACACACACTTCTGTATACATACATTTACACACACATAATGTTCCCAAACATATACCTCTACTATCTCACACTGTCAATGTTGATATCTGAGGAAATGTTTGTGGACATGACTGCTCAAGAGGAAAACAAGATGCTGCTCAATAAGTATTTACAGTAAGCTTTGTGTTCCTGCAATAAAAGAACCAAGGACATGCTTTGACAGTGTTGCCTAAGTGATCACACTTGTAGTATTCTGTCCCAAGTATTTGCTAAAGCCACCAAACCAGTAGGGAGATGGCCGGCTGTAGTTTGTACAGTTAGTATCGTTTAGTCTTTTTGTATATTTTTAATTTCAATGTAATGCCAGCAGACATGGATCTCATACATCAAGCATAAGCATTTTTTAAAATATACTTTAAGTCCATTTTTGCTTATAACTGCATTGATTGTTTATTGGGGTGTGAGAACTGCCAAAAAACATCTGAGTGTGCAGCAGTAATGTGATGGAGACAAGCTGCTGCTGACATGTTATTCTAGTCTGCGACTGCAGACGAGGTGTTCGCTGACTATTTTCTGTTTATCCAAAACAAGTTAGCAGGTTTATTTAAAGAGAATTAAAAGGTCATACCAGGCAAATGATAAATACAAGTGATTAAAGTAGATATGGGTACACTGGCCTAGTTAATGGTAAAACATTTATTTTGAGAAATCTGGAATAAGATACTCCAGTACAGTGTGGTAAATGTGTTAGAGTGGAACTGAAGTCAGATTAGGATAGTTAATGGAAAAGAACAGACTCGAAAGCAGTTCAGAATAAAAAAATACGGGGCGCTGTGATGTTTGTCTTCCCAAATAGTGAAAATGATAAATACGTTAACGTCATAATACATGTCATATTTAATCATTTGAATATGATAGGGACTGACAGATAAACTGATGACACCAATGGTGTACAGAACTTTTTGTTTCAGTTTTTGTTGTATTAAATTCACTTTATAAAAATAAACAAACATTGCTTTGTTTTGTACTTTCAGTTATATTTGCTCTTACTTTCCTCACAGAATAAGTTTTCCTTCGACCATGTCAGAAGGCCAGTGGTCCCACTGTCTTTCTCCATCTACTTCAAAGTTAAACCAGTGAGATGCTGTCATTGCAGTCTGGCACCAATTCCATTTCTTAACAGCACTGTGAAAGATTTTTATTCCTTTGTGTTCCAAAATTATTTTTTAAGTTTATGTTGGTCAAATTTTACTTATGTTTTATGAAATAAATGTTTCTTGAGCAGGCCCTACTGCTATCAGCTATTTATTTTTGAAAGCTATTTAGTTTTGAAACTATGGTAATTTTAAGTGTGTCAGATTAATTTAAATTTAGAATTGGAAAAATGCCTGTATATTAGTGATGTACAAATTACACTCCACATAAAAAATTATGCAAATTTCTTTCAAAGAAAAAAAAGCTCACTGCATTGCAGGAATTGCTACATGTATTATACAGTGCCTTCATACTAACCATTACAAGACATATCCACATTTTCTTCAGTATCTAGTCTGGTTTCTCAGATTATTACAGGATTATAAAGATTCCAAACAGGGAATGCTAATAGGTTTTGATAAACATGCAGTTTATTTTACGTCACACTCCTGTTCTAACTATTTACTGAGGCCAACCACAATCCCCTCTCTCCTTCAGCTGTGTTCCAGCAGGATATAGTGTGTTTTGTTATGTGGTTTTCTGAATAATGACTGCTTTGATGTAACCACAGTAACCTGCAGCACTGGGTCACCTACTCATAATGGGGGCAATTTCATCTCAAAATTGACATCAGAATTCTGGTGTGGGCCTAGTATTTACAGAGAACAGGCTATTTCAGATACAGTGGTAAATATTACATCTGTCATGCTGCCTGTTTCAGTGAAATGTCCCTTCTGTTTTCTGTTAGAGAAATGTTACTGGAGTTTAAAAAAGTGATTGGTTCTAACTCCTCAGGGTATGTTTGAGTCATATTTCTGTTTTACCCAATAAAAATTTCATTTACACTTATTTCCATCAGGAATTCCTTTGAAGTGTTTTGCTACAATAAATTACAGTTCAATAAAGAATGACAGCTGAGTTTATATCAATAGGCAACTTTTAAACACATAATCAATATAGTAAATATTGAAAGAGACTAATGTAAGAAAATATTTAACCCAATATACTGCAGCCATCCAGAGGCTGAAATATTGAAAACATTCAATGAAAGAATCATGATGACGATTTTTCTTGGGGTGGTACTCTATGGAAGACATTGATGTGAAAATGCAAAGCAGCTATAATGGCAATTTCCTTATTAGATATTTAGCCTCTTGTGTGAAAAGGTCACACTATGGCCTGAGAATTTACCTAAAAGAAAGCCCATGCACTGTCACTATTTTTCTGAATGCAAATATCAGCCCTCCACGTGTGGATTTGTAGAGATCAGTCATGGGAATTGTCTGAAGGTAACGCAGATATTCTGCCTGAAGCCTGTTATGATATCAGACAGTTTCCTGCCTATGTCACTCACAGACCATTTAGCACAGGGGTGGGCACTGAGGGCTGCTGTCCTTGGTGTTTTCTAACTATCCCTGCTATACCCACTGCTGATTACTTGGATTACTTGGTGTGTTCAGCCAATCAGAAACTGGAAGACACCAATTCAGTTTATCTTCCCACACTCCACCCTGAGATGGTATCTTCCATTTTCTGATTGGCTCAACACACCTGATCCAGGTAATCAGCAGTAGGGCAAAACAAACAGGACAGTGGAGAAACATGGATTTTTTGTTGTTTGTTTGTTTGTTTTTATGTAATCATGGCAGCCCAGTGATAGACCTGATGACTGCACCTCTCGCCCAATGTTACCCCCACCCCTCATGGACAGTGATGGCTGCTTTAAAGGCAGGTTAGTGGTTATCTATCATATCTATGAACTTATCAGCTATAGTCACATGCAGTGTAAGTTACTATCTTTTACCTTCCCTCATGTGGTCCACCCTTTCTAAAGCTAACTGTTTATCTTCTCTAGTCCAGAACCTGGTTCAGCTTATCCGTCTCTCCAAAAAAATGTTAACAACACAGCAGTGAGCTACACCACTGCTGGCTGACATGTACGTCTAAGAACAAGCATGTGAACAAGTGTCTGAAGGAAGAAAGAGTTAACTTGACCTCTGAGTTGTTTCCTACTCCACCCTCTCCTCTTGTTATTTTGTGTGATGGTGTTATGCCAGAGGTGTGGCCCAGTGGACAAACAGCCTTCATGGGCTGTTTAGCTTGGAGGACATATGCCTGTCTCAGTAGCTGGTGAAATGAAGAAAAAACAAGTGTTTGTTGTAATTAACATGTCAGGTGGCATGAAGCATGATGCTAAATGGATGCTGCTCCATGTCTGCAGTGTAAGTAGTGTGTAATGTGTAATTAGAAGACTGTTTGCCAACATGGGAGTCATAACTCTATTGTCTGCTCTAGAGGCTAGACAATAATTACAAGCAGCTTCAGGAAGATTGATACTAGCCATGAACATCTGCTGGCTGAATCTCTCTCTTATTCCAAGGCAAAACTTTGGTTAGTTTTAATATTTGCATAATTACCTTCCTACTTTACATGCACTTGTCAGCGATGTATGGAACAAACTAAACTTTTTTTTACATACTGGGCAGTGTTCTTATTTAAAATGTATTGTGTTATATTACTGAGTGGGACTTGTCTGTGTTATGATAAATGGGTAAATACAATACTGTGTTTGCACTGGACAAGCAGACAGTCTAGTGTAACATTTATACAAATCCCAGCATGAGCAGAGCAGAATAGAGCTGTGATATTGGGCCTCCAGCTGGAACTCAAATGCCTAACATTGTATGCACTTAAGAATGTGCCTGTTGTTGATAATGTATGTTTCATATAGTGTGCATCATTTATGCACTTGGTGAATTGGATTCAGGTGAAAATGTCAAGCCCCGCAGTGGAGCTTGGCGATGGCTGACACCTCTTGTGTAGCCGTACAAGCCCATGCATTCCTTTTAAGTTAGAGGATGCACACCTGCAGGGCAGAGCCTCAAAGTTCAGGATGAAAACAGGACCTGGCCTCATTAAAACATCCCCACCCTTCAGGACAGCTCAATTAAAAGCCTAACCTCATGCTGATCCATTGATCTGCTAGTGCAGGCCTTAGTGTCGGGAGGAAGGCTGAGTTATAAAGAAGGTGAAGAGAGCTCAGCAGAAAATCCGCAAAGCTATAAAAGAAAAAAGAATCAGAGGACCCTGAAGATCAGCAGTGGCTTTTCTGAGATGGGGTAACAGATTTTGGAGTTTAGGACAGTAGTAGGAGAAAAAGAGAAAGCGAGGTGAATAAAAATACAGATTTTCCAATTACCTGTTATTCTTTTTTAAACAATATTCATTGTTAGGATCCAGAGGTCATGTTTACTTCTGTAGCTGTATGTGATAGCCTTTACTTTTCATAATGATAAAACTCCCCTTAGTGGTGTGAGGATTTTATGATTTTTTTCAGCTGTCTTACACACGTAGGCCTAAAAAATACACATCATGTTTTAGTCATTTTGAATTTGCCTAGAATAAATAAGCCTTTGACTCACTGTTTTATAAGCAGGAATTGTTTATAACTTAGGACTGGCGTACTAAGTCGGTGTGTGAAACATTCCTTAAAACTGCATTTTTATGTTCAAGAGAACAACAGTGTTCCTCAATTGTTGAATGTTGAAAGAAACTTCCCAAACGTTCCCAAGATTCAAAATTGGGAGATCAGAGTCATAAGTAGGGGTTTGAGCACATTAGTGTCAGCTTTTTACTGATGACATCTTTATTGTTGTAGTTCCTTCTCCATATATTTCCTCTGCTGATTGGGACACAAATCATCATATACGGATATGAGCTCATCTGTGACAGTGTGGAGCATGTGTGGATGTGGGTGCAGATTCACAAAGGCAGTTTGCAATGACTGATGCACGTCGAGGTTTGCCTGAGAAGATTACACAAGATTTGATCGATTGTTGGTGTCGCCCTCACTCTTCATCCAATAAAGGCTGAAGATTAATGACTTCATGTCTGTCATTCAACCTGCAGTTCTCTCACATCACCCGCTTTGAATTCTGATAGCTCTTAAGAAAACAATTAATCTATCCGTCAATTCATCTATTCATTTTTATGTACGTGGGAGGAGTGGACAAGGAGATCTGATGATGGATGAAATGAATTGTTTTAATCTGCAAGATGAAATTTCTCTTTAACACTTTTGATTTCTAGACAGCACTTTAATAGAACAGCTTTAGCTGGAAAGTACTGACAAAAAAGCAAAATTGGACATGGCTGAACAATAAAAAAATTATAGTATCTACCACATCTTGAAGTGAGGAACTCTGCTCTCTTAACGTCATCCTGGTGCAGCTCGCTGCCTGAGAAAGAAGTCCTCATTATCTCCTCTGTCTGACGCTCTCCCTCACAATAACAGAACAACCACAGATGCTTTTGTTAGAAAAATAAAAATGTTGACATGGAAATTACCAGTGTAGTCCACTTAAAGTGCCACCTTTTTCCTTATTTTTGTGTTTTTATATCTAGCCTTAGAAAAAGGAGGAGACCACAGAGACAGTGAACAGGAAATTGTCGATGACATTAAAAATTAGTTGTTGTTGTGATGCTCTTGGCCTTGCTTAGCTCTCCTCACAGCCACCAAGACAAACGTCTGTCCTTATTTAGAAGCTGTTAACCTTTTGTGGAAGTATTTAATACCCATTTTGAAAAGAAGAACCTTATTTATTCGTGAGCCAATGAAAGTGATATACAGTATCTGAGGATATGCATTCACTTTGATCTGACATACAGCACAGGTCTGCACACCCGGTACTAACAGTCTTAATGCATCTCTTATGTGATTTGCACCCTCTGTCATATAAACAGTGCAGTGTTGGAGTCAAAGTCATGGATGCCTTATAATTTTGTGTCTGTAGTCAAAGTATGCTGAGGGATGAGTTTATTTTAGTAATGTCACACTGATCATATTTGAATAATTGCACAATGCTAAACAATATTTTCTTAATGGAGATGTCTGGTCACTCTCGACACAAGTGAGCAACAGGTATGCTGAAGAAAAGGTCTGCTTCTATGGAAACAAGATGCACATCTGTTTTTTTTTTTTTTTGTCCTCACACAATAAGCTGTGGACAAATCTAACAACAGCAGGTAAGTGTTAATATCACAATAGAGAACATCACATAAGTATCAATATTGCCATCATAGAGGACACTAGAGCAGGAGTGAAAATCACTTACAAATTAATCAGTCATGACAGCTTCAGAGTGATTCCCCACGGAGACAGGAATGATCAGAGGTCAATAGTCCACTTCAATCAGCTCTCAAGAGTCCATTTACTTGAAGGAGAAGCACTGATACATCGGGACAAAGGCATGTGAAGGACTCAATGCAGCTCTTTCATCAGCAGGCATTGATTATGCTATTCCACATTCCTCAGAATGCATGGACTTCTGGGATATCATCAAAGACACAAAGTAACAATACCATTTCTATTATTGGTTGTAGTATTACTAGTAGTATGCATTTTCCTGTTGACACTGGTATGTGTCTGCATGTAACCAGCTCTGTGCATCTTTAGATTTCCTGGTGTCTGTGTAAAAATACTTTAAAGTGCATCTGTCTGTGTTTTTCATGTTTTGTTTCATGTTCCAGTTTACTGTCCATCTAAGAATTGTGTCAATCCCCTGTCAATCTCCATCAGCATTTTCAAGGATCACTGGCACGTTTTAAATGTTGCTGGACACAAATGAGTTTCTAATGGCTAAAAATGCTTCTGCTTATGGTTCTCTATAATTCTCACATGATTTAATCTAATTTATAATGTCCCATCTCAGAGATGACTACATTAAGCCAGGAAGACTTTTAATTTACAAACATTAGTCCTGGTGTCCAGCCAGCACAGTCTTTGTGATGATAATTAGACTGAATTTATGTTTTGTTTTGAAAACTGTTACCAAGGCAGGATAGATGCAGGATAGAAGCGGGACCATTACGATCTTAGATTACTGTTCTAAGTAACATTGCTTTAAACGGACATTCAGAGCATTTTTCAGACAAATGGTCAATCACATCTGACCATTTGTGGAGTAAAAGCTTCCGACTTGATGTCATTGTTGGAGCAGGCGTCATTTTAGAATTGAAACCTCATAATTGAAACCTCATAATAATAATAAACTCCTTTTTCATATAAACTAACAGTACATGTATGCATGAACAGTTACAGCACCTTTTGGTTGGCTGAATTGCTCTGAAAACACAGTATATGACATGCAGATCCAGTCTGGTAAAAACTAGTTGCAGTCTCAACAAAGTGTTTGATGTATGACACAGGTTTTCAGTTAGCTGTCATGGCGACATGTGCACCAACTCCTCTTACTTCCCTTCAGCCTCAGACTGACTCTCTACACCTGCTTTGTATTATTAATTATAGAATTTTCCAGGAGCTGTTATCCTACACCTCTCCACTAGTAGACCTCACTAAGTTTCCTGCTCTAGCCACTTACCTGATTCAATCATTTGCCTGCTCTGCTGCCTCCAGCTCTCTTATCAGCATGCCTAGTATAAACAGCCCAGGTATCAGTACCCGTTTGCCAAATTGTCTGGTGCTTGTTATCAGCTTGTTATCTCTCCGACTCTGCCGGTTTGCTGTATCCCAATCATCCAGCCTGTACTGATCTATCACCCTTCCAAGTTGATGTGTCTCTGCTTTTGTTCACACTGGCTCTATGTATTATACATACTACATATAATGTGAAAAACACAAGCTGTCAGGATAGTAAGGTAGTGTGAACAATAATTTCCCAGTAGAGGAATATCTGCAATCTTCCAGTTAACAGGGCTGCAGCATTTCATTTGGTAGTTTTTGCATTCATGGCAGTATGGCCTAAGATTGGTGTTGTTTGTCTGCGCCTTTGCCCTCCTATCAAACACAACATTTGTTTTTAGTCTACCCCACCTATCAACCAGTGTCAGATGGGATACTCTACAGGATAGCCAGGATAGTTAATGGATGGACATCAGCTGCTATTGCTCATGCACCATGTGGAGCATGCCACCCTGATGATGTGTCAGTGTGTATGTCAGTGTGAAATAGTTTCATTTGTAAACCACAACAGTTTAGCTAAGGCCACAGTTAATTAAGCCATTTCATCAGGTCATGTGAAAGCTGATGACAAAGTAAAGATCAGAGCAATGAAGCAAACATTTTGCAAGTTGCATTTCTAGTTTATGCATCCCCATGATACAAGACTTTAGCTTATGTAGCATATGTGACAGTAAGATTGTTCATGAGGCATAAAGTATGATTTTTATTATAAATGATCACAATGTGACCCAAACTTTGTGTTGACCATCTTTGATATAGTCTTTGACTAAAAGTTTGAAACAGTTAGTGGAAGAAACTAATGGATGTGTGAAGCATTATTTATGAAATAATGATTTCTCTATTGATGACTCTCACTGTTACCCTGCTTTCAGAAAATTTATGAGTATTAAACAGAAAAAAATTAAAAAGTGTCCTGGTTTTCTGATCATGAAATGCGATCTGAGCTTACCCAAGATCACAAATATCAGCAAACAATATTTGTAAGATGATAAAACACAATCAAATTGTGTTTTAAGAAATTGTGAAACCTCCTTTGGCAGCAGTGACCTAAAAAGTGTTTCTTGTAACTGTGGATAAGACCTGCACAACGGTCATGAACTTTGGGTTCATTCCATTCATTCATTCCATTCTTCCTTATTGATCTACTTCAGCTCAGCCATATTTGTAGGACATCTGTCGTGAACAGCTCTCTTGAGGGCATTGCACAGCATCTCTATTGGGTTGATGTCTGGGCTCCAAATGGGACACTCCAAAAGGCACATTTTCTTTTCCTGAAACCACATGCAGCGGCTTCCTCCGTAGTGTTCTACTATGGACAACGCCACTGCTCAAAGACCTATGTATGGTACACTCATGAACCAGCTCCAATACATCCTTCATGTCTTTAGTTTTCATGTCTTTTTTTTATCTCTTTGAGCACCCTGGGTTGTGCCTTTGGAGCGATGCATGGCTTCTAAGGAGAGTATCTAATACCAATTTGTCTCCATTTCTAGAAAATATGTCTAACTGTGGTCTTATGAATACCTAAAATCTTTGAGATTACTCTGTAGCCTTTTTTAGTGAGAGGCAAATCAACAAGTCTTGATCCTAGGTCTTCTGGGATTTCTTTTTCCATGAGGCCTGACTTGTGAATAGCACAAGGGATTTTATAGGTCAAGGTAGTTCTAAAACACATTTTATCACCTAATAAATACTGTTTGTTGATATTTGTGACTTTGATGAAGCTCAGTTCACATTTCATGGACAATTTATGCAGAAAACCAGGGAATTACAAAGAGTACCATTACTTTTTTCTAGCCACTATATAGTTGGGAATATGCATTTCTCTCACTTCAATTTGTGGTTGCTTTTTTATTGTCTGGTGCCACTCTGGCTTCACACCTCCTCTTCCACCCACCGCCAGGCCCTACAGGACAACTCCCAAGAGTCTGTGGTGTTGACGTCACCTTCTTGTTATCAATGATTATCCAACAGAGGGACTTGTTTCTGTGCCACCAAACAAAAGCCTTGTCTCAGTCTCCTGGCAAAATGAACCTTTCAGGTCCCTCAGGAAGCAAACTATTCATTAATGTGTGACTCATTCATCTCTACAATGAGCTTGAATTAACCCAGGGCTCCATCCTGTTTGTCTGTCAGGTTAAAAAACAGTGGGATTTGATAATGTCTTCACTTAATAGAACAATGACTCACCAGTCAAGTTAAAACATCTAGTCATTTATCAGTATTCAGCAAAAGGATGAATCACACTATGAGTAATATTAACAGATACCTTTATTCTCAGGAAGTGAAATGTTTGATGTTGATCTTTGTTTGCTGCTTTTCTCTTAATTCTCAATCTACTTTAATTAAGCTTAGAATGTATGATTGACACACACACACACACAGCATCACAACAATCTATACTCAGCCAAGTTAATCAGAGCACTAGTGATTTATTGATTTATTTATTGATTTATCTGTGATGTAACTGTCAACAGCTTACATCATTGATAAAAATCCTCCAACCAGCAGTGAACCCTGAATCAAGTGTAAAGAAGCCCCTAAAGGCCTTATGTGATTGGAAACAGACTTCCTTCACCTGGCAGCCACACGGCAGCCCCAGCAGGTCCCTGGGTCATTCTATTAGTTGTCTGCTGCCAGTGACATCGACGGATGACACGGTCATCAGGCAGAAACCTCGCACTCAAACCTGTTAGAGCTCAGTGGTATGAATTTCCATTTTGGGCTTCAACTGAATGTTCTCTTTGGTAGACCAGCTTTTCCCAGCGTTCGATTTTTCTTCCATGCCCTTTGGCTGATAGAAGTCAATGTAAATCATGCAATCATTAAGGTTACTTCAGCACTCTATAAGAAAACATGTCTAGTGCCTTTGCTTGGCAAACTGCTGTTCCACTAAATCAATACAATCTCTGGATTTCTTTCATTGGTTTGTGAACCATTTTCTTGGGGGTGGCTATCCATATTCTAAAATAAATGAGCATTTACTACAACGCTTGAGGTTAGAATTGAACTGTTTAATGGTTAACAGCTCCCATGAAACAGTGCTAGCTTGGGTGCATTTATACTTTAGAGTATATTGGAATTAAATGGTTTCTTCCAGATGCATGGCATCCATCTGGCAATGCCTTTTTGCTCCTATCTTTCCACTGATGAACCTGTAATCTCCACTCTCTGTAAAGCATTTAAAAGCATTAGGCATAATTTGTTCCACTATAACAGATATGCTTCAACTGGCTTCACCAGTCCGTCCACTAACTCTATCCTATAGAAGGTCGCAGGGGGCCGGTTGACAGACTGTCACAGGACTGACACATAGAGAGAAAAAACATCACTACATTCACTGAGTGTGGGTGTGTAGAAGAATTATTGAGCTTTTGCAGGAGGCTAGAGTGCAACCTGCCTTAATCTCATCAGGGAATGTTTTTAATTGGAGCTTAAAGTATACATATACATATACATATACATATATATATATATATTTTTTTTTTTGTGATGTCTGAGAAATACTACCTGAAAGGTGAGTTATCCTGTTTCAGCTGATTTACCTTTCAGAAGTATTTACTAGTGCTTTCATTTTCCCTGAAAATATGTTGTGTACTTGACTCTGTGCCATTTAACATAAGACTTATTGTCTGTTAACTGATTTATACGGTATGTTTGAGAGGTGAGGCCATTGGATCAAGGTCACAGCTGGCTATTCCCTCTGCACAGTGTCCCCTACATCCTCTTATAGGTCATAAGCTGTGTGGAGATCTAGTCAAGCATAGAGATCTAAAAATAACAATCAGTGATATGCTGGATGCAACGAATAGTCTGAAAATAAATGATAAGGAGATGAAGCCACACATGTGTAACACCATGCATATTGCACAAGTATTTTTCTCTGGTAAACCCAACTTGTCACGTTGTATTTCTAAAGGAAGAAAAGCAGATGATGACTGAAGGCTTGCACCCACTTTCTATCACAGGAGGAAGGAAAGATAAGTGGAAAATTGATTACATTTTAGAAATCCTTCAAATGTATTTGGTACCAAGATCAACCTATATTTTGATTCCACTAGACTGCTAAACAAGATCATGGGGTTGTTGTGGTGTTTTACAAAGCAAAAAGACCTCTGCTTGTGTGGATGGCAGAAAACATTATGTTTTGGGGACAATGCCCCATAATAAAAAATAAAAAATGCAGTAACAGAAAAAATACAGGAGAAGAAAAGAAGAAAATGCCAGTAAAAGAAAGGTCTTAACATTATCCTTTCTTCATATACTGCAGCTTGTGGCACTCTGCAGGATTAGATGAACAGTAGGGATGTTCCTTAGCAGACAAAGAAGGAGAAGAGGGGCAGATCGATGGATTGTGTCCCTTTTTGTCCTTGTTGTCATGCTGTCTGGCTTTCTGTATTTGATCGAAGTCGAGGACTGGATTGCATTTTCTGCTACTAGCATAGCTGAGTCAGTTTTATACCCCTAGTAAGTAATTCTATTTAGTTATTATTTTGAGATGAAAATATTTCTACCTAGTAAACGTCTATGAAAAGGCCTTTACTACCAGAATCATCCCTATATCATGCAGTTATTGCAACCTTCCTGCATATAATATGACCTAAAACAAACCTGTCAGATTGTTATATATGCAGTAAATCCATAAACAAACTGGACCATCAAATAAAAGTGAAGTTTTATTGCAGCTGAAAGTGAGCTATTGTCCATAATGGTCCTCAAATGTGACATCTTCTGAATCAGTGTCTGTAATGGAGCCACTTAGGTGCTATATTTCTTTGAGGCCATGTTCACTGTAATGCAGAAACATTTTTCTGTCCATTGTGGCCTTTTAGCAACCATGAGAGTGCTTTCCACTCTGGAAAATGCAGCTTTTTAAAAGAAATACTCTATTGTAGATGCACTTGATTAATTTGGTAGGAAAACAAAGCTTTCAAAACACATAACATTTATTACTACGTCTGTTATGTCTTTAAGTTCTTGTCCATGAATTTTTGTATTAAGAAATCAATGCTCTTTTACTACTAACGTGTTAATTAAAAATGATAGAACGCAAAATAAGATGCACCAGTGCCACATGACAGCATGACACAATATCAGTTTATCACATATATGCATTTCACATTTCAGTTTTATTGATTTTTTTTTTTTTTTTTAATAAGTGAGTATTCAAAATGTTAAAAACAGCCATACTTCAGTTAGTGCTTATTTCACCAAACAAACAGCCCTATTGGTAACTGTTTTTATGAGGAATGTCCATTAAAGGGACAAAGATGAGTTGCCTATTCAGTGATGGATGTGATGTCTGTATATATGTAATGATGCATGATTAGCATGACGAAATGCCACTGGGCCCTTAGACTGATCAAGACTCTTGCTATCTTTTCTTCTGAAGGTTTCTGTTTGCTTAGGGGTGATGAAGAATGACTCTTCACTAGATTTTTATAAGAAACCATTTGCACTTTCTAAGAAAAATATCAGCCAGTTTTATCAGCTTTGGAATAAGAAACCGTTCCTTCGGAAAGTATCAAAGCCTCTGCGCCTTTCGCACTTTGAGGTGTACTTATAATTTTAATTGGACAGATTTGGCATTTTGCCAATTCAGCTACACCTAATACCCATTTTTTAATTTTTTTTTTTTTAAGTTGCAAATTCATTAAAAATAAATAAGCTGAAACATCTCACAAAAGACCTTTAAGACCGCACTTCAGTCTGTGCATGCTTTTCACACCTGGATTTGGACAGTGTATCTTATTCCAACCCCAGTCAGATTGAAAGTGTCGATGAAATTGATGTCTCTTCAGGGACGTTTTGCAGATTTACTTTAAGCATTAGGATCCTTGATCCAATTTAGAGGGCCACAGCAAAACGTCTGAATGCCTTTGTAAAGGAGATACATTTCACATTTCATCTTTCAATGAATGTGCCGACTCTCTCATTAAGAATTATTAAATGTAGAGTCATGAGCAAAAAATGGTAATTTATTCCATTTAACATTAAACCTACAGCACAGCAGAGTGTGGAGAATCTGGAGGGGCCTGAACACCTTCTGAAACAGGTGTAAATTGTAACCCTAAGAAAATAAAAAGAAACTGGTCATTACTTGTTTTTGTCTTCTGGTCAATAATGAATCTCAAAAATCAGACAAGCATTTACCAGCTCATTTATATGGAAATGAACTGTCCCTTAAGGATCAGCACCGCCTCTTTGGCCCCTTACTTCCTCCATTTTGACTCAATTACCTGTGGTTCTACAGACAAGAATGAATTCTTAATTGGAAATTGATTAAAAAAAACAACTTTTCATGGCTTCACTTTCCGTCTAAACCCTGCTCCTGTGCACTTTTATCAGCTCACCCAGCAGGTATTAATTGGGCCAAAGTGGCTCGTGGATCAGTGGGTGGTCTGAGACAGTGGTAATCATCTCAGTTGGGAGGGTCTGTCAGAATTGTCCCCAGGGTGCTTGGAGGTAATTCTAAAAGTTAAAAGTGGAATGTATCTGAATCAAAATGCATATTTTCACTAATGCATTTCCAATGTTTCCAACTCATATTTCAGTTGTGGACGTAGTGAACTACAAGCTGGATAGTTTTCATAATTTCGGTATGAATAAAAGTATTCCATAGTAGAAAAAGTAGAAAAACAAATACATTTGATCTTGTACCTTTTACTCAAAGTGGATTCCATCTAGCCACTCTTCCACAAAGGCTTGACTGAGGGATAGCTGCTGAGATGGTTGTCCTTCCAGCAGTTTCTCTGCAGAAGATGTTAGAAGCTCTGTTACAATGACTTGGGTTCTTGATCACCATCCTGACAAGTCCCTTTTTGCTTGTAGTAGAAAACTGAACTCCATCTCTCCTCCTTTCCTTCCTGTTTCATCTTGTTTTGTGCTTTTGTCTCCCATTTAATCACTATTTAATTGAGAATCCATAGACTTCACTTGCAGTCTGTTTTTCTCTTTCCTTTACTCACTTTTGGTGTAGTGCAATTAAAGAGTAACTTGTTTAACTTGTTAACTTGTTTTGCTGCCTGCACCCAAAGGTGTGGTCAGAAATGTGATTTGTGGTTCCTGTAACCACACTCAACACGATGTGTGTTGAGTCAAGAAATACTGGGATGGCTCAATAAAGCACCCAATGCTTTTTAGTTTCTAGTCTAGTATAAACAAACATTCACTATATGATCTGAACTTATCTGTATTTTTATTAACTTCTGTTTATCTTGATTACTGTAGTTTTAGTGATTTTGTTCTTTAGGAGACCGTGGAGAAACATTTTTAAATGCTCTGCACCTCCTCTGCAGTCAGACCCGAAACAAGTGAGTCGATAACAAAAATATTTACATCACAGATGACAGGTGGATACACAATCATAACCTTCTCTTACAAATATGAGTGTAGAGTGTGTGGGTGGTTCAATCAATAAGGAGGTGACCTGAAAACATCCTTTCAGATGTAGGATGAAATATTGATTACATGCTTATTATGGATGTTTTGTTATCTTTACCGCGGGATGGTGGAGAGCCACGATGTTTTGGAGTTAGCAGTGCAACTGATGCTGAGCTGTTCACTGCATTTTTAGTAGTGAGCTACTGTTACCTACATAATTACTTTATACTGCCATTTTATACATTTATCTGCAGCTTGTAGTTGCTTGTTACTTTGTATATAAAACTCTTGCAACACAAATATATTTTGAGCATATAGTATAAACAATAAATAAACCATAAATAAATTGCTGTAATACCAAACTGAACAACATGAGGTACTCTGACTTTAGCACCACCCAGACAATATTAAAATGCTGCATACAGGTTAATACATCAATAATTTAAAGCCCCAGTCTGTGATCCAAATGTAAATCAAAGGTCACCATCAAAAATTTAACACAGAAGTGGGACAACCTATCACTCTTAAAGTGATTGACAAGTCTTGATAGAGAAATGAACACTCAACAACTAAACATTTTGTGATCCTGTTAGTTTTTTTGTTACATCTTTTTCACATTTCTAAATAGTTGCTTATACTAATGCTACATTTCATTTTTTTCCATTTGCACTGACACTAAATCTACATGGAGCTCAAAGTTGTCCCATTTTAAATTAATATATTTTCATTCCATTTGGAAGGAGAAAATCAGACAAACTGTAGGCATCCCCCCTCTCTATGGCTTACCAATACTTTGCAAAATAAAAAGCCCTTTAAAACAGCTGCAGAGGAAAGTCAATGTGGCGACAATCTACCATTTACAATTAAGCAAGAGTATAACATAAGTACAGTGGTGCATACCAACCTGCTGATATTAAGCAGGTACAGTGTTCACTGTACTCACCATCTCAGTTTAACATCTTAGCATTTTTCTAATTTACATTAGACAATGTACTGCTGAGGCTGATGGGAATATCATCGTAGGTGTTTGGCAAAATTACTGTATTGCATGACAGTCATACTGAGGGCAACATGAATTTCTCCATCATGTTTCATGGCAATCGATTTAATTTCTATCTTTCAGTCTAGACCAAAGTGTACCAACTACCATATCTACATTACCATCCGCCTGAAATGACAGGCCAACACACCTGTATCAGTGGTCTTTGTATGTGGTCTCCTAACCTCTGCAAGCTTCTGATGATGCATACAGTACTAGTTATGTGGTACCCCTTTTATTATAAAGTGATTTTATCATTAGGCTTTTTTGTGAATAATAACTACTGACTAATCATATCTGTCAGATTCCTCAGCACGTGATTGCCTCACATGTTCTGTGCAAAGTATTTGTTGACACACTCTCACACTTATCACCAAGCAGTGTTATAGTCACCTCTGGCTGTCTGTCATTTACAATCATCCCACAACATGGTCTTAATCAATAGTAATTTTACCACTGGATTTGGTCCTAATGTGTGAGTGTGTGTGCACAAATTCGTTCTGAATTTAAATCATTTGCCTGGGCTTTTAATTACATCTGTTCTTAAGAATTTACCTTAGCATATCATCTCTGAGATGAAGCTGACTGAATACATGCCATTTATAACTATCATAGTGACTTTTACAGCATTAGTAGATTTTTGATTGCACCAACACATCTTGTTGCAAAGGAAAATCAAAGGACAGTGTGCGGAAAACATTTTATAACTAAAAAGTGATGAACATGAACAACTTTAAGTACCTATCTTCTTTTTCACAAAATACTGAATACTCAGATTTATTTTTTTTTATTATTTTGTTTTTTGTTTTCCCATTATCTCACATCCACACATTATCTTTGGCCATGAATTAGTTACCATCCTAATTACCATGTACCGTCCAAAACCAAGCTCTCTGTGGGTGCGTGTTTGTATTGACTATTATTGTCTTTGAACAAATAGAGTCTCAATATTATATTCTGCATTTGTGTTTATTCCCCATCAGTTGGGATGTAGTAAAAATTGGCTACACAAACATACTGCACACACATAGACACACAGTGCAGCTTAGTGTAGTGGTAAGTAGAAGCTCTGAACATCTTATGTGAAAGCAGCCTGAGGTCAAGTCCTTGTATTGAGAAAACTGAAATAACATATCTAGTGGGCTGGTGTGTTTGTGTTTGGAACAAGACAGAAAGCTTCTCTGGATGAAAGCTAACAGCTAACTGCATCAGAAAAAAACATGCTATTGTCTGTGTCATGCTATGCTTAGACAAAATGCTAGTGTCAATGCTACCATTAAACAGGCAGTTTTTCCATATTCACCGTGTTACTGTAACCTGTTAGCGCGCATTTAAAAGATCAGCTAGAAATATAACTAATGTTAGGAAGCAATTCATATTAACAGCACTTGCTTTCCTGGGCTCTCTAAAAGCTGTAATCAGTACACCCCACATTCACAGATTTCATTGTCTCTGTTTTCACACTTTGCTTCTATTGTACATGCCCAGCATGGATCTATCTGTACTTAACAAAAAGAGCCACTCCAGCATCTGATAACTGAGTTTAAAAACTGCATGATTAAGGATTCAAATATAGATGTTATCCATCCAATTTACTAGAAAATTCAAACCCATCTTACTTAGAATTTATTATTATTAGATTGTTTTTCAAAGTATTTAATTTTCCATTTTTAATGATATCTGTGATGGACTGGTGACCTGTCTGGGGTTTTAACCTGCCTCTCGACCTGTGTCTTCAGGCCCCACCCTGTAACCCTCAAAGATAAATGGTTATAGTTGAATGGATGGATAATTGTGACATATTGGAGTCTACCAATGGCTCCAGAATTAAATATGAGGTTATTAGTAGTAGAGTTTCTGGGTTCAGGGTTTGATTTTCTGACAACATAATGTGTTGATGTTTTTCAGTGACTATGGCTGACCATTGCAGATGCTTGATTTTTAAAATGCACTCGCTGGCAGCCACAGGACCAATCAAAGACTTTAGAAGAAGAAACCAGTTGGTGGCTATGTAGCCAGGATCAAATCTCATTTCATAACGTTCTGAGTGAAAGGTGAGAGAGCAATAATAACTTTGGTTTGTGGTCATGTAAAGTGTATTTTCATTGTGGTTAATTGACTAAAACATGTTTTGCATGTTGTGTCCATTAATATATTGAGAAGAACTGATCAAAACCTATGACGTGTCTGAAACAGGCAACAGTAGCTGATGTTTTTCAGGGCTACACTCACACTCTCTTTGTCGTTGCAGAAGAACTTCCCCAACCAGACACTACTCTCGCTCGATCACTTCTGGTCAAACCTGTCAGTTGCTTTTCAGTACATTTCTTTATAGGCCTAATTTAAAAGTTCAATGTGTAATAATTAGACAATCTAGTAACAGAAATGGAAGATAGTGTTGATAAATAATATGTTGTCATTAGTGTGTAATGAAAAATACCAACTGGTGCATTTTCTTAATCTTAGAATAAGCCTTTTAATCTACACAGGGAGCAGGTCTCCTTTCACAAAGGCAGCCATGTTGTGCCGCCATGTTTCTACAGTAGCCCGCAATGGACAACCCAAACACTGGCTCTAACAGGGAATCATGTTTTGTCTTAAACGTGACAGTCACTGTGCCCTTCTTGTCCCTGGACATGGGGGGGAAAGGGTGTGAGGGGTGCTCAGAAGGTTGCATTCTGCAATCTCACCACTAGATACTGCTACAACATTTACACTTTGCTTTTAAGTTCAGCATTACATTAAAAATAAATAATTTCTGCATGCTTTCTTCAAACATATGTCATGTAGCCAGAACTGTCACATGATTGCCTTCAAAAAGAGCAAAAACCAGTTTAGAAAATAAACCATACAGAATAATGAAAGTATAATAATATACAGCTAACAAAATCCAGAGGGCAATTCCTTATCATTGAAAAATAAAATCTGAAAATATCAAGAGGCCTGAAACAATTTACTGTGAGTTCTTTTTTCCCCTTTTCCCTAAAGAGGCTCAGACTTTAGCTGATGATATTCATGCATGGGCATTATCTCACTGTACAGATCCTGTTGATGAAGAGTGTCTGGCGAACTGGCAGGACAGTTAGCGCCTGCAAATAGAGCCAATTAACACAGCAGTCCTAAAAGGCTTTAACCATCCACAGGGTGCAAGATTTCAGATATTTATCTAATCCTGCCTCTTTTTGTTGACTGCATTGCTTTACATGCAGGTAAGGGAGGAGTAATGGGAAATTGATTTTTTTTTTTTTTTATGAACTATTCCTTTATTCGTGTGTGTGTTTGTTTTTTTCCCCCTTCACCATTCTGTTTACTTGATGTATCCAATCGTTGGTGAAAGAAGGCGGAGAGGAGAGTGGTGCTGGTGGGGGGGGGGGGGGGGGGGGGGGCTGGCTGGTTATGGTTTTTCAGAACCACGGAGAGCTCCCGTCTCCTGTCTTTGGACTGCGGGGTAGCGTCGCTGAAACACAGCTGGATGGTATGAAAATCCGACCCGCATCAGAAGCATAGATTAATCTCCACTTCACACCGCTAACGCACACTATCATCTCCCTCTTTTCCCTCCTCGATGCTTGAGTTGTTTCGTTCTCCGGCCTGCCTGTGGAGTCCTACCACGTTTAACTGCATTGCCTCTGCATCTTCGCTCTGTTACCACCTCTTTCCTGTGACTGCAAGCCACAGACATGTAAAAGTACTTTTTGGTGGATAAGTGGATTGACCTGCTTGAATTTCTTTTTTTTCCCCCCCCGCTTCTTTATGAGACCTCTAAATATCTGCTGCTCGGTTCTCTGATTATGTTGAAGTGTGGGATTTTTCTCCAAGCCCAGGAATTGAAAGTAACTTCAGGGTGCAGAAGGAAGATGAAGTTGAGTGGTTTCAGTAATCGGTGCATGCTCTGATACGATACAGCATCTGCAACATTGGCTCTAATCCTCAGATCAGAGTGGATCAGACGCATTTCTTGTGGACAGCGGTCAGAGAGCAAGATGAGGTGCCTCTATGACTTTTTAAATTGCACCTAAGAGAGAAAAACGGAGAGTGGATCCCTTTATCCGGCTACAGCTGCAGGAAGCCACGTTTTCTTTCTTTGGCTGCTTAAACGAGTTTGGATCTTGTATCTGAGGGGAGACCGGGAACTCTGGGAAAACAAAGAAGGCAGAGTGGTCTTTCTCCTCTTCATCCCTAAACTGAAACATACAAAAGCGCTCTAGAAAATGAAGAAGTTTAGGAAGGTGTTGGACGGCTTGACCACCTCCTCTCCGGGAGGGAATATCGGATCCCCGTCGTGCGGCAGCGCGGCCGGGACTCCCACCGCGGCGCCAACTCCCAAGGAAATCGACATCCAGGAGACGCTAGTGTCAGAAAACTTTCAGCTGTGTAAGGTGGGTAGATGAAGAGCTCTGTTCCGGTTTAGGCCCTCAGCACTGGACAAAGGAGTGAGGTGCACAGTCAGTACCAATAGCTTACCCACACGCATTTACATATAGGGACATAATCTTATCAAAAAGCGTCTATAGACGCTGAATGTAGACAATGCAGTTGAAAGGGGTCGTGAAGTTGAATCTGGAGCGAGTTCAGCTGCTGCGCTATAATCCGATGGCCTGTGTTGGAAGTTCAGCACCATGGGCAGCTCCTGGCTTTCAGTTCTTTTGAGAATGAAAACAGTTTTAGCCAAAGCAGCAGCGAGACGCATCTAAAGCCTCACTAGACAAAAGCTGCTGTTCTTATCAGCTCACGTGGCTGTTTCTGTTTGTTTTAGGGCCTTAACGGCCAATATTTGCGGTTTTTCCATTAGTCTCCCATTGTTCATCTACATAAAGCTTTGCCCCCGCGGACATGTGTGCACAGCTGGTACAGCTGGCATGTGCATGTAAGTGTGTGCATGTGTGTGCGTGCGTGTGTAGTTTGGAGCAGGTTACACTCCAGCTCTCACCATCAGGCAATGTGCACTTAGCTATAGTGTGCGCGCCGTCATCAGCATGCTGTATAGACTGCGGCTGCCTACACACATGCGATATAAACGACCCAGAGGAAGTCAGTGAATAGTAGCCTCTCCGTTGCATCAACAGGAAGGCACGGACGGTGTAAGAGCGATGACATAACTGGTGTCCCTCCCTTATATGAAAAAAGTACACAGCAAGCCGGCGGAGAGACCCTGCAGTACTGTCCTAGCTGATGTGCTTTTCACTGAGAAGGAGGGAGAGAATGAGGGAGGGATATGGACGGTTGGTGGAGGTGGAGGGAGGTGGGGGTATTTATAGCAGCCTCTGCCGCCCATTGCAGCCCTTTTCTGGATGCATTTCGAACCTGGCTGCAGCATTTATTCCTCACCCGTAAAGGAAAAAAAAAGGTGGGGGGGCGATTTTTTGCACATGGCTGAGAATAATTCATTGAGAACCCAAAAGAAACCGGGTTGTTTGCGGAGCTATATTATTATTGGACAGAGTGACACTGTGTGTGTGTGTGTGTTTTCTATGGAGAAGATGGGGGAGGAGGACAGTCAGGAGAGAGGTTGATTCACAAGCTGAAAAGGATGCTGCAGAGCACCCTCAGCAGGCAGGCAGGGAGGAGAAAGTGCTGGAAAAGAACAGCATGATTGCCTGGTCCCAAGCAGGAAGCTGCTCCTCCTCAGCAAGTGGCTTAATGCATGGTTGTTTTTAAAGGCAATAGAAAAGCCCTGAATCTACAAATATGCCCCCCCCCCCATTCCACCACCACCTCCAGCACATTTCTTCAGTGTTTTTGAGCCAGTGCAGATTGTACGTCTGTATATATGTGTGCGTGTGTGCGTGCATGCGTGAGTGTGTGTGGAAGAAAGTGAGACAGCCACAGACAACTTCACTGACACAACTGTGCCAATTATGTCTGTCAACTCCTTTTTCTAGTGCAGACAGGGTTCAAGGTGTGATGGTAGAGTAAGGTTGTACGTGAGATCGATCCACTGTGCAGTGACATTTTTATTATTTCCCCCACATATCACTTATATTGTTTCAAGATATGTTTTAGACATAAATCTCCCTGAAAACCACATACTTACCAACAATATTCACCTTAGATACAACTTTAAAAGCATATGGGTAACGTGGAAAACCTATCTGCAAGTAAAAGTTGAATTTAGTGGGTATTTTGGAGGATGGAAGAGTGACTGTGCAAAAGAAGCCTCTATTGTTATTGCCTCTCTAATCATCCTGCAAAAATACTGCTCTCTCATTTTTTTTTTTGCCAGGCAGAATATGAAATACAGACATGTGCAAACAGAGACCTTAAGAACCATTTAATGAATAAAAATCTTTCAGCATTGACCTTTTTCCTCATCCACTGAGCCACAAAATATGAGTGTGTTGTATATAGCAGAAAGTGGTTGGTTTCTATGTAGGTGGAAGGGGAATCTTACATCAAAACAAACAAGGTAACATACAGTATATATTTCGTTGGCTGGATGAACAGGAGTAAGTGCATTTCATGAATGTAAACCAAATGCACAGTCCTCCAATTAAATGTTCAGAAACTGCTTATAAAGTAGGTAGGTAAAATTGCCATTTCCATTCATTCCCCCAATTATATTTAGAGAGAATCTCCACTTTCTAATAGGCTAATAGTAAGCTGGTGCAATATGTGTGTGAGTGTTTAGCATCTTGGCTAACTTCTCACAGTTAGTCATGGCTTCTATCCTCACTGACAGTGTGGGACGATGCAACAAATCATCTGGATTGAATTATTCAGGAGTTTCTGTGTTTCTAGTTTATTTCAAGGTGCTACATCTCACTCGGGGAGTAATGTAAGGATCTATCAATAGGCTCATTTCTGTTTATAGTAAGGTGAGTTTGTGTTAAGGGAGGAAGGTGCACTGTGTTAGCAGTTGAGTTCACTGATCTGAATGACACAAGGAGAAGGTATTTATGAAAATGACAAATTACCACAGAAGAAACCACGAGGAACACTTGAAACGTTAATACTGTGACCAAACACTAACATGACAGAAACCCTTTTATTGCTGTTAGTCTGCACTGAATGTAGATCTCTGTTCATGTGAGAAAAAAATGTTTTTTTTTTAATGCAACTGGCATGTGGTGAAATGGTGGTTAAGGCTGAGCAGGCTTTGTGTTTTACTGACTTACTTTTTCTCAGAGTTTGGAGTTAGGAAAGCACTTTCTCTCTGACTAAAACTACAGTACAGCACTCCAGTTGCAGGCAGAGGAAAATTTCATTCATTTACCAAAAGCACAGACTTGACCGAAGCTTGTGTATTACAGTACTGTGTAAAAGCTGTAGACACTTATACATTTGTAGACACTTATACGACATTTTAAAGACAAATGGTGTATTATTATTAATTAATAATTAACATGAGTTGATTTAGATTTTTTTACAGCTTTCCCCCTGTACCATTTGTTGAGGCTGCATTTTCAGTCTTTAAAGGCTGCAAATAGGGTCAAGAGAGCCAGAGCTATGTGAAATGACTGGAGATTACAGATAAACAGGCAGTGCCAGTGATGTAGGTGAAAACACGTTGACAAGGAGAAAGGTCCGAGGGAATGGCCAGATTTGTTCAAGGCAAATATGCAAATAATAGCTCAGAACAAAAGTTATATTCACAATGGTATCTCTGACAACCTGTCAAGCATTGAAGTGAGTCTGCTAATCAGCGAAGGCCCTGCTGGGTTAGCTAAGAACAGGAAGATGAGATGGGGGGTATGATCAGCAGATGATGACGTGTAGAACAACATTCCACGATCCAATAAATCTTGATCCCTGATATTACATGCTGATGACAAGATCAGGATTTGATGTAAGCTGCTTGAATCATGGATCCATTCTGTTGACTGTGAGCATTACAAGCTGTTGCTGCTGGTGTAATACTATGAAGTGTTAGCTTGACATACTTCTCAGCAGAGGGACCTCATTTTGGTGCTATGTATACTGTATGTAAAAATTATTATCGAGCAGGTGCAGTCCTTCATGCTTTGTCTCAGATGGGCACTCATCATCCTGGTACATGACAGAAATCTTCTTAGCTGTTCTGCACAATCCTCAGATGTTTAACTAATAGAGCCTCTTTTGTAAACCAGTAGGACACACAGTTTGAATGATTGCCTTTCTAAACAAACCCAAAAAACTGTAATCAGCTACTTGATGAATCCATGACTCACATGTTAGCAAATGTTTAGCAGAATAGAAAACTAAAAACTAAAATGAGGACTCTATTCAGATGAGCTACAAGATCAGTTCTGAAAAAAGGGAATATGGTATCAGCATGTTTCTGAGAACTGCAAAATCAATACTGAGGAGTTTAAAGAGGCTATCATTTATATTTTAACTTTAGAGGTCACATGACTACTTGGATTAAAAAAAAAGCTGTATATGAAATAAAAGCTGCAAGCTCTGAAAGTGCTGTACTCTTCTACTAAAAGCGATTCCTTATGTTTTCCAATATTATAACATTATAACTTTCACATTTGCTTTATAAGGAGAGAAATTATAATATGCATGAGATATTATAAGTGTTAAGAGAAATGAACAGTATTGAAAAGTCATGTCAGAGCTTAATGAAGTGTAAAGTGTTTTTAATATTTTTGGAACTGGATTTTGTTAAAAGGTGCACTACTGGGATGTCTTGACCTCATTCACATTTCTGATCTCCTTTAATAAATGGTTAATCTCAAACGGTATGTATAATTACCCATAACGCCAACACAATTACATTTCAAATTAAATTTCCTTATAGTTCTATGTCCACTAGGATAGTCATAATTCTAGTTTTACATAAGAATAGCTGCTTTGTGCCATATCTTGTACCATTCAGGAACAATAATCAGCAACGACGAGCGCACTAAAAGATTATGTCTTATTGAAGTTTGCGATGTGATAGTTTGACATGATATAGAGTACTATTTTTGATTATGAACTGATATATTTTATCAATGATGAATGTTTTTTTTTTCCAATTGAATCACCGATTTGAATTTTCTTCAAATGTTATTACAAAGTTTATCATGTAAATCACACATCTATTTAGTGAAGATACATATCTCAGCACCCTATGCAAATAAATAAAGTGACTTATGTAACCAAGTATGGAGACCCATATTCGGAATTTGTGCTCTGCATTTAACCCATCCGAAAGTGCTACCAGTAGACGCACACACGCCTGGGGCTCCGGTGCCTTGCTCAAGGGCCTCACCTCAGGTATTGAAGGTGGATAGAGCACTGGCTATTCACTCCACCCCACCGACAATTCGTGCCAATCCTGAGACTCAAACCCACAACTTTCAGGTTACAAGTCCAACTCTCTATCCATTAGGCCACATGCAGCAACAGTATAGACAAATATGTGAATATGACAATGCCATATACTGTTATTGTTTTGCTTCTCAGTTTTTGCTTCTCAAATAGTTACTGGAATGGTTTTAAAGAAATCAAAAAGGTGAGGAGTAAACATTTTGTTGAAGGGTTTTTTTTTTTTTTTTTTTTTGTGTTAAATTCAAGGTTGGAGCTCAGAGGTTAGGAGTTTGGACTCCCTCTGCCAAACTGTCCCCCTTTCTCTTCCCTCTGACAACATGATTTGTGGGCTTGTGAAGATGACATCACCTCACTCTCTCGTCAGCGACCCCATGAGCTCGCCATGGGTGTGATGACTCAGTGGGTTGACTTCCAGCTAGTCTCACATTACCATGTGTCGGCTGCCTGTCAGAAGCCACAGTGTGGGATCAATTAAGGAGGAGTTGATGTCAGGCTGAGAAGGGAAGATGGGGAAAAAAGCAGTGCAAGAAGCGAGATGTTCAGTAAAGTGTGTATACAGTAATGAAGACAGGAATTTAAAGGAAGTATAGTGTGTATGCGTATTCAGTAAGCTATTCAGTATCCATCCTATCAAATCACTGAATGTAGAACAGAAGAACATCTGTTTCTTTTATACTTGAGGAGTGATTTGGCTTATTCACTGTTTTCAAGAAATTACAAAAATGAAAGAAAAGAAATCACATGACCACAGTATAATGATATGAAACACCAACAGAATTTGTAATCAAATATTAGGTGAGATGAATGAGTTTAGGTGCGTGGCATGAATAAAGAACTAGGCATTATGGAAGGAGTTTTAAAAAAACAGCTGCAAAGCATGATATGAAGATCCTGTATGTGAACAGTGTATTTTTCTGTGTATGACAGTGCGAAAGAGAAATAGCTTCTGTTTGATTTTTGTGGGCTTTCGTAATGCTTTGTCCATGACGGCAGAATACTTGCTTCACACCATTGTGCAAATGTGATTGGATGAGCCTTTCAGACAGCTCTTTATTTGACTACATTTTCCATTACATCACTGTCATGGTTCCATGTTCTTGATCCGCTACTGCTGTAATTTCTCTTTTTTGTGACATGGATTGTTTTAATACAACAGATTCTTTTTTTAATGTTATTATTCCAGTGTTACATCAGTGTTCAAATCTGGAGAGACGGGATGGCTTGGCAGTCAGTCTTTTTAAATCCAAAGTTGACCAACGGCACACTTAAAAATGAAAGAGATGTACAGCCAATTGTCTTCAGGAGTAAACTGTGGAAAACATTTGTTACCATCTGCTGCTGTTCCTCTATCCTATAACTTCTGTCTCTCATGTGGTTACTTGCAGAGAAATATCTGTTTGAGTAATGCGCATTTTCACAAATGTGTTGCTCTTTCTGCACCCTCATTGTGGGAGAAAATATGAACAGAAATAATAGAAACACAGTGTTTTAATGCATGACTAAGACTGCTGAGTAGAAATATAATTATGCAAAACTATCCACTTGGAACTGCAGTGGTGCAAAGCTTTAAACCAACATACAGTTTCTTTCCTGCCCCTCTCAGGGTTGGTGGATCCCTCTGCTCTTAAGAGCTACTCTTAAGCACTTGACAAACCTCATCTACTTGATATCTCTCTAAAAGTATCTGAAGGGGGTATGTTGAAGCTGGATTTGTATTGTTTTTATTCTTTTAACAGAACCACATCTTAGAGATGAAAAGGTTTTTACAATATGCTTTACAACAGTTTATTCTATATATCAGGGACAATATAGTCAAGAAGGAATTTATTTAGTGCTTTAACATTACAATTCATCTGTTGTTAACAATTTAAATAATGTATTTGATTATTTAGTTTCAAATTTCAATATAGTAGTAAAAAAATGTTATTTTTATATGTGGAGGCAGCACTGATGATTGGCAGCAAATAGCAGCTCTTATAGAGAAGAAATAAATGTGATTCATCTCATTTTGCATAAATGTTGTCTGATATTGCACTGGGCAATATGAGATACACACACAGGCATCCTTCCTTTGTGGAGCCCATCATCATTTGTAACTTTATAACATTTTTTTCAGTAGTTTTAAACAGTAAAAACCAGGAGAAAACTCATAGTTTTTAATAACAGCCTTATAGGTCTTTCAAAATCAGCATATTTACCAAATCTATTAAAGTGAAAATATTTGCTAATCTCCTTATTACCAATATTACAGTTAACACCATGAGTTCATTTTCTTTTATTCTTAACTGACAAAGAAAATGCTTTTTTGCTAAGAAATGAATTCAGTTTGAACATCTCACCCACAGTGCCATGACTGTGCAGGCTAACTGCTAATCACTCATGCTGACCACATTAGCTTTCAGCCTGAAAAGATGATATGTAAAGCCAATTCAACATTTCCTGTCATGAAAAAAAAAATGTTTTAATACAACAAATGTGATTTTTTTAAGAAACATATCAAAGCAAAAAACTTTGTTTTGTAAATCAACCACATCATGAATTCGGGTTCATGATCATGAGGGGGCAGAGTGACATGTTACATTATATTGTCATGGGTAGTGACATGTGACTGGTTTCTCCGCTTCCATCAAGTCTGAGGCATGATGCTGATTCACAAACATAGCTGTGGTTAGAAAAATTTAAACCACATATACAGCACATCCACATATGGCATGATGCCATAGTATACAATAGAATCACAACAATCACCTCCTCCATGCACACACATAGGTGCAGACTGTGTTTTAGTTCTGTAACAGAAATAGTGCATTTCTATTGGTGGTTGTTAAGGTCATGCACAGCCTGAACATTAATCCTATTTGCCCCTTTAGGGGGGTTGTGATAAATGTTGCCAAATAAATACAACCATGCTGCACCTGTAACTGTGTGGTATCTTATATGTTCAGCTGTAGTTGCATAGTTATGCACACACAATCATTCAGTACAATCACACAGTACTTTCATGTAATTTAAATGCATAAGTGCACACAGACACAGCAAACACTTGTGCATATAGACAAGTGTATCCCCCCCAAACTCACACACAGTCTGCAGCTCTCATACAAATGGGTCCACGACACTCAGCAGAGAGCAAAAGCTTATCCGGGCTCATTCATTCATTTCATACTTCCAAGCTCCTACACCATATGTGTGTGTGTGTGTGTGTGTGTGTGTGTGTGTGTGTGTGTGTGTGAGGGTGTGTGTGTGTGTGCGTGTGTGTGTGTGTGTGTGTGTGTGTGTGTGTGTGTGTGTGCTTGTGTGTGCATTCATATGTCAGGCAGCAAGTGCATGGAGTGCTTGTTAGATCAACCTCTCCCTCAGTGATGAATGGAAGTCAACTTTTGACTTTTAGTAGGGTAAAATACTCCAACTGTGAAAACCCTGGATCACTTTATTCATTGAAGACAACAATGAGACAAGTTTTCAAAAGCTGATCATAGTTATGTTTTTTCCACTGCAGCACACCCTGCATTCGTTATAATGTGCTTTTGCTTTCTCTTTCAATTTTTCATTCCTGTTAGTTCTGACCACCTGTCAATGAAACAGTGTGGGTGTATTTCATTTATTTATTTATTGTAGTTTCAGTTTCTCTGGGGACACTTATTTTCTGCCAATGTTGTTGACTGTCTAGAGCTGGAGTAGTTTGTTAAAAAAAATGCAATTGAAACAGTCTGGGTTTTTGAAGGTTTTTATATTGTATAGCTATATATTGGATTTGGCTGCTTCCTGAATTTGCATATTGTCTTTCATAGGACAAAAAAGAAATCACCCTGGAGCTGAGCTAGATCTGATGGGCATTTAAACAATAAGCAATAACAATAACCCTTGGTTCAGAAAATAAAGGCAAGAGTGTGTCTGATAAGAAATGAATGAGATTGTGTTGGGTTGTGTAACCACTGTGTGTTTCCAACTCGTTTCACACATTCAGAAACCCCTGATCTCCTCTCCCACTCCCGCTAAACGTCTTCTTTCCTACCCACGTTCAAATATGCCTCTTTTTTTTATTTCGGGCTGCTCCCGACTAGATCAAAGGAATTTTAGAGCAACCTCAAAATATCTTCCTTCAAACACTGGCTGGGGAAGCCACGTGTATCTCTGTTTGTTTGATGGGTGCAGTGAGTCTGTAAAGTCTCTGTAAATTGAAATGGAAGAATGTGACAGGGGATATTCTACTTTTCTCTGCACTACTGTCTCTCATCCTGACATTTAGCCTGAGGAGACAGGTACTGAAACATCTGGGTGATGCAGAGGCAGAATTTGTATGCACACAGGCAACACATGGCACAAAAGATACTGTATGTTTAATGTGATCATAGAGCAATGCAAAGAGACATTAGCCTGGTACACTATGGTGTGAGCACACCATGTTCTTTGCTGGGTTCCGGCCCTGGGTAAGGCAAAGTTCCAGTCATATCGATATATATTTGATTTCTAATACAATTAAAACACTGTATCTACCACCTTTAATTGCCCATGGCTAATTGTTGCAACCCTCATGAACACTCTTAAAATGAAGACTATTAATAAGACTGTATTAGGAAATCACATTCGAGGCAAAACCATAATTTCTTCAGTCCATAGGAAACCTCAAGTGGACTTTCTGTGGACTTCCATTGAGTCTACTTGGAGTGCAGCTTTGAATATTATCTACTGTATATACCATATTGATATGATGATGTATAGTAGATAAATAAGAGTCTAATATCTAATGTATTTATGTTTTCATTTTGTTTAAAGTTTAATGATGTAGTATCTTATTGTAGTAGGGAAGTAGTTCTATATTGCACAGTCTTGCTGTGTGATGGTAAACACGCCACTGTACACATATGAGGGTGGACATTTGGATTCAGCCTTAGTTTATAATATGACGACTTTTAATTCAATTCACTTTTGCTTTGTTCTTGTAAAGGCAATTGCTTGCAGCATCCCACCCTAATCAACAGCTACACACACAAACACACACAGTAGATAGGAGAGAAAGCTCTTGGCGGTCACCAAGCTAGAAAATATTCAACGCTAAAGAAATGATATCTGGAATTGGTAATAAACACATTTAAAGATAAACTTCATACATAACCAGGAATAACTATAATAATATACTTATTAGCTAATGATGAGGGGAGATGAAAAAATAAAATCATACACATTTTATATAGTGCACAAAGGGTATTTAAATAATACTGAGATCACAAATGAAAGCAAGATAAATTTTCTATTTAAAACAAAAAATATACAGTTGTCCATTAATTTAAAGAACATTCTTTTGCATCATTTCCATTTTTGATTGCGTTCCTCACTTCTTCACACACATACTGTTCTCACTATGCGTTCTTTGTCACGTCATTGCCCTTCTTTCAAACTACACATCACAGTTTACATTTGTCCATTTGTCCATTATTCTTATTGTGTAAATAAACGTATCCAGGCACCAGCAATGCCAGGCTGCATAGTCTGCTCAGTACAGGGCTAAAGTGTCCCACTATTTCCTGACCTCCTGCAATGATGTCAGCATGTAGCACCATGTGGCATTTTGCAGTTCCGAAACAGTGAATCATTTAAGTTTGCTTCAAGTTACAGACTACCTGTCTCAGCTTAATTCTAGACCTAAAGACAAACTGTGGTAAAATATGGGAAATGCAAGCATGTAAATATAGTGAACAGACTCAGTTGTTGTCACACGTAAAGAGGTACGGTAGTTCAGGACAATGTAAATGATATCTTGATCTAACAAGTTGATAACAAATCATTCTGCACTGCAGCAAATATTACAATTGGCTACCAATGTACACTTTTTCACTTTTTGTCCATATCCTGTAAGCTCCAGTTCATTTCACTCAATGAGGACCGGTCTGTCATTAACCGTAACATACTGGATTCTGGAAAACACTGTATCCTCCACCATTCATTTGACCTGCTAAATGCATTTCCCAGGAGTGCTAAAATGTACTGTCTTGTGTGCTATAAACCTTAACAGATTTCATTTAAGTTTTTTAGTAGCTCATTATGTACCATTGCTAGTTGTTTTCCATACCCATTAAAGCCATAATTGACAATATAATCCCCAAAAAGCCTTGTGGACTTCAGCTTTCAACAAGTCGTATTTTCTCTAGAGCCCTGGCCCTTCTATTTACCAGTATCTGTAACTGCTGATGATGTTTAGTTAAAGAAAAGTGATGAAGTGTAACTTCACTCCACAGTGTGTGTGACATAATGAAAATTCTTTTTTGATAAGAATGTGTTAGGCTCTGTGAAAACTAGCTGCCTCAGCACTCAGGATTAAGGCATCTACAAAGGCTAGCAGGACCAGGAAAAGCATATTTCCTGTGGTGGTTGTAAGAGGCTGTGAATCTAACTACAGGATCTGAAATATTTAGCCTCAGTTGATATAGCACTTTAGTAATGATGCTCAGCACTTGAATTGGCAAAGGCGGTGATTAGGCCTGGCTAAATCAATGGCTAAAACGTATTTTGTACACTAGGTTTGTCTGTGCAAATGAAATAGCATAAGGAGAGACACAAGATTAAAAGAAAAGAAAAGAAATCTGGGTATTTCTGACAGAGCTTGCACTTACTGTACCATGGTACTTTTCACATTAGTACACTCATGCACACTTTGCAAAATACAATGCACAAGCGTAGAGTGCTGACTCTACACCATATGGCCACAGCAAATGTGACAGCAAATTTCAGGATCTTGAATAAGCTGCACCACACTAGTGTTAAATTAATAATACCACTAGTACTGTACTGTACTGTACTGTACCGTTAAATCAAAGTAAATAAGAATAAAAAATAAAAAATAGATTAGGAGAATTTAATGTCACATGATTCATGCTTGGAGATCGAGTTGCTCAGAGCACAGTTACTGGCTGTGGTAGACACAGGTTGTCTATTTATAGAACCAGGGGTCTAGACCAACTCTGCAGCTCAGTGCTGTGTGGAGAGAGAGGATGGTGGGTGGCATGAGATGGTATTAGTCTTTCGGGGGTGGGGAAGACAACACAACAGAGAAAGAGAAAAGGGGAGGAGGTGGATGGAGATTGGAGCTGATGTAATGCAGCCTACTGTATAACACAGGTCCGTTCGAACAGCTCAACATTTGCTGCACAGCTGACACTGTTTCTAAATGTATGTCTTGGCTGCTTTAATAGCATGAATACACATTTAGTAATTCCTTTGTGTATATTTTGCCTGGCTAATATTTTGTCTTTGTTTGACTGGGCGTTGATCATATATTAAGTTGGTAAACATTTTCAAAAAGCTACATAATCAATTTGATTTAGGTGTCTTTTGTTTAGATGGTGTACATTACTGTAATTCTGCAATGACATGAAGTATGGGTGAATCCAGTCATACACACATATACCCAAATGCACACTAAAATGGGGAAGAAAAATAACTTTATGGCTTTGGCCTTAAAATATGTATGACTGGCTCTAAGATTTACCAGAGTAAATGTGTTTCTCTTCCACTTCTTGACTTTCTTGTTTATGTCTGGGGAGTGGCTCTCCTGTATCCCAGCAACTGTGTATCAGAGTCAGGCAAGAAACCTAATGGGGCCTGGTGCCAAGACCTGAAGGAAGAAATGTGTGTCTGGCCAGGTGCTCCTTGTGTGTGTTTTCTTCACTATGTATGTACATAGCCCTTATGATTTTGTGTATAAAAAAGTATCTGCTACTAACTCTCCTAACTTATTGTAGTGTAAGAATCATTTGCTGATGCATTTACATTGGTTAATAAAAAAAATCCCCCTTCTGGATCAGTGTGTTTTTGAGTGTCAGTTTGAAACCAGATTGCCACCATCATGTGCAGCTCTCTCCACTTCCAAAGTCTCATTTGCTGCCTGACAACTCTGATAAACACTTGACCTTCTCCACCGGCTCTTAAATAAATAAGGGTAATGGGGAAGGCAATTGATTCTACGGTACTGTGAAGCCGTGAGTCAGTGCCCATACTGCACACTTTCTCTCACCTGTTTCCAAATCATCATCAAGTAGTCACTTCTGACTTCATGTCCCACACCAAAACCCTGTATTTTGTTTCTTGTAGCACATCTGATCTCAGAAGTAAATTACAACCTGAAAGTATTTTAAATGATTTTGAAATAGTTTAACTGTGCCCTGTGATGGACTGGTGACCTGTCCAGGGTGTACCCCTGCCTTTCACCCAAAGAGAGCTGGGATAGGCTCCAGCAGATCCTTGTGACCCTAAATAGGAGCAAGCGGGTATAGATAATGGATGGATGGATAGTGTGACTGTCTAAACTGCCCATGGATGTGTGTTGAGGTACTGATGTTGGACTTCATGGTGCATGTGTCAGTGTTATAGGACAATCTGTATTATTGTGATGGAATTACATGTCTACCCATTTATTCACTGTTATGAAATGTCAACATATGTGAATATGTATTTATAGTGGTAGTTTTTGCATAGTTTCCAAAATCTGGGCACTATAAAATAGCACGTTTACATTTATGACATTACTTTAACATTTATAGCTTACTAGCTCAAGTACCTCTAGGACCTCTAGTGCAACATGTTTATTCTGCTTCAAACTGTGGCATGCTGGAATCTGATATAAGAAAACCAGATCAAAATGTATTACAGCATTCACACTATTCAATTACACAATTCAATCCAAGGTTTCAAATTTGTTTGTTGCATTCACCACAAATGTAATTGTGGATTCAGTGTCTCATTATCACTTATCGAACCATTTTTATGGCTACCGACCTACCTATTGGAGTTAATTTTTGTTATCATACCACAGCTTTTTGTTGTCATGGTTACTTATAATAAGATACCGCTATATGCACTAAAACTGTTTTGTTAGATATAGGAAAAGATTATGTCTTTGGCCAAAACATTAAAAAAAAAAAAAACAACACACTGCAATTTAACAGCACTCTCCGATTTTATTTGACCAATTTTTCCATCCCAGGCTCCTTCTACTGTGGACTTTCTCGCTCTCTTGTAATACATCACCTCATTTCCTCCTTTGTTTGTGTCGTAATTACTACAGCCACAGGTCACCTAATTATCACATCCTCAACCATATAGTGTATGCACAGATAGTAGTGGCGTGACAAGACCCAAACCAGCTGTTATTCAAACAGAATCAGATTGTCTTATGTTGCAAAACAGAATTTACAGGGAAAAAAACAAATAAAAGGTTGCTTCACTTTATACAGTATGTGCATCTGAAGGTCACCATCTTAATTGAAATGCTACAACAGTCCATGTACACAGACACACACACACACACTTACTCTAAATATAACATAAAAATAAATAAAACATGCGCCATCATGTTACCCTCATACATATGTAATACATGTTAAATATTTAGTCCATGCACACTTACACACAGCTCTTGTAGTTTATGTATGAATGCAAAGTATGCACACCCACAGCTTATTCATACAAGACACACAGAAACTGATTCGCACTCTGTCTTCTGGTGTAGTGTGATTCAATGTGTGCGTGTGTGTGTGTGGTGTTTCTCATTTTCCTCTGTTGAGTCTGATCACTGCTGAATGATTTTATTCTCTGTTTTATAACCATTCATCCATAAATGCTCATATTATCTATCCAAATTCATATCTCTGTGGTATTGATGATTGCACAAAAAACCCATTACAACAGTTCAGACAGCACAAACAAAGGTGTTTGTGCTGTAGATGATTTGAGGGTGTCTGGCAACAATCGGTTTAATGAAAAAACATCTCACCTATGGGTTCTGTTAGGATTTTAGAGATGAAATGTTGTATCTTTAGTGTTAATGTCAGATTTTGTGAGTACAGGGGTGTGCCGTTATTTGCAGCAGCACGTTGCCTACAGTATTTTCATGAAAGGCTGACACATCCACTCTGGTGTTTTCAACTGTGGCTGATCAGACTTCTATTCATGTTTAAGGCTGGGGGTAACATGGGGTCAACACTGTTGTAGTGTTTCAAAATGTATATTTATTGTACTATAATTATTACTATTATATTATATAATATTATATTATTTTTCCTAGTTTGCTGGAGAAACGTTAATATCATGTGGTAACATTTCCCTTCAACACTGGTAATGTCCATTTCTCTAAATCCCTCCAGAGCAGATTACTGTAAGTAAGGCACTGCTGGGAAATTTAACAGGACTAATGGCAGACAGCTGGAGTGCATCTCAGAGTGGGAGTATAAGAGACTGTATCGTTTTGCCTCGTCAGTCCTTAGGATATGAGTTCACGTTCAGTTCAGTCCAGACGCAATATGACCAGAGGCTGCAGTTTCAGTGTAAAAGCCTCATGAAGGTAGATCTTGTAAAGGCTTTTTGTCTTTTGAATTTCAGTAACCTTTGAATTAAATGAAATTGTGATGCATTGCTGATGTGTGCTATATTCATAAATGTTAAAATGTAGTAGTAGTTTGTCAAGTAATAGAGAGTAGAAGTGTCAGAAGCTGCTCCTTCAAACTGACATGGCAGATTTCAAAAGCTTTTGTTTTTGGTGGCTTAATAAACAAAAATGCAGTACAATGCAGTGTCCTTGAGATTATTACTTATCATTCACCACTCAAAAAGTAGGCAGTAATATTTCAGGGAAAATTATTTGATGAAAAAAATATTGCATCTTTTTTGTTTGGTTTTACTGGAATTAAAGGCCATGTTTTACAAACTAAAGCTCCAGCTGGATTCACCACACTGTAGAATGTCAAAGGGCCAGGTGAAATCATTAAATGATAAAAATCATTTAATTAGCTTAGCAATATTTCTGAAATGCTTTCTGGTTGAATTTCTTGTTTTTTCCTTGCAGACGGTGCGTCATGGTTTCCCTTACCAGCCCACTGCTTTGGCCTTTGACCCAGTGCAGAAGATCCTGGCCATCGGATCAAGATCAGGCGGCATACGGATGTATCCTTTACTCATCTTCTCACTCCCTCTTTTCTCTGGTCTGGAGACACACTTGAAAATTTTACCTGGAGTGCTTACTATAAATACAGTACATTACCTGGCCTTTGCCACTTTTCATTGTTATACATTAATAAAAAAGAGAACATTGGGACAGCCTGTTGAAGTCAACATTAAGTTATTGCTAAAGTTGTCTTCAACATTAATGTTTTTGACAATGTTAAAGCTATTATTTGACACTATAGTTTATAGTAGTATCTATTCTGTATAGTGTTTTTATTAGTCGATCCTACACAAACATGTGGGTGTGCTTCACTGTCTCCAGGCAGGGATCTTGCTTCCTCCACCCCTCCTCCTCCCCTAATTGTCATCCCTCTTTTCTCCCAGTTATTTCATGTTGCTTGGTTGTCATGTCGCAGGCTCAGAACTGTCCCTCCAACAACACTGTCCCCTGGGTCACCCGGTCACAGGGATGAGAGAGGACATGTGAATGCAACCCAGGTAGGAGATTACACTTTCATAATAGCCAGGCATCCCAGGATCCCATTAGGGAACCTAGGGCAGAGGCAGTAAAGTATTACTTATGCTTCAGCAGCTCCACTGCCGGTCTTGCTGGGGTAATAAATGGACAGACAGTGATTTCTGTGCCCACACAAACGGAGCATAAAGGGGGAGAATAGGAAGCTCAATGTTGAGGAGAAGGGTAAAGATGAAGAGTGATGTATAATGATAGTGAGAATATTTGAGTAGAAAATGGGTCTTGATTACATGATAAGATCAAATGTAGATATTTGACATCCATTACTTCTCCCTGTCTCTTAAGCTATCCTTTTTTGAATACTTGACCACAAAGCAAGGCTGAGATTTCAGCTGGAAGGAAGCCCTTGAATGACTTATCATTTGTATTGACATGCTGCACACACCTTCCACTGCTCCCATGTGGCCTGTCCATGACTCTCTTTCTCACCCTCTCCCCCATTGCATGCTCTGACATACACAAATACTCTCTATTTTTCTGTTTCTCATTCTGCCTCTCCCTCCATTGCCTTCTGTCTAGAGGGCTTTCTTTCCCCTTATTTTTGCTTTTATTCATTCAAGTCACTCTCCTTATGTCCTTCACAGCCTGTGTGAATGATCTTCCATTACTTCCCGGGACTTTGAACATCCACCTGTCATCTTCTGCCATTTATCTCTTCGTTTTAGCCTCTGTTTCTAATTTGTTTCTCCTCTCAGTGTTCCCTCCTATGCAGCTGTAGTACTATTGCATATAGTGGTAACCATTTCAGGAATTTCTCATGCTCCATTTCTGCTTTATAAGTGATACAATAACATGTTTTGCCTTTTGCTTTTATTCTGCATCAGCACTGTGGTTAGTGCTGCACACACACAATCTGCCTTGGATATTTCATGATTTCCCCAGATTTGAATTTTTCTCACCCAGCCTCTCCTGGGTGGTGGAGCATGTAAAAACAAGCATGTAAAGATAGCACCCCATCTCTTTCTCTTCTGTTTGTTTTTGTCACTGACCTAGTACCTTAGCTGCTGCTTTTGACTGTATAGCAACACATCACGGCTGAAAAATATGTTTTGTTCTTGTAAATAAATCTGTTTTGATTGTCCAGGTCTTAAAGTTAAACATTCAGATGACATTATTGATCGACCGTGTGGGACTGCGGTTATGTGGGCTCTCTGTGGGAGGTGCCGTTTTCCAGTGTGTGGTGTGCAGGCATGCGTCTCCTCAGTGCTTAAGTGTATGTGTCCATTGGAAAAGGCAGAAGAATGATCAATACAGTACATCTGAGTTTTCAGTCTGGTCGCTTTGTCAGAAAACATCTTGTTCCTTTATGCACATGTAGCTGAAAGGTTATTTTTTCCTTGAAAGATATGTACAAAATGACCTGCACACTGTTCTGTTTCCAGTTGAGGTCTTATTTTGCAAAGGTTGGTGATCAGTCCATAAACATTTCTTACTGCAGTGATTTATCTTGAGAAGTAAGCTAGATTAAACTACTCTCATATGCAATATGCTCATCCCAACCATGTCTATAACTTTCTGAGCGAACATCAGGAGTATTATGTGTTGCTCTTTGTTCATTATAGAATTAGCCAGTCAATTTATACTCCAAGGCATATAGCTAAAGTCTGTAAAACTTGAACATAAAACTGTGTTTACTTTAATTCTGCAGCATTTTCTGCTGCACAACTGACACTCTGGCAGGCAAATCATCAGTGAAACACCAGATAACAAATAACCAAATCAATCAAGTGTTGTTCTAACTATTGGCTAGGCATGCTTATTTATACTGGTTCATCTGGGAATGGAGCTGGGGCAAAGCCCTGTTGAGAATCGTATTGAGGAGTTGTTGGGGTAGAAAAGTTAGTAATGGAGGGAAGTGGGTAGAGAACCACAGCATTTCAAAAAGGGAAAAGAGACAATGGAAGCACGAAAGAGTAAGCAGGAGGGAGGCTGCAGGGTTTACTGTAGAGGGTAGACAGGGTGGTGTGATAAGACACTCGTGTGGGCAGAAAGCACCTGCTATATGATAATGAAATGAATAAAAGTGCTGTGAACTAAAAACTATACATGGGACTCAAATCCAGAAATTGTAACACATACATTTATGGCTTCACAGTACTTTTATTCATTTCATTTATTGCTGAATGTCCATATATTGTAGTATATAGGCACTGGCCAAATGAATACATATTTGTACCCTATATTCCCTGTTATGTTTACAATGATTTTATATGTAGAATAGATTGGTTCTTAGTCATTTTAATTTGCACACTAATGGCTCTGAGCACCCCAGGAACATAGCAATTAATCTTTAAAAATAGCCACAACAAGCCATATGACATCATAGGCTATTTGTATCCGTGTATAAGCTAGTCTTAGCTTACTCATCAGGCCTCTTAGTTAGAAAAACAAATACATTAGGAATCAAAACATAATGTTCCCTGTGGTTGAAACAGCAGCGACCCCAATAATCTGTTGATATTCCCATCTGACTAATGTGCTCTATCATCCTCTGTAGCCCCAGCTGCCTACATATTCTTACCTAGTACAAATTAGAAAGCAATCACATAACCCTATGTGGTGATTTACAGCAGTGTTCTGTTTAATGCATTGTCAGTTTTGCATTTCTCAATGTCAAAATGCTTCCCATGAGTCCCATGTCCGATTAGGATTTTAAAGTGGTTGGAAATAAGTGGGTTACCATCCCCATAGTCATCAGAAAACACTAGAGGTCCACGAGCTGTATGCACTGTTGACATATTCTGTTTTATAGTATTTTGCTGTGGGCAATATTAATGCCTATAGAGTGTCTACATGTCACCTGTTTTCCATGAACAGTTGTGGCAGTCACAAAAGATCTGGTCCTGCTCCTGTGAATGGTGCATAGTGACGATGTCATCAGGGTTGGCGCAGTGGGTTGGCAATGACAATCTCTGCAGTGGGCTCCTAGGACACTCCTACCTGTGCCTGTGGCAAGATTACCAAGATATGCTGAGATTTGGTTTATTTAGAGCAAATACAAACAGAGAACGCATGTATGTGTGAGTGTGTGTGTGCACACACTCATGCCTCTTTCTCTATTTCTGTACCTAAACTTGTGTGTCTGCTTGCTGATTGTTCATCCACGTGTTCCATCTAGCTGCGTCAATATTGTCTGTGTCTCTGTGCCCACATACATACGTGTGTGCACATGTATTTGTCTCGTATGGTTGTTGGCTTGTGTGTCGGCGCTGTGAGAGTGGATGTAGTTTCAATAAAGGGTTCAGGTAATAGAATTGCCTGGAGTCTGAGAGACAGTCACTTCTCATAACAGTCAATCAGAACGGAGAACAAGAGGGAGAGAATGAGGTGAGACATGGAGAAAGAAATATAAAACAATGATGGGAGGGAAGAAGAGGAGAGAAAGAGGGTTCCTATTGATATAGAGGGCTAGTTTATCACTATAAACAGCGATACTGTAAAACATTGCCAGATTCTTTTGATGTGTTACTAGGACAATAAAAAAAACCATTATTAGTGTTTATCCACTTTCAGTGGGCTCGTAATCAGTATGTTGTTTATTATTTCATATTATATGATATTTCATATGTCTTGACGACATTAAAACCTGGATGGCGTTGAACTTTCTTCACTTTACTGACAGAAGTAATGGAAAAATGGATGCAGATCTTAAATTTGATAAGCAAATTGGTGCTGTGGTAAAATCTAGCTTTATTTTCATTTAAGGCGTTTGGCAAAACTACGACCTCTAGTGTCTAGGCAGCACTTTGAGTTAGTAATCCATGCCTTTGTTACATCACGCCTTGACTATTGTAATGCTTTGTATGTTGGGGTTAGTCAGGCATCCCTTTCACGTCTCCAGCTGGTCCAAAATGCGGCAGCTCGTTTTTTAACTGGAACGCAAAAAAACGATCACATCACACCAATCCTGGCTGCACTTCATTGGCTGCCAGTGTCTTTTAGGGTCCTTCACCCTTATACTCCTAGCTGCCCTCTTAGATCAGCCGACCTCCTGCTTCTTAACGTGTCAAAAACAAGGAGGAAGCTCCGTGGAGATAGAGCTTCCTCTATTGCTGCCCTGAGGCTGTGGAACAATTTGCCTTTGCACATAAGACAAGCCCCTACATTACCCACGTTCAAAGTATAACGTAAAACTTATTTGTATATTCAGGCCTTTGGACCGGTGTCATGGATTGATTATGGACTGTTTACTGTTTTTATTTTTATAAAACTTATAACCTATTTTTATAATTTTTATTTATTCTTGTTTTATGTATATTTGTTTTTTTATGTATTGTTTGTTTTGGTGTACGGCACTTTGTGTCAGCTGTTCTTAAAGCTCCTTATAAATAAAAGTATTATCATTATATTAAAAATTCTGATTTGTGCAATATGTAACAACAGAGCACAGCTAATTTCACTCATTTGATTATTATCATATAGTGACATAGGATAAACAAAAGTAAAGCTAATCACATGAATATTGCTTTAAACCACATCATGCATCACTAGATATGATTGAATAAAAATATCTGACCTTTTTTTTCTGAGTTTATTTTTCTATAAGACAAGTTATGACACACAACCAAAGATGTCTCAGTGTATACCCAGATGGCAGTTTATAACATTGTATTAAAATGACCATGAAACAGATCTTAAGTTAGCATTTATTGCAGGACTGTATTGCATTCGTTTTAGCTAGGTACTGGCTACTGAATGTAGAAACACTGGCACATGATACTGTGCTTTAAATATCCTTGAGCCTGATTTGTAATGTCTCTGGACGTGATATCAACACTAGTAAATCAACAGACTCGACTAAAGCTGATCTTGCACCTCGTCCTGTGTCAACTCAAGGCACTGCCAAGATGTTTGTCTGCCAGATATTTATTGACAGTGCTGAGTAATCCAGATAAGTTCGCCAGTGTTGACAACACTTCTGTGGTAATGAAATGTAACTGCAGCTTTACTTTTAAGGAGGCATTCTCTCATCAGCAGCCACATGTTGTTCAGTGAGCAGCAGCAAGCAATTAGTAAACCTGATTTAGCCAATGGAGCGTGAGCAGGCAATAGGAGGAGGTACCTCTGCATTACAGTGCATTATTAATCACACAGTCTCTGTGTGTGCGACAGGACAGCTTTACTGTTCCAGTTAGACAAATAGGAACATCAGATAGTCATTAATTAAGCATTCATCGTTGTCACACTGTGTCAGTGTCATTGGCTTTGCTGACGGTGTTAGCAGGTCTGCAAACATACTGACTGTTTTTGCTGTCATAAGCTTGAGCTGCTGCAGAAGGTGGCCAGTGCCTTGATAAAATGCTGCCCAGATTAACAGCGTTGGCTGCATTTGCACGCAGCATGCTCTATTTACATTATTTCTATCACCACTGTTCACACATAATCTCCAAACCTGAGCTCATTATCGACTTAGTCATTGCCATGGACATGAGCACATGTATACAGTGAGACAAGCAGAGCCCTGCCCAGTGAGTCACTTGGTCTGGATTAAATTGCATGTAATAAGATTTGTAGCCCTATATATTTTTGTTTTTTTTTTTGTTTGTTTGTTTTTTACTGGTTCCAAAGGTGAGCAGAAAAGAGAAAAGAGATGGAGCAGCAGTATTAGTTTATTCATAACCACACGCGGCACTCTAACCTTGCTTCACTTATGTTGGGGGCACAGGAATAAAATGAATGACCTTACCCCGAGGTTTACCCCAGCATTAAAGGAAATATCTAAATGAAATCACTGTTTTATAAAGTAATTAAAACTAATGATTATTTTCACATGGAGTAAATTGTTCTTTAACTGCTAAACTACACAAAATCATTAAGATTTTGTTTTTCATTGATTTTGTAAAGGGACCCAGGTAGAAATTTTGATACTAAGTTTCATTACTTTGTTTTAGTATAATGCTGTCTTAAAATATATTTGGAAAAGGACAGGCTCCACAAGCTGGCAGTGGTTTCGTTTTGTCTTTTTGTCTCTCGATATGATTAGTCACACATCCCTGTTGCTGTTTTTTGCTTCAACACAGTCCCTTAGGAGAAAATTTGAGCTAGTGGCAAATGGTGTAAAATTCGTTGCAGAAGTGTTAGATTTTTTTCTGTAATGGTCGTTAAATTTTACTATACCAATATTTCATGAGTGTCAAAATGCTACTCATGATCGCTTCGAATAACCTGTGGGAGGGATTACAGTGGATTCTTAACTTTTCCATGTGTTGAACTACATGTGTTTCATTAGAGCTTAACTGCAATCATTTCATTTTTACTCACTGGGATGAGATCCTTGTTGTCTTTGCTCTTAGGTCCTTCATTGACTTTGCTATGGATGGCGAGGTACTCGAGGAATGAAAGGTCAGCTGACTATGAATAGCCGCACTGAGAATAGTGTAGGAAATGCCACTGGTATTCGTTCACCATCCACTTACTACTAAATAATATATTGCGAAATATGGACAAGACAAGAGATATTTTCACTTCAACTAGACTACCTAATACTTTTTCCCATACCAGAAAATAAGTTATTAAACCTAATATAGACATTTTCAATTTTGTTCTTAAAGCAAAGCTGATTTGAAATACTTGTTGTTGCATTCTGTAAGGCAGAGCCAATATCATGCAGTGTGCCATGCATCTCCTGACACTGCAGTGTTTCTACTCAATTGTCTGTCTAAAAGCCCTTGGGGTGACCCCCTGACCTTTGTGGACACGGCAATTCAGTAGATTGTTTTTCAAAACCCAGTGGGAAGACATTTTTCATTTTTTTTTAAATTGAATTTATTTTGATATTAAAAAATGTTCATAGAAATTGTAGAATACCCCTGACATAACCTGTATTTTGTGTTGAAGTCACACTGGTGAGATATAATTATTTTTGGGAGATATTTAGTTTCACTGTGCTATAGTCAACAAGATGTAAACTACTGCAAAGAAAACCCAAATCTGACACACAGATGTATTAACAGGCCGTTTTTGTCGATGAGCATGTTTGCCTGGGTTTACAGGGGGACAGTATTGGACAGATTTGTTTCAAGATGGAAGATCTTTTGCTGTACAGTTCCACAAACATTGCTGCAGCCCTGTTTCATAAGCCTGACCTGACCCTGATCATTTGCAATGCAAATCCAGATATAAGTTTTAAAACAGGTTTGTACATGTATGTATGTGTATGTATTTTAAAGGATCTAAGATAGTTATTCTCCAAAAATGTAAATTTGTTGTTTTCTGAAGGTCATCATCCAGGTAAGAGCAGGCAGGCGGACCTTTGATTTAATCTGATGTCTTATGACTGCTTGCTAACCTTTATTGCAAAAAGGTCAGTGGAAGCTTCTGTGCTTGCTGCACTGTGTGATTAGTGACAGTGAAAAGTCAGAAAATGAGTGGGAATGGCACAATGGTACATGAATATCTGTTGGAAAATCACTGGCATTAAAAAGTAATATTTTATCTTTTAGGTGAAACAGCAACAAAAGTTCATTTTAACAACTTTTAGCCGCCTGGTCCGATGACTCATAACTTGAGTTCTTATGCACTACACTGACTCGGCAGCCCATTTTGACATATTGGTATGAGAACTTGTTTTGAAAATATATATTGTTTTCTTTTTTTCTGTGTAAGTAACAGTGTTGGTGAGCTGAGTTACTCACCAGCCCTCTGGCTCATGAGGGTGGTACACAAAGATTTACAGACAAACAAAGAAAGTCTACTGATGTTTCCTAGAGAACTATCACACTAAGGCCAGCCACTTCAGTAGCATCCTCAATATCTTATTGATTGTACTCTTGAAAGGAAGTTTAAAAAGAGCTTTGTTGGTGTCAGTGTGACTGCATCTGTGCACATATCGATGCTTATATAGTATGTGAGACGTCAATATCCCACCATACAGGTGGGTCTTTATGTGGGTAGAAAGAACATGGTGCAGAGTGAGAGTGAAATAAAGGCTCCAATACTGAATTAAAGATGTGGGTTTTTATGAAAGCACGCAATGCATAGTGCAGCACAAAGTACAAAGCATAACTCTGTGCTGGCAAAGTGACATTTTCACAGTTGCTATGCTGTGTCAAGGCCTTCCCAGTTCAGTTGATTAACAGCAGGTCTGTGATCCATCTGCAGTCTTTGAATGAAACGCGATGCTTTGTCAAGCACGCCAGATACACTAGTTACATTGTGCAACTGACTGTTGCAGAAATAACCACATACTGTATATGACTATTCTTTTGTCCACCTAATTCTGCACAGTTTCTAATGCAGTGTAAATCACTAGAAGATTTAGAGACTGTTCTATCATGAAAGTAAACTTATTAACTTGCACACATTGTATTGATAATATTTTTGCCTTTTTTTATGCAGTGGAGAGAAGCAGATACACTCCCCTCCAAAAGTATCGGAACGGTGAGGCCAATTCCTTTATTTTTGCTGTAGACTGAAAACATTTGGGTTTGATATCAAAAGATGAATATGAGACAAGAGATCAACATTTCAGCTTTTACTTCCAAGTATTTACATCTGGATCTGATACACAACTTCAGAATTCTTAGGTGAGCAAAAGTATTGGAACAGATGGACTTAAAAAAGATTAAAGTGAATAAGACTTAATATTTTGAAAGTGAAAGTGAAAGTAACCCATACTCGGAATTTGTGCTCTGCATTTAACCCAATCCCAAGTGCACACACACAGCAAGTGAACACACACACACCGTGTACACACACTGTGCACACACACCCGGGGCAGTGGGAAGCCAGTGCCGCGGCGTCCGGGGAGCAGTTGGGGGTCCGGTGCCTTCCTCAAAGGTCTCACCTCAGTCATGGTATTGAAGGTGGACAAGGCGCTGGCTGTTCGCTTCGTGCCACCGACAATTTCCTGCCCGACCTGAGACTCGAACCTGCAATTTTCAGGTTACAAGTCCGACTCCCTATCCATTAGGGCTCGACTGCCCCCCCCCCTTGTTGCAAAATATTACAATCACCAAACTTTTGTTTGCTCTATAGAGTTTAAGTCTGGAGATTGACTTGGCCAATCTAAAACCTTCCACTTCTTGCCCCTGATGAACTCCTTTGTTGTTTTGGCAGTGCGGTTTGGCTCATTATCTTGCCGCATGATGAAGGATCTCACAATCTGGTTGCATCTTTCTTTAAAATGGCAGACAAAATGTTTCTGTAGCCTTCTGAGTTAATTTTGCTGCTGTCATCATGTGTTACATCATCAATGAAGATGAATGAGCCCATCCCAGAAGAAGCCATCCAAGCCGAAGTCAGGACATTGCCTCCACTGTGTTTCACAGATGAGCTTGTATGTTTGGGGTCATGAGCAGATCCTTTCTTTCTCCTTTCTCATCAGTCCATAAAACTTTGTCTCATTTTTGAGGCTCGTCTCTGTACTTTTTGGCAAATTCCAGCCTGGTCTTCTTATTCTTCTTGCTAATGAGTGGTTTGCATCTTCTGGTGTAGCCTCTGTCCTTTTGTTCATTAAGTCTTCTGCGAACAGTAGATTGTGATTCCTTCACTCCTGCCCTCTGGAGGTTGTTGCTGATTTTACTAAGAGTTTTTTCAGGGTCTTTCTTTACAGCTCTCACAATGTTTCTGTTGTCAACTGCTGCTGTTTTCCTTGGTCTACCCATTCGAAGTCTGTTACTCGGTACACCAGTCGTTTCTTTCTTCTTCAGGACCTTCCAAATGGTTGTACTGGCTATGGCCAATGTTTGTGCAATGGTTCTGATTGATTTTTCGTCTTCTCTCAGCTTCACAATTGCTTGTTTTTCACCCATAGACAGCTCTGTGGTTTTCATGTTGGTTACACCTCTAACTATAAATGCAGTCTGCACAGGCAAAACCTGAACCTGAGTGCAGACATTCAGCACTATTTGTTGTTTGAATAGTCAATGTAATAGGACACACCTGGGCAACAAAACACACCTGTCAGCCACATGTTCCAATACTTTTGCTCACATGAAAAATGGGTGGGTTCAAACAAAAGGTGTAACCTTCTAAATTGTGTATCAGATCCAGATGTAAATACCTGGAGGTGAAAGCTGAAATGTTGATCTCTTGTCTCATTCATCTTTTGATGTCAAACCTAAATGTTTTCAGTCTACAGCCTCACTGTTCCAATACTTTGGAGGGGAGTATAGGCAGGTGAGAGACCTGCAACAAATGTTACAGTCAGCCTAAAACAACCAACATGCACATACTGTGTGCCTGTATATGGGGCACAGACATATCCACCCAGCTAGCAGATCAACCTGCAGACCACACATTTGAAGACAATAAGAGGAGCAAACATGAATTTCCATGGTTGTCATCGCCTCCTATGACTCCCATGTACAATGTGTGATAATATATTTTTTGCCCACCCTGCATCTATGGAAAGTACTTTGTACTCCGGGTAAAACACTGTATGATTTGTTTTCCTGCCAAGTCCAAAGTGTTTATAGTCGCGCTGAAAGGCCTAACTCAAATGGAAAATCCTACATATTTTGGGCCATTTTTCTTGGAAGGTATTCATAGTGTTGCACTTGTTTGGAAAACTGCTTGGCTGTATGACAAGTGCTTCTGTTGCCATACCTGTGCCTTGGCATAATGTATACAGCACACTCGACTGTTTCATATCCAGTGCCTTGATTTTTAAAATGGAGGTTGGCCATATCAGGTCATCTGACTTTTCTCTATCCACTGTAGAATTTACTGTTTGATAAACTTCTTTTAAACCATCTTTATGTCCACCCAGTAAACCTTAAGGATACCTTTTTAAGATGCTTTAGGTGTAATTACATAGTGTAGACCAGTAGTTCCCAAATGGTGTCCTGTGGCACACTGCACACTATCACAGACTGGTAACACATTTTATAGAGGTAATTTTGCAGGATATGAATACATGTGTGCCTCAGACACAAAATGTTTCTAAAACCTTAATATAAACCACGGGAAACAAATGAAGCCAGGGTCTGACTGGGAGGTGGTCATGCTATTATCATCACAAACTGCAAAGACATTCTGTGAATGCAATTAGCTGTACTGTAAATGCAGTGGTGTGTGTAATATTTTCTGGAATTTGCTCAGATTACATGTCCCTTTAAATCATATGATCTGGCTTGTTTGGACTTATGTTTACTTCATGTGATGGTGAGGAGGTATTTGTATTCATACTGATTATGGTGTTGGCACTGTGTTCCCATTCGTAAACACATTACGTAATGCAAACCTTCCTTCAGCCGGGGCTCAGAAAGCATATGGAATGAATGACTGAGAAAAAGAAAGATGTTGGCGTTTTGGATTCTGTGTGACAGATAAGAGACAAAGAGCCGCTCTGTATTCTTATCTCAGCACCCAGTAATGTCACGTGGAAAACTGTGTGCATTGCAGCACAATGGAAAATAGTATTGTTAGATCTATGTTGTCTCGCATTACAGTGGAAGTGAAAAATCAAGAAGTAATAAGAATGATAATGAAGGATAGCTTTTCAATAATTCAGCTCTTTTTTTGCGTAATCTAACAAATTGATCCCATAAAGATACAGTCAGTGATCCTGACAAACTATGCATGGAAGTTTGATCAGCATCTATACAAATCCCTGAGATGTTTTAGTTAGTGTTTCATAACCGTGCCCCTCAGAGTTCATGAACACATGCTACCATGGTGATGATTCTAGCAAATGGGGGAAGAGCTGATGCCAAACGACGCCAAAGCCAAAGTCGTTACAGCAGCATAAATTTGCCAACTAGCATTTTAGCTGAATGTCAATTAAAAAAAATATTTAGCAAATGTGATACAAGTACCACAAAGATTACTTTATTGAACAACATCATATTGACACAATAAACAATTTATCTACCTGTCCAGCATAAAATGAGCAACCCTTGTGTCTGTACTTGTTCCTTTCAAAACCCGGAGCTCCCTCCATCATTGAATTCACTCGTGTTCATACAGATCTTCAACCTGGCCTGATCCAATCCCTTCTTTTCGGTTTTTGCTCTTCTTCTACTTTGTAGACTGTTAAGTGGAAGCAGTGGAATTTGTACTTTTTATCAGTCTCTTCCGCTGTGACATTCTGAATTTCCAGACTCTATCTTGCACCACTGTGCACAGGCAAGTGCTCTCCTTGTGCTGATTGGTTGAATATATCCTTTCCCTGACAATTACAGAGCAAAATGGCTGTACACTGGTTAAGGTTAAGAGGTATTTATTTGTCATTCTAGCCATATACATTGGTACAGTATACACTGAAATGAAACAGCATTCCCCAGAACCCCAGGTTCTACGTATAATATGAGATGGCACAATACTGTTACTGTACAAAACTGTGCTGCACAGGATGCTTTCGATAGTCCCCCTGTAGAACATTGTGAGGATGGGTAAGGGAGATGTGTTTTTCTCAGCTTCTTCAGAAAGTGGAGCCACTGCTGAGCTTTCTTCACCATTGAGCTTGTGTTGAGGGACCATGATATAGTTGGAGCTGTGTGATGCTACACAGCCGTGAGTCAGCAGTGGGCTGAGCACGTAACCTTGTGGGGCTCCAGTGCTCAGTGGGGGTGGTGCTGAAGATGTTGTTGCTGATCCTGACTGATGGGCACCTCAGGTTTGCAAAAAGTATCATTTGGACATTGCAAGGATAAGATAAACCTTTGAAATTTGTAATATTTTCTCTATTGTTTTTTTAATTAGATTTCTCACTGACCACAAAGTTCAAGTGTGAGTGCAACAGTATTATGATAAACGCGCACAATTCACATCTTCTTGTTTGTCAGAGATGAATTACAATCCTCATTCTATTTTTTACCAATGTACCAATGCAAGACAGTGTTATGTCAAAGAAGCTTGTATTTCTCAACCACTTTTGGAGGAGCCATTAAATGTGTTAGGTCTTGCTGACCTGTGATGACTTAATTTTCAGGACAGTAGTATTACACGTACCACTATTTTGTTTTTGGCGTTATATAGAATTTTCCCAAGAAATAGGATGCCTCCTTAACATGACATCAGTACATTTTTTTTTTTTCAATTCAATACAGTTATAGGAAAAATATAATGATATCTCTGTCTGTCTATCTTTCTTTTCTCCCTAAACTGGAGTGTAGGACCATTAAGTGGATGCCATAAATCATGTATGCTGTACAGGTCAAATAGCAGTAAATGCTGTTAGATACCGTACTATGTTGTAGATGATGGATACATACAGACATGTCTTTGCATTCTGCTTGGTTGTATCAGGCCACTTAGAGTTAAAAAAAAATCATTTAATAAAAATCAATAAACATGATATGCAGGATTGTTGCATCATTGTGATGAAGTACCAGCTGTGTTTAGGTGTTTTATTCAGTAAGTTAGCTGAAAAAGAAATTCCTATCTGGTTATGGTTATCTGGTTCTGAAATAGTGAGTTTCTTTAATATTGTGTATTGAATATTGGATAGTAGGTTGAATAGCTATGAATAGCATTTTTCACACTTGCATGTACAAAAGTCAGTTGCAAATAGTGAGTCTTTTTCATCCCATCAGCCAAGTAAGACACTGAGCTCATTCTATGCATTGTTGTCCATATCACCATAGGGCCTCAGGGTTGGTCAGTGCATAATACATCAATTGCTCACTCCACACAACATCATCCACTAAGAGAGAATCAAACACTCACCACTTGTTGAGGTCATGCTGAGGGCATGTTCAGTGTTGTGTGAGGCAGTGATAGGGCTTGAAGTACTATACCAAAGTAGAGCTGAGTCTGGCTTTGTGATGTTGCCATGGGTACATTAACGCTGTCTCACGTGGACAGCCCAGATGTCCTTGACCATCTGTTTCATTTATCAGATAAAAGATAGTGGAAATCATGTGCAGCCGTTATTTGTTTAATGAACTAAATGCAGTAACACACAAAATGATCAACTCTTACTGTTACGTTATAATGGACTTCCATATCTATGGTTTTAGTGAAGTACGGTCTATGGACCCAGCTGCTCTTCTGTACATGTTCAGGACAGAAGTCTCAGAGATAAAAATGAGTAGATATGAATCAATGGATTAAAACTGGAGGGTCCTTTGGTTTATTTTTTAAGGACATGAACTCACAACATATATTGTTGTTGCCTGTCAATTTTCTAATGATAATACAAAATAGGCTTCCTCATTGAGCACAGAAGAGGTGATGTGACCATCATCACAGTGTCATAAGGTGAGACGGTGCAGCATAGCACATCATATCTCATTAATTCACCCTGTCTATCACCAAAACAACAGACCTTAGCCAAAGGGCTTTACCGATGCCAGCTGCCTCCCTTGTTAATTTGATTCCTCACCTCATCACCCAGGCCCGCAGCAGTCAGCCACTGAGCTGTCCAGGCCTTTTGTCTAGACATCTGCTCAGGAAGACAAAACGACCCTTGTTGTTATTTTTCTGGTTCTCTTTCTCTGCTGAAATTCTGTGTCTGTTTGTAGGATGTGGCCAAATTGACTGCAGGTGCTGGAGAAGGATGCAGCTTTATCCTAATCACCTTTGTAGGAGGGTGAGGACTGATGAGAGGACACAGAGATGAGAAATGATACACTAGTGAGGAGGATGAAGGGCATTGTTGGAGGAGGTAATGAAGGCTAAAACTGAAAAATGTGATATTGGAAGAAACATAACACATGTATTTAAAAAGTAGAGCCAACAGGGAAAGAGTTTCTAGTCATTAAATTACTTGTTTTCAGGTAGTACATTTAGTTCTTTAGGCCTGGGACTTTAAAGGGCATTATTAAAGCGCATTGAAGTTCTGTGTCACCATAGAAATTGTTGATTATTATTGATTGTAAAACCACAGTCATTTGCAGTGGGACCACCCATAATACAGTTGTGCTGGACTGTAGACACTTACCCAAAATTTATGCCATATATCACATACTATATATGTAGTTTTTGTGTCTTTATGCCAGACCCTTTTTATTGCTGGTCATACTGCAGAGCAGAGTAAAGAGAAGAGGGTGGGAACAAGGCAATTGCTGTTGTTTCTCTTACCTTCTTCGTCTCAGAGGTGGCTCTTTTATCTGCTCTTCTGGCCTCCTGAAAGATTAGGAGGAATGATAAAAATGGCAGATCACGGAGAAACAAACTCCCAGAGACAGATAAAAGGATACTGCATGGTCAGGCTGTGAAAGAGGGAGATATAAAAATGAACCAGTGGAGGATATAAAGAGGAGTAATACAGCAAAAGTGGTTGATGCAGCTGGAGTGGAATAAAGAGCAGAGGAACTGTGTTCAGACTGAATTCCTTCCAAATGGGATTTTTTGGGGCCTACTGTGTTGTTGACTGATTAGACTGGAGATGATAATTGTGTGTGTGTGTGTGTGTGTAAGACAGGGACAAAATGAGCACACAAATACACAGTGTAATACATACATACACTGATAATGTAGAAGAGAAAATAGTTCTTGTTTTTCTTGTGCAAATCAAATTCCTGTTCTGAAAGTTAAAAATAAATAAATGAATAAAGATGAGTCAAACTATGCTGGACAAAGTAGAATTAGAAGTGGTTTTAAGGAAAAAATAAAATTTTAAAACTGAATATGAGGCTAAAGCCATTATCTGTTAATGTTTGATTCAGATATTGAACTGTGGCGAGTTTAGTGTCAGTGCAACACTAATGTGTTTTTGTGTGGACTTACTGTATAGTGTTATTAAATGAAAACTAGATGGTGTTCTACATGTGATTTAAACTGATGCAAAAAAATTGCAGCTTTGATTGACTTTGGATATTTTGGGTCTAAGCAGCACAATCAAAGTGAGCTACTAGTTCATTACCATCTTAAGTCAATGATATTATTTCTGTCTCTCAGTAGGAAATAATGTTAATGACTCACTTCCACCTCTTTTTTTACTTCTAATGTTCCTTTCCTTTCCTCCCATTTCCTTCAATTTAAATTGAATATTGGCCAGAGTTGTTTTCAGCATTTGTAGTTTCTTGGGTGAATAAGTCTTGACCTCAGTACATCAATACTTTAATCCCTAAATGTTGCATCTATGCGCCTGTGTGTAGCCATGCACACATTCCAAACATGAATTGAGTCATGCCTACGAGTGAGAGATAAAGTAAGAGAGGTTAGAAGAGGTTGTACGCTCTTTAGAAGAGATGCACGCCTCTGAGCATTAGCAGGCGATTGGTGTAGGTGTATATGTGTGAGCACACGGGTGAATGCAAAGACACCTGCAAAGAGAGGAGGAGCGAACATGGTTTGAACAAGAGATACAGTCTTGGCAGTGTTACAGAGTCAGATTTATCTGCCCACATTGTGACTCACCATTTGTCAGCCATACAGTTTACTTTTCAAAGCAGCTACTGAAAGAAAGGGAAAGAGATGGAGAGGATGGGTGGTATACAATAGGAAAGGAAAGAAAAAGAGAAGAGAGTGAGAGAAGAGCAGAAGAAAAGACTAAGAATTTTAGACTAGAGCACAGAAACTAGGGCACCAACTTTTGTCTTAATGTAGCCTACTAAAAAACAAAAGCCAAAAACTGCACTATACAGTTTAAATAAAAATGTTAACTCAGGGTTTTTAGTTGAGCAATATATGGTAGTGTGTGTTTAATGCAAAACGTGTTCAGTCTGGAGTCCATTAGGTCCATTAGGGACTGTACAGTATATCCATTAGTTTGAATGTACTGTACGCTGCCTTGATGACTGGTTGAAGTCATCCTGATCAGAGTGTGAATCCATTGTGTGAAAACAAACCAAATCCATTAATATGAAATCTTTCCAAATGAGCCTTTATCAGTCAGTGTCACATAAAGCTCTTTTCAGTGCAATTTAATGCATCAGACTTTAGATCCATGAGCAGAGTGTAAGGTACAAGTACCATATTCTATCCCTGTTACACATGGATGTTTGACGACGCATGTGTGGGAGGACTGCAGTGTTTGGGCGACTGCCTTAAGCAATCACCATTGTGTAAGCCCAGTAATAATGTGTCACTATTGGAAATGTGTACAGTAAATACCTGGCAAAGATTACACTTGTGTTGTAACATGATTTGTAAACTTCTGTGTATGTAAGCCTGATAATGCTTTCAGAGGTTTATTCTGTTATATATGCTGAATGTATACTGAAAACAGTTTATAGGCAGCTGAGCTCTAGCTCATTTCTTTGTCTCAGTGGTCATGGTTTTAAATTATAAAATCATGTGTTTCTATAAATAGCTGCCATGTATTATATTAATGTGTTAGTAACACATGTATTTTAACATATCTTTAGTAGGCACTTGCCTTCACATATGCCTGATGACTCCTTTGTTTCTATCCACTCGGTGTCTCACATCTGACTCCTAAAAGCATTCGATGAGCACCACAGAACCACAGAAATGCACTGGGGCACCTTTTCAAACACCCCTCCCATTGCAACAGGATTACCTCTAACAGCCGTTCCATTTGACTCACACTGACAGGCATGTTGATCTTATTTACGTATGCAACGTGCGATTCTTTCTTATGGCACGATAAAACTGAGCCACATTAAGAGAGCGGTTATAGGCCACTAAACTGAGAGGTGAAAACAGCCATTCTGGCACAGACCCAGGAGCAGAAGACTGTGTTTATGCCCACAGACATTGCTCATAGTATGGCAAAACCTGACACAAGCAAAACTAAACTGGTGTGCACACAAATCGGGGAAACAAAAGAGTTTCATCCACGGCAATTGCATCCAAGGTTGGGAGAGATTAATACAGTCTATATACACACAGATGACAGTAGCTCCAGATTGGACAAGCTCAGTCATTGGCCACGCTCCTTCACCTGGCAACAGCATGTGCTACGCTGCGTGCCACAGACAGCTTTCTCAGCTTTCTTCCACCCTGGAGCAGCAACCTCAGTTAGTGGTACTGACAAGTGCAAAGACATTGAAGATTCTGGTCAGTACTAGGCAACTGGAGCAAGACAGGACTTTTGACACATATAGTGATTATCAGCATGCACAGACAGACTTGGCTCATCAGTGAACCAATCACAGGAAAATTGAATCCCTGAAATAACAGGCCATTCGGAAGGAATAGGGGAATATCGATGTGTATTCTAAGGAAATGATGGTAATCAAAATGTTTATATTGCCACTCTTAGAAACTTTGTGGTTTAATGTTTGACTTGCTAAGGAAATCAAGTCTATGTGGGTGGGTTTTTTGGATATTTTGGAGACACAATTTGAGTATCTCAACAAAAGCAATCCCCCTCAGTACAGTAAAATATCCTCCTGAAATAACAGAATTTTAGTATGGGATCGCAAATATTCATGGTCTACAGAGGAAAAATGCTAATCACTGTTGATCCTTAGACTTTTTATTTAGCACCACCAGCATGCCAAATTCCTCAATTATACATCAAAAGCCTTATATCTTTGTAAAAACTTTCTTGCAAGATTTGGCCAAACTGTAGCTCTTCTCACTTGAAGAGAGTCTCTAACATTTCTCAGAGAATGTGCCCTCAGCTGGCTGTGGCTCTCTGAACTGTGTTTGGCAGTATGCTCATCCAAACCAACCTCATCCAAATCATCGGCCAAACAGGAATGTAAATGAGCTTTGAATATGTATACAGCCAATCACTGATTCTCATTGTTTCTCCAGGACAAATCCTCTTTCTTTTTAAGTAATTTAACTTCATTATTTAAGTTGTTTTTTTTTTACAGACTTATCAAGTGAGTGAGTTTGATGCAGGGTCTCTTTTTGTAATACTTGTTTCACAGGGAAAAGGGTCCTGGTTTGAAACCCATCAGGGACCTTTCTGTGTGTAGTTTGCATGTTGTCCCTGTGCTTGTGTGGGTTTTCTCCAGGTACTCTGGTTTCCTCCCACAGTCCAAAAACATGTATGTCAGGTAGATTGGTGACTCTAAATTGCCCATAGGAGTGAGTGTGAGTGTGTGAGGTTGTTTGTCTCTATGTGGCCCTGTGATGGACTGGTGACCTGTCCAGGGTGGACCCCTGCTTCCCATCTTTCTTTTTACAGAATAGGAATAAGTGAGTATACACAATGGATGGATGTAATACTTCAGTTCCACAGTCTATAAAATAGTCTACATAAATGATTTAGAAATTAGAGAGAGCTCTGGATGCATGTTGCTGAGATGAAGGAAAAATGAAAACAGCTAATGATGGGATAAGTTCAAATTAGAAAAAAAATATATTGCATGTTTTAATCTGTAAATAGTTATGTCATCAATATTTAAATTAGCATGTGATATCATTTATTAACATCCACTGACCTTTGAGAAGGCTGATGAAGAATCCAAATAACTGATCCCAGAACAGTTCCTTTAACACCATCGTCTGCTCAGAATCCAAAAGGCTATAAAATAAATGTCATTCCCAGTTTTAGCCTACTTTGTTTTTAGCGCTAATTAGCACATTGGCTTGTCGTCACTCTAAACTGACATGGTGACAACAACACCACACTTCCCTGGTTTCGTCTCTGCCATCACAGATCCACATCCACTGATCATAAAAAAGCTCTCTGGCCCAGGCTTGGTTCTAAACACAGAACTGTTCAACACCTGCTCCTTCTGAGCCCTGGGCTGTCATGTGGCATGAGGAGAAACAAGGTCAGAATCCACCCTGTCTCCTCCATCTGGGTCACCAAGCTGGGAAACAGGTTTGAGGTGTTGACAATTTCAACCTCTTCCATGGACTCAGGCAGCCATTTAGACACAATAACATTTATCCAGATTGGTTCAAGCAAAACTGATATCTGGAAGCTTTACATAAAACCAACCTAAAATAGGAGCATGCCAGAATCAAATCACAGTGACAATAAAAAGGGACAAAAGTGGTTGTCTCGCGAGATCTTCATTACAGTTTAAGACTGGTTACAAATCCATCTTTCACTGTTTAGCTATTATGACAACAAAACTTAAATGTATGACATTTGACAGTTTACTGTACATTTAAGTATTTTTACAATAATTGATCGTAGAAGTTGCAGTTGTACTGAGGGAGTGGGCTGCATCACCAAGTACAAACAATCTACAATGTGGCTTCTGAAATCTTAAGCATATGTGTCACTTCAGTTACATGCACACGCCAATGAATCTTAATCCCTGTGTACCAAGAATTATATGTGTATATTTACATTTAAATAATGTGAATAGTAAAATGAATGGCCTCAGGTTTGTGTTCTGAAATATTCAAAGGACAAATGAATGTTCTGTTTTGAAGCAGAAAAGCAATTAAGGACATGTTAGGTTGAGCTTTTGTATAAGGCAGCAGATCACAAAAGTGTCTGCCTGAAATTTATGCAGACTTTTGTACACAGCCAGTAAGAAGAATCACATTTATATTTTTTGCTCCACTTAACATCCCCCTCTTCTATTTTCTTCTTTTTTTCTTTTCTGTGCGGACAAATAATAATGGTCCATACTTGCGCATTTCAGTTTTTTTGTTTTTCTCTACACTTCCTCAGTAGATCTCCTGTTTGTTTTTTTTTTTTCAACTTTGTTTCAACCTCTTGTTTGACACAATCACTGCCATTTCTGTCTCCTTCCCAATCCCCTTCATTGCTTTCTGTCTTTCTTCCCATTTCCCTTCATTTAACTAAATTTATGATTGCATAATTACCTTCCCCTCTCCTGCTCCTACTGTCACTACTGTTTTCTCTGCACACTGTGCTTCTGCCTAGATAGGGACGCATTGAGGCGAGCACAGAGGCAGACTGGGCTGGGCTATGGGTCGTCGTAATGTTGGTGCTGGCTTCTATAAAACTCCTGCAGAAAGCTGAATCGATATTGCCTGTTGTCAAATTGCAAGTTACACAGAGAGAGTGACGGAGGATCTGGAGTTTCTCCCAGGTACTGCACTGTGTCTGTGCTCTGCATGTGTGTGCATGTTTCCTGAATCTGTGTGACTGTGAGTCTGACTCTCGAGCTGGAGTGCCTGTACCCTGGCAGGCTTGGTCACAGCAGGACCTTGTATTAGCTGTGCTTAAATCTTTGGAGCAGAAAATCTTTTCGGGCTTGTCATTGTGGTACTTGACAAACTGCTCGGCCCTGCTCCTCACAGGCCTGGAACATACATACCTATGTATACTGTGGCCCATACTGTGCCTAAGTCTTGTCAAAAGAATATATATTTTCCTCTATATTTGCACAGAGTGTATTATATTTTTATCAAAATATTTCACATGGAGATACGCATGCTTAACTGAGCTTGTTCAGTGTCCTGTATTGTAACTACACTGCTGTCTTAATGGTGGTTTTTGTGAAAAAGATTTTTTTAAACTGTGTTAGATTCATAAGGAATCTTATATTATAAGGAATCTTGTTTTGTAGAAAGTGAGGGCAGCAAGCCATATCTGATCATCTGTACCTTGAAGATGTCTGTGGCGTTTTTATATGTTAATGCAAATTCTGAGATAATCTTAAGCCTATTTGATAATCAACAGCTATTAAAAGAAATCATTTTTGCGAGCCCTCTTTTAAACTCTAACTTAACTAAAGCTTTCTGATCATTGGATTAAAAGAAGAATCTTATCGTCACACGTACTGTCAACCACATTTTATCTTTTTTGATCAGTTAAATTGTGAGTGACAGCGCTGCCACTGTCATAACAATTTTTAGTCAAGTCTTTTAGACAGACTTTAGACTTTTAACATCATATTTTTTATTAGTTTAAAATGTAGGATTAGGTGTAATGTGTAGGATTAAGAACAAGTTTGGTTTAAAATAAGGATAGGGTTTAGGCATGCATTGTGTTCACAAGTATGTATGTCAAAACAAAGACATATGTAGTGAATATATTTTTCAAAGGGCTGCTACATGAATGAAGATGCAAGGTGTAAAATGTGAAAGATTTAGCAGCATCTAGTGGTGAGATTGTAGAACGCAACCTTCTGAGCATTCATCACGCCCAACCCCCAAGTTCCAGGCACGGCTGAGGGTACAGTGGCTGTCAGCTTTAAAAAACATGTGTTTCTCTGTCTAGAGCCAGTGTTTGGTTTGTCCTTTCTGGGCTACTGTAGAAACATGGTGGCCCAATGTGGCTGCCTCTGTGAAAGGAGACCTGCTCCCTATGTAGATTCAAAAGGCTTCTTATAAGAAAATGCAATGAAGATTATACAGTAATGGCAACATATTTATAAATACTATATTCCTTTTTTTTGTATAGATCACTCTAAATATTTGCCCATTGCACCTTTTAAGACTTGGTTTTAGGGTTACGGTTATAATTATGTTTAGGTTACACTTTAAGCACTGGTTGGAGTTTTAGTTTTTAGTTTAGTTGTGAGATTTAGTTTTTGTTTTGGGTTATTTGATTGAGAATGTGTTATGGGAATGAGTGTCCTCACAAAGATGCAGTATCTGTGCAAATTTGTATATGTCAGACACTGTATATTGTTTGTCAAGAGAAATTCTGTTTTCTCATTTGCTGCTTCACTGTGACTGATCTGGAGTGATGTGTCCACAGTCATATTACATTTGTCTAAATTTGTCTGAAATTAAGCTGCTTAGCAGGTGTGGACGTCTGTATCTGATCATTTTACATTATTTTACATTGGCACACTGAATCGTCATTAGCTGCTCTGTCCTTTGCTATACATCCTTGCAGGTGTGCAAATATTCAGCTACTTAGAAGCCTGGGCCCTCCAATTACATTTTCAATAAAATTGGATATATCCTGACTATCTTTCCCACTGGTTTGAGAGAAACCTCAGTCTGATGCATTTGCAGTCCTTTTCTTTGACCTGTAAAAAGCTTTATACTGCAGACATGTTTCCAGTTTCTGGAGGACCAGTTTTATTGCCTCAAAGCAGGTTATCTGCAGGTTAATTGCTCACTGAGATGCAGCCAAGAATGTACAAATGGTGTGCAGCCTGTGTGTGTGTGTGTGTGTGTGTGTGCCTGTAATTGCTTATACACATTTGTTCCAGTAATGTAAAGCAGTGGCCCATAGAATAGCACACCACTGGCATGATTACAGACATTACATGATTAAAGAAAAAACATGATTTTATTTTTTTCATAATACAGCGAGTAAAGAGCCAGAAAATGCTAATTAGACAAACTGCTTTACCAGAGCAGAATGCCTTTGTTTCAACCAGACATGACAACTTCCCACCACAAATACAAAGTGCACATAGAAAGGGTGGAGCTACTTTCCCCTCAGATGAAAATGTCCACTCCTCCATTTTAAAAGGTCAGGGTCAGCTACAGATCTGTAGCAATGGACATGAAAAGTCATCTGTGTTTGACTCAAGGACACTAGAGCCAAACACAGCAGATGTTTCCATCAAAGACTGCTTGAACCCTGCTCCTCCCCAGTAATAACAATAATATTATACTCATATAAACTGTTTTCTGCAATATCCTTATGCTGCTGCAAAAATACTCCTTAAAGTATTAGGTCTTGTAAGCATATGGTCTGTTTGGGTGTTTCCAAGTACACCTACAAAATATATAGGCATATATGCTAAGTGAAAAAATGTTGGGTGAAATTGACTATTAATCAGGTCTGAACTCTTATCTAGTAATCAGCTCTGCCAGTCTATTTTGGTGTGTGATGTGACAGGAGAGAAAAGATAGCATTTCCAAGTACAAAAAGTTTTTAAATTGTGCACAGCAGCCAGGCATTAACATATCACACCAAGAAGCTGTAGCCAGAGGCAGAGGTTGTGTTTGGATGGTTTGAGCATAATGTTGCCACACTTTAATATGCAATGTATTGATCTAAATAATAATAGAATACACAGAAGCAATAACCATTTCTAGATGTTTACATGGTTAGCACGGCATTATTACAATAATACTTTATTCTTTATCACTTCAAATTGCATTAAAAATCCATTTACAGAATGAGGACTATAATACCAATTTTGCCAGACAAGTTGAAAAAAAGGTCAAAACAGGAACTTTGCTCTCAGTGACATGGTGTTTTTGAGTTTGTAGAAACAAGAACATTGAAGTTTTTGTATTTGTGCCTCACATCATGGCCTAATTGGTTTTGTGATGCTGTCCACCATTCAAGAGTTATGTTGGGAAAAATGCTCAATATTAATGACTGTCGGAGTTCAAATTCAGACGAACTTTTACTGAAACAAATCAAAATGGTTTACATGGAGCACATACTGCCTTAAAACAACAAGTCAAAGATAATATAAAATATAAAATAAAATTAGACAGTGACAAAATACTACTGAACATATTAGACAAGTCAAGGACTTAAAGTTATGGTACAGTTAGAGTGCAATAATAAATACCCTGAGGTTTAATGAAGGCAGTAACAGCCCAGTATTGGAGATTAAGCTACAAAAGCCACAGAAGAACAATGCAATTTTTAAAAAAGGTTTAATTCTGCATTATTTTCTGCAGATGACAGTCTTGACCAGTGATTGATGTCGGCGACCAACAATTGCGCCTTCATTCAACAGAGACTGTGCCTGTGTGTCCTTGAATTGAAAGATGAGGTACATGGAGAGCAGATGTGCTTTAGCATTTTAATCACAATGATCTGAAACAGTCAAACAGCCAATTACATGCACACATCTTTAAATTATGGGAGCCTGAGCAAGACAGATGCTCTTATCACATGAGAGAAGAACAGTGAGATAACTGTGATCGAGGTCATATTTAACAAGTTTACAGTTGTTTGTTTAAATGTTGTTCACATTGGCAGTATGAATGCTTTTATTTCCCAACTAATAACATGTGAACTTATGTGAGCAGTTAATTATGTAAACATTCAAACTTTGTTTAACAAAATCCTCTTTTTACAATTAAAATGAACCACCGGCTAAAACATTCAGCTGTGAGTTGCCCTCACCCTGTTCGATTCGATACTAAGGTAGATGTACTGTAATTCAAGGAAAAGCTTTTCTCTTTAGTGAGTATTGCTTGTTGCAGTGGCGATTACAACAGAAGTTATAGATGGTGGAGGGGCGGATGGTGGATACAATACAGCCCATCCCCTTTCAGTACAAGGGCAGGGCTTTACGCCCAGGTCAGCTGACAGTGCAGACCTTGTCTTGAAACTCATGAGCTTTGATTTGATGTACTCTACAGTATTTAGCCACCAAAAGTATGGAAAATCTATTTGCATGGTTCTTTGTTCAAATAAGTCAACTGGAAACAACATATAAGCAAGTACATGTAAGACCCTTTAATTGGATAGTTAGCTGCAGCCAATAAAATCTCCCAGTGAGTTGCTACTTTTGTCTCAGATCATGAATTTTGAGCAAACGTGATGACATTGTGCTGTCTCCTTGAACTTCTGCAGTTGTTGATTGGTCAAAATAGACTTGGGCTTTCTGCACAAAGAGTGTGTTTATTTTTTTCATCTGTAGAGTCTCACAGCACTATTCTCTGTCTGTGCAGGTGTCTAAATCATCTCTACCACATCATCATCATGTCCCAGGGTTTTATGAGACTGTGTTGGTTCAGTCAGCTACCTCTTTTGTTTAGAATTGAACTGCAGAGAGCAAATGTACAGGGCTGTATACAGTATGCATCAACACAGACAGTCAGCCTCAAACACAAACACACACACAGCTTTTCTGTATCCACTCTGCTGTGGGATGTTTATACTCAAATCTAAATTGCCCAGCTGTGTCCTAAATGCTCCACCAGCTTTATTAAACACACACAAAACAGTTATTATGCATCCCTTCGCACAACCTGTATAGCACACACATACAGTCAAAACAGAAAAAGTGATTGAGAAAGGATGAGATAATTATAATTCATAAAGGATGATGAGAGATTTTCAGCATGTATGGGGGCAGCAAGAGGATGAGTGGATAGCAGGTCGATTACATTGAGAAAGTAAGTGTTACAATGGGATCAATTGCTGAGAAATCCATTGGTGTCATTTCAAGGAACTGCATGGTTTTAATCAAGATCCAACTTAAATGTCAGCACTTTGATCAACAAGAAATCAACAATCTGGCCCAGTGAATTAAACCAGTACTGCTGAAAAACAAGGTCATAGCATCTGTATTATCCACCTTACATTTTGCGATGGAAGTTCAGGTGTAAGAAGCATCCACCACAGCACACCACAAATGTCAACATTATTCTATTTAGGGCATGATAACAATAATCCTTAATGGAACAAGGATTCTTAAAATTACTACTAAATCTCCTCAGAAAAAGCAATTCAGTCTCTTACATTCAATAGAAATACTGCAGCTTAAAGCAATTGCTCTTTGACTTCACCACTAAGCTGTGATGGTAGCTGTTAATGTCTAAATAAATGCCAATTATTAAGTGATAACGTTAAGAGTAGATTTACACACTGTTTCTGTAAAACCAAAATAAACATCAACAGAATACTTTACGAAAACAGCAAAATGTTGTGTATCTACGCTCACTGTATATGCTGTAAATAGACAATAGTAGAGAGTAGACTCATTACTGAGTTTGTCTCAAGCATAATGAGTATCAGTGTGTAAACCCCACCTCACTACCACACTCCCGCCAAGATCAATAGCTTATGCAACTTATATTTATATTACATTTAGATCTTTCCCCTGCTTTGTCTCTATGTTTGACCAGATGTATAATGGCTGGGAATAAGGGACTGCACGAAGGTGTCTAGCCCTTAACTATGGTATTTGTCTCTTAAACAGGACATAGATGGGTGGCACCATTGTGTAATGGTTAGCATTGTCACCTCACAGCAAAACAGTTTGGGGTTTGACCCCTGGGGCCTTTCTACATACAGTTTGCATGTTCTCCCTGTGCTTGAGTGGGTTTTCTCCAGGTACCACAGCTTCCTCCCCATTGCAAAGACTAAAGTTTGGCTGATTGGTGACTCCAAATTGCCCAAAGTGTGAGTCTGAGTGTTTGTCTGTCTCTATGTGTTAGTTTTCTCACAAAGTCAGCTAGAATTGGCTCAACCCCCCCTGCTACCCTTGATAGGATAAGTGGTATAGAAAACGAATGGGGGGGCAACATGGAGGTGAGAGGCTCCTAATGTTGATTTATCACTAACAGTATCTGTGTAGCCTTTTTATATCATACCCTTGCTGGCTTGAAGACGTTGGCAATTTTAGCAAACTGAGCACCGGTGTCACCAGTGTAATTAAAATGTCTTCCTCTCCTTCCACTCCTCTGTTGCCTTTGCTTGTTGTCACAGCACAACAAACAAACATATTAGCCATTGTTTCTAATAATGGACTTACTGTATGTGTTGTCATACCTGCTGAGATAAATACATGCTTGTGATTGGAGCCTATGGTGTGCAGATGTAGATTCGTGTTCAAAATCTAATTTGTTTGTTTAACCACAGCAGGGTAAATGGCTGATCATTTATTGACACTTGTTTTAGCTCTTTTAACAATAGAACTATGCATGTATTGTTATCTCAACACAGTAAGTGCAAACAACAACCCCCTGCTCATTTCACACCTTGATTTTTGCTTTATTACCTTGATTACTCTTACAGGTAGAAAATATTAAATACGATCCTGTAAGAGTTTGGTTTGGTGTTCCTGAAGGCACCAGTGGTGTTTATGTTTATGTTGAACCCATTTTTCACACTTTTTTTTATAGCCGATCATTGTAACTGTAATTCACCACAAAAATGAAGCACACGCAGCAGATCTGTGATTATATGCTACACTACATAGATCAGAGCTCGCAGCCAACTGTGTCAAATAACAAGAGCTGTTTGTTGGTTAAATGTTAATGTATTCTGGAACTGATTGTGCCTGTTGCTTAAGCTATGAAGCAGAAAATAACTTTGGATTTCTCAGTAATGTCTCATGTAAGAGGTGGGTACAAGGGCAAAGAGGACAGAGAGAAGAAAAGAGATGAGGAAAGCTGATCCAGTTTATCCACAATACTGGGCATGACTGGTTCACATCACTAAGTTATTGTGTCAGAGATGCTCTGCAGAAACACCGTAAAAAGCAGTACAGATGTGAGTTTACAGTCATATTACGTTTAAGATATAATAACGCATCAGCTGTCTGCCACAGATACAACCATACATGCCAAACATGTTTTCATTTAAATGTATTGTCATTTTCTTTGCTGTCACTTATTTATTTTACAAGCAGAAATCACTGAATTCAACAGACCAGGTCCAACAATTTCTTTTAGGCAGTTTCCCCTGTCATCTGGCAGCAATACAGTGTTTGTCCCCTGTATGGATGTAGGTGACTTCACCTTCGTCAGCTTTGTGTTTTGACAGTGTCTTATGCGTTTTAATGCAGTCTCGAGTGTGATGTGAATTTGAATGAGACATATACAAAGACTCAGCTGTCAGTGAGAGAATGATGCAGACTGACAGAGAGATGATTTAAGTCTATCGCCAACTGTTCCCTTTCAAGTCAGCTCTCGATTGTCACACACACACACCAGTTCCTTTTCTTTGAGTGACTAGAATCAGCGATGGTCATTGCATTTTAAATGACCCCTCCCCCACTCAAGATCCACTGCCCACAGTGCTGGTCTGCTGAATATAGAATCATAGTTCATTACAGGACACTGTGTTCTTATTTCTGACTTAAATTAGACAAATGAATTAATATCAAAATCTCAAAAGAACTGCTGAAACTGGCCAAAATGTTAAAAAAAAAAATAGACATAGCATTTCTTCACACCAGTTGTTGGAGCGAAATATTTATGTATGTGCATTATACACCAGCATAAGACAGGAACACAGATCTACATATTATTTGTGTGTAGTGTCCGAGTGTCTTGTTCTCCATTATTTTGTTTTTTTATTTGGTGTTGCCTGACAGCTGTGCAGCACTTCATAGCACATGCATATGAGGTGGAAGCAGACACACATGCAGACTCACACATGCAGACGCACACTCCAGACAACTGTCTGAGTTTGTCAAGGTCACATTTTTTAGATAGTGTCCTTTGCCTCATGGTGTCTAGTGTCTATCAGAGTCTCTAATTAAACCATTCATTTGAAAGATTTAAAGTAACAGTTTGGCATATCAGTGAATGTTTTCCAAATCTTTGTTTCCAGCTATCACAAAAGGCAGTTGTGCCTCGTACAAAAAGTTAGTCTCTTGAAATGTGTGTGAAATAAATCATGCATATGTATTTAATCCATTTAACACAAGCAGGGAGTCATCAAGTCAACAAAAACTGCTCTTGTTTTGAATTTGTCTCAGGCAGACAGTTCAGCAGTTGATGCTAAATTAAAACTATTTTCTACAAAACCTATACTTATTACATCTGAAAAAAAAGAAAATCTGAATTGATATAAAAGTCAATTAAAAATGTTGCATGCAGTGTGTTTACATAGAATAGCTGGTAACCTTGGCTTGTTATACAGGCCCAACCCCCAAAATGCAACCAGAACAGGTCCTCAGCACAATCAAGTTATGATGAAACTTAAATTTCTCATTTTGGGTCATGAGCAGCATTTTGACCCGTGAACTGTCCGAGTCTTTCCTCCCCAGCACACCTGGTTCAACAGTTCACTGCCTCTGAGTGGATGGCTGCTGCTGATGCTGCAGATGTGATAAGTCAGTCTAGCAAGACAGTCTGGATGTTTCTGCCTTGTTAGTTTCAGAGTACAATGGGAACCTGAAATGAGAGTGCTCACTGTGCATACTATCATTCTGTTGGATTTCTGATCTGAATCCTCTGGCATTTGTGCTGTATGGAAAACATGTTTGAACACAGCTAGTTTTGTATGATGAAAATCCAAGCATTATCTGCACTTATCTTTTAATAATAACTTTTTCCAATTAATGATTAGTGTATATATAATATAGTATAGTGTATAGTGTATATAATAGTGCATTTGACTTACAGTTTGCTTATTACAGGTTTAACACAAATGCATTTTTTCTCCTTTTGATATACGTGTGAAAACACCTTGTTGCTGCACATCTGTGTCCACACTAAAATGTCAAAGAGAGATGGAGGAACATGATCTATTTTACCCTCTCCTCTCTCAGCTGCTCTCTCTTCAGCAAGAGTTAAACCTTCAATCTGTAGCCTCCTACTCTCCTTTTTTACACACATTGTGTTTGATTAAAGCTGAGCACACAGTTTGTATTTGCTGACAGGTTCTTCTATTTTTGCAGACAACAGTACAAATATTTAATTTTGACTCATACATGTTATGCGATTATCTTGCCATGAGCTGGTTGCTAAGTGTCAGTAGTCAATTGATGTCAAATGAGGTGGATAGAAATCTCCAGAGGTTTTGGAAGTCGATATGCACATGCAATCATACCTAGCTTACAATGATCTGTAGTAATGATGAGACACTCAAATAAAAGTATATCTGGATCCCTGAATGTTATGTTGAAGAAAAATATTAAAAAATAATTTTTGCTTTTTCGCTCTGGGAGATAAATTGTGCTTTCGAAGAATAGCACATTTTGCAGTTTTATGTTGTGACTTCAGTTTACCTGATATTTGTTCATACTGCCACAGCATGATAAAAAAAATCATAAATAAGCTGGTTTAGGCTTACACACATACCGAATTTGGGGCTGTGTCTTGGCAAAAAAGTAAATTCTGCACAACCTGTGGTGATTAAAGAACTGGTCCTGTACCACGTCCAGCTGGCTCTGTTTTCATGTTGTGTCATTTCCACCTGCTGCTGATGTCCACCTGCTTTAAAGGATGTGCTTGGGAATCTCAGTTCCTAATTTTATTTCTTTCCTAAATAAACTGCATAAAGATTGTAGATTTCCTGATATTCCTGTGCACATTCATTAACTGCTGTATTAAGCACCATGCTTATAAAATAAGTGTAAATACTGTATTTCCTAACAAGTTCCAAATACTCTAAGTAGACGATATGGTGTAATAACAAACTCAGCGACTGGTTAAATTGCCATCTATCAACTTTTGTGAGTACTTATGTTAGTTTACAGTATGTACTCTGTGGGCAAAATTTTGTCTACAGTATGTTGCTGCCATGTCCTTACAATTTCTATGTTTTATTTAATGTATTTATTTAATTTCTACAATTTAAGAAGTAGTGTGGGGTCATGGTGTGTATGTTGGATAGCATATCGAAGCTGAAGGACCAGTCACTGGGTATGTGTATGTCTTAAACTGACATCCTCAAAAAAAAACAAAAAAAAAAAAATTACAAAAAAATATTATAAGCCGTGTTTTATTTTTAAGGGCAAATACAGAAAGAACATCAGCAAAGATTTCAAAACAAGGAACAGTAAAGAATGAATCTTATAATGGATCCTTTGGCGAGCACGTAAATGTACTGTTTTTACCATCTGCCATTTCCTTAACTCTGTGATGTCATCAGACTGGGACGGCCTGGGGTGGACTGCTACTGTCATCATGAGAGCGGATCAGCTGTTCTTCAATTGCAGTTCCTCATCAATGAGGTAAGCCTGACCAGATCTTGTCATTAATCAGAGGCCTGAAGTGACAGCTTGAATTTTTAGAATCAAAAGACACGGTATCAACAGCTTTGGATCCAATTCAGTGCAGTAAAGTGACCCTTTTGTATTTTGCTCATCATCATAGTGATAATGACAATTACTCTGTAAACAGCATGGCCCTTTTTATGTCTGAATAATTTCTGAACAAGACAATTGAATTGAGTAGATATTGTACTGAAGTGGGATAATGACTCTGTAGCCACAGAGACAATATTTGTCTGTAGCATATTTGTTACTAACAAACATTTATTGCACATTTATTGTTATTTATTTTATGAAGAATAATAATGATGAAATATAATGAAAAGAAATAAATAACCCTGGGTTTGTCCTTTAACCCGCACTGAGAATATTTTTGCTAACTGTAATAAATAGAGAAGAGCTCTGTTGAAACCACTTTGTGGAAAAAGAAAACATGCTACTAGAAATCAAAGATGAAGATCAGAGAAATGTGGTCTTGAAAATGGGACGTGATTGTTGTACCTTGCATGAAAGAAGAATTCAATTTCACACTATTGTTCTTATTTTTGGCTGTAGATGCTTTTGTTTACTAATTCACTGGATGCACAATATTTTCATTTGATGAGGAGTGTGTTAAACTTAATAGTGTTTCGTTTATGTGGGGAAGCTGATGACATAGCACAGAACAGCAGGAGACAAAATGCTATATAATAAACTATTTAAATAAAGGGATCATCATGATCATTACTTACTTAAGGACATATCATTCTTTCCTGTCTGCCTTTCAACCTATTTTCTCCTCAGTGCTCGGTGTTTTGATATTAGACCGGGCCTGTGCAGTCCGACACATGGCGTCTGCTGGTTGATTTTAGGACATTAACAACAAGCTTTGTCAGTGCTCTGCAATTTGATGCCATATTTTGTGTACTAACAGAATACTGTAGATTTATTAGAAAAAGAGGGGTTCTCGAGTTAAAGAGCAGAATCCAGGTCACATAGGTCTCGAATACAAAGCACTCGCTCTGTGATTCTCTTTCTTGTTTCTCCTTTATTCTGCTCTAGTTTACACATGCTTCTTGCCTCTCTGCTTTTTTATTATTTTTTTTTCACCCACTCTATTTCTTTGTAAGCCCACTGGCTGTTTCAGCCCACTTCTCCATCACTCATTGGCCTACTTGTGACATGTCTGACGCAAATGGAGGTGGATGGGCCTGTACTGGGGCATGTGTGTGTTTGTGTGTATGTTTGTGTGCCATTGTCACAGTTTTGTTGGTTCATATTTGCTTGACAGAATTTCATTACATGTGTGTGTGTGGTCTGTCTTATATGAATGTGCCCTCACGCTGACTACTGTAGGTCTTCCAATCATTTGATAGAGTGACTAATAGCAGTGCTGTATGTCAGTGCTCTCGGATTCAGTGTGTGGGCTGTTGGCCGCCCTGCTAATGGCTTACTTGCATATTCAGGCTGGCCTCTTGACATTCAGTGAGGTGTAATGCCTTATTCCTATTAGATGTATGAACCCACAAAAGAGGCCACTTCATGCAAGTATCTGCAAATGATGAGCTTTGGCAGGTATTAAGTGTATCGTTCTACTTTATATCAAACAAAGCCAGTCCATTTGGCACATCAAGTTGTCAACTGTTCTATTATATAGTCATAATCTCCTAACATTTTATCCTAAACACTCTCTCTTATTGTTTTAAAAATAAAAAATATTTTTTTTATGTCACTGTGGTTGTGGAAGATATAAATAGGCTAATTATTATATTTGTTTGCCTCTTCTGGATTTATTATTTTCACTTGATGAATATACATCTCAAGAAGCTAAGAGTGCTACTGATATCAGATGGTAGTGGTGGGTGAAGAGTGGGGGGTGGGGGGAGGACTGCTGCATTGCTGGACTGAAGAATGGGTTAGTAGAAACACTGTAGAAAGGTACAGACTGATAAACTGATAAAGGGGATGAGATATTTTATTTTTTATTTTTCTGAGACAAGAAAAATTGTTTAATGGAGAAACAGCTTTAAGACCATAGTCTTTAAGTCAGGATCCTAATAGGTTCATGTTCAGTCTTGAATTTTATTTTCTTCAAGAAAGGTGGCAGCAGAGATGGATGGTGAGGCTCAGGGGGAAGACAGATGGAATAGATACTAACACATCCAGGTGGCCGGATATACAGCTCATTAGCCTTTAACATGACCCAAAGTAACTCGAGTTAGGAGAATTAAATTAGCATAATGCAGCTGACGAATTGAGGTTGAGTAATACCTGCAAATCTATGTTGTCTCCATTTAGCTTCATAGCATAAGCTCTTTGCTGAGTTAGATGTATTATATACACTCCAACCTGCAAGCACACAGCTCATTAAGTCAAAGTGTTTTTCATTACTTTTAGTGTAATCTAGTCAACAGTACTGCCACAAGTTTGCTAGGTTTCCTTCATCAATACAATATACAATATACTGTCAATACTTAAGAATATACAACTGTAAGTAGAAAGTAACAAGAAAAACAAATAGCTTGACTGAGTGCAATAAATCTAAGGCAGAATGGCAATAAGCAAATGATATATGATGATATAAGTAATGAGCAGCTCCATATCAGATCTGGTAAAACTCTGTTCCCTAGTCAAGAACAAATGCATAAATAATGAGAAAAACCAACACGTAATGAGACATGCTAATTCAAATGAGATTTATATAAGATATGGTGAGAACAACCCAACTCAAAGTTCTTCATGAACATTTGCACATTTATAATGATGTAGCTATTAATGGGAAAGTAATAATTCTTTACGATTTTGAATACATTCAATCCCACCAGGGTGCAGTCATTTTACATGACAAGAAAGAGAAGAGGCAAACTGAAAGGAAAACTCTTTTTAAAGTAAGATGGAAAAAAAAATGAAAACAGAATCATATCTGGTATCAGTTGTTCTAATTTTCTGAGCATGCCAGATAATCATCAGCACATCCCCCATCAGTCAAATCTGATATGGATAAGCAGCGACATAATCTTTTTTTTATGTAGACAGTGAGAGGGTGTCAGAAAAAATAGTAGGCAGAAAAGGCTCATATTATTATGTTGTTCTTTAGGAAGATAAATGAACAGGGTTTGATTGCTCACTTTGGAAATAGGTTTTGGAGAAGTAATTGTCACATGACAAAGCCAGATGTAAGAATCACACTGAAGAGTTAAACTTACCATTTATTTCCAAGTTGGGTAGGAGTGAGAGAGTTTTTACCAGACAACACCTCTGATAAAATGAATACTGCAATGAGTTTTTGAATCACAAACATTTAACAACTGTGTTTTTTTTCTGAAAATGTCTGCACACATAGTGTCGGTCAACTAAATGTCACTGTGTAATGCTCTATTAGTTTAATACTCCATTAGTCCTTAGACGCTGCAAATGTTTTGGCTGTGTAAAGTGACTGATTCAATGAGTAAAAGTAAAACATTCACCAATGTGGAAATCAGTGGAAAGCAATGTTTTCATCCTCCCTTGCACTGTACAGTCTGTAATCCCATGATTAAGTTTGTAATCTAAAGCTAATTCTCCCTGGGCTCCAGTCTTCACAGTGACGCCCTGGTAGCAAAGCCGCATTGGGAGTTTCAAGGTAATTACAATTTGCCATCCTCAGAATTTGGGCTGGATCCAGCTGGCTTCGTTTGAAAATGATTTGTCATTTTTCTCTTTCATCCAATTTCACATGATGTGTATGTGTGTTAGTAGTTGGACTTTAGAGTAAATATAGCATTAGTCTTTTTATGAATTATTTCATGAGCATTCCTCTTTCCACAGACTTAACCGGCATCTCCTAGTTGTTTCCATTTGACTAATTTAGCTCTGACACGTACTTGAGACACTATGTACTTACCTCATGTTATAGCGACCAAGTGTAAATACACTGTTTGGATGTTCAGCTCTTAATGTGTCTTACTCTTACCTCTGCATCCCTGAAATGATTCTGTACTGATATTTCTTTATTTGTTTTGTTGTTTTTGTGTGCATTAGGGGGCGCTGGTCACAGCCTGTGCAGATGACACACTACACTTGTGGAATCTGCGTCAGAGGCGGCCAGCTATCCTGCATTCACTCAAATTCAACAGAGAGAGGTAAGCATAGATTCTGCTAAATAAAAAACACACACACACATATCAGGGACACACATTCACACAATATGCAAAGACGCACCACACACCTTCTTCTAGCTAAAGATGAACTTGACTGCCCCAGGTTAGAATTTTCAATTGCTTGTAATGGATATTATTGTCTTTAACACCACTCTCAATGACAACACCCACCAAAATGTGTATATATGTAGTCTGGGGAGAGGGATGAGCTGCACATTATGCCCAGTCATCTTCTGCATCTTGACCGCTGAGCCTCCCAAAGAATTAACCCTTATTTAACAAATGTTTTCCTTAGAGAGCTCTTTCAGAAATCACTGTTGCCACTAGACAGTGCCCTCTGTGCTCCAGAAAGATCCCCTACCCACACCACATCTCAGAGCACCCAGAGTTCTATCTAACAGAAAGACACAGTTAATCTGCTCAGTCTGAATGATGGTGAAGCAGATTACTATGAGGATAACGCTGTCTCTACTCTCCTGCGTCTGACTGTAATGTTTTTTCACACCGTCTGATAAACCTGAGAGACAAAAGCTACTGACTGGAACACTCTCTTCCATCTCAGCTGGTGACCCCAACTAGCTTCTGCAACATCCTCCACCACCACCACCCCAGGCTGTGAGAGATGACATCCCAGCGGTTATAAGGCACCTGAATCCATCACTTTATATGTTGCCACCCAAACCCTTGAGCCACGTACCCTAGTTTTCACATGGTTGTTTTGAATTGGCAATAGCAGAGAGAGATAAACGGATATTGCTTATGGCAGCTCAGTTAGCCTGGGCTTGATGGTCTAATTTCTGTTACCAGGGATTAAATATAAAACTTGCAGAGGGGTGTGAAATGAACGTTTATTTCATTGTTGGTGTTCGCCACATGTAGCATGAGTGTGAATGTGTATAAGCTCCCTTTCTGGGACTGCCTCTGGTGATTCCATATGTGGCACCACAGGTCAGGCTTTTCCCTAACGTGACCTCTGCTAAGTCCTGACTGAGTGGCTGTGGGAATGCTAGACCCAGAAAGTGTAGCTGAAGTTTAGAAGACTCTGAAAACCTCGTGTGTTTGGTTCCAATTTAAAAATTGAATGGGCATTACATTTTTTCAAACTGGGATAATTTCATTAACCTGCAGTATCCCCTACTCTTTCTTAGAGCAGATGTCAAGTCTTCCTTGTTCGTGCTCCCCTGTTGTTGATTTCTGTATCATACTCTACCTCCAGCTGAAGAATCAGTGGTACACCCTCAGCCAGCTGCTTCTTTCAGTCAATCAGCCGTCTCATTTGCTGCTTTGTGTTATATAAGGCCATCCTTTCTTCTGTAGAATAGCTCTCTGAGATGCAGGGGTAACTGAGGGTTTGGCTAAACTTTAATAGCCAACAATGGCCTCTAAATGTTGATTCTGTTTTGGGAATTTTTTCTTTCTTTCGCGAAATGGGGCTTTCCAAAAGCATCGAGGCTTTGCAGCCAATTTTATCACAGAAAGATTCATTAATCAAAGCCTAAACCATGTCTTGGTAATTAGAAACACTGGCATAATACCTGACTCGCTGTAGTACTTTGTGCTACTGCTGTTTTGTTTTTTTTTGTATCAAGTTACTACATATATTATATAGATATGACTTGGTATGACTATTAGTCATACAGATAGATTGATAGACCTCAATGGTCCCATCTCTACCTGACACAGAAGTGGCTCAGAGGATAATAGTGCCTTTGGTTGTGCCAAACGGGTGCAATTTTCTCCACCAACTTTTTCAGAAGCAGGTTGCTCATTCTGTGAGTGTCCACTGTAGTGGTTTTAACTATCCAGAGCACACAGCCACAGTCTGCCATTTCTGTCTACAGGGGAAAATAGCAAGTCATTGGTGTTTTTTAAAGGGAGCAGAGATCCTCTTCAGTCTTGTCAGCATTTATTGAGATCTTGTTTTCTACTGTTTTATGGCAGGCCTTACAAGTGTTCGGGTCTGTCTTATCTCTGTAAAATACTGAATTTTTTGGCATTGTACCTGTCTTTGCTCTGGGTACAGCTAGATGTACCTAGCTAGATGTCGAGGAACATGACAGTGCAGTTGTTTTGCAACACAACTGCATTGTAGATAGAGTAGACATTTTCACAGACCTTATATAGGATCAGTTGGTTGGGTGTTTGGCTCTTGATTGACTCATTCAGCAAAGTGTTAAGACACAGTAGAGTATTGTACTGTAGGAAAGTTTTGTATGCATGCAAGAAATAAGGCTTCATTTAACCTTTAATCTAGGTATTTTCAAATGTTTTTTTTTTCCAAAACAGTGTCCTCTCATATAATGCTATTAAACTAGATTATAATCCAGATTAGTAATAACAATTATCTAATAGCAAAGTATAACTCTTTACTTAAAGTTTTGTTCAGGAACTGCCATATCCAAAGCAACACTCTCTTACTCTCTTATTCACTGATAGCAAGACAGCTTAGGGATGCTAGCTGAAATTGTTGGGGGGGGGTGGTTGTGGTGTTTTTGTTGGGGTGGGTTTGTGGGGGGTTTGGGTGTGGGGGTGTGTGTGGGTGGTGGGTTTATGCTGGGGTGGTTTTTTGGTTGTTGTTTGTGGTGTTGGTTGTTTTTGTGGGGTGGTGGTGGGTTTTGGGGTGTGGGGTTGGTGGGGTTTGGTTGTGGTTGTGGGGGTGTTTGTGTGGGGTGTTTGTTGGGTTGGGGGGGGGTGGGTGTGTGTGGTTGGGGGGTGGTTGTGGGGGTGTTTTTTGGGTTGTGTTTGGTGTGGTGGTTTTTGGGGTTTGTTTGGGGTGTTTGGGTGGTTGGGGTTTGTTTTTATTTTTTTTGTTGGGTTGTTTGGGTGTTTGGTGTTTGGGTGTGGGGTTGGGGGGTTTTTGGTTGGTGGGGGGTGTTGTGTGGGGGTATTTGTGGGGTGGTGGTTTTTGTTTGTGGTTTTTGGTGTGTTTTGGTTAGGTGGGTGTTTTTGTTTGGGTTGTGGTGTTTGAATGAAGTTAATATATGTATAAAAGATGTTTTCACAGTATTTTTTGCTCATTGGTGTACGGTTATTTTATTATACACACACACACACACACACACACACATATATATATATATATATATATATATATATATATATACATATATTATACAGTTATTTGTATACAGTTATTCATTACAAGTAAAAGTTCATTTTCACCTCATGGCACAGACGACAAGGACATTTCCTGAATCTGACTGGATTCTGACTGAATGTGATGAATATAACTGCACATGAAATGCAATATTTCATTTTTCCATCAAAATTTTCTTTATTCATTAAAAAATAAAATGTTAATACAAGTGTTACATTTACTGATTAGATGACCCCCCGTTTGCTATTACAAGTCAAGGTCTTTGTCATAGATCATGTTTTCTCTACGGAAACTTTCTATCTGAAGAGAGCAATAAGTTTTGAGACAGAAGAATGTGCCAATCCTGCTATAAAAAAAGCAAATCATAAAACTTGACCAGGGGATTTTAATAATCCAACACTGCCCTAAGGGATAATGGGCTGGGAGACTTTGTCAAATCCACGTAGCTGTCTGCAAGCTGTTAAGGAGAAATCTTGGTGTTACTGTAATACATTGACAGACTTCAAATCATTATCAGTGTGTGTGACAACAGATTTTCAGGAATTTTCTTAAACCAGTGACTTCTAAATGGAGGAACTCAGGAGCCTTATAATCCTTAAACGTTTCTGCTGCTTTTCCTGTTTCCACTGTAAACAAATGTATACTAACATCTGCTGGTGGCTGAACTTGTTTCAACATGACATCTTGGCTTGCCAGGTTCAATTCAATTCAAGTTTATTTGTATAGTGCCAAATCACAGATCAATCATCTCAAGGCACTTTACAAAAAAACAAAAAAAACCCCAACAAATCCCTTATGAGCAAGCACTTGGTGAAAGTGGAGAGGAAAAACTCCCTTTAATAGAAGAAAAAACCTCCAGCAGAACCAGGCTCAGTTTGGGCGGCCATCTGCCTCGACCGGTTGGGGTGAGTGGATAGAGGAGAGAGAAAAGAACAGCAACAATAAACAACAAATAGACACTGCAGGTTGGTGGGACCAGTAACTGCACATCAGCGATATACAGCCAGAGGACCAGGGACACCTGCAGAAGGTACAGAGAGAGAGAGCAGAGAGAGAGGGAGAGAACACAAACTAGGGGAGAGAGAGAGCACAAGGTTAGTGACATTCAATGGTGGAATATACATGTGAGGGGGGAGGAGAGGAAGAGAAGGGAAGGGAGGGGAGGAGAGGGAAAGGTTAGGGTAGAGGGGCTCAGTGCACCGATGGTCCACGAGCAGTCTAGGCATATAGCAGCATAACTAAGGGATGGTTCAGAGTTGCCTGAAGCCAGCCCTAACTATATGCTTTGTCAAAGAGGAAGGTTTTAAGTCTAGCCTTAAAAGTACAGAAAGTGTCTGCCTCTTGAACCCAGACTGGGAGCTGGTTCCACAGGAGAGGAGCTTGATAGCTAAAGGCTCTGCCTCCCATTCCACTTTTGGAAACTCTGGGAACCACAAGTAAACCTGCACTCTAAAAGCGAAGTGCTCTGTTGGGATAATATGGTACGATGAGGTCTTTAAGGTATGAAGGAGCTTGATCATGAAGGGATTTGTATGTGAGAAGAAGGATTTTAAATTCTATTCTGTATTTCACAGGGAGCCAATGAAGAGAAGCTAATATAGGAGAAATATGATCTCTCTTGCTAGTTCCTGTCAGGACTCTGGCTGCAGCATTCTGGATTAACTGGAGGCTTTTTATGGAGATACTGGGACATCCAGATAGTAATGAGTTAGAGTAATCTAGCCTTGAGGCAACAAATGCATGGACTAGTTTTTCTGCATCATTTTGAGACAGGATGTTCCTAATTTTGGCAATGTTGAGCAAGTGAAAGAAGGCATTTCTAAAGACTTGTTTAAAGGGTGAGTTAAAGGACATGCCCAGGTCAAAAATAACTCCAAGGTTTTTCACAGTAGTGCTGGAGGCCAGGGCTATGCCATCTAAAGTAGCTATAATTTTAGGAAAGTATTTCTGAAGTTTTTAGATCTAAATACAATAACTTCTATTTTCTCTGAATTTAAAAGTAGAAAGTTACTGGTCATCCAGGCCTTTATGTTAGTTAAACACATTTGAAGTCTGGTTAACTGGTTTGTGTTATCAGGTTTCATAGATAGATAGATACAGCTGAGTGTCATCTGCATAGCAGTGGTAACGGAAGCATGTACAGGGTGAACAGAATCGGTCCCAGCACAGAACCTTGTGGAACTCCATAACTAACTTTTGTGCACGTGGAAGGTTCATCATGGACATGAACAAACTTGAACCTGTCCGATAAATAGGACTGGAACCATTTTATTGCTGTTCCTCTGATACCAGTCACATGCTCCAGTCTTTGTAATAGGATGTTGTGGTCAATAGTGTCAAATGCAGCTCTAGGTCTAGGAGGACAAGTATAGAAACAAGTCCATTTTCTGAGGCTAAGAGAAGATCGTTGGTGACTTTTAACAGTGCTGTTTCTGTACTATAATGTGCTCTAAATCCTGATTGAAAATCTTCAAATAGTTCATTCCTGTGTAAGTGGTCTGATAGCTGCTTAGCAACAGCTTTTTCAAGGATTTTCGAAATAAATGGTAGGTTGGATATTGGTCTATAATTAGCCAAGACTCCTGGGTCAAGACTAGGCTTTTTGAGTAAAGGTTTGATTACTGCAGTCTTAAAGGCCTGTGGTACATAGCCTGATACTAGAGATAAATTTACCAAGTCTAATAAAGATGAGTTAATTAATGGCAGGGTGTCTTTAAGCAATCTAGTCAGGATGGGGTCCAAGAGACACGTTGATTTAGATGAAGCAACTACTGATGTGAATTCAGAGAGATCTATGGGAGAGAAGCAGTCTAAACATAACTGAGGTCTTACAGATGATTCAAGAGCTACTGTAGTAGAAAATTCATTTATTGCAGGTATAGGAAGCATCTGATGAATTTTATCTCTAATAGTTGTGATTTTATTTGTAAAGAAACTCAAAGTTATCACTGCTGAGACCTAAGGGACCACTGGGCTCAACAGAGCTGTGACTTTTTGTCAGCCTGGCTTCAGTGCTGAAAAGAAACCTGGGATTGTTCTTATTTTCCTCTATTAGTGATGAATAGTATGCAGTTCTGGCTTTATGGAGAGCTTTTTTATATGTTAATAGATTGTTTTTCCAGGCTAGATAAGATTCCTCTAAATTTGTGGAACGCCACTTCCTTTCCAGCCTTCGTGATGCCTCCTTTAACCCTCTGGGGTCGACACACGCGCCGGCGCGTTTTGACGCATCTTTTTCTGATAAGGCCGAAGCAAACTTAAATTACTCCGTCAATTCTGATCGTACAGATAAAAGAAATATATCATTCAAATCTGTAAAGGGTCTAGTTTGTAAAGGGTCTTTAGACATTAATATGTTTAAAAAACACTGAAAAAAGCACAAATGTCAGGACAGGTCAAAATTTGTCCAGGCCCCAAAAACCCCCTCAGACCCCGGAGGGTTAAGGTACGAATATGTAAACTGTACCATGGAGCTAATCTCCTCTGATTCACTAACTTCTTTTTCAGAGGGGCCACAGTATCAAGTTTTTCACACAGTGAGGCTACAGCACTGTCAACAATATGATCAATTTGGTAACGAATGGGATTGAGGCAGCTGCCCTCCACTGTGTTGGCACATGGCATAGATGTACATAAAGATGGAATCATTTTCTTAAATTTATTAACAGCATTTTCAGATAAGCATCTATTGTAGTGGAATTTTCTTCCAAACGCTGTATGATCCATCATCTTAAATTCAAAAGTTATTAAAGAATGATCTGACAAAACAGGATTTTGGGGAAAAACTATTAGATGTTCAATTTTGATGCCATAGGTCAGAACAAGGTCAAGAGTGTGATTGAAACAGTGGGAGGGTTTATTAACATTTTGAGTGAAACCAGTTGACTTTAATATTGAATTAACCTGTTAGTCTTACCCCAGAGCGGATCCGCTCCGATTTTTGTATGTCCAGATATGCCTCAAAAGATTGTCGGAAAATGTGTATACAGTCTAAAAAATTTTATGTCTAATAAAACCTTAAAGTCTCACGATTCAAATGACATAAAGCAATTTTGGATTGAATAATCACAGCGACTACAGTTTCTTAATATTTAAACAAAAGTACAAATACAGTACAATACGCTGTTCCTTACATTTCTGTCGCATTAGTTCATATGTGTACTCAAATATAGAGTGTCGCATATCTTTTTGTTCGTTAGAATCCATAGAACAAATTGCACCCATGTTTTAGTTCAAAAAGAAGTAATATTGTACAGTAAATCCATGAATCCATCGTCCTCCTCATAATAAGCCGTAAACCGCTTCGATTTACGGCTGTTTTGTCAGTTTATTCAATAAAGTTTTGACAAGTTTCTGTGAATCACATGATGCCTCAATCAAACGTGTTGTTACGTTTCACAGCGTAACTAACGGTAAAACCAATAGAATTCACATCCTCAGAGAAAATCCCAGTCAGGGGGCATAGTCTAACTTCGATTGACAGGAGAATTAGCCAGTCAAATTGTTCGTGAATGGTGACAGACGCATCTTGTAGCCAATGATGAGACCTTTAAACCGACATACGGGAAGTCGTGCCAGATGGTGCAACAGTGAGCTTTAACGCAGCCCCTCCTTACTGTAAATGTTGCCTAGACAACACTGGGCAGGCAGCGCTCGACGCTAGAGGGGGAGGGGAGTCATGTTTCACATTTTACAGCGCGCCGATAGAAAACTGGGACGCTTTTGCTTCAAACGGCACAGAGGCCGTCAATATAACTCTTAAAATGTAAGAACAACAGCTAGTTTAATTTAGCTATGTGTTTTTCAGCCATTTGCAAAAAAGGGGGCGGGGTAGACAACAGGCAGAGCCTATTATTTTCAATGTTGAATGTGTCATGTGTCGGGGTTATAGTTAAAGTTCGGACCAATAATTGCACCCACTACTGGAACTCAGGTTCCAAGGACACTTTATTTAAACAAAAACCAAAAGGGACAAGACAAGAATACAGGGCTAGGCAGGGAAAAGGTGAAGACGGGAAACACGGGACTCTAAACAAGGGACAAGGCACATGAGCTAAAGGGACAGGACATGAGGGTCTGGGTCACACACACTCGGGGACACACCAGATCACAGAGAGACATGGACATGAATGACAGGGAACAAAAACATGAGGGTCTGGGTCACTCACACATTAGGGGACACACCAGACCACAAGAAACGTTAACAACGGGAACCAGGCATGAACATGAACACAGACACAGGGGAACAGGGCATGACAGTCTGGGTCACACACACGATGGGGGACGAACCAGACTAAAGGAAACATGAACAACAGGGGAACAAGGCATGAAGGTCTGGGTCACACACACGGGGAGACTCACCAGACCACAGGGAAACACGGACAGGAATACAGGGGAATCAAGGCTTGATAAAGACATGAACAAGGGAATTAAACAGGACAAGAACACACGGGTTGGACAACATGAACTGGGGAACGAGACAAGACTACTAGGGGGAACAAGGAAGTATGACCATAAGACAAGGGGAAGGGATTCAGGAAAACACATGCTAGGGAAAATGACTACATAACTTGATTTAACAGAAAGGTAGTCCATGAACAAAAAATCCAAAAGGAAAGTCCAGACATGGGAAAACAAAAGGCAAAAACAAACTTGGAAAACAAACGGCAGTTCTTGGCAGGGCTTGGCAGGGCTTGGCAGGGCTTGGCAGGGCTTGGCAGGGCTAGGTAGTACTGGGCAGTGCTGAGCAGGAATGAAATCAGATAACCTGGCAAAGACTGTGGCTGAGAAGGGAGTATATAAACCAAAGGAACAAAACAAGGCACAGGTGAAACTGATAACTAATTAGGTCAAAGTAAAGAGAAACAGAACCAAACAAAACCAGATCCGTCATGATCCTTCAAAATAAAAATACAAAACAGGAAACGCAAAATACGGATCATGACAGAATGTTGAATGTTAAAATCTCCCACTATAAAAACTTTATCTGAACTAAGCACTAAATCAGACAGGAAGTCTGAAAATTCAGTTAAAAACTGAGTAACGGACAGGTGGACAGTCCACAATGACAAGTAGAACTGATTTTTGTGTTTTCCAATTTGGATGTGAGAGACTAAGAGTGAGACTCTCAAATGAGTTATAACTGTTCTGAGGATGAAAGTTTAATAATAAGTTTGAGTGGAAGGATTGCAGCTACTCCTACACCTCGACCTGTGCTTCAAGGAACATGATAATTTTTATGACTGAGGGGGGTTGATTCATTCAGACTGACATATTCATCCTGCTGCAGCCAGGATTCAGTAAGACAAAGTCAATTTGGTGATCAGTTATCAAATCATTTGCTAACAGAGATTTAGATGAAAGAGACCTGATATTTAATAATCCACATCTGACTGTTCTGTTTTTCTGTTCAATAAGAGGAGTGGTCTTAATTTTTATTAGGTTTTCATGAATAACTCCTCTTCTGTTAACTTCTGATTTATTTGATTTATATGTTCGAGGGGCAGACACAATCTCGATGTGGTTTGAGAGGGGCGGCGGCTCTAAGGAAACTGCAAGGTTAAATGTAGATTTGATTTTGATTCTTCATTAATATACAATGTTTGAACTATTAGTTATAGACACTCGTGTCACTGTTTTGTAAAAGCATCACCAACTGGCCACCATAAACTTGTCTATTTAAGATTTTATGCTTGAGCTTTGAGCTTCATAGCCCTGAAGCTGTACCCATCACTGTGTGCTGCCCACACAAACACAGAGGTGCAGGTTAGGAATAACATTTTGCTTCAAAAGTGTTAAAAAAGTTCTTCCAGTAGCTTTTCTACCTGTCTTGTGCTGTGATAAGGTAGGAGTCAGAAGCACTCGCACTCGGGCGGCGGAGCAGTGAATCATGCTCTAAGATAAAAGGAGAAAAAGGGCATAGTGAATCATCCATCAGATGCTGGGCAGTGACTTTCCATTTAGCTCTGTGTCTCTAGGCTGAACCACACACAATTAGCACTGTAACACCCCCACAGAATCCCTCAAGAATAACATATGAATCACTGGAAACAGTGAAAGGAATTGTTTTGTGATTACTGTCAATCAGCATCTCGTGCCTGCCACCCCTCCTTGACTGCCACACTACTGTGGTGAGGAACTTTAAGACTTATTGCCAATCCAAACAAAATGCACATTACAGTACATCAAACATTGGACTCATACTGTAGTTTTGTGCAAAATAAAAAGGACCATTTGAGCTAATGTACTGTAAGACTCTATTGGATTTTTTTTTCTGTTTGTTCTTTGCTTGTATAAGGCAGCTACACTATCCTGCAAATCAGATCTCAGAAGCTAAACAGGGCTGGCCCTGGTTAGTACTTGGTAGGAGACCTCTATGGAAGATCAGGGGCTGTTAGACTTAGTGTTAGTCCCAAGTAAATGAGAGGGTTGAGTCAGAAAGGGCATCAAGCATAAAACTTGTGCCTAATCCATCATAATCAACTGATCCATTGTGGCGACCCCTTATGGAAGCTGTCAAAAGAAAAAAAATAAAAGTTCTTTGCCGGTATAAGCAGTCATTGTAGAATTCCTTAAAGAGTTGTGTCACGTCTCATGCAGAGCAGATGGTGAGGTCGCCATTTCCTGAGATGATGTCACCTATTCACTTAATCTCTACATCTGTTTACTTCATTAAAGGCATTTGCTGCTCAGCTGGTTTTGCAGTGGCTGGTCAGCTGGAGGCTAAACCCACATATCCTCCTGTCCTCTTTGATTGATAATTATAAGCCCAACTGATGGACTATCTGGAGTCAAAACCATGCATTTGACTTTCTAATTTGCCCTCTAGATCTGTATTCATCTACACAGGCCTCCTTCTGCGTCCTTTCATCTTCTCATTCTTCCTTTTTTATTTTTTATTTTAAATGTTGTCTTTTATTTGATCTTTCCTGTGCCATTTTATGTAAATGGACAGCTTATAATGAAAGCAGTGAGAGCTAAAAGGCTTTTCTAAATAGGCTTCGTTTTAAAAAAACCTTTCTCACAGGGAAACATCACTGTTCTTCTAACACTGTTGAGCAACACTGTTCTTCTGAATATGTCAATTTAGATGGAGTTTGCAATGAGGTTTAAATGTGATCTCACCTGTTGCTTTTTGTGCTAAAGAATTAGATGTAATAATCTAGAGAGACTGATCACAAAGCTTCCTCTAACAGGCCTATGTGAATTTGGTGGGCTAAGGCTAAATGCATGTTGTGAAAAACAGAAGACTGTATAATCCGCTGTTGCTCACATAGCACTTCTGCCCTCCCCTGCCAGTTTGAATATTGTCATCTCACCAAGCCCCTAAAATCCTTATTGAATTGTCTGCCATCTCATTTGTCTTCTATCTAATAATCCTGCCTCTTGCTGGGTATGTGGCTGTGGGGCTGGAGCCCAGTGATCCCCACATCTTTACAAGGTAATCAGCATGGACAGGAATGACTTTGAGTGGGCTAATCTTTATTCCCTGGTTAAGATGCTTACATGATGAAATATGCTAATGCTGGAGCAATGTTGGTTTAAGCAATCTTGTATGATATGATTATTATTTTTAAATTAAATCATATGCATTACAGTAGATGTAATAAATATAATCTGGGTTCATGTAGTCATAGAAAACATGGAAGATGTCATCTAATAAAAATTGTGTTATCCAAGCCAGAAAAGTCATATTCAAAAGGTTTTGGAGATTCATAGGAAATGGTGTCCTAAACGCTGTGAGACTGTTTAATGGTTATCAGTTTAAATGTGAGCTGTGTGCAATATGTTTTCAATCCACTGTAATGTCATAACAGACAAGTATACTCATCTAAGGCTTCAGAAGTCGATATCATGCTTGGAGTGCTGTCCATTGGAGATATGACCCAGAGGAGTGGTGAGCATGTGTAAAGTTATAGAACCAGTTTTGTCTGTAGCACAAATGTCTACGCAATATCTGAAACGTAGCAGAACACAGAAGTTCATCCTTCTACTTGTGAGTTGTTTTGAAGGGATCATAGAACAACTATTATACTGATGGCTGTGTTGCATTGTGGATGGAAAGGGATTTTCACTTTCCTGTTGAGTGCTAAATTAAATGGCTTTTATGAAGAACCATTAAGCACTGGCTTAGGATCATAGTTATTATAGTGATGTGATAGGTATGATCAGTCAGATGTCATGTACAGACATAGTGACAGTGAGAGAACATCATTGCCATGCAGACGTCAACACCAGAATGTTGTTTTAAGCATCGTCATTGTTATGTCAGCACTGAGGCAGGCGGACCCAAATGGACAACTGAACTGAAATGAGGCTTAGATAATTCTTTAATAATAAGGCAAAGGTGTCCGTAATAGGCAACACGTAGTCAGAAAACAGACAGAGAGTATAAACCATCAAAGCAGTCCAAAAACAGCAAAGGTATCCAAAACGTTAGACGGGCGAATATCCAAGGACGTAGCAAGATCCTACACTGAGGACTTGACATGTCTTAATTCCTGACAGTCATTGCCTCCTCCCTCTGAGTTCATGTTTCCTATGTTTGTTTTATCAGTTGTTTGTGCTGTGCCCAACAATGGATCCACCAAAAGACATTTCCTATGTCTTCTTAGGACATGAAAAGATGGTTAACAAGAACATATAATTCCTGCAAAATAGCTGTTTGATTTTCATTGCATTATAGAAGGAAACACTCTTTTTAAGATGAAAATAAATTATGGATACGTTTGTTTATTATTCTAATCATAAAACTGAACATTACTGGCAACTTGGATTGCATAGGAATGCACTAAATGCAATCCTCAAAACAAACTGCAGCAGACACCCTTTTGTTACTCTTCATATCCTAATACAGTTTCCTTCCTCCTTTGTTTCTTCTCCAGGATCACGTTTTGCCACCTTCCCTTTCAGAGTAAATGGCTGTACGTGGGAACGGAGCGTGGAAACACACACATCGTAAACATTGAGTCCTTCATTTTGTCTGGATACGTCATTATGTGGAACAAGGCCATAGAACTGTGAGTAGCTAATGCTCCAGACGCTGGAGATTACAATTATACATTGATAATGTTCATGCTATTATGATGACACTGATGATAATGATGATGGTGGTGGTGTAGTGGCAATGGGTCAGGCAGTTTTAGAAAATTTACTAGTAAAGTTTTTCAGATGAACCTTCTGTATAAATGTTCATTAGTCAGGTGTTTGTCGGGATGGTGAGAAGAGAACACCACATGGATTTCTTTGTTATAGCTGTATCTTTGGGTGACAATGTGAATTGTGATTTTGCATTAATTCCTAAAATAATCTGGCTGCCTCCCTTTCTCCACTTCAAATAACCTATATGCAGATACACATGTACACAATGAAATATATATAGTAAAATTTTGGGTTTTGTGCTCCTAATGTTAAGATGGGCCTATTTCAAATGTCTGTTCATGTGTTAAACTTCAGCTGCTGTACGTTAAAGTAAACAAACTGACCCTGCTTTGACTTAGATTGGACCTTGCTATATTAAATGTTATGGTTTTCTAGCTGTTTCCTCCGGAAAACATTTGGGCATAAGAATACACAGTGTATAACATTTGGGCTTATTATTACTTGCCAGTTTACAGAAGCCTAATTTGTTGACGTGCGTAGCTGACATATGCTGCAGACTGACAATTAAAAGCAACATCAAGGACACAAGTGGCACTCAGTGGAATTGTATGCCCGTTTGTTTCTCTTGGTTTCACCCACCTACGCGCTGTTCCTGTGGCGTTACCCTGACAAGTCCCCTGCTGCAGTGTCAGTCACAAGTCACTCTCATACCAAGCCATCTTGTTTCTTTGTGACAGCCCAAACTATAGTGAGTAGTCACAACAGTGATGTGTATGTGTGGGAGGACTGCCTGCCAATCATTGCTAAAGTCTCGAAGTCTGTGGCAATAGTTGAGATTTTAACAGGATATCTGGATTGTTCATCTCATGCTGCAACAGGGACTTTACATTTTTCTTGGTATTGTGTCAGAACTTGTCTAAAGTCTAAAACTGAAAGAAATTTGTTGTGATGTGTCAGTATTTGTACTTTGTTCATCATGTAATGGCTTTATAAGAAAACGTGATTGACAATATCATTAAAGAGTCTCCAACAGTGGTGTCTCCAAGAAGAAGAAAAAAGACATCCCCAGCAATGTGATATGATATTATTACATATTTATGAAATATGTTATCAGTCAAAAGGTTGGTCACAATTCAGGTTTTTTTTTTCTATCATTTTTCATGCTGTGATTAGCTCTATGAATATGTTGTTCCTTTACAGGAGGACTCCTGTCCATTTTTCTGACTATTTATATAGTCATGAACTATTACCATAGTCTTTCCTTAGTACACTGAACATGCACTCTGCTGTACTGTAGGTCAACACCAAAGGTCCTTGGCCATCTTTTTATCCACAATCTTCAGGAATTGATTCTTTATTATCCAGTTGGTTTCTCCTGACTTTTCAGTCTTCACCAGTGGAAATCTCTTTTACTGCAACTAACACAGGTAGCTTTGTTGGCTTGTTTTTCACAATGGGTGTGATGTGTGCAGCAGTTACTAAAGCAGCTGGTACAGCCAATGTGCTTTCTGCAGCTTTCTGTACTCTGGCAAACTCTCCTTCTCTTACCTCAAGGTGGCTGTTAACAACTTTTAGCTCTTTAATTCAGTTTGAGAGCTAATGTTTCTTTGCCTGAAGTCTCCATGGCTCCTACACTGAAAGCTTTGACATCCTCCTTGATTAGCTGCTCCTGAAGCATTAGCTGCACTTCATAAGCTTCACAGTTAATACAGTTGCATATGTATATCCACAGGCTTTTTCAGTTTTCTCAAATACAGCTATCACTTCAGCTAGCCCATAGTTTGTCCAGATGTGGGCTTTTCAACTTGACCTTGTCAAAGTCAGCCTCCTGCTGATCCCCACCATCAGCTTTGATTTTTTTTTTTTTGCCTGCCAGTAGACCAGTGTCATGATTGTCAGTGGCTTCTCTGACCCTCCTTGTGCCAGCAGAGAGATTTGTAAACTCCTCTCTGAGTTATGAGTGTCACTCCTTGCCCTCCTGATGAGATAGACAAAGAGCTAATTTATGAAGCAGGCCATCTGTTATTTTTTATACAATGTTTTTCCAAATGCTTTGTTTGCCATCTTGCTCCAAAGGATACACAAGGTTTGATTATTATATATTTGTATATTTCCTCAGTAGTCAATTTATCCCCCCTGCATTGACAGGATTTGTCTACTGGACCGCCTGAAGCTTTTAATCTTCACGGCAACAGTGCCAAGCTGTCAACTGTCAAGTTTGATGAGATTTTCAGCCTGCACGCCTGCCAAAACTTGAAACAGGCCCAATAGGAGAAGCACAGACTCAACTCCATTTCCAAATTTCTAGCTTGTTTATTTAAGCTTTCTTCAATAAAGTGGTAGTAGAAACAGTAGACTGAAAACATTACAAAAAGACAAACAGCATACAGTATTTTTTTGGATTGTATTATCACTTACTCTCTAACAAAAGAAAGCGTTTCTAGTTTATTGCTCCCTTTTCATTAATAAACACACATTTACAGTAAAAAGCCAAAAATAAATTCACCCGCCTCAAACCAACTACACTTCAAATTGACATAAAACAGTCCAGTATGTGTCTTAGAAGTCTGTGACACCAGTTTTAGCTCCAACCACATGAATGTACCAATTTATACACAAAACATACACTCATTAAAATAACCTGCAAAGCCGGTCCCCCTTTGGGTTCTTCCTCTTGTAGTCTTTTTAATCCAAAACACATTTTGACAAGGAAACAGACTTTGACAAAACACTGGAAATTCTGCTCATGCTGTCTATGGAAACTTCCTGCTAGCATTGCCTAGTAACCCCAGGCATTTAATCATCTTCATTTCCTCTTCATTCCTGCTTTTTTTTCTTTCCATTTTCTGTTTTTGTGTTCTTGGAAATTATAGTTTTGCCCTTTTGACCTATTTCAGTATTGGGTTATGATTATGATGAGTTTGCCCTGACAGTACATTTCTTGCTGTTATACAGTGGGTTACATATCTGTTAACTGAAAACAGCTCTATGTCATGAAACTTAAGAGATTGCCAGTTGTGTACATAGCAGTCATCAAGACAAGCAGATGTAAATAGAGAATTTAAATGTATTGAACATGAAGGTTTATTATGTCAATTAATGTGTAATACAGGGTATCAGTCTACAATCTCCTCACCCACACCAACTATCCTCATGTCCTCCTTCACTACATCCAAGAACCTCTTCTTTGGTCTTCCTCTAGGCCTCCTTCCTGGCAGCTCTAACCTCAGCATCCTTTTACCAATGTCTTCACTGTCCCTCCTCTGAACATGTCCAAACCATCTCAGTCTGGCTTCCCTGGCTTTTTCTCCAAAACATCTAACATGAGCTGTCCCTCTGATGTCCTCATTCCTGATCCTATCCATCCTCGTCACTCCCAGAGAGAACCTCAACATCTTCAGCTCTGCTACCTCCAGCTCTGCCTCCTGTCTTTTTCTCAGTGCCACTGTCTCTAAACCAGACAACATTGCTGGTCTCACCACTGTCTTGTCCACCTTTCCTTTCATTCTTGCTGACACTCTTTTGTCACACATCACACCTGACACTTTCCTCCACCCGTTCCAACCTGCTTGCAAACGTCTCTTCACTTCTTTTCCACACTCTCCGTTGCTCTGGACTGTTGATCCTAGGTACTTAAAATCCTCCACCTTCTTCACCTCTACTCCCTGTAACCTCACCGTTCTACTTGAGTCCCTCTCATTTACACACATGTACTCTGTTTTACTGCGGCTAACCTTCATTCCTCTACTTTGCAGAGCAAACCTCCACCTCTCTAGATTTTTCCTTCACCTGCTCCCTGCTCTCACTACAGATGACAATGTCATCTGCAAACATCATGGTCCACGGAGATTCCTGTCTAACCTCATCTGTCAGTCTGTCCATCACCACAGCAAACAAGAAGGGGCTCAAAGCTGATCCTTGGTGCTGTCCCACCTCCACCTTGAACTCCTCTGTCACCCCTACAGCACACCTCACCACTGTCTTACAGCTCTCATACATGTCCTGCACCACTCGAACATACTTCTCTGCCACTCCAGACTTCCTCATACAAAACAGCTCTTCTCTGGGCACCCTGTCATATGCTTTTTCCAAATCTACAAAGACACAATGCAGCTCCTTCTGGCCTTCTCTGTACTTCTCCATCAGCATTCTCAAAGAAAATATTGCATCTGTGGTTCTCTTTCTTGGCAACCATACTGCTGCTCACAAATGCTCACTTCTGACCTCAACCTAGCCTCCACTACTCTTTCCCATACCTTCATTGTGTGACTCATCAGCTTTATTCCACTGTAGTTGCAGTAACTCTGCACGACAAAGTCCCTACATTCAAAGTCCCTACTCTAAGTCCTACAGTCCTGCCCTTCCTCTCCTCTTTTTGCCTTTGAACATGCCTTCCTCCTCTCCTTCTTCGACCAACAGTAGTCCAATTTCTACTGGCACCCTGTAGGTCAACAGCACCAGTGGCGGTCATTGTTAACCCAGGCCGCGACTGATCTGGTATGGAAGTCCTATTTGTGATTCGTATGTTTGATTTGGCTTAAATTTTATGTCGGATGCCCTTCCTGACACAACCCTCTGCATTTACCCAAACTTGAGGGAGAAATGATCTGAGAAATGAGCTGAATTAACAAATAAAACATTCTAACAGTCTAACAGCAGGTTGTTTGCAGTGGTGAAAAAGAAATTTTGAAATTCATTTATGTTCTGTGTTTAAGTCTGAGCTCTAAACACAGCCTAGGAGGAAGCTCTAGTAATTATGGAGACCAACTGAAATTAGTGTGAGACAACCAGCCACAGGTTACTTGCTTGTCCTCCGGTTTACTGAGGCTCGGTCCATTCCACTGTGGGCTGGTCCGACTGCAGTCTGCCGGCGGGTTTCTAGGAGAGAGCAGGCATTCCCCGGGGTCATGGGGTGCAGACCTGAGTCCATTCATCACCTTTCCTTGCTCTCCTTCTGACCACTGCAGGGTTGTCTCATGGAGTTGGTTGATGTGAGATGGTCAGCTGTAGGACAGCCACATGCAAGGAGGATGTCTTCGTTCCTCCACTGGGCAGTAAAAGCAGTCTCTACCACATCGTCTCAGGGAGAGAGAGGGTTTCGATGAATCTTGACATCTCTTAACTTTCTTTGAATCTGTCTGGAACTCTGTACATTTCTGTTCAGAAATTTGTTCTGGAATTCTCTCAAGCCATTCTATTCTTTTCTTCTTTTCAGTTCAGTTCAGTTCATTTTCTTCAGGGTGTTCCAGAGTTCCATTCTTTCAGAGTTCTCAGGGTGTGTCTGTCTGTGTATTGTCCTTTTGTGTCTTTTCTTGTCTTGCTTGGCATGATGTGATTGGTCCAGGAAGTCCTGCATCCTTGCTGGTGATTGGTTTAAATCTCGCTGGTCATGTGTGAATCAAGAGAGTAACTTAATGTGTTGTAAGTTTTAAGAATGTTTTTCTAAGATGGGAACAATAATTTCTTTTTCCACCCAGCAAAGTTTAATAAGGACCAGTTGATAAGTCATTGTATAGGTTTCAGGTCTTGAAGGTCTTCAGGCCTGTGAAGGGAGTAGTTTCAAATTTACAACAAGATGTAAATCACCAAAAAAAGGGGGTTTTCTTTGTGAAGAGCCAGTGATCTGCTCTTTATCAAATGGAGTCTTGAAAGAGTGCTTATCGGAGAGCCTGTACCATCCCCTGTTGGTTACCTTAGTGGGTCACAAAGAGTTTCATAGCCATATATTGTCAGAGGGATATCACTCCTCACTTTCAATCAGGAATGTGACGATATTCTGCTGCTTTAGGTCTGCTACATAAACAACAAAACATTTACTGCATTTAACGAGATACTGTAATTGCATATATGCTGTCTCAGTGTTTGTCTTCATTATTAATCTATTTTGTAGAAACAAAGGAAAATCATTAAATGAGAAGGTGTTTACAACCATTTTGTTGATACCATATAACAATAATCATTATTGTAAAATAAGATTTACAGGCCACATAAAGCTTTCTAGTACATTGAATTACTAATGAATATGTCCAAATCATTCCTTATTTATCATATAGTGCACTTTATTGATCCTATGCCATTGTGTTTCAGTTTTGAGTGGCAAATGGAACAAAAAAGTTTTAATGGCACCACTATTCCCTTATTTGCCATTGATATTTGGAAACCTGTGTCACACTTTAATAACTCAACTAACCAACTGATGAAATAATGCATGAGGGTTCAAAACTAAATAGCATTTGGATTCTGTGTAATCACATTTCAGACAAAAAAGGCATACACATTTGCAAAAGTGCATAGAGGGGGCATAGCACACAGCCGTCTGAACAACAGATTTTTGTAGATAGTTTATATTATGTTTTGTTTGAGAATACATAATGTATTCACTGTTTCTGTTTCTAAAATAAAGTTCATGAGAAGTTGAACTAGTGGAAAACTGAATCTTGGTAATTTTTGCAGGGTTTGTTTGTGTGACACCCATTCACAGATGCATTAATTTAATACACACCAAAATATATATTACAGCACATTCTTTCATTTTGGATAAAGAATGGATAGTCTACAGTATGTAGATTGAACAAAAATGACCCTGTCATGAGTGATATTTATATTAAACAATTACTAGACAACTCAACAAGTAAGATACATGTAAAAAAGATCAACCCTATGCCTGTTCCATAGCTGATGGTGAGGAAGTTACATATGTGGTCTCTACACAGCTAGGCTGCACTTTTCATATCATTCCCCTGTATTCCCAGGGTTGGCACACTTGGTAATACTCTAGCACAAACTAGCTAGACATAATCATATTAAATATTGTGTATATTCATAAAATCCACCTAGCAGTATGCTCTCTTGAAAATAATCTGTTACAGCAACAGTTCATCTGGGGCCATTGTTCCCATGCAGAAGAGCCAGGCTCTCATTGAAATTCAAATAGGTTTGCAACATATTTAATGCACAATTTAATCTTCAGGAGATTCATTCCACAGTGAGATACAGAAAATGAGATGCAGTGCACACCCTGTTGCAGTTCATAGAGCCCTCTGATGAACAGAAGTGTTTACGTCTGGCAACATGTCAGTCCTAATCAATGCTGGCATGTTTGGCCATTTCTGCTTTTACAATTGTGAAATGAGCAAGTAATCTTAAAATGCAAGTATGGGCTACAGAAATATGTGACAACAGAAATGCAGGGCAACAGCAGTCCTGTCTCCTATTATAATAATAATATGCAAAAACATTTGGAGAGAAATTAAATGTTGCCTGCATTTATGTTTTGCAGGTGTTTTATAATCATACATTTTTTATGAATCTGCAAGACATTCGCAGACATCATATTACATTTGTTTTGTTACAATATTACTACACTTGGGGCATGATACGTATTTTTTATAGTTAAGGTTATGAAAAAGGGGGAAAGGTCATTGACTTGGTTTATATAGCTAAAATCAATATTGAATGAAATCACAAGCATTATTATATGGTTATTTAGAATCTATTAACACTATAAAGTAACCTAACTTTGTCTAGTTATCACATTTACATGATGATTTTGATTTTTAGTGATCAGATGTGTGTTTGTCCTCCTTTTCTTCAATGAATCATGGTTTTGTACTTTCCCTCTCAGAATAGGATAGGTTCAATTTGAGTAAAAACTGAAATAAACTTGATTAATTTTTCATTTTAGTACGTTAATCCATCCATTTTATGCAGCTTATCTGGCTCCAATTAAGTTAAGGCAGTTGGAATTATTGCCATATATTGCTAGGTACTATGGAAAAATTGGACTATAACAATAAATAATTCTAGGTTATATTTTCTGTTCTGGTTTTCAATCAGTTTTATTTCACTTTAGCCAGTTTGACAGTAAATTGCAGTCTATGGTATATTAAAATGTCTTACAACGTCTTGAAGTTGATGAACCCTGCAGAAACTCTGATGTATAGCCTCACAGCTTTTCAGAATATATTGCTGTTTCCATTCATCAGTGTATTCATTTCTTATTAAAACATTTCGATTTGCTTTGTGTGCATTTCAAAGACTGGCCTTGTTAGCTGAAAGACAAACTTTAACAGGAGTCACAAAGTTAGTCGGTAATAAACATAATTCAGATATTTGTCTCCACAGTGTGAAGTCTTTCTTCAGCCTTAGCAAATAACCTTCCACATATAATAGCCAGTCTTTGCTCTTAGCCACATGCAGCTGTATCCAAAATTCAATGACTGCTGTAAGGTTTTTTCTTTCCAACTACTTAATAACATGTTTTTACACTAAAAAAGGGACCAAAATTACTTAGTGATAGCCGGTCCTCACTTTTTCAAGCTCCTGTTTAAGACTTTGTTGTGATGTTTAAGGTTAGGGTACGGGTCTATGTATTATGTTGATGAATGTCCTCACAAAGATAGAAGTATAAGTGTGTGAGTGTGTGTGTGTGATTGTGTGATTGTGTAGCACTGATTTGTTGATGTTCAACAAAAGCTATGGTGTCTTAAGTGCATATGTGTGTACTGTGTGTCAGATTAATGTGATATTTGTTCTGAATTGTTTGTGTATCAAGATTAGCTTCCCCTTCATTGTGGCACCTCAGTGATTGCACAGTAATTGTGAATTGTGGATAGTTTGTTAATATTTGGCTTATTACTACTTAAACATCTGAATCAAAATGTTTTGAGAACTTGCTCTGGTTTGATGTTTTTAGGGCCTCCAGCAGCAGGCATGACTAAATTTGTATATGTCAGTAACACGTTACCTCAGTTTCCCAGATCAGCCCACGTCTCAGCCACTGCACTAAAATATTAACATTGTAGTTCAACTTTCTGTAAGTTCAGTGGTGACCAATTGGTCCCCAGTGGTGGGCTCAGGATTGCAATGGACAATGGCATTAAAATGAGTTCTGTGTTTGTCTAATTTGTCATAATCCCTTGACAGATGACATAGCTCTATGGGTTCAGTATGGAAACATATTCTTTGTCTCATCTTCTCCAAACAAAATAGACAAACTGTAGTTAAATTACATTATGCAGGATGGCAAATTTTCAGAATTCATCCATATATATGTTATATTGATGCATGAATATGTACAGCATCATGCTACAGCTGGTAAAGGTGAAGCAAATTTAACCAATAATTCAATTTCATTTTTGTTAATCATGTTTGCCAATTCATGCTGAAAGTAGGTGAGGTAAAGAAATACTCAAAGAAAATGCAAGTAAACAAATTAAGTAATGTATTCATGCATAATATAAGGTGATGTTAAAATCTTGAGTAAGAATTAGGATTGACTTAACATAATATCAAAAACGCAGGGCAGCTGTTGAGTTTCAAGAGTACAGTGAAGTGGAGCTCACTGTGCAGCTCTTAACACCTAATTTCTCTAATGCCATACAGATATTTCAAATGAATTCACTGTGAAAAAGATATTGCAAGCTGTAATTTTTGCATCACCACTGAAGGAAAAATATTTAACAGCCAACCTGCTGGGCCTGTACATTTATAAATATTAAATGTAAATCTTCCATGTAGGACCTGTAAATAGCCTCATATGCTAATATAGCCTATACAGCAGGGGTCTCCAGTTCCAGTCCCCGAGGGCCAATGTCCTGCTTGTTTTCCAACTGTTGCTGTCCTACCCACTGCTGACTACCTGGATCAGGTTTGTTGAGCCAATCAGAAACTGCAAGGACAGGGATAGTTGGAAAAGCAGCAGGATAGTAGCGCTCGAGGACTGGAGTTGGAGACCCCTGCTATACAGTATGCTTGTGGTCTGGACATCCATCTGTATATGTATAACTGCAAAATGTCTTCATGCTTCATGCTGTCCTTCATCACAGATCAACTAAAACTCATCCAGGACCTGTGGTTCATTTGAGCGACAGCCCAAAGGATGAAGGCAAGGTGAGTAGACAAAGGAAACAAAAGCATCACCTCCTTTTTTTCCTCTAGCACAAACTCCTAACATTAGTACAATCAGCACCACCTAGGCACTCTCCTGTTTCTCATTTATTTGCCTCTAGTTGAATCTCTGTCTTTATTTATTTCAGTCCTACATTTGTTCCCCAGCACCCCTCTGCCTTTGCTGTTTAACCATTTCTGTCTTCCTACCTGTTTTCTGTCTTTATATCTACTATTTTTTCCTGCCCACCTAATTGCTCACCTCTCTCTCAGCATGGCTTTTTTTTTCTTTCCTCGCTAAAAGAAAAATTCTCTTTCCAGCATCTCTACTATTGTCGCTCTCACATCCATTTCCTCTGCCCCTTGGCTTTTCACATACACAAAAGAAAAGAGGTGTGAGAGTCCTGTAGGTAATATCCTTTGAGGGGAGTTGAGTTTTTCAGTGTCAGGCAGCAATCAAATTGGTAGGAAACGTGGCAGGCGGAGGTTGTGCTGTGAAAGAGAGGTCACTGAGGAGCATATTGATTTTCCCAATGGATTTTTGTTGCCTCTGGGTCAAACTGGATTTGACAAGTTGTGAAGAAATAAAAATGAGATGCAAGCTTACAGCTCCTGTGAAACAGTGCCGTCAGTCAATGCTGTGTAAAGCATTTCAGAAAATGACTTTGAGGCATTAATTTTAGAGTAGAAACTTTACTTTTCAAATGCAATGACCAGGATGCAAATAGAGAGGGCAGGAGATCATATACGCAATCGTGTTTCTCCATGCTTTTTATGCTTTATATTCACTCCAGGTTTTGAGGAATGAATACATAGCATACAGTCTTACCTTCCTACTGTATTTATGACTAGGAGAGTAAACCTTACAGCAGTGAAATGTGGTGAAGTCAAAGTAGCAGAAAATGGAAACGTACAGATACCTCAAAATTGCACTTAAGTAAAGTACTTGAGTAAATATATTTAGTTACTTTCCAGTAACGGTTGACAGTTGACGAAGACGAGTGGTTTCCAGAAATAGATTCAAAAGATTTGCAAGGTATGAACAACCTCTAGTGTATACAAGAGTCAAAGATTCTTTAAAATACTTTGGTTGGCCAGGAATATAGTTGTGTTTATAATGTTGCCCCATGTCTGCTGGATGTGGAAGTAGGTGGTTGCTTATCTATTGGTTAACTAGCATTTTTATCAGACCTAATTATTTTTTTGCTTGTTTTTGTGCTAGAGGTGAACAATAGCTTACTGGACTTCAGAGGCGATGAAGATTAGTCAGTTAATTAGTTAACTGACAGACAAACACATTTTGCAATTATGTTGAGAGTTGAATTATCTTTTAAGGCAACTTTAGTGGGCTGGTTTTAATTTTTTAAAAATTAAAAACTTGTCTTGCCACTCTCTTAGATGTAAGAATCTTCTGCTTCTCTAGTTCTTACGTGAAAGCAAATTGAGCATCTTTGGCTTTCAGACGTTTGGACAGAAGAACTGTTTTCTCTAGGAACTACACGGTGCCAGACCCCCCCCGGCCTGTTTGATGGCCACGTCTGGCCCATGTATTTGAAACACAAGAACATCACAACACGGTGTTTCTGCATTAAACGCTGTGCTCCTCCAACATCACCCTTGATCTCTCTTCACTGATTTGTGGTCACATTTTGCTCTCTCCTCCAATCCTGTGCATTTGTGTAACTGTGTTGCAGTGTGTGGCTATGTTTGTGACGCTGTATTTATGGGTGCCTGATTTTATCTACAGTTTGTTGCTGTCACTAATCTGGGTAAGAAGGAATGTGCACAGATTGAGTGTACGGGTGTCTGTAAATCAATAAACTTGCCAGAACGTGGCCTAGCAGCCACATCTAAAATTAAATTACATCACATCTGAAACTTCAGAGGTGGATTTGGCAATCTGACTGCCATTGTCTACTTTGTGCATGACTGAGGCTTATGCTGGCAACTGCAAACATTGTGGCATAAATGTAGCCAGAAGCAGACCTATGAATTGTTCAGTAATACATACTAGAAAACACTACCTGCCAATCTTAGGTAACCATGAAACTCACAAACTGCAGATGCGTGAAACTTTCTGATAAATCGCAGAGGAAAGAATATTTTTGTAGGCCCACAAGCAAAGTGGCCCCCACACTCTGCAGCAAAAAGTGCAGCTACTTAAATTACATTGGTACTGGTGGTATATGCTCTGCTGTCATGTCTTTCATCACTTCTTTATTTTCCATTCCTTGTCCCTTCCCCCTTCAGCTGCTTATAGGGTTTGAGAGCGGGACGATTGTACAATGGGACCTTCGGGGCAAGAAGGCCGACTTCAGAATCTACTATGATGAGGTGAGCTCCACTGCACAAACTCAACAACTGAAGGCGAACTTGCTGTCAGGTGAAAATGTTGTGTTTATAATAGTCATACATTTTCACTTTGATTTTAGCAATCTCTGTGTGGATGCCCTGTTAGAGCAGCAGGAAATAGGACATAGGTATGGCAAAATGGCAAAATTGAGAATTTTGGAAAACAAATTGCAAAACAAAAAACCAAAACAAAAAACATTTGACACAGGGATGATTGAAGTGAGTGAAAACTACTTTGACACCATAGTCCTGTGTAAATATATAGTTGTCATGTTTGTTTATCATCTCTAGAAAACTATGAAATTCCAACGTTCTAAGTCAGGCAAAAATGAAAAAGGACGATTGTTCATGAATGCATATTATGGCCTTAAAATCCTTTGTGTGATATTTTCATCTTTATTCCCATCATTTATCCTATTCACAAATCAAAATTAGCTATGTCATCTAGCTGTTTCATTTTTGATCAGCTTTTATTTTCAACAAAATGGCTTTGTCAACAAGTGCTGTATTTCATCGTCTGTTTGCCTGACAACCAATTACTGCTATTTGAGCAACAAGCTGTAATTGGAAGGCTCAGGTATGCGCAAACCAATCTAAACTGCCCCTGACAGCGCACAAAGCACTGTCATCAGAAGAAGGAAAAGGCTACATTGTCATTTCACCCAATTTCACCCAATTAGCAGTCTGGCATAATATAAGAGGGTGCCTTAGTGTCTAAGACATTTGGTTTTTGTGTTCTCTCTATATAATACATAAAGATATTTTCAGTTAAGGGTTAGTTGCTGATTCACCATACAATCAAAAATGATACATAACATGTAGTGCACTTCTGATTTGCAAAAGTGATTTTTGTGATTATAAAACAGTTTTTTGCAGTTGTGAAAATTACAGGTGGGATGAAAGTCAGCACATGCATTGCCTGCTCTTCACATTGTCATGTAAAAGTATTCTCAACTGGAGTGCACAGTGTAAAAATTACCCAGCTAAAACTAGAATAATCACGTTGTTATGAAACAGCTTCAAAATTGTTTTACATGCCCACACATACAGGCACATACTTCTCAGGCATCGATCGTATTTAATAGGTTTTTGCCTCTGTGGTCTCAGACCCAATGTGCCCCATGGACAGTTTCACATTGTGGAAGTCAGCCTCTGCATTCGCTGCCCTTTCTCATCCCTCCCCCCATTTCCTGTGAAGATTCACATCGCGCTCATATTAATTAAGGTGGGCTGCATCACCTCCAGTGTAGCATGGCATTTCTGTCCCATTCATAAATAAAAATAAAAAACACCCCTTACACTACATATCACAAAGACACAAAGGTGGATTTGTTTTTTTTTTCATTTCATTGGTATAATGCCTACCCAGAATGGGAAGGGAAATACCTGTAAGTAGTAACTTGCTAACAAATTCAGGTAATAGTGTCCTGTGTCTAAAAAATACTCAAAATACTGTGTAGCCAATTAGAACTCCAAATAAATTTTCTATGGATCTCTAACCCATTTGCCAAATAGTGCAGTCTGGCTCACACTGGATTTGCAAATATGGAAAGGTTAATTGAGAACAATATAAAGCATTAAAGTATTCAAGGTTTTAGTTTTAATATTAGAATGGAGAGTGCAAGATCCTCCCAGTATTCCCTGTGGTGATAACCTCTGCTCCTTTCACATGAGTGGCTGTGAGTGATATTTTGAACAATAAAATACTATGTACAACTCAACATTCAAGGTCATGATAAGGATATGAATTAGACAGTTGTGGTGGTAAAATTAGCTTTGACCCAAAGTGAAATAAATACATAATTAATTCTGAATATTTTCTGAAAATACTTTAATTAAAATTTTGAAGTAAGATATACTTGGATTATCAGAGTGAAGTGAAGTGTATTTATATGGTAATAGGTTTATAACACAAAGCTATAGGCACGACGTCTGGCAGAAAGCGCGGCCTGTGTTATACTACTCTGTTGGAGCTCTGTATCCAAATGCTAATGGCTGCACATGTGATTTCTGCTCCTGTAGTGGGCTGCAGTGGAGGTGAAAATCATCTCAGTTGTGTCTAGTTTTCTGTGACATATCTCCTAATGACCGCTCCAACTGTGGCCTGTATCATCCCTCTTGGGAACATGGCCAATGTCAGCAGTGGGTGTTGTTGTGAAAAGGCACTGAAAGATCATCACCTAATTAGCTTAAATAATAAGACAAGCGGGCATCGGGCTATTTGACAGATGGTGTAGTGGGTAGAATGAGGGCTTAAAAGACAACAACAAGCCTTGAAAATACAAATCAGTGAGGCGAAGGGAAACTTGAGCTCTGAGCTTCTTTATTGCCATGTCATTTGCTGTTTTGGCTTGAACATGAATTGAATTTTCCTTCGGGGATGAATAAAGTTTCTCATCTCATTTCATCTCATTTTTTACCTGCATAGTTGAGCTGTCTTAGCTAGTGCATCACTAGGCAGCACAGGACAGAACATTAGTTTTGAAAACTAGAAAATCCTGGATGTGAAGTAACATTCCTGTCAAAGCCTCATACTTACATTGTGATTGTGTGCTACATGCAGTAAACACTTTGCCCCTGCTCCCTTATGTTTTTGTATTAGTGTGCATAACCTCACTGTCATTTTTAAGACATGCTGTATATGTTTGTAAAATATCCGCTCCCTTTCGAAACAGGCCATCCACTCAGTCAGCTGGCATCATGAAGGGAAGCAGTTCATGTGCAGTCACTCAGATGGCAGCCTGACGCTGTGGAACCTCAGAAACACCAGCAAGCCATTCCAGGTCACCTTTCCTCATGGTGAGATGTTCACAATATTTTGCTTTGGTATTCCCAAGCTGGGCAAAATGTGTTGTCAGGATTGCTACATATCAAAACTTTTCTAGCTGTCCAGTGCAACTGGCATTTGTGATGCTGAAACTGAAAGTCATTGGTCAAGTGTCAGCGCATGACAAAACTAATCTGAAACTGACACTGTGTCTGACATTGTGACATACAGTGTGTTACTGACAGTGGTAAATACTTGGCAGGTGAGAAAACCTCACACCAAATGTAATGAACACTTCCTCTGACTAGTCTCTCATCTGTTTCCTTCCTTATCTGCTGTGGTCTGTAAAACCTTGTCTGCTCAGTGAAAAATAGTTCCTTACTGTGAGCTGTGAAGATGGGAAGGAAAGAGGGAAGGGCATGGATGGTGAATTTTAGATATGTGGTGTTACACATGTCATGAGAGTGGGAAAAAAAGGGGAAAGAATAAACAGAAGGAGCTGAAAATGGATGAAGTGCAAAAAGAAGAAGAGTACATAGACAGCCTGTTGTCTCCTGGGAATGAAACACTCCCTCTGTTCCCGTAATAAATAAATGAACTAATTCTGGCAGGACACTGCAAGTCAAGCATCATGCAAAGACTCCCATCATATCTGTGATTTAAATGGCTTCACGCTCACATTCACTTTGTATATTTGATTTGCTTTGCTTCATGCTTTGCTTGCTGGCCACCGCTGTCACTAGTTGTGTTGTGTGACAGACAATATGCTGTAAGCTACTGTAGATGGAGCCTGGAGGCCCACTGTCTAACACACTGTATAAGATCTCCACCAGCAACATCCAATAATTGTATTACCACTGCATATCCCATTAAAAACCCTGTTAGCTACTCCGCCCCTTTTTCTGCACACGGCCGAACAACACATACCCAAATTAAACTAGCTGTTGTCTTTACATTTTAAGGGTTATATTGGTGACCTTGGTGTCGTTTGAAGGAAAAGCTTTCCAGTTTATTATTTCACGCTGTAAAATATGAAATATGACTCCCCTTCCCCCCGTAGCTGCGTAACGAACAGGTTTGATTGAGGGCTCATGTGCTTCACAGAAGCTTGATAAGTCAATCTTTATTGAATAAACGGCGAAATCATCCATAAAATGAACCGGATTAAAACTTTTCATGAGGAGGACGATGGTTTTATGGATTTACTCAGGGATAATAGACCTTTTGGACTAAAACCATGGATGCACTATGTTCCCTGGATTCTAACGAGAAAAAGGACATGTAAGAAGTAACATTAACATACAGAAAATGTAAGAACTAACGTTTTTCATGTCCATCTTTTTCAGCAGTTTGTAAGAAGAAATAGCTTAAACATATACAAAGAGAAAACAAAAAGTCTCCTCTGTTCTGTTCCCTTAGGAAACAGCATGTACAGCAACTGTCTCTATGCTATGTGCAAAAACAGCTGGGCAGGTGCTCCGAGATCCATGTCAGTCCAATTCCTCCAGTGTGGGAGGTACTAAATATATTTGCCACTGTAGATTTTACATGCTCTTTGGGTTGGTATTGAAACACGACAGTGAAGGTTTTAGTTAATGTGTCTTTGAGAGGGAAATGAACAGTTTTCTGAACAAGTGATCACACTAAGTTTAAGGGAATCCCTTTATGGAAGAAAGGAAGAGAGTGATGGAGCATCGAAGACAGGGAGCAGGAAAGTGCACCCAGAGTTTAAGAGGAAAGACAGCTGGCTGAACGTGTAAACATGGATGAAAAATACCTTTAGCGGTAACAGACAGGGCACACAAAAACTGAAAAAAATCACAGCTGAGGATCAGTTTTAGCTGGGTCTGTCATCCTGTCTCTTCTTCAGTCTGTTTAATCTCTGACAGCTTAAAGAAGATGAGTTCAGTTTTCATGTTACTTTTCTTTTTAGCCATACAGGAAACAGAGTAAAAATAGACAGTGTATGCACAGATTGGACACTGAATTGTATAATGTCTCACAGCTGTGGGTTTGACTGATATCAAAGCATTACCAAGCCATCTGACAATTTACTTTTATTTTTCTGCTATTTCCTTTCCATTTTATGTCCTTTCCTGTGATTCAGTGCATCTTGTGGTCCTCTACCTTTGAGCAATGCTGTTTTCTCACAGTCCAAGGGAAGCCAGGCTTATCCTCTTTTTTTCAGACTGTACTGTAGTTGTCAGTGTAATAAAAACGCTCCAGTTCTAAGTTCAGTAATTCTTTTGTGCTGTTACTGGCTGTCATTTCTTCCCCAGTATCTTATAATGAGTGAAACAGCACCCTATAAACATTGTGAATGTGTGGTGAAATAGATTAACCAATCAAACAAGGCTATCATCATGCCACTGCTAAACTGTCAGGAGTATGTCAAGGGAATGCTAAAACTTGAGCTGTGTATGCGGCAAATCTGGTTTTGAGGCAGATACACTCATTCATTTGTTCTGTGTGCTATGTTTGTAGACCCAGATCAGCTTTACTGGTACAGTTGAAGTTGAAATCTTTCCTGAAGGGTATCATATTGGTAGAGGCAAGCATTGCTTTTTCACCTGCCCCCCTCAGGTCCTGCCAGTGTGGGGATCGAACCAGAAACCTTCTGCTCACAAGCTCGTGTCTCTAAAACTTTAACCCAAACCACGACCTTTTCCCAAGCCAAATCATGGGGTTTATCTGCCTTCACCTGACCGCATGTGGGAGGAACACTTATCTCCAGCATCAAACTCTTGTGCTTCGTACACCCACCATCCATCCTGTCCACTTCTGTATGACTTTTGTGCTGAGCTTATGTTTCCTTTCAAAAATATATTTGGTAAAGTCACATGCAGTTGTTTTTTTTATTTAAATATATACTGTATAAACAGTACTTTTCACATCCACTTTCCACTGTGAGTAAGTTGAAGCTGTTGTTGCAGGACATATGTAGATGATTCTGTAGATCCAGCATAGATGGAGAATGGGAATGGGAAGTAGAGTTGTCATGCTGGAACCATGTCCTGGTGTGTTCTACAATATAATCATACATATTAATCGCATTATTACTTACAATATGCTTACAGTGTATGTTAATTGAAATGTCACACAAACATACACTAACTCAGGTCTAATGTTGCACAAAAACTAAGTTGATATATTGTTTTTAAATATTATCAAATTTTTTTCTGTTTTCTCTCTTTCAGGAAAAATCCAGAAGGATGGGAGGAAGGAGTCATGTAAACCAATACTGAAAGTGGAGTACAAGACCTCAAGGAACAGGTTTGTTTCAGAAACCTATTCAAATGAAATAAGCCACTGTGTTACGTTATTTCTGTAAAGTCTGAGACAGGAATCATTCATTCAGTTATTAAATAATACTGTAGCTTTGAGACTGAGCATTTATTTATTTCACCTATTTGTTTTATTTTGCAAGGTGCTTCTAATTAGTGGGCTATAAACAGATTGTGAGCTACATACAGTACAGTGCATGCATACAAAGTAGTTTATCTGATGGATTAATTGATCTTCATTTATTTAATTATTTTTCAACTACTAGCACTAACAGACCATCCTAAAGTCCTGTTCTCTCCCCACAACAGTGAGCCTTTTGTTATCTTCTCTGGGGGTCTTTCATATGACAAAGCAGGACGGCGGCCAACATTGACCATCATGCATGGCAAGGCCATCACTGTGCTAGAGATGGACCATCCCATTGTGGAGTTCATGGCACTCTGCGAGACTCCTTACAACAATGGTAAGTGTATACAAAGATACGTTAAAATTGGACTTACATGCTTTCAGGGGTTTCTGCAGTATTAAAGCCAGGCAGAAATATTTGCTTTTATTAGTTTGAGTTTAGACAAACCTGATGTGGTGTTTCAAATTAGGAAAATTAGGAATCAAAATTCAAACTAAAGAATAAAATGACTCAATTTTGGATTAACCCTAGATTCTCTTGATTACATCCAAGTCACAAATACACTTCTATCCTCCCAGTATGTAAAATATATTAAGGCTGTTAAATGGAAAATAAAATTTAAATGTTTTTTTTTTGTTTGTTTGCTTGCTTACATGTAGAATATTTTTCACTATTGAAGGATTCTTCAAAACAGTTGCAAGTGACAACCTGGGTTATTTAAATTTTGTTTTCTAATTCTTTTATCTCAGGCTCAAGCTTGATCAATTAAAAGTCACAAAAAAGAGGATTGATATTAGAATGAGGACAAGTGCCATTCACAGTGCAGTAAATATATATTGTCCTAGAAACTCATTGTGATTATAATTAATGTGGATTAAGCATTTCCCTCTTCAGTTTGGCTTTGTGTCTTACAGAGGTTCAGGAGCCTTATGCAGTGGTGGTGCTTTTGGAGAAGGATTTAATCGTGGTGGATCTGACGCAGAGCAAGTATGTGCTTCATATATATAAAGACACCTTTCAGATGGGAGAGTTTCATCATCTCCTGTCAACATTTGACATAAGATTATATCACCTAATATCACCTCAGGGGAAAACAAAACATATAACATTCATCTATATGTCAAGTCCTGTCAACCACAAAATGAAAGGGTTAAAGTACTACACTCACTCAAATCTGCTTCTCGGGGGAGGATGAAACGTCCGATGTTCTTTAAATGAAGACGTATTCATTGCAGTTTTCACTAACACCTTAAAAGGGAATACATTTGAATCAAACCAAAACCCTTAGGTATAAAATAGGTTACTTGGTTAATTAGGTTACCTAATTAAAGCTGTTCGATATAAATATCTCTTGCTTAGACTTAACGCAGTTTAACGTGTCCTGATTGTCTTTGTCGACATTGTCAGCTCAGAGATTAGCTGCTAATTGTGTCTCAATTATTCATTATAAATTAGTCCCTGGCCTGCACCTAGAGGGTGTATGTACACTCACAATAAAACCTCACACTAATATTCAAGTTTACTGGTCATGTTTTGTAGTAGCACGTTTGGCCATGTTTTAATGCAGGTACATAGCAGTACTATTTTTACATAATCTGCAATTTTATTATGGCAGTAATGTGGTTAAAGCAGAGGATAGGTAAAGAGGAGATTTTGTATATTGCCATACCTTTTAGTAATGAGTATCTTGTAATCCCCACTATTCTCAAGGATAAGCAAGCATAGCTTATTGATGTATGGAGAAAAGATCCTGTATTCAGTTTTTAAATTTTCATAAATTTTGCATCCAGATACTTAGGATAAATGAACAAAAAAATCATGGAGCCCAAATAGAATAAAACAATTCATTATATGTGTAAACAGACATTTAATTATCTTATCTTTAATTATCTTATTGTAATTTTATGATGAGGTCTAATTCCCTTTCTTCTTTTTCTGCCATAGGAACACTAGTTATACCACAGCTTATTAAATGCATTTATCTTGCAGTTTCCCTGTCTTTGAGAATCCTTACCCAATGGACATCCACGAGTCTCCAGTCACCTGCACAGCCTATTTTGCAGACTGCCCACCCGACATTATCCCCATCCTCTACTCTATAGGAGCTAAACACAAGAAGACTGGCTACAGCCAAAAGGTAGGGAGGGGGGATTAGAAGATTAGAAAAAATGACTGCTGAACTTGAAGCAAATTATGTGTTATTGTTAACATCTGCATTGTATTTAAAGATCACAGGATGTGTTTTTGAAAACTGAAACAGAAATAATATAAAAACAATAATATAATTATTGTGCATTGTGGAATTAAACGAAATCTTACCAACAGGGTCCAGAGGGGGGAGAAAAACAAAATATAATGTTTTGGGGTTTTTCTCAAACAATCAACTCTTTGTCTGTAACCATGTCAGGAGTGGCCAATCAGTGGAGGAACGTGGACGTTAGGATCCCACACCTATCCAGAGATCATCATCACAGGGTAAGTCAGAAATATGCACAGAAATATTTTGAATGCACAGAACGACCTTATACAGGAGGTCCCAACACACAGGGGACCATTAATTCAAGCTGTGAAGTATTACCCATCACAATTCAAAGGGCATCTACATGCATGTTATAATTCACCAGATGACTGATTTATATTTTATATTTATAGTTTTATGTGACTTCGGTTTCTGTCAACCCCAGCATAATCAGCACACAACAGCCTGGGGCCATGCTGCATTGTAAGGGGTTGACAGAGATGTTAACCTGCTCTGAAGCATGCACACTGGGTGGTGTCTGTTTCTATGTAACCCTCAGATATCTACAGGAATCCAACCAAAGGAGGCCAACACTGTGGTGTATTATCTGTATTATCTACTTTTCTCTTAATTTCCTCATCCAATCTTTCAGTGATTATTACACTAACAGACAAAAAAATCTTTATCTTTGTTTAGACATGCTGACGGCTCAATTAAGTTTTGGGATGCATCTGCATGTAAGTCCAATCTACAGTATTTATTTTTTTTCTTGTGTCTGAGCAGTGTTTAACTCAACTCTTTGTTACACAGTATGCTTGAAAAAAAAACTTTTTATTTTGTTTGTTTTCTTTTGTGTACATGTAGTACAGCAGCATGACACCAAGAAATATGAATGCAACAGGTGACAGGTGATATTATGAACCACAGGATTATACCGCCGACCTCCCTCCAATTTATATCTATGTTTATTGTATTCATACTGCCAAAATTTATCGCAAGTCGCTTTTCTCTCCATATCTGTCTTCCTGAGATAAAAAAGGCACAAAAGGCCTAAAGCATTACATGCATTGCGTACATGCAAAGCCTGACAAATAAAACACATTCTGCACATCAAATAAAGTAGACAGCAGCCCAGATTAGCTTCAACCTTGGACTACAGCTTCCTAATTGAGAGTTCCCATGAATGCTAAAGTTACAGGTCTGTCATTCTTACCTTTAGATGTTTCAGTGTTCAATCTGAGGGCTGTTCAGCTGCTCTCACAAAGGAACAGAACTCCGTTGATGAAGTGTTTTTCTTCTTCAAGGGCTTTTGGCTTGAAGCATGCATCATGCCTCTCAAGCATCTTTGAGGATGTTTCAACATTAAACATCAGCAGGACGTCTGGATTAACCTGAACATACAATTTGGGTTGGGGTGCAATTGTAAAAGACAATCCAAACACCTCCTTGAACAGAAATACTAGTTCTCTGCAAGAGTTGAAGTGTAGGGTATAGACAGTAAGCTGGTTGTATATACCAGTGTCTTAACAAGCTGTCTTTTTGCTGCTGTGTTTCAGAGAAGAGTTTGTTTGCGTTCCTTTAAGACTTTCTGCTTTTGAAGCAAAACATCTTTAAACTTCAGTGCAAAGTGATATTCACATACCTTAGATGACATACCTGTCAAATATGATAAATAACTGCAAAACTGTCATAACGCAGATCATTTTTCTAACCTAACTTTTTTCCATACATGGGATCACAACCCATCTTTCTGATTTGCAACAAATCAGCAATAAATCACAAATGCTCAGGAATTTGGATTTGCAGCCTCTGAATCAAAATTGCTTGTGCTGGAATAAGCAGATGCTGCCCTCTCTCTGATAGGAGTCCCAGATTCAACATGACAGACTCCTTCATTTTAAAAGTGGCAGAGCAATTTGTCAAGGAACTAGAAGTCAAATAGCCTAAAACAAACAAATAAATAAATCACAAACCACATATATTTTACATAAGACCTGCATTAACAAAATACACTTCACCCACTGATTTATTTCAGTTGGTTTACACAGAGACAATATTCCACCTTGATCTTTGTCTTGAACTGTTACACAACCAGTTTAAGAAGTGTCATCCTCCACTGCACTGATGAACCCATCATAAATGTGAAGTTATTTTGTCTATAAAAGTCCAAATTTGCATTTGACTGCAAAGTATGTACTATTTAACAGTTGCTGTTTGCCATGTGATTGATCAAGTGCTCAGTTTAACCTGTCCTGGTCTAGGTGATGCTCAAAGTTCAGACTATCCATACCGACCTACTGCTGTCATTTATTGGAGTGCTAGTTAGCTAATATACTAAGTTAATGTGTTAAAACTAGATCAGACTTTAAGATACTCATAGATGTAATTCTTAGAAGTAGTTTTTAGAGCACAATAAATTGATGCATCAATTCACTTTCTGTTCTTACAACTCCATTTATTTTTGCTATTCAAGTCTCAGCCTTCTTTGATCAATACAATAAGGGCATTTCTATTCACTCCTGCTGTTTTTGTCCATAAAGATACAGCGTTGTTCTGTGCAAAGTGTGAAATGGAATAAAAAGTCAGATGGATGTGGTAATAATCACTTTCCTTACAGTCTAAAAGCCTGATTCCTTTTATAGGAATTATTCAGTTTTACATGGTTAAAATGTTTCAATAAATGAAGAGAGAACACTTCAGTTTCAAAATAGTTGTCTACTGTTGCCTGCATGACGGAGAATAGCAAGATGTGAATACCTCTGTAAAAAATAAGTACAAACACACATACTGGCGCTTTCAAATAAGAGGATTGCTGTTATTTTCTTTTTTATAGTTTTTGGAAAATACCACGGAAAGATCAAAACCAACAGTAAACTTATCCTGATAACAACCTTGTTTAGCCACAGCCTGATAAAGTGTGTCCACCCATGCCACATTAAAACACCATCATACCATACCATTTCACTGGGTAACGCATTCCATTCTTGCAGGGGTGCTACAGTTTTCTCAGTCTGTTCATGTAGCATTAACAAGATTTTCACCAATGTTGTCCTAACCAGTCACACTGCAGATGTTGTATAAGCTGAAGACCTCCAAGGTGTTTGAGAAGCCAAAGCAAGGCGAGGGCCGGGCAGCCGAGTTGGTGGAGGAAGACCCATTTGCTGTTCAGATGGTTAGCTGGTGCCCTCAGAGTCGTATCTTCTGTGTGGTTGGCATCTCAGCCCACGTCATCCTGTATCGATTCAGCAAATATGATGCCAACACTCAGATAGTGGTAAGGGGTGGTACTCTTGTGAGTTGGCGTGTTGTGCATGTCTCATATAACCTTTCACAAACATGTGTTCTGATATCTGAAGTAACTGTGTTTCAGCCATATGTTGTGTACTCAGCCCTGCAATTTTTAGGGAAAGGTATTTTTTAATGCTATGTTGTACTTCGTCAATGTTCATCCCGTGTTGTCAGGAGTGCACATCATGGTTAAGACTGTAAGATGTAGTTAACTGCACACCCACACTTTTACTGCATGTCACACTGTAACAGGTTTAAATATAGTTATTGTGTCTATTATAGTTGTGATGGCTGTTAAGACAGATGGGTAGATCGATCAATATCTCAGTATCTCTTTTAATCCCCAGTCACTAGAGGTGCGTCTGCAGTGTGAGTCAGAGGATGTCATCACTCCATCAGAGAACGAAAACAATCCCTGTTTCTCAGAGTCTGGCTCCCACTCACCCCAACCCCACCACCAACATGCAGCAAGCCCTGGCAGTGGGACACCAGATGGTATCAAAGACAGCATCCCCTGTCTGAAGTAAGAAACTGTCACTTTGCACTTTCAGCTGCATTTTCATGCATTTAACCAGTTGTATTTCCCAGTGAATTTTCGTGATGGAAGCAAACATGTTTCACAGGCAAAATAATTGTTGACACAACTGAAACATGGTTACAATTACAAGTAATTACAAGTAAATAATCTTGTCCCTACTCCAAACACTCTTCTGCTGTACACTTTTTCAGGGTGAAGGACCGGATGGTCCGGGTCCCCCCAGGTTACCAGGCCGACCTGGTCATCCAGCTGCTGTGGGTGGATGGAGATCCTCCACAGCAGATCACCAGCCTGGACATCAACTCTGCCTATGGCCTGTAAGTCTCCAGAAGCATGACAAGCTGTTTGTCAGCTGGGCTGGCTATTTGTCAGTGTGACTATTCCTTTGTCTGTAGATTATGAATGTAGACTGGACAGTATCTATACTATTAATCAGTTCCATACTGTTGGTACTCAGGATTACAGTCACTGCTATAGTTTATAGTATATATACTTAGGTGTACAGATTAATTATAAACACAGCTGCCTCTGGCATCACTGATTATTGTCATGGTGCACTGGTCTCCTAAAGCACACACACAGTATTTTGTGTGTGCTTTAAATTTAAATTCCATTCTCTAGTTTTCCAGAGTATTATAGGAATACTTCTCTTGGCCAAATATTTTTCACATTACTGAAGCAGTTGTGTTAGTAATGCTTTGCACTGTGGCGTTCCAGCCCAGTGGACAATGTTTAATTCCTATCAACCTTACGTGACAATCATATCACAGATCACCACCACTTCTATTCAGCTGCTGAGCCTCAAGCTTTGATCTTTGAAATTTGTTGTTTCATGGTAATGTCATCTTTGCTGTTTGTGTTGTAAGACTCAAGCTGTGTTTAAATGTCACTTATACTGAGGGAGTGAAAAAGGGTATGTGTGCCCACTGCTACCTTTACACTCACCAGTTTCTAGTGTATTCTGATTGACAGGTTTCCAATTTGAAATTGTTGTTTACACAAAGTGTAAACATAAAGTCCTGTTGATTTACTGGGTGCAATTTCCATATCAAAGACAACACTGTAGACGCTGTTGTCAATCTGAACCATGTGATAGTAATGTAAACTGAATTGGACATCTGCTTGATGGATGTAGGAGAGCAGTGATAGACTAGGCAGCACAAATATGAGTGACATTATATATTTGCCTGACATATTCAATTTTCTGGTTGCTGAGTTGAAAAGTCACTGATAGAGCGATTTGTTGTGAATATTGTCTAATTCTGGCCAGCGCCTGATGAACTGGAGCATCTTTTCTACAAATTACTGCTAATAGGTTTCTCTTGATCAGTCAAGCCTCAGGCCCTAGAGCAGACAGAGGAAGGAGGTGGCAGTTGGGCTTATGGGAAATCTGGTATAATTATTAAAAAACAGCAGCACTATCAGTGTGAGATAAAGACAAGCTTTTGTTGACAGTAATTACACAAAAATGTCACAGTTAATTTGACGGTGTTTGATAGTGCAGCATGTAGCACCTTGAATGTCAACGAAAACAACCTGGTGAAATAAATCTGCCATAAGTGTAAATGTCTTTCCCCTCCACGTAATTGAAAATGTATGTGTGTGTGCGTGTGTGTGCGTGTGTGTGTGTGTGTGTGTGTGTGTGTGTGTGTGTGTGTGTGTCTGTGTGTGTGCATGCGTGTGCATGTGCATGTGCACGTGCCTCCTTGCTGTGTTTGTGTGCGTCCAGTTTGGCGTTTGGGAACTGTAATGGCCTAGCAGTGGTGGACTACTTGCAGAAAACCATTCTGTTGTGTATGTCGACATTGGATCTGTATGGAGCCGCCGACCCCTACCAGCGCCTTACCCGCTCCCCCCGCCGGAACAGACAGTCCACCTCAGGTAGCACACACACACACACACACACACACACACCTACACTTGGGATCCTGCCACACACGTATGCAATTACACAACTAATACTCACTGTGCATCCACACAATAAGATGCCAATAATGTAGTCACTACATCCAGACTATTTACTGTCCCATCATTTTCCTATTCTCCTGTCCACTCTCTTTCTGTCTCTGCTGGTGTTTCTGTCTTCTGTCTTCTTAATCTCTATTGTGTCTTTTTACTAAGGTTAGACAGTGTGGTATTGCTACTTTTACTACTGATTGGAATAATGCAATATAAAGGACATAATAATATAACTTTCTAAAATAACTACATACTGTATGTTCATTTTCCTAAGTGAAATTTTGAATGCAGTATTTATGTAGAGTGTTTGAACAATGTAGAATGTGTTTGCTTAAATAAATCCTCAAAAAATTCTCCCTAGCTTTCAGTCTTACAGAAATGAGGAACTGTATTAGTGCATTTTCCACAATGGCTGAAAAAAAAATAAATAAATTGGCACAAGTTGACATTAGAGGGTCAAATTTAGAGATATTGGTGAAATATAGTCTACAGTCCCAAATATAATCCAGTAACATCAAGTTAAATCTAAATATAGAAGTAACTGATTTATCAAAGCCTGTATCAGTTCAATTTAGCGTCTTCCCTCTCTTTGCTCTTTTTCTGTCACACAATAACACAAAGAAAAAACAGTCATCCATCTCAGTATGCCTGTCACAGGTCTGCACTGTGATATGAAGTGCATGTTAACAGGCTGCGTGTCATTCCACGTTGGCATTATTATGCATGTTGTCATTTGGTTTCTCTGTCCTTTCTGTTTTCAGTCCTGCTTGAGTATAGTTCTGTAGTCAAAAGCCACAGAGGTCCTGCTGTACTTCCTGACCCCTGGCTCCCTTTCATCTGTAATTGATCCTGGCTGGTGACGGTCTCTCAAGCTTCTTATTTATACTTACATAAAATAAAATAACTCCACCACAAAGAAATTACTATGTACAACACAAGTGACACCTTTCTTATCTGAGACTCTAATGACCTTGAAGGTACAGTATAGCTGCTCCACTGGTTTATTATTGCAGTTGGTTTGAAGTCCTCTAAGTAATTTAAAGTGCTGAAATTTTTATAGCATAGTTCCCACAAGCTGAAAATGCATTATGACTACTCAGATTTTGTGTGACAGGGAATATCAACTTATGTGACTCTGGGCTTCAGAGCCAACTCTTTTCATTTCCTGTTGCATAATTGTTTTTATTGAGTGCCCCAGCACTTACTGTCCCCAACTTCCACTTTCCTAAAAGTCTTTTTGTGCTGGATCTTTAAAATCTATTTTGAGGTAGAAGCAAAAATAAAAACAGGCAAAGGTGGCCTTTTTCTGTAGCCCCAGGTGGTGACATTATGATCTTGAGCACTGGCAAAACTTGAAAGGCCAAAAAGAAATACACAGCAATTGTCTTTAGGCTGCTGGCCACGGAAATATTCAAACTTTTTGGAACATAGTTTTCTGTCCTTCTCACAACATTTTTAGCTGTTATCACCATACATGTGTATGTGTACACTATATAGACTTTATATGTATCAGTCAAATGTAGTGTTTTTATTTCATAAAACTGCTAAATTATTGATTTATCAGTATCTACCTAGATGTGTTTCTTCAGTTATAATATACCATACAGTACCTTTAATACCAGCCTGAACATGTATGTCTGTGGGAAAAAGCCTAAATGTAAACCAGTTTTTTGATTCAAAAAGCAATTTATTCTAATTTTGTCAGTTCCCTGGACTTGCGGGTATATATTGTCTGTCTTCCCCGACATTAACTCGGTTGCTGCTTGCTCTCACTTTCTTTTCCACTCTAAGCCTGTGTGTTTCTCTCTCTCCCCTTTCCCTCCTTTTTCTTCCCCTCCCTTCCTTCTATCCTAACATTTCTTAACTCCCTTCCTTCCCCATCCATCCTTCCGCTCTTACTTAACTTGACATTATTTCCCCCGTGACCTTGGTTCTTTCATTTCTCTCCTTCCACCATCCTACGTTCTGTCCCCATCCATGTGCCACCTTCCTCTTATTAACACCTTCTTGTCCTCTCTCAACTCTGTTGAACATCTACCTACACTCCTCATTCTTTCACTGCCTGCCCTTCATCCTTTCCCTCATTACTTCCCTTCCTTCACTTCCTCCTTCTCCTCCCACCTTTTGGTGACTCTGTGGCTGCTGCTGGGGGCATGTGGGCCTGCCTGACAGAGTTTTGCATGCGTGGCCTGTCTAACTTTTATTCAGATTCAAAGAAAAGGATCCGTACATCCTATCAGAGTAAGTCAGGCCTTCCTAAAGGCGTGTGGGGGACTCTGTGTGTGTTTGCGGGAGGAATGGGGGGGGGCAATGCTTTGGTGGAGCCTGTACGGTTGATAGAGATGACTGCCATTAGGATGGAAAGATTGGGAATAAAAGCAAAGAAACAGCAAAGAGAGATGATTGGAATAAAAATGGTTACTTCTGGTCTTCCAGTAGTCTTACATGTCTACATTTTACCATATAAAACCCAACCACCCTATTCCAGTCATGTCCTTTGCAGAAAGAGGGCCACTCCCTTGAATCTGCTAAGTGAGGGCAGCTATAAATATTACATGATCCATGTGATGTATATTTTAACTGAAGCAAAGTTAGTGGGGTGAATAAAGCCTTGCTCATCCATTGGGCAGAGTGAACCTATAATTTGTATTTTAAGTTGACGATTACAAAGCGATTCTTAATTATTCTTCTATAATCACAGTTCCTTTAATCATTTGTAGGGCCAGTGTAAATGATTGAAGGATTGAAGGATTTGCATAAAGACTTAAAAAGAAATAATTTAATTATTCTAAATTTTTTGAACTGTGACGACTCAGTGAGGCTGTTAATGAAGCCATAATGAACATCGCTTAAACACTCCACATTTGCAGTCAGACTTAAAGGAACAAAAGTTTGAATTTTCAGCATTTGTAACGATAGTAGGCATGACTTTTCATTTTGACCTGTGCTTGGTGCATGTCAGATTTGATGTTTGTTCTGTTTTGTGTTTTGATTGTATGAGATAGGTATGTTGACATTTTTAATTCAGAACAGAAGTAGATGTATACATGTATTGGACAGACTGTAGTGCAGGTCAGAGCAGGATTCAGTCACTCCACCCCTGGATGATATTGATTCTACAGAACATTTGAAGGCAAAGAGTAAATGTCAAAGACACACACATTGATCTTGATAATATCATACCTTCGGGAAAAATGATGAAATCCTGGGAATTGATTATGTAGCTTATCAGATTACAAACCAAAAACTGTTGATAAACTCTTCTCTAAACTCTTTCTTGGGGCTCTGTGTGGCTGACATCAACCAAACTGACTTCTGCTAAGTCTGTACATCTAAGATTATAAATCCTACAGACTGTGTGTATTCTGCTTCTTCCTTACTGCTGCCATTGGCTGTGGCAGGCCTTACTGAACTCTCTGACAACCAGCAGTCCATTGACATGGAAAGAAGCAAGTCCCCCACTTCAGGTAACCTGCACACACACACACACACACACACACACACACACACACACATCTATATTCCATCCACTACAAAGTATATCTTCCCTGTATGGAAATGTCTTGTGATTTGCACTTTGAAGCATTGCTGGGATGCCATTGTCTTTAAACATGAAAGATATATACAGAATGCAGCCTGTGAACACATCACTCATCACCAGAGCATCTTCACTTGATGAGCATGGTTATCATTTTAACGGTGAAACTCATGTTCAGTGAGGATTTGCTGAAATGGGGGAAAGTCAGGTGTTTGGTTGCAGTATTTTGTCTTCTCTCTTATTTCAGCCTTTTCCAATGTGTATGTTCTCACAAGGGCGAACAAGAGAAAAGACAACACATTTTGCCTCTTTGACATTTGTATATGTCCAACTCTTCCATTCACAAATTCGTTCAGCCACCGTTATGAGAGACCTGAAATAGCATAAAAATATCAAGCATCTCATGTTTAAAGACTTAGAGCAAAGTATGAAGAAAGCATTGGATAGGCTTGGCTGACTTACAAGTCAACGTTGATCTAAAGCGGATACAGCTAACAGCATTAGTGGTAACTTACAGTTAATAAGAAGTAGCAGTAACCTGAATCATTTTATAATATCACAGCACAAATACTCTGAATAGATCAGAACAGTTCTTGGCTGGTTAAATATGTTTGTTTTTTTGTTTAACATATTTTTTAAAACTACTGTAGGTTAAATAGTTTCAGGCATATTACCTGTGTAGCTGTGCATGTGTTGCATTTGATGCTACAGGATGTATAGTGAAACAGAAAGTCTTCTTTAGAGAGGAACTGTGTGATGAAGCGTATATTGTAAGTGTCCTTAATGTTTGAATTAACATTATAATCATTATTTTGTCACTTGCTCCAGGCTTCAGCATCACCTTTTGTGAGATGTGAAGGTAGATGGGAAGTAGAGTGCAGAAAGATAAGCTTGCAATATCAGAGGTCTGTGGCTTGTGACACATTTATGAAATCACTACGTACTGAGAACAGGAGATGACAATTTAAACTATGAGACCGTTGACAGAGGTCTGTTTTTGTGTGGTCGGAGGCAGGGCAGATGAAAAGAGAGTTTGTTTGTGATTGCACAGAAAGAAACATGTATAAGGAGGGGTGTAAAGAAAGAGATAGATAAGAACATTTCCCAGCAGGCATTGTTATCTGTCATCTGTCTGTCTCAGCAAATTCAGAACTCAAAGGTCAAATGGAGAGCGTAAGAGTTTGTAAATCTGTGATTAAGACACTGCCAAGCAGGAATGCTGTGTCCTCAAGGCTCTGTCTGTTTTACAACTTTTTAGTTTCCACACAATTTATTTTAAATCATTTTACTGGTAATGCAACAAATGTGGTGTTTCAGTTTTGTAATATTTTTCTTACGTGTAGGAATTAACAGATTTAGTGAGATGATTTATTTTCAGGTGCTTTTCAAAGCCTTTCCCGATCCTCTTTTGCAAACTCTCCACAAGGTCTGGGAAAATTTCATCCTGAGGGGGAAGCAGAGGGTTGTTTGTGTGTGCTTTCCCTTATAGTCTGGGAGCTCAGGTGTCCAGGACGAGACCAAAGTAAAGTCATATCTGATCAGGATGAGTACCAGAAACCTTTCTGTTGTATCCAAGGGTGTCCAACCAGGAGGAAGGCCTCGAACACACTGGGGTGATTATGTTTATCCTTAGTGGATTGGGAACACCTCAGGGTAACCCAGGAAGAGAGGATGGAAGATATGGCTGTTTTGCTTTTCTCATTCAGCTGCTGCTACAATCTTTATTCTGATAAACAGGTGTAAATAGATGGACAGATGGACCTACATGTACACTGTACATTGTGCTAACCTTTTTCTTTGCCTATTCAGAACTTGGTTGAGCAGAAAATCAGTCACCAGCACACTGATTTGCATCATCGTATTGCCAATTAACTTAGAATAACCAGTTTACTCTGGAGTGGCTAAATAGTCATAATGAACAGAGCATTAAACTAATCTTTTATGGATGACCTTGGTCCTTCAAGCATACAGTATGAGTCGTGTTGGAGTTTATCTATGAGGCCAAATTGCTTTATTTTCCAGCCAAAGGGCAAAACTGAATGCAAAGGTGAGATACTGTATATTTCATTTCCTTGTCCCCTTTTTTTTTTTTTTTTACATGTCTTGCATACACGTAAATAGTGACCATGTCACTGGCAAGGGAGTCATTTTTAAACAGGGTTATATCACCTGGACCAGACGATGTCTTTCTGCTATAGATGTGTCCATGTAACAAGTCCTTGTTAAAGCTCCTTGTCCATTACTTTAGATTTGAGCAGCTTTTACATGCAGTATGGGTCTATTTCACTATTAATTCAGTTGTTTGTTATTGTTTATGTTAAGATAATCAATCCAAAAACACACTTTCATAGTGTCCTCTGTTATATATTGTCCAGGATACAGAAATTGGTTGTGTAAGTTTTGTCTTTATCTCTCATATTTGTATTCCCCACTCTTTCCTTTGAGCCTCTGAGGAGAGCATGCAAACAGAATAACAGAACCAGGACAAGATGTTCTCTGCTGTCTTGGCAGGGAGTTTTTCAGCTCTTTGATGTGGATTGGGTCACGGTCACGCAGTCCTGTCATTTTCTAATTGGAGAGACGGAAGAAAAGAAGAAGAATTGTGGAGGGATGAAGAAAGAAAAGGGCAGATTGCATCTATAGTTATAGTGTGGACTTCAAAATTACAAGCTGCAGTCAAGATTGAAATCTTAAGTTTTTTTTTTTTTTCTTATCTTAACAATTTTCAACATTAATGCAAGAGTAAAATACATTTACAGTGGTTATGGCTAGAGCCAAATGAGACAGCACAGGTGTGGTCTGCTCAACAGCAAAAAGTTCATGGTTTGTTTCCTCCTGCTGCATGTCAACTGACTGTGCCTGGCACCCCAGGTGTGCTGTGTCTATTTTAAGGACATATACAGACAGGCAGCCATCGTCCTGATTAACCCTGCTTCAATAGTCGTAGATGTCTCTCTCCTTCTCTACCCTTCTGCTTTATCCTGTACAGTTTTTCATATCTTCCTTTTGTCATTAGGCTCAGTAATTGGCCCTTATCCTGTCTGAAAGCTGTCTCCCCCTAACCCTTCCCAGTGTTTTTTTGTTTTTTTTTTATGTCCTGAGTCTGTTGTTTTAGTTTAGGGGTATGTGTTACATTCTCCCGGGGAGCTTTATGGCACTTGTGGCAGTAGCAGGGCATACATGAACAGGCCCAGTCATGAGAGGGTCTAACAAGCTGAGATGCAGGCAATCTGTGCCAAACCAGGCAGGATATATTTAGTAGTGGGTATGTCAGGGGAGATAAGGAGGAGGTGATAACTGAAACAGTACATTACAGTGTACTGGACCGATGCTACCTGCTCAACTCCATACAATTCAAGGTGGTTTCATAAAACTTAGAATTGACCTGCCAGTAGTTTTTCAGCTAAACCCTAAGTCCTAATCCTAAACTGTCCAACATTGTCTCATGATGCCTTATGAGTGCACTCATGAAAACACTTACTGGTACACATGAATTATACTATTACTCATAAACTGGTCTAATTTATATAACGTGTACTGCAGATGCATCAGTGAGCATTTACAGTGGTAACTTAATGAGCCTTATTTTCTGGGAATTAAGATAAAATATAATGTACTTTAAAGTGTGTCATTAAAGTATTTCTTAGCTAATCATACATTTCGAGACAACTTTGGTTATGGCTTGCATTTGATCATATGATTTTGCTGATCTGCAAAACTTGTCAAAAGTTTTAATAGTTGAAACTTTTTGAGAGTCACTTTTTTTGTGCTGCAGTTCCCTAATAGTTAAACCGTACCAAAATCCAAATTTAACCATCAGTTGCTCTGCCATGGTCTCTCCCTAATAGGGGATTTTAAACTAGTGTTCTACTTTTCTAAGAGCAGTTTAATAGTCAGCTGTGACGCACGAAGCTGTCTCACCCCTGTGACTGCATTCCTTTGGATGAATGTAGAAATAGAGGATTGGTGGGAACAAGTGGTTGTTTCTAAGGAACTGCATGGACTATGTGCTCCAACGATGCCCCCAAATCTAACGCTCCTGATGAGATGGTGTTAATGTAAGCAGTAAGTGTAGAAGAGAGTTACAGGCAACTAATTTAATCTGCACAAGCATGTACAAAACAGGGCATTTACTGATCTGTTGAATAGCCAATTATTATGTTTTTTGACTTTATATTTTTCTGTTAGCTGATATGTGAGACAGACCTGCATGTGTCACATTGTCATATTGACGCATATTAATGCTTTTGCAGAATTGCTGTAGGAGGCTTAGCAACAACGTTTTAAACTGAAGTTTATAGTCTACTGGCTGTGTCGCATTAACAGCCCGTCAGCAGTGCAGGTCAGTTTTTCCACTGCTTCCAGTTTATTTCTGCGGTCAGATGATTTTAGGCATTGTCTTTGGTGCTGGGTAACAAACACAAGCCTTGGAAAAAACAACAAAATATTGAAACGTGAACTTTTGAGTTTGCCTTTTTTGTTTCTATTGTGATCATGACATTTCAACCAGTAATTGTCTTTACAGTAACCGTTCATGTAACATAATGATAAATTACATCTTTATCATATTAATCAGAGAACATGGAAACAGTAGTTATTAAAGTGGTAGCAATAATAGTTGTGCTACAACTATTATGTGATTGTAATGGTAATAGGTGGATAAATGAAAAACCTGTGCTTGTGAAGATCTGTGCTATCCTTACAGTTCTTATTAAACTTTTTTGTTTTCATAACCTCTCAACTGTTTTTCCTCCCTATTATCTGCAAGACTCCCTTTTATCCAGTTCACCCTCTGTGTGTCTTTGCCCTGTTGTCCTGAAAAGTGTGTGTGTGTCCTCTTGGATCTCCTCTTCCAGTTCATTACACAACCTCCCTTCACAATGACCCACGCATCCTGCCAGAGCCTGTTGCCAGTCTGAGAGCCAGCCACTGCAGTCCAGTCTTTTACTTACTGGACAATGGTAAGAGGCGGGGGTGACTCACAGATCTCAGCGTCTTCATGGACATCTGCTTGTGGCTTTCTTATTTTATTTTTTATGGCAACAATGCAACATGGGAGGGAGATGGGATAATTATTTTTGAACAGGTGGTTGGTTTGGGGTTGTACCTTGCATGCTAATTCTGCTCCCGCACTGTGAGCAACACTATCAGCAAGACAACAAAAGTCCATTCATTTCTAATTCTGTGTTAAAAACTGGACAAGACTCTTTAATGGCCACTGACCATGAAAAGCATGTTTGGGTAGGAAAATAGTTCTTGTCCTACTAGTTGGTTTGCAGTTAGCATTAACAAATACTGCAGTGTATTTTCCCACTAGGAGCAGCTGGAGAAAATCTCACAAATGAGCAATGAGTATCACTGTGATTATTTTAAAAATATAAGGAAACATCTAATGTTTCATGATCAAAATTTTGTTGGTACAGTTCACTACCCAGACTCAATCAGATCCTCTCGCACCATGATCAGTCACTAAGGAATGATCCACCATCCAAGTTGCTTGCAGCGTAAACTGACAGGGACAGTGTTTTTTAGGAGTAGACTTTCTGCCTCTGCTTTGTCAATGTCTTCCATGCTTTTGTACAGAAAGCATCTGGTGTTGCATTGTCTCTCTGCCCCAGCTGCAGGGGTTGGACATTGTGATGTTTGTTGGATGTGCCAGATCTGGGTTTTGACTTCAGATCCCTTGTCACTCGTCAGTGCTTACGCAAGGCAGGCGGGCTTAGGAAGAGGAAAGGGTGTATTTCCTCTCCTCTCTCACCAGTGCCTTCAGTGCGTCATTCTCAGTAATGTTAATTGTGCTTCGCTGGAGCCACACATCTTTGTCACTGAAAGGCAACATGCTGCTTTACCAGACAGAAGCTCTCTAATTATGTTTTTCTAACTGTGTCAGTAAACCCACAATCTCGTCTTGTTTTCCTCTCCACTAACATTCATCACTGTGTCGTCTCTAACTAACTGCATGGTACCCACTTACAGAATGTGGCCAGCTGCAAAATGTGACTTCAGCCTGCTTTGTACATTTATCAGTGTTGTGGCATGATCAAGTCCAACATTAGCCCCATTTGGGATCTTAGCACTCCATATCAAGTCCTCCGGAAAAGTCTAAACTGTTATTCTTTACCTCTCAATCTAGCTGTGTGATTTATCTCCAGAAGTATTTTTGTTATCTCACTACAGCCTATTGTCTGTACAGCCAGTTAAACATTGTGCCTGCCATGGGCTAGCTCAGAGGAGCAGAAGAGCAGAGTAGAGATGTAGAATCTGTGGATATGTCAGATTTATACATCAGTGTTGCCCCAAGCAAATGGTTCATCTTTTCAGAGAGAAACAAATATCTGTGGGGTCACAAAAATAACAGTGCCAGCCACTGCTGAATAACAAGGAAGAAAATAACATTTTAATTTTGCCATAGTAGGGGTCGCTTTGTGAACCTATCAGTGAATAATAAAAACAAATGGTCGCAAATGGGGTCAATCCAACATCAAATGTTGAAGTTTAAATACTGGCATGTAAACAAGATATCAAACATGCAGCAAAAGGACTCTTGTCTGACAAAAAACGCACCACAGACTGAATTGATAGATTTTGACACAAAAAATCCAATGAGTGATGATACAAACAGTATTTGATTGGGTATTTTTTATATTCACAATAAACAACCCCTCAGCTTCTCAGATAAATCCCACCTGTTCATTTTGATTACAAACATTTTATGAACTGTTAATGCAGCTGTTGAGCTTTTAAACACGGGAACCATCTGTGTGTAACAGGTTTATTATGGGAACTTTTTTTATTTGTTTGTTTGTTTTGTTGTTTGTCAACACATAAATCTTATGCAACACATAACGTATATGGTTGCAGCAGCATCTGGTCCCCATGATTTATTATTATTACTTTAGCAGCACTAACCCAAAAGGCTTTACCTTGTTCCTGGAAAAAAAAAAAGGAAATTCAGTGATTGAAAAAATCAATTATTAATTTCCGTTTTTGTAATAAAATAACTTTTCCCCCAAAATGATATTTGACATGGAGCTTCCTACATGACCCTTCACAGTAAATAAACTATAAACATGGAATAGACTGTACATTAAATGAGATTGCAGTAGATTGTTTTCAAGTTCTATCTTTTCTTCCCATAGGCCTCATATCTTTTGCTGTACTACTACTGTACTACATCTTTTCTGGTACTCTATCGCAGAAGGTTTGAAACCTGAGTCAACCTTTGTTTTTCATAGCGATCACCATTGATTCTACTGATGCATTTTCCAAATGTGAAGTAATATTAAAATAGCCAAAATAACAAAGAATGCAAATTCATGGTCATGCTGTTTTCCTCATGGTCATGAAATTTACCAGGTGTCATTTAAAAACCACCCAAGTTTTGTTCCATATATCAAGTTAATCATTCAACACAAAGAAACAATGAAATATGACCTTGTTTTTGAGGGGGAAACTGACTCATAACATCAACCACAACCTTTGCAGTCTCTGCAAAATGCTTGCAAAATGTTTAAACAACTTATTATGTTGCCTCCAGTGTGTGACTGTGATTTTTCTCTTGACACCCTGTGGTGTCACTCTGTTTGTTTGTGCTTCCATGTCACACATCCCAGGGACATTTACAGCATGCAAAACAGACATATTTCAGTAAAGATATTGGTCAGTGCTGGTGAGAGTTTAGAACGATGCCCCAAGACTCATGTTTGACATCCAGAGTAAATTCAGGTATGTTGCTGTTTACCTTGTTGCAGCTCAACAAGAGAGCATGACAGTGACCATAAGTTAGGAAATACAATACGAAATATTTGGGATGTATCAGTTTAATAGACGGACAAAGCATGCGTTTTGAAATATGCCTGCTGTTTGCACCTTCATTAACTTGCATGTTTTTTTTATTGCATTTTGTTTGTTTGGTTGGTTTTATTTTTTGGCACTTTTGTTTTTGTCATTCTTTAACTTAGATTACACCTACTTTATTTTTCTTTGATTTTTTTATTCTTTTATTTGAAGGGATTAACTGGTGCTTTGTTTCCTATTCTTTTGTTTCAGTAAAGGGACCCGGCAGAAAGTTAAGTCTGCCAACAGATCTTAAGACTGATCTTGGTACGGTAGGCGAAAGCCAGCAGTTTTCACTTGATTTCCTTTGAGTCATTTAGTTTCTGCTTTTGTCACAGTTTCTAGGCTTTTGTGTTTCTTTAGTAGTTTTTATTTTCATTCAAACCTCCTCCTGTTAAACCAGCCCATGAGACTTTCGGCCTGGAAGTGTTCGCCCATTTTTGCCTCCTTGATGTATTTTGATTTAAATCTTTCATGTTTGTTTCTTCTACATTTTGCAAGTGTTTACAAAGGTGATTTGTAACCCATGCCCATACTTAAATTTGAGGCTTTATCACTTTATCATGATTGGACCATCTTCTGATTTTATGCAACCTTTCCTCCATTGACAGTTTTGCTCTACAGTGATTGGATCACTCACTACTGTTATCATTTTAGCTGGATCATTTCTATCTCGAAAACTCTTCTTTTCATTCTGGATCATCTGCATTACGGATACTGAGCGTTCCCACCTTCCCCCATGCTTCTGCAACTGCTACATACACATGACAATCTCAGGTTTCTCTTTGCTCTGCTTCTGCAGTGTCACACACGCTGCCTTTTCCAAACACTCCTGCTTCTTTGACATAAAATGTGCCAGTGCATACTTAATGCTGTGACTTGCCTCACTGAATTTCTTTATGTGACATTATATGTGATATTATCATTATTATTATTGTTATTATTTGTAGAACATTTAACAATGTTAAAGCAAATTTTACAAAATAATTTTGAAAAGAACTATACGCTAATCTTGGTAGCCTCTGTCTACATTTATAATCATCAAGACAACATTCATGTCCAACCTCACCCCAACACATCCAAATAACATGTTTTATAAATATCGCACAATATGTATGCCAAACTAATTCCAACTACATTCCTCTGGAAGATGATTATGATTACTTTAAGGGATCTAGGCAGGCATGGCCAGTGAACTCTCACTGCCAAAAAGCTTGTCGACATGTTAGGCATGTGGGTGTGTTATTTCCAGAACATGTTATTTGTATGTGTTGAGGAGAGATCGGGCTCTTTTAAGGTAAAATTTTCTACAAGGTTCAAACAGGCCCCTGAAATGCCAATACATGGTATCTTGTATACCTGTACTGTAACATGAACCTCTGTTATAGAATGTGTGTGTGTATGTGTGTGTTGATGCATTTTGCAGTAATCCCTGTGTTGGGGGAGCGAGTATATGAGGGTAAAGTGCAGTTCTTTTTGATAACTGGTTTCCTGCAGGAGATTTTGAGGCAAATGACTGCCATGCTACCTTTCTGTTTGAAATTCACAGTAACAAAACATAAAGGCAGTGGTGTCGTAACATGGATTTCAAATTGGTCTCCCCAAATATTACCCTCAGTTTTCAATCTCTGCATTGCCTTGGCCTGTCCTGCTGTGAAGCTGAGTGGGTATAACTCGTGGACTGGGTGGCACCCTGGAGCTTTTCATCTTCACTTTGAAATTGAATCATGTACACGTCAACCAATTGAACGGGAGGCTAGATTTGATTTGACATGATATAAACGAAATGTACAGTAACAAGGAGATGCTGTCCGTTGTTTTAATAATAAAGCATGATGCTGTTTATCCTCATGCTTTATGAGTTTCTACCTAGAAATTAGAAAGAAAAATTAGATAGAAACCTTCAATCACACCATACTGTTAACTCCCTGATCACTTTAACTTACTACCAGAGGTGTCATTGAAGAAAAGAGAACTGTTTGATTTAACCCTCTCTTCAGACAAGTGAGAATGCATATAATGAGGCATCGGTATCATGAAGCTGTTAATTACAGCTGTTGTAGCAACCAACTAAACTGCAGGGAACGGGGAGCTGCAGTGTGCACCCAATCCAAACAAACCTGCTTTGTGTTTCTTTGTCTCATTAATAATGTTTGCCTCTAAACAAATTATTTTGCTCACACACCAAAGCACTGCACATTAAATAAGGACAAAGCTTCCAACAAACTCAGACCCTGAGGGGAGGCCGTGGAACGCTACAGTTCCAGAAAGTAACAAGTGTTTCTTGTCAGCACCATCTGCACCTGATGGTGTAGCCTGACCACATTAACTCAAGTGCTAAATTTAATTAAAATAAAAAAAATGGTAGATCTTTTTTTATATCTATTGTTTTCTAGTCCTTTGATCTTTCATTAGAGCCTCTTCCTATTCTCAGTAATGTCATAAATTTCCTTTTTTTAAGGAAAAATACTCTTTTAGATAAGGCCAGGGTTTTCTCCCAGTTCACAAAGGAAAAGAGAAACTAAGTGGAGATGAAACAATCCTATTTGCTTTTGGTTTTACCTTATATCTCTTTCCTCAGACTGGATGAAGCTACACTCACAATTTGCTTCTACATTTTCTCTTCTCTTTCTCCTCACTGCTCATACTTAACTTCACACCACTCCCCAACCCTTTGTCACTCACTCTTGCTTTCCTTTCTCCATCACTACCATCCTTCTTGTTAACAACCTGACTTTCAACATCGGCTTGCTTCTCTTACACTGCAAAACATCCATCTTCATACTTCACATAGACTGAATTGTTAAAAAAATATGAAGTATGCTTTTTTAAAACAAATTAATTTATATCTCTCAATCGGGTGAAAAAACTCATCCATTCATATTCAGTTATTTCCTCAAAACAGTCAAAACTGTATTGTACTGTATAAGTAAAATTCCCTCCCTCATTGGCAGATTTTTTTTTTATTTAGTCTTCACTGATTATTAGCCTGAATGACATATAAAGATGGATGTTGCAGTAGTAGATTGAGATATGTTTGAAAGTTTCATTATTTCTTCTTCGTATTGTTTGCTAATGCTTTGCCGTTGTTACAGATCATGTCAATGGACATTGCACTAGCCCCACCTCCCAGCCCTGCTCAGCGGGGAAGCCTCGCGTCCCGATGGGTCCCGAGGGGCCACGGCTTACCCGCAGAGGCCCTGGCCGACCACCCTTCCGCAAGGCCCAGTCTGCTGCTTGCATGGAGATCTCTTTGCCTGTATCCCACACTGAAGGTGTGTGCTTGTCAACCCCAACTCCCATCCCTAATCCTTTATAACATACCCTCCTTCCCAGCAAGTGCATGCCATCCTCTCACCCTGGGGTAAGTGAATTAAGGCCTCATACATGGTTAACACAAGCAAGCATATGCTAATGCAGGTTAGCAGCAAAAAGACTGATCATGCAAAATTTTCCAGGACAAACAATATGAAAAAAAACAAAAATAAGCATAAAGGCAAAAGTGGAAGAGATGGATTGAACAGTGTTTTTGTCTCTGGTGTATGCTGCAATTGGTTGTAATTAGCATCCATGGCTAATTAGCTTACAATCTGCAGGAGTCAGCTACAGTAAGCATAATTATCACTCTGCACTTTACAACAAGTCAGCTGAAACATTAATGTCAGCCAGAGACGGCGCTGTCAATCATCTCGCTGAGTTATCCTCAGTTTAATTAGCTAGTGAGCTACAGCTTCAAGTGTCATTTCAATCAGAACCATTGTTTCAGAAATGACTTTTTTAAGTGATAACTCTTTCAACATCTCTGACAGGCAGAGCAGCAGTAACTATAGCTCTTTTTTGTTAAATAAACAGTTGTTTTTTGGTTGTTTAATTTTGCACACTGGGTGATCAGCTAAGAGACAGAAAGTTATCAGATGAACATTGCTGCTGTATGTGTACACAATGACGACTCCTTCATGTGTAGAAGTTTATTTAGCAGTTCACTTGAGTTTAGCTACTTTAAATGTATATCTGCAGCTTGCATTAGTATCACCTTGCAACACAGGACCACAGGTTCTCGCTTGTTTTGAATGCAAGAAGCGGCCCTTGCATTGTGACCCATAATACCGTTGCTTGTGTCGACCATGTGCCAGGCTGAAAGGTTGGTCACTGTTTCAATCAATTGATTTTTACTTCTTTAGTGCCTTTCTCTCTATTTTTCCTCCTCTGCTTGAAAAATGTCATCGTTTTACCTTCAAAGAAGCAACAAATTTCACTTTTTTGTATGGTGAAGTAAAAGCTTCTGCTTTTGTCTGTAATATTTCTTCTCATTCTGGATGTTTTTTGCCCACAAAGTACACATGATGTTTATGGAGTGTGGCCACACCTCCTGAATTTCTCATAATCTATGAAACTTTGAGCCTAGGTAGGCATTTTATTAGTCTTCATTTAGTTTGTGAATACATGCAAGTTTCCAATAAGCCTTGTCAGTATGCACACAGAAAAATACAGGTGAATAAGTAGTACAGGCCGGGCATTGACATATGATATGTTTTTTTTCATTCTCATTGACAGATCTGACATTTAGCTTTTTTCATTTGAACTCCTGTTATTCACACTTAGACTTGCACTATCTAAAAATGGTTTGGCCGAGCAGGCTTCATATCCCCATGATCAGTGTGAATGTCTGTGTGTGTGCGTGAACATGTGCCTTCTTGTGCGATAAAAGGAAATATGTGCATTTGTGAGTGTTCAAACCTGTTCCTCTGTCTCTGTGTATTTGATGACAAAAAGGTATTTCAGCAGCGTTATAGTCACTGTATCCATTATAGGGTAGAATCAGCTAAATGATTTCAGACAGTCTGTGAAGGCCTTAATTTAAACATCTTTTATATGTTTTATGTTTTAGGCTTGTGCTGTCAAGTGAAGCTTCAAAGTGATGCTCTCAGTATTGTCTGACCTCAGAACTGACATAGAAAAATGGTCTCAACCAGGATTGTATGAGACATTTAATTACAGTCTGTGTGAAATTTGCACTTACTCTGTCACTGCTTTGCGATAGACATCAAGACACCAATTCAGGACATCCATCGACTGAATAAACAATATCCTCCCACTCAGACAAAATTGAGACATGCTAGGATTTCTAAAATTATCCTATAATGTTGGACATTTCACAGTATTTACCTCCCCTACCCTCAAAACTAGATGTTTTCTTTGGGTGGAAAAAGCCACAGAAAAATATTACCAGGCAGTTTTCAACTTCACTGCATTTTTATTCTTTACAATGATGCACGTTGCTGGGTGATACTGTGAAGATGGTGACCGTAAAAGTGAGGGTGGCTGACACTGGTCAAAGTGATTGCACATTTAGAAAGTGAATGGGCCATAAAACCTGACAGATGTGATCACTGGCCCTGGAGGTGGCAAGGTTTTTAACACTCAAGTGTTCTAATTTAAAGTGTGGAGAGTGAAAATTGACTTTGCCACCTTCAGTAGCAGATTGTCACACAGGTTAACTACACATCTTCTGCAAGCTTCATGATTATCATATTTTAGATGCCACTATCTGCAACCCAATTTTGCTGACTAGTAAACCTGGTGCACTATCAGCATTGTATTGTTTTCATACAGTATACTGCTGATGCATCAAATATAAACTCGTGCCCCTGAGGAGAATATATTTATGGGAAGCTCTGACTGGGCAGGTCAGTCACTCGTGGCCCAGTCTGTATTTGCTTTTACTGCAGGCTGTGTGAGATTAACAGAAAGTCTCCTTCAGGTCATGACAGGCCGATTTTTCCATAGGTGACTGTAACCAAAACATCAAACAAATATTGCTTGCAGATGTTGGCAGTTGAGATTAAGATGTTGAAAGGTTGTGAATATTTTTCGATTGGCACCTATTCATTTCTATCATGCTCAAACATTTTAACAAACATCAAGATGCAAAATGATGCAAAACAATAAACTGGATAAGTGTAGTGCTGTTTGTTAAGTCATAGTTGACCCTTTTACACCAGTACTGCAATTAGACTCAGACGCTTCCATCTTTATCGACCTCATTATGCAACACTGACCTGGAGCCAAGAGGGAAGCAGTTTTTCATTAGCATAAACTGAATGTTTTATTAAAGCCACCGCTATCAACCAGATGATTACAGATGGTGGTAGAAATCATTCTTTCCCAAAGCTGATTCAGTGTGTTTGTAACCTCTGAAAATAGCTGTATGATAAATGTTTTTCAAAAGTATTTTTATGCTGAACTTTAGCTATAGGAAGAATTAACATGGCAACAAAACCACACTGACTTGCTGCATTGCTACACAGGACCTTCACTGAATGAAGGCTGTAGATTCAAAAAGTCATTGACAAGAATTCAGTACTATTGCAGTTGTATTTTGTCAGTGCAGACTCTGAGAACGAGCTCTCTCGCTCCTGTCACGTCATCATCTGTCTAAGGGATTATCACCTCACCTCTGTGCTCCTGACTGGTATACAGATCGTCCCGCCCATTTAGCGAATGTGGCCCTGGCTGTAATTATTTTACACCAGTGTGAAAAAATTGAAGTGGTAGGAAAAACGGGTCCTTTATCTCTCTGCAGAACAAACAGGGTGGGGATAAAACCTCTTCTTCTGTTGTACTTATGTTTCGCCATCTATACCCCTGTTATTTTATTGGATCCCATAAAATCCTCCTGTATTTCAAAGGTGTCTTTGGTTTTTCAGTTTTAATGCATCTTAGTCATTTGAACGTCACTCATTAAATCTTTTCTAACCCAGACACAGCACCAGCTTTCCTCTTGTGCCAGCCTCTGCCCAAAATGTCAGCTTGATATTACATAATGTAGCATGCAGCTTGGCCTGGAGTTTTGTGAGCACAGTCAGACTTCCAACAGTTTATACTGTGCTATGTAATGAAAGTTATACTTGCAGTGGATCACTTGCAGGGCTTTATAACTATGTTCAAGATGTGTGATACTGATAGGTGTGCATGTTGAACAAAGCTACAGATTCAGGGTTTTGACTGAAGCACTGTGCAGTTTTTCACCTGGGTTAACTGCATTAGTTGTTCAGTGTTTTTCTCTTGACTACAATTTATATGTCCAATGTGTATTTCACTAACAGCATAAGAGAGAAATACAATGAAAATCCAGAATGGTTTCAGCAGAATGCTGGATATTCTCTGACTATTGCCTTCTCTTGGCACTGTTGTTTATCAGTTGCACTGGGTTACCACAGTGAAGAGCCAGCAGGATCACTGGAATAATTAAAGGTCAACAAGCGGTGCGAGAGATGAGGCCCATGTTAATGAGGCCTGCGTGCCAGGAAAGAAGACTGGAAGTAAATGGCAAGGGAAGCTAGACCCCAATATACAGTAAACATTTCCATATTTTCCATGCCGGGTAGGCAGCCAACCTATTAAACACTGAAGATACAACTATCTGACACCAAACTTGATAACAAGGTTGGTAGAGATTGCATAAGGACAGGAAAATCCATAAGATAGAGAGTGTGTGCTGTTATCAGTTGATTTGTATATTGTAGTAGTAGTAGCATATACAGTGTTGAGCCAAAACATGATGACCACCCAAGTCTAAAGTGTTGTTGGTCCTTCACGTGCCACCAGAACAGCTCTGACCTGACAAGTCGTGGACTCTACTGTACAACACCTCTGAAGGTGCCCTTGTGCCATCACCCTCACCTTCTGGGACTACTGGTAGGTACTCAGCACTGCTGACCAGCAGCACCCCAAAAGCCCTTGCCTAGTTGTGTGACCATAAAGATTTAGCCCTTGTCAGAATCGCTTCAGTCTTCACACCTGCTCTTTTCTCTAGCATCCAACACAATAACTACATGAACCCACTGTTCACTTGTCCCAGACGTTGATGTGCCATTTTAGAAGACAATCATTACAACTGTAATTTGGTTAATCTATGGGTTATCATAATGTTTTGGCTCATCTGTGTATTTTACTGTGCACAGAGAGTATAGCACAGAGCTGAGATGACTGCCTGGCCAGATGTTGTCAAGTCCACTCCACCACATGCCTACATCCAAGTTTGAATGAGATATTAAATATCAAATTGTAAGGCTATAGGCCTGCTATTATCTGGATTCAATATATATAAGCCCCCTAAAAGATCTTTGCTTTAAATAAATTATATTAATTGATAAAATGCTATAGTTAAATCCTCATTAAATCACATTATTAAAACTTTGTAAATCCATCCGATACTGCGGATCTTTCAAATTGGCAATAAAGCAAAAATTAGCACAAAAGTGTGTTCTCAGTCATGGGTGACATATATTTTAGAAATGAACATAGGAGTGTCTATGTGATTGTCCTTGTTTTACAAATGTGTGTGTGTGTGTGTGTGTGTGTGCATGTACCACTGTATAAATCTTGCACCTCTGTCTGTCTCACTGCTTCAGATTGTCTGTCTTTCCTTATCACCTTCCTGACACTGCCTCCCCTGTCTCTAGCACCCTGTAAGGTTCCCCCAGGGGTCCCCATGTCCTGTCAGAGTACCACTGTGCCTGACTTTCATTAGCCAGAACCCCACAGGGTCTGTCACACAGCGTAAACACACCCCAGTGAAACACAGCTAAACCAAGCTGCTGATACCCAGACTCAGAGCAAAATGCTATTTAGTGTTTGCGGCTGCCCGCAGCATTGTATAGCAGTGTTGACACAATGCTAGAATTTTAACTAAAACATCTAAATACAGCTGCTCTGATACTGTGGTAAACATAAAAAATAATGAGCATCCATGCTCTAGGTTCCTTTGGTGCCAGAAATGAACTGGTTCTGCATTTAACTCTCTGCATGAGTTTTCTAATTTAAAAACAGTTAAACTAGGATCTGCTGCAAAAGCTGTGGTTGCACCAGTATCAGAGAAAGCACTATCCTAATTTTAGTTGCTGCGCAACAGTGATATACAGTAGGTCTTTATAAACTACACTGGACTACCTGCTACACTGCTACCTGCAGCACTGATTAGTTGAGCAGATGGTTCTGAAAAGAGGTTAAGAGGGCACATGGATATACATTTAAAGGTTGTGTGGCCACTAGAAATGTAGTCGAGCAGCTTCTTTTTCAGTCAAACTCTCTGTCTGAGTATGTATTTGAAGAGATCTTTACACACTCAGTTGCATCTTTCTCTCTTTCCTTTTCTTTCGTTCTCTGGTTCTGCTTTTCATCTGTCTGTCTCCTTCTTTCTTGGCTGGGTGGCTGTGTGGCTGTAATGTGTGTGTGTGCGCGCATGTATTTTTCTTTGGGGTCATGGCGGGTGTGGTTTGTTTTATGGCATTCATGGTGTGGGGAATGAATAGGTTACGCATCCAGGAGGGCAATGCTTCAGCAGTTACATGGAGTCACTATGTACTCCCACGACGAGCACCACACCACCAGCCCCTACAGTTGGAATGAGAGAGGTAAGGGGGCTTCGGCCGCAAAGCTATAAGCTCCTGTCCTGCTGACTCCGTTTGTCCGTCAGTCACTATGTCAGTTCGTCCTGTGGCCCTGTTCCATCTAAAACTTGCCTAGGAGTGTTTGCGCTTGTCTCAAGTTGTAGGAATGGGGCGATGTCATCCTTACAGCTGTGTATAGGCCTAGTGTATGTTTTGGCATACAGCACTCATCTAGAGTTGTTGTTACGTAAAGTCTGCACTCTGTGTAACATTTGGCTAGATGCAGTACTGCACATTGCCTGGCTCTGAATAATTCAGAAATGCAGCAGTACAGAAATACCTTTATGATGGAGTACACTATGGAGGACCTGAATGGGTTAGCACTCAAATAGAATTAAAGCACTTCTTGAATTTGATGCAACTGCCAGTGTGTGTAAGAGTGTGCCTTTTTTTTTTTTTTTTTTTTTGGTGCGTTTATCTGTAAATGTGTGTGTATGTGTCTGTAAATACACTGAATAGAATCTCAACAGTGAGGTAAAGCGGGTGCTTTCTCAATAAGCAATGTGTGTGCGTGCAGGGGCGTGAAAATGTGTGTTTCCGTCCAGTTGTCCTTTTGTAATGTTTGATCACTTTGCTACTCAGTATATTACCTCCTTGCAGTGGCATATTTGTTGCACTGTTATACATGACACACATTCTGCAGACAAGCCATGTTTGACTTTTAGAATATTTGTCTTTTACCCTGATCACTGTCTCTCTCCTTAACTGATTATGTTTTCTTTTTAACTGCTTGTCTTCTCATACTACCATTGTTTCTGCCATGTTGTTGTCCCCTTCACATCTCTCACTGCTGCTATAAATTTCTACCTTCCAACATTATCTTTCTCTTTTTTCTTTTCCCTCTTGCTCTTCCTTTTCTTCACTGCTTCATGTCTCTCTCTCCACTTGCATCATGTCCTCCTGTGCCATGTTTCTGTGTTTGGCGGCTGCTGCAACAGAAAGTCGTGAAAACTCCTTCAGCCGCTCACGCAGCTCCAGTGTGTCCAGCATTGACCGGGACACCAAAGAGGCAATCACTACACTGCAGTTTGGAGAGTCCTATGGGCGCAAAAGTGATGTCCTGCCCACCCCATGTTTGTGGGTGGGCACCAGCTTAGGCATGGTCCTGCTTATCCCAATTTCCATTCCCACTGACCAGGAGGAGAGGATGGAGGAACCTGTCACTATTGGCCCCAGTGGTAAGTCCAAGTGAAACTGGGTTTCAACACAAAGGTGTCATATACTTTAAAGAGGTTTTCAGGCGACCTGAATTACAATATTTCTTTTGTGTGAAGGCAGGTCACCAGTCCATCACAAGGCCACATAGAGACAAACAACCTCACACACTCACACTCACTCCTATGGGCAATTTAGAGTCACCAATCAACCTGACATACATGTTTTTGGACTGTGGGAGGAAACTAGAGTACCTGGAGAAAACCCACACAAGCACAGGGAGAACATGCAAACTACACACAGAAAGGCCCCTGATGGGTTGCAAACCCAGGCCCTTCTTGGTGTGAGGCAACAGTGCTAACCACTCAACCACCGTGCTGCCTGAACTTGAGCATATCACCTTAAAATGGCAATCTGTCCATGGTGTAGAACTTGAAGAAGCATTAAGGCATTAAGATTTGCCAGAGTTTATAAAACTGAATGCCTCCAAGTCAAAGAGCAGGAATTCTACCATCATGACCAGGTTGAATGATTTTAAGATAAAGCTTTGATGTTCTGACAAAGGGAAAGAGATGAACTTCTCAATGAGAGATCAGTTTCTCCTAACGATTCATGCAGGCTATTCTACAGAGCAGTGTCAGAGGAAAGGAAGGTCTGTACTGATGGGCATCTCGACAGAACCTGTAATAGAACCTAGTGCTTAAGCAGCAGTGATGACAACAGGCTAGAAAAACTTGTTTTGCAGAACACAAGCTCAACATGAGATGAGATAAACTTTATTCATCCCCGAAAGGGACATTCAGGACATCAACACTAAAGATCATACCATGGAAACAATTTCACCCTGATGATTGGTTCATGAATAAAAATTCTTTTACATGGGATATGAAAGCAAGGGCACTGTCACCTCACAGAAAGAAGGTTCCAGGTTCAAATCCCATTCATCCCTTGGGCCTTTCTATGTGGAGTTCGCATGTCTTCCCATGCCCACAGTCCATAGACATGCAGTTTGGTGTTAGATTAATTGGTTAATGGCCTGTAGGTGTGAATGTGAGTGTATATCTGTCACTATGTGTCAGCCCTGTGATAGACTGGAGATCTACCCAGGGTGTACCCTGCCTCTCACCCAGTGTCAGCTGGGCTTGGCTCCAGCCCACCGCAAACCTGAATGTAACAGCATATACGATAGATCATGGATGCATGGATGTGAAAAAATAGACATCCTTCTTTTCAAAATGTTTCCTATTTTCTAATACTCTATACTTACTTGCTAATACTATAGTTGTAGTTTCTCTCATGTCTTAAACAGTTATAGATCAACATCTATAACTGTGTTTGGTGCTGGTGAATCCTCTGAAAGCTGTGTGTTTAATAAGAAACACTGGATTTTAAAGTAAGATACTACAGGATCCAATTCGCATGTCTTTTCTAATCAATGCTCTGTTGTAGTCAAATATTGTTACTGTTTCATATATATGCATTTGCACTTAATCATAATCTATCCCTTTCCAGATAGATTTTGCATTACTCAAGTTGATGCAGACATTCAGACCATTTGGAATGTATTGTACCCCACAACCAGAGAATATACATTGTATTTCAGGAGACAAGAGACATTTTGAAGAATTGTTTGTTTTTTTTTTGGTTCCATACAGTAGGAGGTGGGTGTGGTCAGTGCTTGCACTACACTTCCCCAGCCTGATAGATTGCTCAATTGTGCTAAAGGTCCCAGTATTTATTTATAAGATTATTACTGTGATTACTAATTTAACTTTAGTAAACAGGAACATGTGTGTTGTTTTGTATCATTTTGTTCGTCTTCACATGGGTTTGATTTTATGTAATCACATCCACATCCATTTAGACAAATGAGAAAATGCAATGCTGGTTCAAAGCACTGCTTTTAAAATAAGAGCAGGTAATTTCTTGAGGACTGAAGTGCACTGTGTTAAGCTGTGTGAGCAGCTTTTGAAAGCTCAACTCTCCCCAGTCTTACTCATACTGAAGGGTTTCCAAAACTTCATTTGTTTCAATTAGAAGGAAATTTGTTGTCATGGAGAACTTTCAATAGGCATTTGTCATGCATCACCCTGCACTGATTTCTTTAGCATTTAAAAATGATTTAAAATACATTTTATGTGTGCACTCTGTCAAAACAATCCGGAGACACTCAGACACACATTAGTGCAGATGTCTTGCTGTGTGAGGAAAAAGGAAAGAAGCTCATTCGAACCAGAAATCCGGGTCTTTTGAACCAGCAGTTGCTCTCTTGAGATTAAACATACAAGAAGTATGCATATTACTGGAAGGTCACAGATTCAGTTCCAAGGAAAGAGTTTGTATCTTATGCAGCAAGTCGTGCAGTCAGAAAAATGTTGGCATACTCTAGTGTATGTGTAAATAATGCATTACTTTCTACTCTAGAGTAGAATAAAATAATACTGGGTTTCTCACTGAATTTGTGAGCTTTTGTAATTACATCATCCATTTAAACTGATGTTCTCAATATAACCTTACAAGCAGAAATAAGTTAATCTCAGTCTCATGTCTTAGAAGTGTTCCGAGTGTAATGATTTTCATTTCCACTATGATTTGCATGAATCACTTTCTTGACTTGTGGTAGTGGTGTGCTGTAGCTTTGGAAAGTTTAATTTCAAACTTCATGCTTTCCCTGTTTGCCTCTGTTCACTCTACCCAAACTCTCTCAGGAGCAGTCCTGATGCTGAAGGGCTCAGTGTTGCGCTTTGGATTCTTGGACTGCATGGGCGCACTTATTCAGAGCCCCTGTGAGGTTTGGAGGGATCTCAATGCCCCCGAGGACCCTGACCGACCGCGGAGGCGCAAGCTGGTCCACTTTTCACCATCATCCTCCCAGGACGCCTGCGGAGAGGGACATCTGGCTGTGTTGTGCTCTGAGAGACAGGCCAAAGTGTTTTTGATGCCCTCACAGTCTTGTCTCTTTGTCCACAACATCACTGAGTCATCCTTTGTACTGCGAGCCGACGTGATATCTGTGTGTAACAGCGTGTGCCTGGCCTGCTTCTGTGCTAATGGACACGTCATGACACTCAGGTACGTGAACAGGTGTAGCTTTTATTTATCAGTGCAGAGCCACTGATGTTTATGCCGTTAATTCCAATAGGCCTATTATCTGCTTAATTTAATGTATCTGTGTTGGATAATTTTCAGCTTCTAAAATTTTGGGTTAGAGTAGGCCTGTGCAATTGCCATATCATATAGTGATTGAGACAACAATTTTGGTCTTCACAATCATTTAGATTGGTTGGCTGTAATATTGTGCCTGCTCTCATGCATCAAATATCTGCCCCCTACTTACAAGAAGAATTTGCCTGTTGTGATACATTTATTGAACACACTGTGACTAGGCCGTGTCTGTTTTTCAAATACATCTCTGGATGCAGGCAGGAATGTTTCCAGTGCAGTGGAAATCTGACATGTAACTACATTGTCTATGTAGAGTTATTATTACTCCACTGATTCTGGTGTGCAACTTGTCTTTCATTCTTCTTGTCTAGTTTGCCCAGTCTAAGACCGCTGATGGATTGCAGTTACCTGCCCCTGACAGACATGCGCATTGCAAGAACGTTTTTCTTCACCAACGGGGGGCAGGCATTATACCTTAGCTCCCCAACAGAGATTCAGAGAATTACCTACAGCCAGGAGATGTGTGACAACCTGCAGGTCAGTGCTGCAGTCTGCCTGTCTCATGCAGTATTTCAGAGCTTTGCTGTTTTGTTCTAGTGAAGGCATCCATGCATGTATTGATGTGCACATGAAGACTTTTCAAAATTTCCCTCTGTGTATTTGTGTGTGGGCTGATAATTTGTGTTATCTCACATTTTGGTTCTGACACCAGAAACATCTTGAATGAGTAAGTAAATACACAGATGTCCAGATCTGACAGGAGCCACAGAAGGGAAATGTCACACTTGTCATAAATGGTCTGAGCTCCACTTGGTTGATTGTGTGTGTATTTTTTTACAGTGTGCATGTGTGCATGTACATATGATCATATTGACAAAAGTGTTTATTCTTACGAGCCATCCCTGCATTCTCGCTAATGATCACAGATGCCAGTGGAGCTGGTACAATGATGCTGCCATAGTGCCACCTACAGACAGGTTCTCAACAGTCACAGAAGAAAAGCTTTCATACGTGTAGACAAGACAGCCTTATCACATTACCCACATTACCATTCAGTTCTATAAATGGGTACATTGCCTCACAGACAATTGAAAGAAGTGAAAAAATCTTTGGCACTTGGACCCCAACATATGATCAACAAATTTTGGCAATATAGCCTCAGTGTACATTATAAACTGTTATATAAGAACCGTATTGATTGCTACTAAGAATTTCTTTTTTGATTTTCATCCATTGCAGGAAATGCTAGGAGAACTGTTTACACCAATAGAAACACCAGAAGCCCAGAACAGAGGTTTTCTAAAGGGCTTCTTTGGAGGAAATGCCCATACCTTCGACAGAGAGGAGCTCTGTGTGTCTTTTTATCTATCTTTACTTTTCTCATTATAAAGTGTTTCTTTCCTGTATATGCTAATTCACCTAAGATAATGTAATATTAATTCAATACATAAAAACATCATAAATGGTTAAAGAATTTAAAGGTTAACAGTACAATTAGCAATAGATTACAGTAAAAATGCAATAGCCATAATATTATTGCAGAATGTGTTTTATTTCTTTGTCTTTGTCATTTCCTGTGATTCTTTTTTACTCGATGTTATTGACAGTCGGTGAGGCAGCAGCTGGGAAGGCTTCTCGGAGCTTGGCGCAGCATATTCCTGGACAGGCAGGGGTGGAGGGCATGAAGGTGGCGGCTAGTGGAGCAGTGGGTGAGCTGGCTCGGGCACGCATTGCTCTGGATGAGAGAGGCCAGAGACTTGGAGAGCTGGAGGAACGGACTGCCCTCATGATGACCAGTGCAGAAACTTTCTCCAAACATGCGCATGAGGTAAAAACAAGAATAATACAGTAGTAGTTAGCAGAAATAAAAGTTTTGTAAGGGAATATATGATAAAAAATGTGATAAATGTAAGTTAAATAAAATTAAGAGTAAGGAAGACTAAGAGAACTGCTGCGCACTGGTATAAAACGGATAAAATTGGGTAAAGTTAAACTAAACAGAAATTTTAAAATGTATAAATGATTTTTTTGGGATATTATAGCATTAGCTTTTGAAATGAAATGATTATTGTAGAAATATTTAATTAAAAATAGGGAATAGCTGTTACAGATTAATATGTAAAACACAAGCTCCATTACTTTTATCCCATACCGTTTTCCTTATTTTCATAATGACGATATTACACAGTTCTTATATATATGCATAGTGGTGGTGGTAATCACTGATTTATGCTGAGACTCATCCCAAAAAAATAATGTAGTGTGATTCCAAATATAATCCAGCAGGAAATTAAGCCATTATGACTTGCAACTCCTCACCACTGACATTATGTGATTTTTGTCTTTTGATAGTTGATGCTCAAGTGCAAGGACAAAAAATGGTACCAGTTCTAATAGCAGAAAAGGGGGCTGAGGCTGCACTTGGACCACTGAGAGCTTTATGCTGGGACAGGGACTCTACAAATGAGAGCAACTACAAGAAAGACTCAAGAGTGACTTTGTCTTTATGGCTTCTGGGCTGGCTATACGTTCGACACATTGTCACATTGTTGAATGATAAGGACGGGCTAGATCCTTGTCTAGACGGGCAATGATAAGGACAGAAAGAGAAAGAGGGTGGCAACAGTTGAAGGACTGAAGATGGAACTGGAAATATCTGACTCGTCTGTGTGTGTGTGTGTGTGTGTGTGTGTGTGTGTGCGTGCGTGTGTGTGTGTGTGTGTGTGTGTGTGTGTGTGTGTGTGTGAGTGAGTGTATGTGAGTGTGTGTGAGTGTGCACATGTGTGGGGTTGGGTTTTCTGGATTTCACTGTGTAGATACTCAAAAGTTAAGAACAAGAAATGCATGAAACAAAAATGGATGACTATTAAAAATATCCAACTGCCATATTAAATAAAAAGCAGCATGCTACTCTAAAGAAGATACAAAAAGACAGTTTTATTTAATGATGTAAGCCAACAACAGAAACTATGAAAAACTTTATATTTTTTGAAATACTGACAAAAAATTATATATAAAAAGGGAAATGTACCTGCGTTGCTATTAAGCCAAAACTTGTGTTCCTTTCCCCCTTTTTTGGTTAATTTTATTTTTTTCTTAGTCATATCCAGTTTTACTTTACGCAATATAAATGCACACAGTTAAAGTGCAGCTAAAACCTTGTTCTTTCCAGTTACTCTGGGCTGCACAGTGCAAATCAGTAGTATTTACACTTAACTCTGCACAGTCTAATCACACAAATTTGATTTCACATTTTGGCTGCTACTCTTACAAAAGCAATCAGTGCTGATGAGGAATATCTCACTCCCCAGATATGATGGTATAAAAACAGAGAACAGATTGGTGTGAGATGTATGTAGAGACTGAAAGAGTGTGTTTATCTCTATAGTATGAACCTATATACTATTCATGTGCCATTAAAAAAAAGCAAGATGGATGAATCTATTCACTGTAACCTAACTAACAAAGAGCTAATCAGTAGTCATCATATGTTTTCTTTTAACCAGAACACGAGCACTTGGCGTTGTCGAAGGGCGTTTAAGAAAGACAAATAAGTTTTTTTTTTTTGTTTTTTTTTTTAGATATATTTTTAGATTATCACTGGTTTACCATTTGAGTCTTTAGCTGCCTTTGTCAGACGTACAGGTTTGGTGAGTCTTTAGGTTGGGTGTATGAGTGAGGGAAAGAGTGCCACAAATGTTAGTCTGTACTCTTTCTCTGCCAAAGCAATCAAAAATAAATGACACCATCTGATCTCTCTCCACCTCAGTCTTTTAAAAGTTGTGGTTTGTGTGTTTTCAAGTGTTCAGCTGGAGCAGTCCTCTTTTTGAAACCACAAAGGTCGTCACTGCCCTTGTGACAGGAATGCAAAGAGGAGTTGGAATCACATCTGTTTTACACCTTTGTGAGTCGTTTATCAGTAAAAGTTTCAGGAGAAGCACCAGTATTTTTTTCAGTGATGTTAAAGATGTTGAGTCAGTGAAGAAGCTGTGTACATGTGTAAAACATTTGCAAAAATTTCAACTGAAAGCAAATATGTTTTTTTCTGTTCAATATTGTTCTTGATGACTTTGATATCCTCTTGTCGCAGTCCTATATTTGATGGTGACAGCCTCTCAACCGAGGGCTCTTGTATGTTAAAAACAACAAATGTTTCATGATACATGGCCGTGTATCATATCGTGATTGTGTTGTACATGCCAATGGGTAGCCATGTGACATGGGCAAAAAGCATTAATTGAAGAGGATATTTCGTACTTGTGTATCTGTCTGTATTTTGAATTGATCCAAACAGAGGCTTACTGATATCCATCTCTTACACATCAGGCCTTTAAACATACAATAATAAATAATAAAACATATAAAGCGTTGCACCCTCATGTTGACGTCACTCCCGCAAAAAATGAAAGGAAACTCAACGCCTAAAAGATAACAGATACAAGTAAATCTGCATTGGTCGTCTGAATGGCCTTCAGACGCATTTGTCTTCACTCGACTCAAGTCACCTAAAATCCAAAAGCAGAGCCATGTCCATTTCAGGAATTATATATGATTTGATTCAATTAGATGTCTTCAACATGACAAAAAATAATATTATCTGTACCGTCAATGAGATTTGTGTTCAGTGCAGTTCTGTCAATGGCAGAGAAAACACACTCAAAAAAAGACAAAAAAACAAAACCAAATGAAAACTAAAAAAAAAAAAAAAAAAAATCTGACTTCTACTGACAGGGTGTTTTGTTAGTATGTATTTGGTTTTTATATTAACTGTACAGTTCAATCTTGGGTGAAAGTTGAAACAAAAAACAATAAAAGATAAAGACATTCTTGGGATATTTTTCTCTGTATATGTTGTACCTGTTACTGCTGGTACTGTATCTGGTATTCTGGCTCTGTCTTAAGCACTGGAACTCTGTAGTTCTTCACATTGTAGTATGCTGGAAAAGCATTTCTCCGGTTTTCTCAATGATGGCAGCGAAGTTTGTCTTATTTAAATGGATTCTACCACTTTTTGTTCTTACTGATATTATACTAGTATAATAGAAACTACTTGACAAAAAAGAACTGAAAATATGTTGATGCAAAAGCAAACTAAAATAAACATTGATTGATGTACGCTGTTGACATCTTTGTTTTCACTGATCAATAATCAGAATGAGCCGGTCTCTCTGTGTTTTGAGTGTGAGGCTTTTTACCTCCTTGTTTCTTATTCTGTGACCATTTTGATAAGCAATGCCCAGAAAGTGAAGCTTTCTCTCATAAAGTTTGAAAGAGCAACATGCCTTTATTATTATTACAGTAAATATTTATTTTACCCTTTCAGTGTACATTACCTGATTTACTGATTTACTACTTTATGGTTATCCCACATCCATCCATCCATCATCTATACCTGCTTATTCCTTAACCAGGGTCACAGGGATCTGCTGGAGCCTATCCCAGCTCTCTTTGGGTGAAAGGCAGGGGTACACCCTGGACAGGTCACCAGTCCATCACAGGGCCACATAGAGACAAACAACCTCACACACTCACACTCACTCCTATGGGCAATTTAGAGTCACCAATCAACCTGACATACATGTTTTTGGACTGTGGGAGGAAACCAGAGTACCTGGAGAAAACCCACACAAGCACAGGGAGAACATGCAAACTCCTCACAGAAAGGCCCCTGATGGGTTTCAAACCAGGAACCTTCTTGCTGTGAGGCAACAGTGCTAACCACTCATCCACTCTGCTGCCCCAACTTTAGCATATCACCTTAAAATGTTGATACAAAACTGGCAATCTGTCCATGGTGTAGAACTTGAAGAAGCATTAAGGCATTAAGATTTGCCAGAGTTTATAAAACTGAATGCCTCCAAGTCAAACTACAGGAATTCTACCATCATGACCAGGTTGAATGATTTTAAGGTTCATGCAGGCTATTCTACTGAGCAGTGTCAGAGGAAAGGAAAGCCTGTACTGATGGGCATCTCGACAGAACCTGTAATAGAACATAGTGCTTAAGCAGCAGTGATGACAACAGGCTAGAAAAACATGTTTTGCAGAAAGGATCCTGATGGGCTGCGAACCCGGGCCCTTCTTCTTTACTGTGAGGCAACAGTGGATTCAATGCAGGACTCCTTATAATGGAATGTTTTCAGAATATGACACAGGTAGCTTTAATTTGAATACTACATCCACCATTAAAAACATTACAGGATAGTGAAGAGCAGTGATACTGCTCCGTAATCTACATTAGCCAATCAGCGCGTTCACTAACAACAATATAACACAGTAAATAGGTCCATGATAATTACCCCATTCACGATCCTGTCCCATTCACTTAGAAACATGTGTCTTTAAAGACTTTAAGTTCCGGATTTCCATGCAATCAGACTGTCCTGTAGGAGTCCATTGCTCAGTGAGCCAATCACATCCAGAGTCGATGGAGCGATGGCCAATCAGGTCGCTGCATGGCCCTGTTCATTGTGCAGATAGTTTATTGAACTGGAGAAGAATAGACATGGCCCACACTGAGATATACCACCTAAAGTCAGACAGGCTGCTGTCAGCCAGACTGCAGTGTCACCGCTGAACCACGCTGTACCAAGTAGAAGCTGGACGCACTGACGCTAAAACGGTACGAACAGACTTAGCTTAGCTTTGTAAAGCCTTAAAGCCTGGACCGTTTTGGGAAGTGGGCCTCTGTGGGAAGAAGAGTAAAGGCGAACAGGAGACGTGTTAAAGGACTAAGACTATTTAATGTTACAGCCATAAGAGTCGACGCTGACAGATATGACTCTCGGACTGTTTTCGTGGTTGCTGCTGCCCTGCTGTCTGGGTCTGCTCACACATGAAATCCCCGGGGCTCAGGCGGGCTCGGTACCCAGCGCTGCCAAAACTTTAGTATGGGGACCGGGACTGGAGGCAAACATTGTCCTTCCAGCTCGATTTTTCTACATTCAGGCGGTGGACAGCTCGGGGAAGAAGTAAGTAACTGGGGCCTGTGACGGAGCCTTTGGTGCCAGGACGTTTTTCCAGTCGCAACAAAATGGGAAAGTAGTGTTACTTTCAAATGCTCATGGCAGCATCCTGTCTTGGATATGAGAGGTTGTATAAACCCACAGCACGTGTTGGAGAGTAAAGTCACTGTAGTTTCTGAACTATTTCCCAATTAGCAGAAATGCAGGCCCCCCTTAAGTTTTTTTTTTTTGTCAATACTTGAAAAAACTAATGTGTAATACTATGTTAAGTATCACACTAAAAGTTATGTTTCATAACAGTGTTGTAATGTAGTCACGTTATTTAGTGTAGCTGATTCACTGGACATCTGATGTGGAGCATCCACTGAATAGTTTCAACCTTTTACTCATGATCTGGACATATGGATGGATGGATGAGTTTGTCTACACAAGAAGGAAATCAACTTATTGCAGTTAAGTATTTCAATAAATAAGAACTTGAATAAAGAATAAACACAACTTATTATCAGTCACATCACAAATGCATCCGCCATCTCAGTCTTCAATACTCCTTCAGGTTAAATAAAAAACTTTTGGTACACTTGGCTAAATAAATACAAAACAGTAATGCATAATGCAACACATGTAGTCTGATATACATTAGAAGTGACATGTCAAACAAATGCAGTCAGTAATATGGGTAAGGAAGCTCAGCATTTTAACTTAAGATTGGTTCACTTCGCTCTGTATTCTCACACATACACACACACACACACACGGTTTGTAGGGAAACAAAAGGATCTGCAGGCCTGATGGCTGTGGTTTTATAATCTCTTGGGTATAGCAAAAATAATGAGTAGGGCAAGGTAGTTTGAGGCAAATTCAATTATACAGGCTTAAGATTTAAGAAGTGTAGGGCAGTAATATTATTTAATATTTGTTTGGGTCAGTCAATCTAAAACTTGACTATGTGCTTGATTTACCTAACATTCACCTTTAACAGGGTTTTACATCCGTATCCAGCAGCAGAATCATAAACAAATAGACAAGGCAGTCAGAAATTCTTGTAACCAAATAGTTTAATATGTCAAGCAAGAAAAGTGTTTCGGTAAGCATCACCAGGCTTTATTTAATATCCAACATGCTGGAATGGAGAGCCAATACAAGACCAAATGTCATTGTGCTAATACTTGGACTGTCATTTAAATCTTTTGGAAAGTCACATTTCTCTAAAGGAATTACATGTTCTCTGTATCCCATTGTCCAGTGCCTGTGATCTTTAGGTACCAGTCATTATCTTATCTGACTATATTTGGAAGTAAAAATAGCATTCGCATCTGTCAGAATACCTACAGAATGACTGTATTATGATGTTAGAGCAACTTTGCAGTAATTTTTACATAGTAAGATTTTAAAAGCTTAAAAAAGTGTTGGTATTATATAAAATGTATGTACTGTTGGGTGAGAAAAAATCTTCATGAGCCACACAAATAGTGGTTTGTATACGTGTTCAATTTTTTAAGTCATACAGTTTTGTGCTTATGCTGCTGTATGATTTGCCAGTATTTTTCCAGCTTTGTCCTCTTTTGTCCAGACCACATTCTTCATGTTTTATCCCCCACAGTTTAACCACATCACCTGGTGAGAAGACCTTTGAAGTGAAGATTGTGTCTCCAGCAGAGCAGTTCACCAGGATTTGGATCCAGGTCCTGGATCGCCACGATGGGTCATTCCTGGTTCGTTACAGAATGTACGCCACCTACACGGATCTTCATATCCACATTCTGCTCAAGAATAAACATGTTGCCAAGTCACCATTCATTCTCAAAGGTAAAGTACAACCAAAGCTACATAACAAATCAGTTTTAGGATGAGACTTTGGATTTTAACAAACAACAATGGCAGCACATGTTAATGTCAGGTGCAAGAGAAAAATCTTAATGATGTTTCTGTGCTTTTTGTTTTCAGGCACAGTCTATCATGAGGGCTGTGACTGTCCCCAGCCCAATGGTGCTGTATGGGAGACCCACATGCACTGTCCTAGGTCCTTCCCCCAGATAGACAGGGACTTGTCCCGTTATGCTACTGTTGACCTGGATCTTAATTCACGGGAGATTCCACAGCGCTTTGGGCAGCGGCAAAGTCTCTGCCATTACACAGTCAAAGACAACAAGGTACATCACATCTGCGGATTTTTTGATTTTTAGCAAATATCCAGTATCAGCGTGAGATTACTGGTAACAGCAAACTGGTCTACTGGTAAATTGCAGCTAAACCAAGAGTGAAGACGTCATTTTTAATCTATCTCCACAATTACTTGATATTAACACATAAATAATTTCATATACAACCATAATCTCATGGTAGTATAGAAATAGTATTTTTTATTTATTTATTTATTTGTTTATTTATTTATTTTAGGGAGAATAGTACCTAGGGCCATGTAATATTGTAAAGTCAGTCAGAAGAGCCTCAAGTTACAGTATGTGCCACACCTGGGAGAGCAGTGCAGCCAGCTGTTCAGGAAAATAATCTTTTGAAAATGCCACTGTGCATGTGAATCTAGGTTACTGTAAAAATGATGTGTCTCTTATCCTGTTCACAAGGTGAAGTGTTGCTAGCACTGTGTATCACACTGTTCTAGCATTACTTGGGAACATTCAGTAATATGCAGCCCATTCATTTACAATCCCCTTGGAATTTAAACATTCTGTTCCCATTCAAAACTCTGCTCCATAAATTTAGATTGTTTAAATTATAAATTAATCTGTTTAATTTTTTGTAAATTTTATAACATTAAAATTTATAAATTTTTATAAATTTTCTGTTGAAAATATGTTGTAAAAGTCCTAAAAATTACTTGCCCTGAGGTTTAGTGATACAGTTTACTGGTTCAGTAGGTAATCCTAAGCTGAAAAAAGACCTTCAGTCAGCTTCCATCAAACTATGCAATTGTAACATACCTCCTGTTAGGTATTTTTTTATCTTGACATAGCTTTTTATTTTTCTTAGGTTTATGTTAAAACATTTGGGGAACATGTAGGTTTCAGAATCTTTATGGATGCCATCCTCCTGTCACTCACCAGGAAGGTAAGCTCTTCCTAAACAGTCTTTAATATGCCTTACAATAGCAGCACGGGTTGGATTGGTGGTTAGCACTGTTGCCACACAGCAAGAAAATGCGAAACCCAGCAGGGGTCTTTCAGTGTGGAGTCTGCATGTTCTCCCTGTGCTTGTGTGGGTTTTCTCCAGGTACTCTGGTTTCCTCCCACAGTCCAAAAACATGTATGTCAGGTTGATTGGTGACTCTAAATTGTCCATAGGAGTGAGTGTGAGTGTGTGAGGTTGTTTGTCTCTATGTGGCCCTGTGATGGACTGGTGACCTGTCCAGGGTGTACCCCTGCCTTTCACCTGAGAGAGAGCTGGGATAGACTCCAGCAGATCCCTGGGACCCTGGTTAGGAATAAGTGGGTATAGATGATGGATGGATGGATGCCTTACATTAGATTTAGTTCACCTAGTTTTAAATTGCTAGACATAGACCTGATTAAAAATCTCTGAATAACTTTAGATTGATACTACATTTGTTCTTTCATATAGATGGTTATGATGCTTTACAAGGATCTAAAGTCTTTAATAATGCACAGAATGATTAGTGAGTTGCATGCAGGAGTATGGAGCAGTGATTTTTCTATTATATAATATTATTAATATCTTTCAATGGTTGACAGTCAAATTATTATGTTTCCAGGTGAAGCTCCCTGATCTAGAGTTTTTTGTTAACCTGGGTGACTGGCCATTGGAGAAGAGGAAACCCACTGAAAAGATCCATCCTATATTTTCCTGGTGTGGCTCTAACAATACCAGAGACATTGTCATGCCCACTTATGACCTGACTGAGTCTGTCCTTGAGACCATGGGAAGGTAAGGCTTCATATTCATGATACAAAATGTTCAGCAATTAAAACAGATTTGTTAGCTCTTGTGTGAAGTAATATTAGTAAGTATTCACAGCAGTTAGCAATTTTACCCATTAAAATTCTACACAGTGTTTGTCATATTGTAAGTAATTTATGTAGATCAACTTGGGGCATAACCAAGCTCTTGATAGAAAAATGATGCAAAAATACTGTCATCACCAGATGTAAACAAAATGAGTCACCATTTCATAAGTAATCTACAAAAATGTCAGTTACAGTTGGGGCACCCTTAAAAGAATACTCCACCAAAAGTCTTATGGGTATATTATAATCGCTGCTTAAAAGCTTGACATATGAATCCAGATCAGGATCTTGATTATTCATGGAGCACAGGAGCTGTAGTCAGGTTGGATTCACGGCAGTGGCTTCTAATTGTAAGCCAAAGCCATGTCTTAAAAACATCACCATGTGGATTGATAACAAATAGATTATTAAGATTTGAGCAGTTTCTGTGGATTAAATTAATTTTTTTGTGTTTTTGACAAGACTTTTTGCCTCAGTGTATTTTGTAGGTTTGGTAAATCTTTTGTTTGGCTTGGCCCAGTACAGAAGAATCAATTTTGTCTGATTTGTGGGTTGAATTTGGATCATGATGGTTTAAGTAAACAAACTTGAACTCCTTTTACTAACAAGATTTTATGTCATTGTCATAAAGATAAAATATGCCCTGCTCTTCTTAACAGATGACAGTAGGGACAAGCAGACCCACGTACAAAGCCAGTAACCCTGGCACTGTCACAGCACAGACAGAATAATAGAACTAAAATAAACCTGTGCCAGGATGCTCATTATTTTCTCAACTTTCCACTCTGCTTGTCTAAAGTTGTACTTCATGTGTTTTTTTTTTGTTTGTTTTTTGTTTTTTAAGCTTGAGATTCCTGATTTGTGTGTGACAGTAAGAAGATTTTTGCCAGAAAATGTTTTTATGTTACAAGCAGATTCATCCAGCATAATATCTCTTCGTAACAGGTATACTTGACTTTATGCAGTGCAGAAGCTCTCTTGCCTTGTAATAAATGACACTCACTCACTCACTAGGTGTTTTTCAGAGTCTTTGTATGTGTAGTTGCTGGTCTCTGCATGAAAAAACTGTTTTATTTATAACAATGAACTGATTTTTTTTTTTAACAGAAAGAGATCAACGGTTGGGCAACAGAGAGCAAATAAATTAAAATGCACTGAAGCAAATCTGACTAAGTGGATAAAGTAGTATGATATATAAGTTATATATGTATTACTGAGAGACTTTTGTGACTGTCATAATGTCTGATACTTGTTAAATGTTATCCATCTATGTACGTACATACATTTGACAGGTGCTGAGATTAATAATGTCACAAAGTGCACGAGATTTGACTCAGTGTTGTCAAACCAATGAACAGAGTAAGCCTGGACATGATGTCCGTTCAGGCCAACACAGGGCCACCATGGCCTGATAAGAACGCCACAGCCTTCTGGAGAGGGAGAGATAGTCGTCAGGAGCGACTGGAGTTGGTCAAGCTTTCGAGGTCTCACCCCAACATGTTAGATGCTGCTTTTACCAACTTCTTCTTCTTCAAGCACGATGAAAGCCTCTATGGGCCGCTAGTCAAACATGTCTCCTTCTTTGACTTTTTCAAGGTAAGTGCATTTTTATAGCTGATTTCTCATGTACTGGCTTATATCAGGGGTGTCCAATTAAGGGATAGTTTGATAACCTTTGATAAATAGGTAAGTATTAATTGCAATGAGAAATGACTGTGCTGCAGGAGCAAAATACACCTTAAACATTAAAGTAATACCATGTCATTTTTCCAGTCTGACACTACTGGCAAATTTGACACTTAACTCTGCAGATCTTTTCAGTTTGTACGTAATTGGTTTATAACCATAGGACGGTACTTACAGCACAGAAATGCAGACAGACTGAGACTACCCAATCTGCACTAAATGGCAGAAGGGAGAAGTAAATGTCTAATGAGGAAAGTGAAGGATTTAGTAAACTAAAAGACCAGGTATATGTCACTCTTTTTTTTCTATTCTAACTTTCTGTTTTTCAGAAAGGTCTGTTAATTGTTTTTTCTTTAATCCATGTCCAACACCAGTACAAGTACCAAATAAACATTGATGGCACTGTGGCAGCATACCGGATGCCTTACCTGCTGGCAGGAGACAGTGTGGTCTTAAAGCAGGATTCTGCATACTACGAGCATTTCTACAGCGAACTACGGCCATGGGAGCACTACATTCCAATTAGAGCGGACCTAGGAGACCTGCTAGAAAGGATCAAGTGGGCTCGTGACCATGATGAAGAGGTGATGGTGATGATTATGGACATGTATTCAATTATACTGTAAATACTAAGATCTCTGGTATTAATTTTTGCAGTAGACAAAAAAAACTGAGTAAATTGTGATTTGGTGTTGTGACTAAAAACATAACTCTGTAAGGATGTAAGAATGTCTGATATCTTTCAGGCAAGGAAAATTGCATTGGCAGGTCAGCAGTTTGCCCGCAATCATCTCATGGGAGACAGCATATTTTGTTATTACTACAAACTTTTTGAGGTAAGATTTCTAGAGTTCCAGAGTTATGTTTACATATTGAAAAAAGTTAAGGTACTACAAAAGTATCAGTACTATGTACTGAGAAATTTTACCATCGAGTTATGTTATGTGTTAGTCTGAATTGTTTTCACATAATAATTCAGGAATGTGTTTTAAAAGCATAGTTCTTAGTTTTTACCAGGATATATTATACCTGCCTGTCATATTTCTCTGTCTGAGTTCATTGTTGTTCTTATAGGGCTATGCCAGACTCCAGGTGACAGAGCCTAAGGTGCGTAAGGACATGGTGCTTGTAGAGCAGCCTGCTGATGACCTGTTTCCATGTTACTGCCACAGGAAAAGGGTAAGGAACACCTTACAGGATGCTTTGTGTTCTTCAGGTTTGCTTTATTCTTCTAAACTACCAACTTCTTTCCTTGCAAAGATACACTTAAAGGTTCGATGTGTAACATTTAGAGGAATGTATAAGCAAAAATGGAGTATAGTATTTATAAATATGTTTTCATTTGTTTTTAATTAGATCATCAGATAGAATGATAGAAAGGTGTCTTATTTTTTTGTGTTGCCTATGTTGAATGTTATCAGCAAATAGTCCAAAGTAAGGTTTTGTTTTATGTTTTGTGCTTACTGTTTAACTCCATCTAGTCTTAAGAGCTTAGCACTTGACAGGCTGTGCCTCCCTCTGCTGTGTGCAAGGTGTCACTGCATCTAAAATACCTCTGCTTTGTAAAATAATGCAACATTGACAAACAAACAAAAATTATATATCCCATTAGACAGTCTGATTGAAGTTTAGCATTGCTGTGGTAGGAATTAAGTGATGCTACCAAACTCAGTGTAATTCATAGCTTATTTTATAAATTCAGTACAAGACAGTTCAGTACCCAGTGGCACATCTCCTGTATGTTAAAACAAACTAAGTAACTGGTTTTGAAAGCTGGAATATTTTTCTAATGACCTCTCTCCTTCTCACTGACATGAATCTTATTCTTTGTTTTTCAGGCAAAGGATGAACTTTGACCTGTCGCCCAGCTATAATGCAGTCTTTCATATCTGACATATTGCCAAATAATTTGTCCAAGTGTTGAAGAAATGTATGACTGTAATATTAAAATCACCTTATCTATTTTTAAAATAAATGTACTTCTTTTTGTATGTTAAAAGCAACTGCCTTTTTACTTTAGTATTATACACCAACATTGCAAAAGCATATATGTGCATTAAAAAAGCAGGGTTTAACATGGTGTGATAATGCAACCACAAGGGGGCACAATCCAGTGTCTTCATGTGCTGGTCCCAAGTCTGGGTAAATGCAAAGGGTTGTATCAGGAAGGGCGTCCGACGTACAATTTCAGCCAAATCAAACATGCGAATCTCAAATATGACTTCCATACCGGATCGGTCCTGGCTTGAGTTAACAACAACCGCCACTGGTGCTGTTGACCTACAGGGTGACTGTGGAAATTGGACTACTGTTGGTCAAAGAAGGAGAGGAGGAAGGCATGTTCGTAGGCAAAGAGAGAAGAGGAAGGGCAGGAGTGTAGGACTTAGAGTAAGGACTTTGAATGTAGGGACTTTGTCAGGGAAAACTAGAGAGTTGGCTGATATGATGGAGAGAAGAAAGGTGGATATCTTGTGTGTTCAGGAGACCAGGTGGAAAGGTAGCAAGGCCTATAGATTAGGAGCAGGGTTCAAGCTGTTTTATAATGGTGTGGTTGGAAAGAGGAATGGAGTAGGAGTTATCCTGAAGGAGGATTTTGCTAGGAATGTTCTGGAGATGAAGAGAGTGTCAGATAGGGTGATGAGTCTGAAGATGGAAGTTGAAGGTGTGATGTTGAATGTTGTCAGTGGTTATTCCCCACAGGTAGGATGTGAGCTAGAAGAGAAGGAGAAATTCTGGAGGGAGATGGATGAGGTGATTCAAGGTATCCCTAGTGGTGAGAGAGTGTTGATTGGGGCAGACTTCAATGGACATGTTGGTGAGGGAAACAGAGGTGACGAGGAAGTGATGGGTAAGTTTGGTATGTAGGACAGGAATGCAGAAGGACAGATGGTGGTAGACTTCGCAATAAGAATGGAAATGGCTGTAGTGAACACATTTTTCCAGAAAAGGGAGGAGCATAGGGTGACATATAAGAGTGGAGGCAGGAGCACACAAGTTGATTACATCTTGTGCAGACGTTTCAACCTGAAAGAGATCAGTGACTGCAAAGTAGTGGTTGGGGAGAGTGTAGCCAGACAGCATAAGATGGTGGTGTGTAGGATGACTCTGGTAGTGAGGAAGATGAAGAGGACAAGGGCAGAGCAGAGGACCAACTGGTGGAAGTTGAAAAAGGAAGAGTGTTGTGTGGCTTTCAGGGAGGAGCTGAAACAGGCTCTGGGAGGTCAGGAGGTTCTTCCAGTTGACTGGACAGCTACAGCTAAAGTGATCAGGGAGACAGGTAGGAGGATACTTGGTGTATCATCTGGAAAAAGGAAAGTAGATAAGGAGACTTGGTGGTGGAATGAGGAAGTTCAGGAGTGTGTTAAAAGGAAAAGGTTAGCTAAGAAGAAGTGGGACACTGAGAGGACAGAAGAGAACAGTGCTTGTCTATGGCAGTTTATTACATAAGAACAAAGATGTTCAGGGTTTAGAATGAAGTTTAGAATTTGAGAGGGAAGCATTTTTAATGATTCAGTACTATCTGATTAATGAATAACTCACCGTTTACTAGATAAATTCAAGCATTTTGCATTTATGTTTCCAGAAGATTAAAATTGGTAGCAATATTTGTGTATAATGCCACCATCAGGTCAAATTTTGATTTTATTTTATTTCAAGTTTTATTTATGACTAAATACCTGCAAAATAATCTAAACTGTACTTTATACTTAGTGCCATTTAGCAAATGCTCTCACATAGAAATGAGGTGATGAACATGGTAAACTACCATGTTTCATGTCTGTGGAGATTCTCAGTTGTACAGGTGAAGTTATCTAGAGGTTGAGTCATGGCAACTGGACTTTTAGTTCAACCTAAAAACTAGAGGTCCAGTTGCCATGACTCAACCTCTAGATGCCATGTTTCATGTGAGAAACAAACAGATGGAACGTAAACAAGCGAAGATAATAGTGGCAGATAAATTTAGGCAGTTTATTAATAAAAAGCTAGAGCTTATCTAGAATCCAGGCAGAGATGATCAGGCATGGAGAATGAAGGACAAAATCAATGTCCAACAAAAGGTGAAAACAGAGCAGGAAATAAAAATGCAAAAACTAAAGTCCAGTGGGAATTGTGAAGTGTGGGGTGTAATCCCAGAATTGGTTTCACATAAAGAGAACCGGAACAACTGTATTACTAAGGAATACTAGAGCATGGAAGTACAAAAGACAACCTGGTGTTGGTGAGCTGATGAGGGAAATGTAAACAGGTATGGTAGGTGTGGAATTTAACATTAAAACTGTCGGGGGTCTCTGTATAACTAAAGTCACCAATATGGTAAAATTGACTACTGAATTGATCCTGCTAAAATTATTTTGTGTCACTGTATTATAGCATGGTATTCAAAAAGAAATGCCTAGAGTAATGAAATGGGTGTATATGATCGTTAGCTGTGTTTTGAACATTGTTTTTGGGCGACACATCTCTTAAAACAAAGATGACACTGAAACGAGATTGGCCAATAAAAGGAAATGTAGATTTGGGTGTGCAGCCTTATAATAATGCCATTCAAAACATACTGCAACAATTTGGGTTATGTAAACTACTAGAATTCACTAAATAGGCAAACAACTGCTGCTTACAATTACATTTTGACCTGTTTTGCAATGACAGAGTCAGTGGCACAGTTTCAGTTTATACATTTATATATTTATAATTTCAATAAGACGGGAAAACCAAAAAAAAAACAAAAAAAAAACTGTTATTTATAACATTATAGATCGCAACTGCAGTTGCCTATCAGAATTATTGCTAGTAGAGACAATGCTTAAATAGTAGCACAATTAATAAACAATAAACAAAGCAAAGCAAAAATGCAACCACAGGGAGGCACAATCCAATGTCTTCATGTGCTACTCCCAAGTCCGGGTAAATGCAGAGTGTTGTGTCAGGAAGGGCATCCGACATAAAATTTAAGTCAAATCAAACATGCAAATCACAAATATGACTTCCATACTGGATCGGTTGCGGCCCAGGTTAACAACGACCACCACTGGTGCTGTTGACCGAAGAAGGAGAGGAGAAAGGCGTGTTCGCAGGCAAAGAGAAAAGAGGAAGGGCAGGAGTGTAAGACTTAGAGTAGGGACTTTGACTCCAGATGACTGGACAGCTACAGCTAAAGTGATCAGATAGGAGGGTACTTGGTGTGTCATCTGGAAAGAGGAAAGCAGATTTGGTGGTGGAATGAGGAAGTTCAGGAGTGTGTTGTGGGACACTGAGAGGACAGAAGAGAACAGACAGGAGTACAGGGAGATGCAGCGTAAGGTGATGGTAGAGGTGGAAAAGGCCAAACAAAGGGCAAATGAGGATTTGTATGATAGGTTGGACACTAAGGAGGGAGAGGTGGATTTGTACAGGTTGGCGAGGCAGAGAGACAGAGATGGGCAGGATGTGCAGCAGGTTGAGTGGAAAGGCAGTTGGTCCTGACAACATACCTGTAGAGGTATGGAAGTGTTTAGGAGAGGTGGCAGCAGAGTTTTTGACTGGGCTACAACAAGATCTTGGAAAGTGAGAGGATGCCTGAGGAATGGAGGAGAAGTGTACTGGTGCCCATCTTTAAGAACAAGGGAGACGTGCAGAATTGCAATATCTGCTTTGAGAATGCTGATGGAGAAGTACAGAGAAGGCCAGAAGGAGCTGCATTGTGTCTTTGTAGATTTGGAAAAAGCGTATGACAAGGTGCCGAGAAAGGAGCTGTGGTTTTGTATGACGAAGTCTGGAGTGGCAGAGAAGTATGTTCGAGTGGTGCAGGACATGTATGAGAGCTGTAAGACAGTGGTGAGGTGTGCTGTAGGGGTGACAGAGGAGTTCAAGGTGGAGGTGGGACAGCACCAAGGATCAGCTTTGAGCCCCTTCTTGTTTGCTGTGGTGATGGACAGACTGACAGATGAGGTTAGACAGGAATCTCCGTGGACCATGATGTTTGCAGATGACATTGTCATCTGTAGTGAGAGCAGGGAGCAGGTGAAGGAAAAATCTAGAGAGGTGGAGGTTTGCTCTGGAAAGGAGAGGAATGAAGCTGAGCCGCAGTAAAACAGAGTACATGTGTGTAAATGACAGGGACTCAAGTAGAACAGTGAGGTTACAGGGAGTAGAGGTGAAGAAGGTGGAGGATTTTAAGTACCTAGGATCAACAGTCCAGAGCAACGGAGAGTGTGGAAAAGAAGTGAAGAGACGTGTGCAAGCAGGTTGGAACGGGTGGAGGAAAGTGTCAGGTGTGATGTGTGACAAAAGAGTGTCAGCAAGAATGAAAGGAAAGGTGTACAAGACAGTGGTGAGACCAGCAATGTTGTCTGGTTTAGAGACAGTGGCACTGAGAAAAAGACAGGAGGCAGAGCTGGAGGTAGCAGAGCTGAAGATGTTGAGGTTCTCTCTGGGAGTGACGAGGATGGATAGGATCAGGAAAAGGAGAACAGGTTTAACATGGTGTGACATCACAGGAGCTGTAAACTTCAGCCATAAAGCATCTGTCCTACTGACGTGTCCTTTAGTATGACAAAGAAACTGCCAGCTCGAGGCTTCTGTTGCCGATTGGAAATTTGTTCATTTCGTAGACTAAAGCGATTGAGCTGTAATGACCACTCCTAAGCGCTAGATGTCACTCATCTGTAACCAGTTCATGTTTGTGCGTGAGGGAAGAAAACTTGATGTGGACATGTTTGACGAGGTAAATAACTTAACTTTGAAGAGGATGTAACACAAACCAGTGTTAGTTAAAGTAGCTTTAACTTGAGAGCGTTTTATTGACTTTCTGACAATGTTAAGAACGTGCAGATAAAAACACAGACCGTCATACATCTCCTGAAATTGCACGTTCAAAACAAACAGAGCTCACGACTCACAGCTAGCGTGTTTCAGTAGCGGTTACATTATAGTTGTTACAGGGTTTTTTAGTGAGGCTAGAAAACAATGGTTGTTCAGTGACTGCTCATTGACCTACAGGACACAGTGAAGGTTCCGTTTGGGACAAAACATCTGGATGCTGTCTTGTGTGTCCCTAACTCGGGGGAAGATGTTTACACAGCTGTCATACTCACACATGGCGCTGGTGGAGACATGAACTTCAAACATCTGGTTTCTCTGGCACATGCTCTTGCGTCCAATGGCTTCCTTTGTCTTCGTTTCACATGCAAAGGCTTAAACTTGGGTTACAGAGTGAAGGCTTACCATGCTGTGTGGGTAAGCATTTTCATCCAGGCACTGTGACGTTCACTTACATCAGTAAGTTATTTCACATGCGTTTTCTCCCTTAGGACTACTTGACATCACTAAAGAAGTTTACCATAAAACGCGTATATGTTGGAGGTAAGTAGTCACTAGTAATGGCTCATAATGTGTGGAACACATAAAATGCATTAGTGTAACACTCCTTGTGTGGGATTTGTTGTCTCTATTAACACTGAGTGACCTGTCCACAGGGAGGTCCATGGGATGTCGTGCGGCTGCAGCTTTAGCCAGGCAGCTGAGTGAGCAAACAAAGGATGCTGTGCGGGGCATAATCTGCCTCTCTTTCCCTCTGCACCCACCAGGACAGACACATGCCTATCGCCAGCGGAGTGAGGATCTCCAGGCATTACCTGAGCACACCTCTGTGCTGTTTGTGTCAGGCACGGAGGACAACATGTGTGATAGGGTGGGGGTGGCTGGTGCCTCTGAATTCTGGCCTATCTACTTTGATATACACTATGATAATGTGATGTGTTATTGACAAGACCTGCCACAGCAGTGATTTTGCTTTTTGTCTTTCCTTAGGGTCTTTTTGATGGGATGGTAGAAGAACTGAAAGCTCAAGCTGAGGTTTTCTGGCTACAAGGAGGCAGCCATGGACTCACAGTAAAAGGAAGGTCAGAAGATTTTGTGCTGAATGAAGTGAACGAACACGTCATTACCTGGATGAGTAAACAAGAGGACTGATTACCTAATATCATAAAATAGTTTTATTTTATTTGTTAAATAAAGGGTATTTTTTATACAGTGTAGTTGAATGTGTGTGCTTTTATTTTCATGGTTAATTTTACAATGGGGATAATATTGAAAGGCTCAGTGTGTAGCCCAGACAGGACAAACCAAATTGGCTCTAGACAGTGAATGACGTTTGGTTTTCCTCACTCAAACAGGTGGGGGGTGATGGGTGCTCAAAAGGTTGCATTCTGCGATTTCTCCACTAGACACCGACAAATCTTTCACATTTAACACATTATACCTTTATTTTTATTCCTTAAGTATTTGACCAGTGTAGCTATTCATTTGCCTCCAGCCTCAGTAGCATTCATCAGTAATACTATAGTGTTGATATGGCCAAGATCCTGCAGATAGACAGAACACAGCAAAGCTTTCATTAACTAAATACTGACACTATTTGAAACCACGTGTCTAATACGACGTGACGTTGCCGCGTTCTCCAATACCATTGGCTGGCTGACTTCCGCATGGTTGTTTGCAGGGAAGCATGGCCGGAGAACCGTGGAACAGGGTAAACATCCCCTTTCCTAGTGCCGTTTCCAGTGTCCGTATCCATTTCAGCGCAACAACAGGTACGTCTCATTCCTCTGATGTTCAGGAGCTAATATCTTGATATGTGGTGCAGATACCAGCACTAAAGACGTGCATATTACGCTTGCAACCCACGTGGGAGGACATGGGTCCGCCTTGATATATGGGTATGAAAAAATGAAATGGTGATGTTTGGATGTTGTCGCTGTTTTTCAGATGCAAACGTTAAAGCTCTGTTGAGGGAAAATGAGATGGTACTTAAGCTAATCTGCAGTGAGGTTCTTCAGACGGAGATACGAGTTCTGTACGAACTGCTGTACATCCTAAATAACAGCTACAGAGGAAACAAGACCTTCAAGGCCTTACAACAGGTGAGGACACCAGATAAAACCTGCACTGTCTGCCTGGCCATTACCAGAGATATGAATTATTTTTGTTATGGTGATGGCTGCTAGTCGTTTCAGATTTAAACAAAGTTAGGGTTGTGGGAGAACAACAGATATCACTAGTAAAATAAGTCTGCATATTCTCTCTTGGCTGTGTGCTGCATATTTTGTCTCTCACAGGTGGAACAGTGTGTTAACAGGCTGAAGAACATGAAGCTTGAAGTTGTTCTTCAGGAGCTGGCTGACATGTGTCCCAACAGGATTCAAAGGTAAGCAGCATTGATTCAAGGTGGTGTCCTGTTTTTGCCATGTGATTTAAACATGCACACTTAGACCTTCATCCACATCACATCTGTTTGCTGTTGTGGGAAATGAAGGTCAATCAAGGCCGTCTTCAGTTGTTTTTATTTCTGCAGATTCATGCCTGCATAGAATCTGAAAAAAATGAGCAGATGTTTATTAACAGTAATGCGATTGCTGTCTGTGTGTGTCTGTGTGTGTGTGTGTGTGTGTGCGTGTGTGCGTGTGTGTGTGTCTGTGCGTGTGCGTGTGTGTGTGTGTGTGTGTTTTTAGACGAGTGAGCATTAAGACTGCTCAGTGTGATGTTCCCAGTCAGCCCATGCTGGAGTGGCTCAGTCTCAAAGTGCTAGGAGCTGCCAAGCTAATGAGCTGCACACTGAGTCGCTGCAACAAAGCTTTTGTGTATCCTTTCCAAATGTGGTACAGAACATCTGGTCAATTGTTCTAGATCAATCATGTGATTTAAATCTGAAGATCCTTATGTGTTTCCAAATGTAGAATTCTTTGTTTGAATTAAGCTTCACACTCTTGGCCTTCAAGATGTCCCCATGTAGGTTTGTCCTTAACATGTTATTGCTTCAGACTCTCAAAGCAACAGATGAAATGGGAGGAGTTTATCATCTTGAATGTGGTGATAACCAGCATGCTCAGTCGTCTGTGGTGAGCACTTTTCCTCATTGTGACATCTTAAATTACAGCAGTTTGAAATAAGATTTCTATTGGTTTATAAACACCTTCCAAAGTCTATATCTTATCTTTGTGCTGCATCAGGGTCATTTTTCGTGGAGTCCTGGTCAGCCTGTCCACTCTCTACCAGCAGCTCCTAGAATTCCACAAAGAAGTAGCCCATGCCCAGCCCATGCCCTTCCTCACAGACTTCTCCCTGCCAGTAGATTTAGCTCAGTTCTTGGGCACTTCTGCTGTATCTTTACTGCTCAAACAACCAAAGAATGACCACAAGGCAAAGCAGCAGACAAAGAAAAAATCTTCTGTTAAAGTCACAAACCAGGGACAGGCATGGAAGGTTAAAGAAGACCTGGGTGTTGCTATAGAAAGAGGTATGGAGCTTTACTCATTGTTTAGTATTTTGTTTGTATGTATGTATAAGGCAGTAACTTCTGATATAGTTTTATTTCTGGGGATACCAGTCCCAGTGCTACCCCACAATGTTTGTCAGTCAATAGAGAAATTATTGACATCAGTATGAGTAGATACAAAAATGATATAATTAATGATAATAAATGTGTGAAATGTTTTTTTTTTTTAGTCTGATAGTTTGAAGACCTGTAATTGCTGCTAGAATTAAAAGTTATTTATCTTTCAGATATAGTTCTTGATACTGACATGACGCCTTTTCTGAAGGTCTTCAGGAATCTCACAGAGGTATGTAAGCAAACCAGATGAAATATTTATGTATTCTTTTATTATTTACAGAATATTGAATTGCCAAGTGCTGTCAGCTAATCATCATATCTTGACACCCAAGGGCAAAACCCTCCCACAGGAAACTCACAAAGTTGACAAGAAAGAAAAGTTAAAGAAACAAATGAAAGGTGCAGCTACTTTCACAGACATGGCAACCCTTCTTGAAGAAATGATCCTGTGGTGCAAATCAGAAAGGATGGAAAAGGAAAAACGGCTCTTAACCTTTCTGCGTATGAAATGCCAAAAGTTCAAATCCCTAGAGGCATCAGGTTACAAGTAAGAACAATACTACAATAGTTGTTGGGGTGAAACAAATAACCGTGGTATTCTGTGATACAGTTTCCATACTAAATGTGCATTTTTATATAATGTTCTCAGTGTACAGAGGAAGTTACAGACCTTCAGGCAAGAAGTTTGCTGGGCTTTATCTCCTGAAGGATCAGTGCCAAGAACTTGTCGTGCCACCGCTGCAATGAGGAGGAATGCTAACAGGAGGACTCTTTATCAGTCCGTCAGAAGTCGATTTAAGTCTTCCACAGGCAAAACTGGTGTAAAAAAGAAACACCTAAAGAAGTGCCTGAAGAGGAGAGAGTTATCAGTATCTTTATGCACAAAGGATGACCAAAGTAGCAGGAGTATATATGAGGCAACCCCTCAGACAACTGACTGTGATGGCAATGATGACATAGATGATATATTTGCCTTGGCAGGTTTTTAACACTTTGGATTTGGACACATTCAAGGTCTGCATGCAGCTGAGCTTTACCTGCAGAATGACCATCCATTCCTCTTTTTTGAAAAGAGGAATGGAGGAAATTTGGACTAGTACTGTAACATGAGTGCTGAACAGCAGCGGATGATTGGACAGTAATAGAACTGTACTGCTCACAAAATCATTGTTTTACTGACCCCTGCTGGTTGAAAGTGAATGAATGCTGCACCTCTGAACAAAGCATCCCAATGGGGTTGTATACTGACTGTTGGAGCTATTTGTGTTTTATTGTTTAGTCATTTGTTTAGCTTATTTCATTTGTTACAGGAGGGGCTGGTGAATTGGTATAAGTAGGTCAACGTGGGAGGGTCTGACAGGACTGAGGGCACATGGTTTTTTACCAGGGACAGAGAGGATGCAGGCACATTTATTTTCTGTAAGTCTGCTGACCAATGTGTAAGTTTGACAGTCCTAAGTGGCCATTTGATTAAGCTACTTGTTGATAACTTGGTTAAGGACAAATGGCCACTACACTGTAAGGTCATAATTACTAAAAATACAACTTGACAAATGATACAACTTTTTAGCCATATTACTGATCCCAGCTCTGTGATTTGGATGTAGTCAAGGAAACATTCAACTCTTGTTAGGGTACTCATTAATTAATAACTTGTTTTTTAAGCATTTTAAGTGGAGGAACTTACAGATAGAAAATCTGCTGTTGGCTCAGAACATAAAGTTCAATGAATTATTTTGTCATAGCTGTGTCATGACCCTCACTGAAATTTTTGAAGCATGACTACTTCAGAAAATTGGTTTGTCATGTCAATAAAAATGTACATTTGTGTACAGTGTATATATTTATGAACAGTCTTTCATGAATAGTTGTGAGATGAGTAGTTTGATGATTACAATAGACTTAAGATTACATTGTAGGTTAAATTTGAATTGATCCTTTAGACTGAAGCTATAGGTTAGTGGTATAAAACTAATTAAGCTTTAGCTGGCTACAGCACAAACAAGGTGAAATACATTCATGAGCTTTGAAATGCACATCCTGTTCTGCCCTCTTATAACAGCACTATAATAGAATACAATTGCTTATGTACAAGGAACTAAAATCTGTTTTATAAACCATAAAATACTGTTGATAAGCCAATTTTAAGTTGTAGATGTGGTAGATTACTTGTCTGAGAGGAGCTTTTGAGATGGTGTGACACCAATCAGGGAAACTGAGCAGCGTGTGATGTTCCTGGCTCTACCTGATAGAGTTGATAATTAATATGTGATTAGTTCCATACAGTAAGCTAGTCTTTTGAAGATATGAAATCCCTTATACTTGTTAATTGTAATGGCCTTGGCAGTGGCAGCATGTAGAAGCAGAGTTGTTGATGTCTTCTTATTTTGAATTTTTGTACCCACAAAGACTATGTGTCCTGATATAACCAGAACACACTGACAATATATTGCTAGGCAGGGTGGACTCAGTATTGGGCCTTTGAAACGTAAGAGCCCTGCAGGTCGGAGTGTCATCACATCAAAACCATGCAGGTGTCTTGCACTCTATAGTAACCATCATTGCTCAGGAGGGGAGAATGTGCACTAAATTGGGAGCTGAAGGGTTTTCTTGCAAACTGCAACAGCATCTTAGCCTCTGCCAAAGAAGACCCAGTCCTCCCATCTGCACAACTCAAACAATACAGTTTTTCCACCTCACTGAGGCATATCAACTTACCAGCCCTATTTGAGCATATGAGTCTGCAGATTCCTGATTCTTGTGCTTTCTGGGATTTCATCTACAGTAACTGACTTACCGAAGGGTAGCTTTTCCACTCTGTGACAATGATTGAAATGAGCAGAAGTAAAGCCTTGAAGATCTAGACTGTGTACATAAAGGCACTTCAGTAGTCAGACTTTCAGAATTTGTTCTGTGGTAGAAGTTGGAGTGATAATGCTATTATTATCCAGATTTTAGCACTTGATTGACAGTACAAATCCATTGGCTCGTAAGAGGAGATAAATATGAGCAAACCTTATGAAAACCTGCCTCAACTTATTTCATTTAATGACATGGAGTGAAATATAAATGAGGAAAATCAATGCTTCTATTATTTTGCAAATCGTTCTGTAATAGAAGTGAAAACAGTGTACAAATTAATCTAAAACGGCATGAATAAAATAAAATATATAAACTCAATGTAGTAATGTAGAGATGTGTAAGTGGTGCATTATTTATATAATGCCACCAACGCACTTTAGCAGTGTGGGTATGTGTATATCTCATGGTGTTAAGGTAATTATGTTTACATTGACCTTGTCTTTTTTAACTTAACCATAAGCACATTTATAAAATGATAAGATGCTTATGGAGAGACTACAATTTGTTGTCAGAGAGCAGTAAAACTATGTTAAATATTGAAATTAGTAATTACAACAAACTTATTGACTAAGAATAATAAGCTGCTCAAGTTATAAAAACATGACCCACTTACAGGATTGGTAGTTCTGGTAGAATGGCTCTTTTTCAACTACATAATGGTAGCAACTACATCATTTTCTGGCTGGGACAGGAAATCTTCGGCACAGTCTGCTGTCTCAGCTTAGAGTAATGTTGAGCTGTCTGTTTACTATTGCAAGCTAATTTTATGGTGTTACTTAAAGGTAGTAAAAATACAAAGGCCTGGACTCACAATATGCTGTTCTTCAATTTATTTTTCTTCTTTCCTAATAGCAGCAAGGTGAGAGAGTCCATAAACATTTGTATGGCACAGAACTAAGGAATTCTTAACATCTATACTCAGAGGTGTATTAAATGAATCGCACCATTACCTCTGCAGAGACACAAAAAGCAAAGTGGAGCTGTTGAGGCAAACCTGGATCATAATGCCATTCATTACTCAGCCTGGTCTCGGAACATAAAACTGTAGCAAGACCAAGAACAAAGTGGGAAAACCAGTAGCGAAATGGTACAAATCCTCATTAATGCCACGGGGGGACATTGGATATAAACAGTGCATCCGTTAGGGCAACGGGGTCAATAATATCAGTCTATTACATTTCTTCAATGCTACAATTATGTGTAGAAGTAGTTAATGTAATACCTTGTCTACATGTACACAAGTTTTTGCTTAATAATCCTGTTAACAAAGTTCAAATTTTACATAGATGCTTTTTTTGCTGTATGGAAGCACTTTGTATTCACACTGTGAAAAATTATATAATCATTTCTTTAACTGAATCTTTCATCAATATTGTGTTTTATGTTTTTTTCTGTTCAAATCCAACATCCACATCAAACATATGTGAAGAAAAACCTCCAGGGTATAAAAAATGAGCACAAAGCACCTTTGAGGGCTGAGACATGAAAAGAATGCGGCATATGCCAACCTTCATTTTCCATCTTTAAGGCCAATGGTCTACATACCTGTGTAAACAGAATTTGTTAGGACAGGAAGGTTTTTAGTCAATCCTACAAATATAATCTAAAATACTATTGTTCCATTACCAGAGATGGATTTATTGTTTGCACTTCTGTCTCCTCATTTGGGGTCAGATAATATACTCTTACATAAGTATAAATAACTGCATTGTGTATGCCATTACACATTATAAACGACATGAAATTTACTAGCTCAATTTGAGAATTCCTTTTTATATGATTAAAAGTAGGCCAAAGTATTATCATAAGTGTCTTTGGGTTTCCAGTTTAACTAAAAAAAATACAAGAAACTAACTAAAGAAACTTTTGCTATATTCATACAGGAGCAGTGAAGCAGCTCACTCAGAGACTATTGCTGGATATCATGGTGTCTTCTATCATATTTTGCTGCTATGTCTGAGAAACAAATAGGCTACACAAGCATTTTGTACATACCCACTAAAAGGCAGCTGTACCAAGGTGTTAGTATTTTGGGGAATTTTGAGTGCAAACATTTTCATTGGTTATTTTGAAATTGGACCCAGAGGAGTCTTAAATGGTACATAGCCAGATATCTTTGGTTTTACTAACCAATTTCCACGATATGCTGCAGGCTGTAAAAAATCCTTTTTTTAATTTCTGTGCTATAGATATTTACAAACCCAACACTACAGAACATGGTTCAGTTTAGAGGATAACAGCTATAGAACTAAGTGAATTTAATAGCCTAGTTTTTTAGACTTATGGTAAGACATGCATCTGAAGACAACAACAGGCAAATTAATCAACAAATAAAACCAAAACAATGGCAGCCTTGCATCAGCTTTGAAAACCGCCATATCAATATTAGTCTGACAAAGTTTAAATAGTTATATTTTATAGCAATGAGAGAGGCAACGATGTATTTGTTTCTGCCTCTGTGAAAATCGAACAATGACAGGCTGAACGAGTGGCGGTAGTGACGTCACGTCGCGTCACATCCGGGAGGTGGGGCTTTCGTTGCAGGAGCGGTTTCGAGAGCCAGTATGCTCTGTTAACTCGACCATCACGATAGCTACTCGCCAAAGGCACAGATACCAGTCGTGGTTTGGTAAGGTTTCAGAAATTTCTTAGCAAAGTAGAGCTAACTATGAGTTTGTTAACCCCGACTGACACAAAAACCTCACCTGTTGGAAGGACGAGCGACCACAGGGGTAATAGTTAACCGTTTAACGTAAAATGGGCGCAAATAAATTCGTCTTGGATGCCAGTGAATAGTTTAAATATTTCATAGCGGCAGTGTTTCTGTTTAATTAGCGGTCACCTGTGCATGTATGTAAAAAAAACATCAGCGCAAGACGTCACGTTAACAATCATCGGTAATTTATCGTTAGGTTAACGTTAGCTATCCGGTGTTCGGCGCTGGTTAGCCTTAGTATGTGTGCACTTGCGCTAATTTGAGGGCACCTTTTCCTCATGTGCTTGTATGTGTTTTATACATTTAGTGGTATCGTAGTGCTGCGGTAAGTTTTGAGCAGTAACGGGAGTCGTGTGTATGATCCGTGCCATGAGGACGGTCAGCTGATGTTAGCTTATGACCGTAGATAACGGTAGTTAGGTAGCTACTGTAATTGTACACTACGTGTTTTATACTGTTAGGATTGCAGAGGGTTTATTTTCAACCGACACTCGATTATTGGTGGTTATTATTAGCTAACTACTGTAGCTTAATTAATATTCCTGTCGGGAATTACTCTTGAGTGTATTGTGGTGAAAAGTTTTCCATCTAAGGGTTTGACACACCCAGGTCGTCCGCTGGTTTCTTCAGCTGTTTGTCAGCAGTGCTGCCAGGTTCTAAAATAACACTGTACAAACTAATAGTGTGTTTTTTTCCATGACAGTCATGTGTCTGTTAATTGTGGCAGAGTGCTGATATCAGCAGAAGCTATTTCCTCTGATCAGTCTAATCTACTAAATGAAAGCATGAAGTTAAAGCTACCGAGGTGTCCAGTGGTCTCTGGACCCTTCTTTGGTAGCTGTTATCTTTTTTTTCAAAAGATTGCTTTGTGGGTAGTGTGTCTTAAAACAGAAACGCATTAGAATGTTTACATATATACAGCAGCTTTTTATCTGAGGGTATTGGACAGCAAGTTTTGTGTGTGTGTGTGTGTGTGTGTGTGTGTGTGTGTGTGTGTGTGTGTGTGAGAGAGAGAGAGTGACTGTTATGTTTAGCGATGTTTCGTTTAGCAAATTAGTGTAGGCTACTCTTTTCACCTGTACAGACCTTTTTTTTTGCTAAGAGACAGGTCCAAGGGAATAGGGATAGTGTACTAAATTCAATTGCACATTGCATTTACAGTACAGTACAAACAGTACCAACTCTTTTATGGAATCAGAGTAAAGTGACATATATAATTCATCATTTGCCACAAGATTAAAATGGCTTAAAACAAAACAGCCTAAAAAATCCCTAAGCATTTCTTTTTTTTTTTCTCATCTTTTTTCATCTTTAATAAATAAACACAGCATTTTGTAATTCATCCCTTAGGCCAAGAGTGCCCAATCCTGGTTCTTGAGGGCCACTGTCCTGCTTGTTTTTCAACTATCCCTGCCCTACCCACTACTGATTACCGGGATCAGGTGTGTTCAGTCCATTAGAATCTGGAAGATACCATCTCAGATGAGGGTGGAAGTGAGGGAAGACAAAGTGAAATGGTATCCCCAGCTTCTAATTAGATGAACTGTACCCACTGCTCTCTACCCAGCAGTGGGTAGAGAGGGGACAATGGTCAATGTCCCCACAATGGTCCTCGAAGACCAGGATTGGGCACCCCTGCTGCACCATATGTACCGTATTTTCCAGACTATAAGTTGCACCGGAATATAAGTCGCTTTTACCAATGCAGCCTTAACATAAAAAAATCCTCTCTCGTGTTGCTAACAGACAAACCTAATGTTAATCCAACATAGCATGCGCTAGAGTAGAGATGGTAGTGAATGACTGTTGTCGTTTTTTTTTTTTTTTCATAAAAAATGAGAATACATGCTGTTATCACCAGTTCTGTGCATATTTTCGAACGGAGTAAACAGCAGAAGCCAGTTGTTCAAAGATTTGCGGACTTAAGACTGACATTGAGAAACTTTATAAACAAGTGATACAAGAAGCCCACCCCATTGCAGATAAACGTGTGATAGGCCTAGCTTATTTGAAGCTGGAGGAAAAAACGTCCTAAGGCAGGGGGTCCAGACCAACATTCTTTTGCTAAGAAAGGAGTTAGTCAGGCTGGCCAGGCTACCATCTAACGCTAGTGACTACTTGACAAAATGACTGTAAATATAAACATATAGGTCGCTTCAAGCCAGGGGAGTATTTAAAAACCAAAAAAAAAAACGTGCAACTTATAGCCTGGACGATACAGTTGTTTGTTTTTGACAGATGTGACAGTACTGAGACATCTAGGGGCAGAATGGTTAAGGCCTATACCACATAATTCCGTTCACAATGTCTGTAGTTTGATTCCTGACCGGGTGATCTTTGTCAAATCCTTTTCAGTGCCTTTGCTGTCAACTACCACATCAAAAGGGTGATCACCCCCGCTCATCAGATTGAGTAATTAGAAATGGTGTCAGTCAGTGAAACTGCAGTATATGAAAATGATGAGGCAAAGGTGGCTTATGTGTATAAGGATTACTTCCTCATAAGTCTTGTATTGTCTTGTATTATGAGGTTTGTAAAGACTAAATATCGAAACTACTCAGATGCTTTGGGCCTCTCACAGACCTGCTGAGGTGAATTAAACATGTCTGAATTAATTATAGCATATTTTGTGGTGCAGTTTGAGATAATCATTGAATCCCAGACTAGACTCTCAGTACCCAAAGAGAGGCAAGCTCTGCCACAACATGTGATAATTCAAGGTTCAAGACAGCAAGTTAGCAAGTGTTGCTGAGTAACATGTCTGGAATGATCTGAAGTCCACCTCTTGTAAACAGTTAGTAAACTAAACGGCGATTTCAGCACAATCACCATGTGTTCAAGGAAACAAATACAGATAAGGATTTGCATTCCTGTAGGGCTCTGTGTTTTGCAGAGGTTTTGTTTTGGAGCTATTGGTGGCTGTTTTATTTGCCATTTCATACTTTACAGGAAAAAGCCTGAAACAACAGTTGGGCCATCACAGGAAGTAAAAAATATCCAGTGAAATCCAGCCTAACAAAGAAACATGACCGACGTTTTAGTCACTGCATTCAAATGCCAACACAGCTGGATTGTGTATAATTCTGGCTAAGATTTACCTTTCTGCATAGTTTTAGACCTAACAAGATGTGACTTTAAAGAGAGGGAAAGGTCTTGTGAATGAGGCTGAACTGGCCTCACATTCTTGCTCTCTAGTTGCCATAGATGTTTATCAGTTTGCACTAATTATTTCTTTGTCTTTACTCTGATTTTCTTAGCACTCACCTATGTGGTTTCTTTTTATTGCTGCTATTTATCAAGAGTATGACAAACATTTGTCACTAGGGTTTAATTTCATTGTTTTGGACACAATCTACTTAGGTCATGTCACTGTGCTCCATCTGCTTTTCTGATCAGTTTTTCATTTTCTGATGACCTTCCTGAATGACCTGGGTTCTTGCTGTGTAATGTCACTGGCGTCAGAAAACTATCTGCTAATGATCTTGGCAAGGACAAGGTCTGAAATGCAGTGTAAGACTGTATTTACTGGATTTGTAAAGTGAGTGATTATGTGCAGGAGATAGTGATTGAGATAAGTGCATAGCAAGCTGCCATCAATTGTCTGCTGTTTGTCTGTAGGGAGAAAAGGAGGTTTATATATTTTGTGTGACTGTCCTCTAATTACTATATGAAGCAGAGATGAGGAATTAAGAATTGATTATTGGTAGGAATTCCCAACACATTTCCAGGATGTGTGAATCAGACAATTACACATGTTTTCACTTACAGGGAAAGTAATTACATTAAGGGTAGAGTGAGATTTTATTCTCCCCCTGAGGCAGCCAATTTGACATACTAGCACACATACAGATTATGTGATTGCTAGGTATAAGGGACCAATTATGAAAAGCACTCCATCCTCTTTCTTAGAAGAGGAAGAAGTTATGCAAATATGTCTTACAGAACGCTATGATAATTCAACTTTTGTGATGCATCAGTTCCTCTTAATCCACTGCAGGCATGCAGTGCTCACAGGTTTGTTCACCCTTTTCTGTTGGGGTGGCTGCATGTGTAGGCTGTCTCACAGCTGTGTATCACAGCCACAGATATATGTTTGCTTCGGAGAGTACATAAATACCTCCCCTTTTGTACACTATTGTGTTGTAGATTTATTTTGAAATGGAAAACAGTGGCATTTTTCCATGTCAGTGGCGTTTGAAGTTGAGCTCAATAACTTTTGGTGACCAGTGAAAATTAGTTTTTAAACATTTTTGCAAATCTGTTAACATCAAAACTTTTTGAATGAGAGGTTTCAGTTTTCTCTGTACCATACTATCACAGTTTTATCATGCCAGTATCCTGAGCCTGACAAATTGAGTTTGTCATGTGATGCGGTGTGTGGTACATGATTTGGGGATGTAGAGGATAAGCCTAGCGTTGAGAGCTTTGAAATCTCTCTCAATGCCTGACCCAACCTCTTTTTCCCAACCTGCACTCTGAATGTTCCCTGTACTCTTCCTGACAATGCATCATTTCACCAACATGCAGTGAGAGAGATGTCTCAACCTGTAAATGTTTTCCTATGTGGCAATTTATGTATGTTTTAGTGATGAAGACAGGAGGATTTCACAGAGCACTTCTCTCCCCCTGCTCTCTCTTATGTCTGTTGTGTTTAATCTATAACGGCATGCTGTGTTGTTCCAGGATGGAAATAAAACATTGCCGAGTGAGTGTAACAGCCTGGACAGAGCGCGTCTGACCTGTAATGAAGAGTAATAGCAGGGGATTTTAGATGGACTTTTCCTTGGTACTGTCATGGTTTATTGTGTTTTTCATCAAGCAAATGAACAATAGCAAGTTAGTGATAATTAGTGGACATCTGGGAAATACAGATGTGGCTAAATGTTGGTATCCTTAGACCTCATTGAAACAATGGTCAGTTTTTTTTTTGTCTTGTATACCTGTCATCTTTGGTTTGCCAATAAAACAGACAAGATGGGAAAAGAAATTCTTCTAAATTCTTGTGTATTCAGTATCTTCTACTGTAGCCTGCAGTAGCCAATGCAACACACTAAATATGGATAAGAGAAAAAACAGAAGAGAGCCATTTGAAGAGATAAGGAAGTACTTGCCAAGCTTCATGGAAAATACCCTTAGAATTCACTAAAATGCATGTTGACCAACCACAATGCTTCTATAGAAGAATGTTCTTTGGATACATAAAATAAGAGCTTTTTAGTCAAATCAGCTCTTTGTTTATAGGAAAAAATATTGTGCTTTCAAAGGCAAGAAAGCACCATCCCCAGTGTGAAACGTGGAGAAGGCTCAGTTATATTATGGGGCTGTTATGGTGTATCAGTGTCAATCTATCCAATTAAATCCAATGGTTATTAATACTTATGCCATAGGATCATAATCCAAAATGTACATCGAAAGGCACCAAGAACAATGAAAAGAACACATTGGCCCATTCTGAAGTCACCTGCTACATGTTCTGATCTTAATCCAGTTGAACACTATGGAAAGAGCTAAAACTCAGTGTTGGGATAGGGCTCCCCCCATCAAACCTGAGAGAACTAGAGCAGTTTGCTCATCGAGACTGGGGTGAATTTACCAGTTGAAAAGTGTACAAGTCTCATTAAGAGCTACAAAAGAGCTTGACTGCAGTGATTGCCTCAAAATGGCCTGCTACGAAACATTAGGTTGAGTCCCGTTATTTTTCCCCATTGCATTTTCATGTGTTATTTAAAATCAAATAATACATTGAGTGGTAGAGTGATGCAGTGGTTACCACTGTCACCTCACCACATGGAAGTTCTAGGTTCGACCAAGGGCCTTTCTGTGTGTTCTTTGCATGATTTCACTCAATCTATGTGGGTTTTCTCTGTGTCCAGTTTCTGGCCATAATTCAAAGCCTCTCACCCTAGTCGTTTACGAAAGACCTCTTCTTTTCATCCCCCCTGCATCAGACCCATGGAATGGGAATGATTAGGTAATTTGAAAGTTTTGATAAGACTGTTGTTGGTATCAGATAGGAAAGACATCTGTGCATAGTATCACACTCTATTTGAATGACTATACCATTATGTAATAATGTATATGCTCTCCATATACAGTACAGTAGGACAGCATAGTGTGATGTTTTGCATGAGTCGTGAGACCAAGGGGATCAGTGAATACATTTTGTGTTTCATTTGCAATAAGAAAGGAAACGGTTTAGAATAGAGATGTATTTGAAAAGCCAGCCAACTTAGTATTGCTTAAGTAGGAAGGATTTAACAGAGAGGAGTTAACTGCCCAGTTTCGTCAAAGGCTCCTCTGTGCATTCTCCTGGCTAACAGTTCTTAGTATGCAATGTGGGGTGCTTTTTGAAAGTTTCTTCCTCTATGCTTTGAAAGTTTCTGGCTTTTTGCCATATACCATCGTTTTTCTTTTTTCAGTAGGTCAAATAATTTTGTAATTTTCACTGGTATCGACTCCTATCACTGCTATTGTCTACATATATTTCTGCAGTGCCTCTGTTGTTGTTTACTGTTGATCCATTCTTACACATACCTCATGACTGTGGTAATTCATCTGGCATATTTTGTATTGGCCACAGCAAGCTGTTATGCTATTGTGATGGCTAAGAGGGTGCAGCTCTCCCTTTACATTTACCGGAATAGAAAAACATCCTGGTGTGGCAGAAATTAGATGGGACATAGCTAGAATTTGAATTTCAGCTGGGTCATTAGCAGGGTGTTTTGTTTTGCTTGCAGAAGGGGAGGTTACAGCAAAGGTTAGTGGTGTAAGAGTTGTGCAATTATGTTGGATGTCACAATATTTTTAAAAGTATTTTATGGTCCCCCCCCCCCCCCCCCAAATGACATCACATCCTTTAACCTCTGGATATGCACGTGGCATCTGTGCTGCACCACTCAGATCCACTTACACACTCTCAGATGCTTGGAATTTAGAGGGTTGTTGTCCAGAAAAGCTGCTGCTTTCTACATTAGATGGGTGCGGGTAATCCCCTCACTCCTGTGTCTTCAGGAATGCAAAGAGAGACAGTCATCAGGTTTTCTGCAACTACAGCTCAGATATCAATTTCCACATGCACATAAATTCACTTCTTCTTCCCTCAGCATATACTGGTTTTTGTATGAGTTAAACTCGCAGCTTCTGTACACATGATGGAGGGTTCAGTGACAGACCACTTGGCTTTATCTGTTTGCTGTAATCTTTTATCTGTGTGAGTCTTGGCAAAACTTGGTGCAAACCTTCTAAAGTGTTAGTAGGGAGGGAACAGTGGCCCATTCACCAAAGGGAATCTTAATGCAGCCCACACTGCACTGATGTCATCTATATTTCATAAGTTTAGCAACCAGAAGGGTCTGTCAAACCATACCCCCACTTTCTCCGTAAGCCGACATCCTCGAAAAAAAGACCAGGACCAAGCGGACTCCAGTTCCATTTCTGGGTCAGGCCTAAATATTAATTCCTGTTTTTCCAGTGCTGTTCATTTTAGCCCTGTACTTGTGTTGAAGTGCAGCTGCTGGAAATGTGAAAGGACCCCTCCTGTAATGTCTGTCTCAGACTTCCTTTGGAATGTCTGTACTAAGCACTTTTTTGTGTTTAAAAAAAAAAAAAAAAATATATATATATATATTTTTTTTTTTTGTTGTTGTTTTTTTGATGGTGTGATGGTTTTATTCATACTATTGGATACTGTGTGTACATGCGCACAGGGAAGTGGGTTACAAGTGAATAATTTAAATAATGATTGCTGTGCATCAGTACTGAGTTTGGTATACGTTCTGTCAGTTTGTAATTGTGTGTGTTTGTGTGGCTATCCTTCCTGTGAGTCTTTTCACTGGCCTGGTTACTGGTAACAAAGACAGGAAGAGCACAGGTCAGATTTCCTGGTCAGAGAGAGTGCAACCATGATGCCACATTTTCAGCATGCATGGCATAGTTACTGCAAATCAACCTCCACTGGAAGTGGAAGTGGAGGTTGATTTCGGACATTGCAACAAAACCTCACATTCAGGTGGTGTTGCCTCTGCTTTTCACACCAGCGCTTATGTGAATTTACCTGGTACATTTCTATACATTTTATATTGAAAACCTTAATGTGAAAACATAAAATCAAGAGAGTTGGAGTTGTTTACGAAGCTACGAAGCAGCTCAGTGCTGCAATGATATTCCAAGAGGATGGAAGAATATTTCTACTGGTAGAGATGAAACGATATGGGGCAGAAGTAAAGAAAAAGATAAAGTTGCTTCCCATGACAACAACAGCACTGAGTAATCTGACAGAAGTTTTTAGGATACCACATCTGTCACAACGGCTTGACTGGTTCTCAGCTCGAGGTGACATAAGTTTGTAGTTACATGTATCTGTCAGATGCTCAGCTGTGTGAGTGTACATAGCTCATAGTGAGTCGAGAATATGTCTGGTTGTTGAGTTACAGTGATTGCTGATTGTTGACTTGTCCAACACGATTGCCAAGGGAGGAGGCTTGTTAAGAACAATGACTGCCAACACCTCAAACTGAGGAGTAACTCATGAAAACTGAATGTCTTTAGCGTTAATCAACAGTAGTCAGTAGAATTGCGTCAGTAGGCAGTTTTACAAGGCAATGGCCTTAGATTTCTGCTGCATCATACGAACGCAGGATATTGGCTATTTGGTTAATCTCTTAGAGACAGTCTCAGAGGCCGAGAATGCATCCTGTGACACAGATCTACAGGATGTTATGCTTGTCACATTTTCGGTCATTGGTTTAAAACTATCGACTGTTGCAATAAAAGCTGAAATGCCAGAGTCAGTCTCTGAAGGAAACAGCCATCAAACAGCCAATAAAACTCCCATCAGTGGCTGTTTTCATTTTTGTCAATATCCAGTCATTTTTCTGGTGACGTCAGCCGACACCACTACAAATATATCATCGTTACTTTGCAGTAGGACCATCAGTTGCATTTTCCACAGATGAGTTAACCTGTTGTACAGAAACCATGTTGTTGTGCATGCTGCTACTGCTACTACGTGTGCTACTACTGCTGGGTAACATTTTTTCTTTTACTACAGGTGGACCCTCAAATGCTTTTACTTTTGAAATACTAACTACTAGTTACCTGCAGAGACCGAAAGCTTCGGTAGGATAAAAATTAAAATGAGGGTATCTGCTTTAAAGTTTTAAGGAAGAACAGAAAAGCCAGAAAATCAACTCTATATATTAAAATGTGACTAGCAAACAACTAGGAACTGTCCTTTATTGCTTGAAAAGGGAAACCATAGTGACAACACATTTTAAGTCAGTTGTAATCTTACTGACTTTTCATATACACATTGCTAGACAGGCATTTATGCTGTGGTCAGTTATTTGAACTCAAGTCAAAGTTGTGTCCAACAGATAAAAGATATTGTGAAGTCAAGGCTAAGGCAATTGACTCTGAGCTTTCACCTCCTTGAGGACAGAGATTAGAGAGCAGATAGATGACCAGTCTATCTTATTTTGAATGAGTTCAGCCCGTGATGCCCTACCTTAATGCATTCAAAATGCCGTCTTGGATTGGAGAGAATTATAGCTTCATTACTTCTGATCATTTGCGGTGACCTTTTGATGGCGAACTTTATAAAGTGCTAGGATGCATGAGCAGGCAATTTGGCACTTTAATGTGTGCGGGTTAGAATTCAAGATTGTTTGGAGCAAAGCCTAAAGCCTTGGCACAGCAAGTTACAGTCATAGTAAAAGCTATGAAGTAACAACTGCCATCTGTCCCTGAACTAGGCCCACATACCTTTGCTTTCTATGTATAGAGGCTATTCACCGTAGACACTGACATCTTTCCACTTTTATCATTCACAGGTTGTGTCGGGGAGTGTTTGGATGCAGAGAAGTGTGTTCACGCATGTGTGTGTGTGTGTGTGAGAGAGACGCAAAGAAGAATCCAGTGATGGCTACCAGTAAAAGTAAAAACCAGAGCTCTCTGGCACTGCACAAGGTAATAATGGTAGGCAGTGGAGGTGTGGGGAAGTCAGCCCTTACACTGCAGTTCATGTATGATGAGGTGAGTCATCACAACAACTTACTGCCTATAATTGACTTTATTGATGCACATGCAGCTGTAATGTAAATGCTAATCTTGACAACATGTAAAGAACTTCATCTTTTCTTCCCCAGTTTGTAGAGGACTATGAGCCCACCAAGGCAGACAGCTACAGGAAGAAGGTTGTTCTGGATGGGGAGGAGGTCCAGATCGACATCCTGGATACAGCGGGCCAGGAAGACTACGCTGCCATCAGGGACAACTATTTTCGCAGTGGGGAGGGCTTTTTACTCGTCTTCTCTATTACAGAGCACGAGTCCTTCACTGCTACTGCTGAGTTCAGGTACTGATGCAAACATGTACACTTATTGCCACTTCACTCTGAGAAGAGAACAAATTCTTCTATATTGATGTCAACATTTACTTACATATCAAACCTTCAGCACTGAGAAAATCGTCGTCATTTAGAAAATAGAATCTACACCCCAGCTTTGCTTTAATGGTTTTCTGTTCAATTCAGTTCAGTTCAATTTTATTTGTATAGCGCCAAATCACAATACAATCATCTCAAGGCACTTTACAAAAAAGAAAAAACTACAACAAATCCCTTATGAGCAAACACAAGCCTCCAGCAGAACCAGGCTCAGTTTGGGCGGCCATCTGCCTCGACCGGTTGGGGTGAGTGGATAGAGGAGAGAGAAAAGAACAGCAACAATAAACAATAAATAGACACTGCAGGTTGGTGCGGCCAGTAACTGCACATCAGCAATATACAGCTCCAGGACCAGGGACCCCTGCAGAAGGTACAGGGAGAGAACAGTGAGAGAGGGAGAGAGCTCAAACTAGGGGAGAGAGAGAGCACAAGGTTAGTGACATTCAATGGTGGAATATACATGTGAGGGGGGAGGAGAGGGGAAGGGAAGGGAGGGGACGGTTAGGGTAGGGGAGCTCAGTGCACTGATGGTCCTCGGGCAGTCTAGGCCTATAGCAGCATAACTAAGGGATGGTTCAGGGTTACCTGAAGCCAGCCCTAACTATATGCTTTGTCAAAGAGGAAGGTTTTAAGTCTAGCCTTAAAGGTACAGAGAGTGTCTGCCTCCTGAGCCCAGACTGGGAGCTGGTTCCACAGGAGAGGAGCTTGATAGCTGAAGGCTCTGCCTCCCATTCTACTTTTGGAGACTCTGGGAACCACAAGTAGACCTACACTCTGAGAGCAAAGTGGTCTATTGACATAATATGGTTCTATGAGATCTTTAAGGTATGAAGGAGTTTGATCATGAAGGGATTTGTACAGTGGGTTATGTAATATTTGTGGTAAGAGAAGCATGTCTGTGGACGTGTTGTGGAAATATTTAGACAGTTTCTCTTCATCTTTAGCATGAACAAAATCCACACATTTTAGCCAGTAGCACTCTAGAATCATGTAGAGCTGCAAAATCTGTTCTGTGCCGGTAGGGAGCAGATCTTACGGGTGAAGGCAGAAGAGGACAAGATCCCTCTGCTGCTGGTAGGAAACAAGTCTGACCTGGAGGAGCGTCGGCAGGTGTCGGTGGAAGAGGCCCGAGGGAAGGCTGAAGAATGGGGTGTCCAGTATGTGGAGACATCTGCCAAAACGAGAGCCAATGTCGACAAGGTACATCTACACACACAAAATACTTAGTGATATGTTTTAATACACTTAGTCACTTGGCATAAATGACTATAATTTGTTCTATTTCCAAAAGTATGATTTTCTGTAATATATTTACATGCAATGACAGTTTAAGATTAAAAAGTGCTGAACAAATTCCTCCTTTTTTTTTCTGCCAAGGTATTTTTTGACCTGATGCGTGAAGTACGAGGCAAGAAAATGTCAGAAAACAAAGACAAAAATGGAAAAGGAAAGAACAAGAAGAACAAGAAGAGTTTTAAAGAGAGATGCTGTTTACTTTGAACTCTTTGTGGACCTTAAGAACCCACAATACACCTCCTAAACTGGGGAACAAAGCAGATCATCCATTGTCATGCAGATGAAATTTGATCTTTTTTAATAGCTGGTTAGTTTAGTGTCGAGAACAATCGCAAGAGCTTTCTGTCATTTTTAATTGATGAAATCTGAATAGCTGTTTCATTGGAAGATAACCACTGTTGTGACTGTGACTCGGACGGCAGAGCTTGATGGCTCACAGTAAGCCAATGACCAAACTGCCGCTGACACTAACTCTGCTGCTCAAGACATTCTCCTACTGTTTAACTCAGCGATTATACTGCCTTTGACTTTCAGTGTATTTTTAACAAGAATTGGTGAGTCGTCAAGTAAACAGTGCTCATAATTTCTTCACCTGCTTTTAATCTTAGCCTGCATATTTTTTCTGTCTTATTATAGAACCCTGGAGTCTATAATCATCAATTTCTAAGCAACTCTAATGCTGCTGTCATATTTGTATTCATCAGTGATAACACTCAATGATCTTTACAGCTGAAGATTGCATTCTTCATGCATGCTTCAGTCCAGACTGGCATTCTTAAAAGTTTAGGGCATAATATAATGTTTTTAATTTTCAGCCCTCGAGGCAGATTTTAGTTTTAGTTTTTTACGAATGTTTAGTTCATCCTGTGATTTCATGATTTTTCCGACCAAGGAAAAATCTTACAATGCAATTGGTAAGCTTGTTGCCAAACAGGGTTATTTTATTCCATTATCAGGCCTCACACAGTTCTCATAAATCAATCATAAGATAGAAAGATTCTCTTTGGGGCAGGGGGCACACGCCTGCAAAGTCAGATCTTTTGTGACTATGAATCACATACAATTTCTGGTGAGGGAATTTATCACTAAGCCTCACAGAGCCTCATGTAGATATTTTAACCTTTTTTTTTTTTTTTTTAGGCTGTAATGCGTTTAGTATTTTTATCATAGGTAAATAAGTGGTGGCTAAGAGAGAATAGAGCTCTTTATCATCATGGTGCTTTGCCATGTTAATGTAATCTGGCCTTTTCCACTCACCACTTATCCACAATGCAGATCCATTCCTGTGTTACATGAATGTTGAAGTCTTTGCTTGTTCTGTGCTGTGAAACAGATGTTGACAATCCAGGAGGCCATCATGCTTCTTGTCCATAATGCCATTATTGTCCAGTTAATCCTGTTAAGCTCTGGTTTTCTTTTATCCTTGCTCTTTTAAATAACACTACATTGCCAATACCTAGGAATTGGACTTCGTCCTGAGTGGAGTCACACTTGAAATCTTTAAATGATTTGTGCCAACATTACAAAAAACCTCCCCAAAAAATCGAACTATGTTTGTAGATGTACTGTATGTATGTTAATTAAATGAGTGTATGTGCATTTACCAGGAAACCCTAATACCTTTCTGTGTCTGTGTGAGTGACACTTTGGTGGGTGCGCCAATTTCTTAACTGGTGTTTAAGTGCTACAGTGAACAAGATGTTTGTACCACTGCCTAAACCATTCTTTGTAACATGCCCTCTCTTTTTTGTTCATTTCCTACTACTGTGAATATGCTTCTATCTCTCTGCAACAAGAGTGTTGCTGAATAAATGCTTTTTTCCTTTGTAAATACTGGGCATTGTTTTATCTCTGAAATTTCTTTAAAAATGCATAAAATAAAGATTTATACTGGGGGATCCCAGATAGGGGTTACTTGGCTGGGAGTCAAACTAGAAGATTTATGTGATATGCAACTTAATGATATATCATTTACATTTGGTCTAACTATTTTGCGAAGTGGTCCTGGGTTCGCAACCCGGTCTTTCTGTGTGGAGTTTGCATGTTCTCCCTGTGCTTGTGTGGGTTTTCTCCAGGTACTCTGGTTTCCTCCCACAGTCCAAAAACATGTATGTCAGGTTGATTGGTGATTCTAAATTGCCCATAGGAGTGAGTGTGAGTGTGTGAGGTTGTTTGTCTCTATGTGGCCCTGTGATGGACTGGTGACCTGTCCAGGGTGGACCCCTGCCTTTCACCCAAAGAGAGCTGGGATAGGCTCCAGCAGATCCCTGTGACCCTGGTTAAGGAATAAGCGGGTATAGATGATGGATGGATGGATGGATGAATTGCAAAGACAGAATTAAAAGGGGGCTGATTCCCAGATGAAGACTACACACTGCCCTCCACTGGATGGTAGAAGAACTGCTATGACTGCTTAGTGCAGTGGTTCCCAAATGTTTCTTCTGGACCCCATTTTTTAGGTAAGAATACTTTTGAGACCCTACACTTGCCCATCTTATGGTATCAGTGCTCAGCGCAAGCATTCCACGTGACCCCATCTGCAATAACTCCATGCCCCCCCTAAGGGTCCTGACCTCCACTTTGGGAGGACACTGTTACTGGACAGTTGCTTCGGCTTTAATAGCCGAAGTGAAATGCTATGGTTGTCATTTCTTGTTCCCTTTGGGGCATTCTATGTCCCAGTTTGGTCAAATAACCCAGCAGTTACTTACTTTGCATTGATTGTTCCGCTGCCATCTAGAAAAGAGTGCCAAAGGCCTGTTTTTCTTGAATTTGACAGTGATATACTACCACCATTTTTATTAACCTCACAGGCTTATCTTACGTGGCAGGAGTGGGGTAACATCACCTGCAAGATGAACCAGTTGTGGGCTCTCATTGCTAAACCCCTGGGGGTGATGAGGGTCAGTGAAACTCATTTTACAATGTGAAAACAGGGTGGACTACATCACCAGACAGAGGCTGACCATATATCACTTTGAAAATAGTTTTGTGTCTTGTTCTTCTGTAGAGCAAGACAAAATATCTTGGTTATGTTAAAAAAAGGGAATGTGACTGGCTTTTAATATCACTATGCATTTTCTATAGCTGAATATTTATGTTTAACTCCAAATAGAACAAGGTCTAAGTTTTACCAAACAAATTCCTGCAGTATTCCTGCAGGGACTTATTTGTGTCTCTCTTGCTCAAAAATGAGTTTATAGTGACCTTATTCTGCTTTATTTTAAAATCTCTCGTAGCAGTGGTGTAGAGACTGATATTTTTCTGTGATATTTCTGTAACCTTTTGGGAACTGAGAGTCCATCTTTTCCAGCACTATTTTAGCATTAAGTCCTCTTTGGTGTCAAATATTCCTCTTGTCTTCAAATCAATTGACAATTTGTTGGCAATGCAGCAGCTCCAGGCTGTGCATCTTAACCGCACCACAGATAAGACTGTTAGTTCCCTGCTCTTTTGGAGCAAATTGTAAATTTACAAGTATTGATCAGATGAGCCAACGCCAGGTGAATCCTTAAAGTCAGTTCATCATTAAAAGGGAGAGTGCTGAGAAAAATACTGCAGGGATTTAAGGGTGTAACATTAATGGCAGTCTGTTCCACATTTACATCATGCTTCACATAAACGCACTAATCCTGAACAATTTCATATCACTGGTGAAACCTACCAGTTTTGAAAGCCTGTGGCAGCATTTTTGCCACAGAAGCTAAACATGTCACAGCTCTGATAAGCACATTTACCTGCCTGACTCTTCCCTCTCTGGATTTCCACTATCCCCCTGCACCTCTAAATAGGCAGATTAGGTGGTCTTTTAAACCCGCAGGAAGGCACTTATTTAGAAATATATGAAAGGGCAAAGTGAGCCAGGCTAATGACCGATGCAGTGTCACCAGCGCACTCTCGGGTCTTTTATCATTCTGTAGAGAGAGCCCCTGTCCTCTGAGTAACCCTCATTATATCTGAGCTAATGTTGGGCATGAGGATGTTCAAGTGATAAAGCACCATCACAGTCCTTCATTATACAGAAAGAGAAACAGGCTCGGTGGAATTGTGCTCGACCTATAAGATAAATGCAATGGACAGAGAATAACTCCTATTTTAGTGACTGTGCCATATCCTGCTGTGCATGGTGTGACTCACTCAGGAGACGTGTTCACGTTTTGACCATGGGATGGCAGTCTTGGTATTCTGTAGACCCATGTGCTGTTTTCTGCATCATTAGTGCTCTCACTAGGCGTTCCACTACCAGGCTTCATTCAGTGCTGACTACTGACTGACTGCCACTGAATGAATGTTAGTCAGCCCTTAATGCAAAATGATTAACTAGTGTCTAATTATCTATGTGTTTATTAATTACAATAGTATATCATTAGTAGTAATGGTTGTATTTCATTTGCATATATCAAGAATAACTTTCCTTAGACAAAGTTGAAATTACCTGTTGGGCACATATATTATCAAAGACTTAGCAAGAAGGAAAAACCTCATTTGTATTATTTTTTTCTGAGTGTCAGGAAAGTCAAAGCTACAAATGCAGTTAGTGTGTACTCTCAATTCAGCATCGGTCTTTAACATTGGACTGTGATTCTGGATCACACACAATATCAAATTTGATCATATTTGCAGTCACAAAAAAAACGTATATTGCTGCTGTCAAAAAAGATGGCAAATCTATCTGGACTGTCATGCAACGTCAGCCCATACTTCTACATGCATTGTGTTGCAACAATAGCAACACTATCAACAGCTTCACACTACAGCACAAATGACTGGCAGTGAAAGAAAGAAGGCCTGTTTGAACCATCTTATTTCACCTGCCACTCATACTATCTTTATACTGTATATTCTCCTCGCTGAAGGTGTGTGTTTGTGTGTTAGTAATGTGGGCATCTACTATAAAAAAAAGCATTTCAGAGCACACCACTCCATATAATAAGCTGCATCACCTTTGTGCATTTTAAGCTCCTTACTGAGCATTTTGATATATAAAGTGCCAATGATCAAATCATGGTGTTAGTTTCGTAATGAAACGAAGGATGTAGATGATGTTTGTCTTCATGAATAAATCAGTTTGATTTTAAAGTCCATAGTTATTTCATTTAATCAGTTTTGCGTTTAGAAAATGATAATCTTTTTGGGCCTGAATTGGCTTTTGTTGTGAAATACTGAACAGTTTTTCCTCTTTGAATCTCAAAAAAATATTTAAATGAAACCATCTGGGAAACTGAAATGGGAAATCGCTTTCTGGTGGAACAAAACTAACATAGCATAGATGTCACAGACATGATGTGGTACCCAGAAACTGATTTAGATATATAGATGGAGTACTTTATTAATCCCAAAGGGAAATTGCAGCTTTTTCAGCTTTGACTCCTTTTACAAAGGGATCACAATCTTAGTCATTTTCAGTCATTTTGCCAAACATGCTTTAAGTCTTTCTATATATTTCTCATAATATGCACACATCCTTTTTACATGTAGAACAAAGCACGTAATGTATCGTGTAATGATGGATCAGTATGTCATAGTTTATTAATGAGCTATGCTCTAAATGCTATGAGACACATGGTTGTGAAACTGCATGTCCAAATTTATTATAGTATTTCTTCTGATGGTTACAAATTAAGCAAAAGAGTTAAATTCAGAATCCACACATGTTGCATGTGCTGTCTAGTTGTACCCGACCACATAAGATCATTTAAAAAATACAAACCGTGTAGGTTACCAGTTAAATAAATAGCTAAAATGTCAATGCTCAAATGTTTTTAAAATCATTATTATAATAATAATAATTTATAATTGGCATAATGTAGGAACACAACCTACCTTTAGTAAAATGCTTAAAGCTTTTTTTTTTAATCCATGCCATTTTGAGAACAGTATAACAGTGAGAGTGCCACATAGTTTTTCACAATCCACCAACTTCTTGCATCTAAATGAACAGTTTTACGTGTGTTTCATGTTGAGCTTTGGTTCTCTCACCATCTGTAGCCAAGCAGCTTCAAACAGGATGCACAATAAAGAAAGAAATGTGGTTTCATAGAGCCCAGTTTTTATGTTGTGCTCATATTCATTACTGAGGTGTACTTTTTCTACCTTACATTACCTAACATTTAGTTTTTAATTATTTTGTAACACCTTACTCCCACTCCCTCTCTTTAGCATTTATAAGCACTATATATCATGCAATAGATGTTTTTACGTGTTTTAACATATTGTATTTGTCAGCAAACTTGTCCCCTGAAGGATATTTTATATAATTACATGTATGTTTTATTACTTTGTCATTCATTATCCATTCATACACCAGACTTCACTCATATAATATCTGCAACAGCCTGCATACATAAAAAGGCCTTTCTTTTCTCACTATACAGCCATCAGGAACCTGCAGTGTCTAACCTGCAGTGAAGGCAGTTGCAGATGCCACATGCATTGTGGTAAGCTTTAATAATTGCACAAACAGCACCAGCATGTTGCAGATTAAGAAAAGCTGACTTTGTATATTACCCTTTTATGCTTTAAAGTTTTTCAGTAGTGTTGGAGTCACCCAAAACTCATTGGGCACACACAGCTCCACATATAAGATGATGAAAACTAACATAACATTAGGTTGGTATGTTGCTCCAAACAACAGATTTTAGCAGAGTTTCCCTTCACATCCATACAGTACGTCCGTATTGCTCCCTATCAACTGCATGGGTTGAGGTGATGGTCACTTCTCAAACAGCTTTGGTCCAGATGGAGCAGCACTGACTCTAGATCTTTAATACTTACATTTTTTAAAGTAACACTGAAAAGATATATTTAATTAATCATTTAATATGACTGTGATCGAAGGTGACATGGTCAGTACTGTAAATAAAATCCTCATGTAAGTTCAGTTCAGAAAATGATGCTGAAAAGTCTTGATGTGCTGTTCATAGGACCAGAAATTGAACCAAGGAGTCAAACTAATCTAGGTCCAATTTATCGGCAGTCTAATGGGGTCTCACTGTATCTGCCATAGGTCTTTTTTGATACTCAAGTGGGCTCATCAGCTCTGATCACATGGTGCTTAAATTGTCAGAGGAAAAGTGTGTTATTTTTATGCAAGACCATGTATCACTTTTTTTGACTAGAGCTACACATTAATTGGTGTTTCACACCATTAGCAGTGTAGATGCCATATGTTTGGGTTGACTTAATTGGGGACCAGATCTTGGGAACTATTTGGATTCAATTTAGATGTGGGTGGGTCCCCTTTGAACTGGGTCAATATTTAGAGACTCCAATTAGGCTAATCTGTATCTCTATGGACCGCAGGAGGAAGCAGGAGAACCTAAAGAAAACCCATGCAGCCATGGACAGAACATGCACACCTTCGACCTATATGAAACATTTCCATCCTGATGGGAGTGGTCTCGTCCGGGATGACAATGCCCCCATCGACAGGACATGAGGGGTCACAGAAAGGTTTGATGCATATGAAAATGATGTGGATCATATTGTGTTCCCTTTACAGTCAGAGATTTTGAACCAATGTGTTAGACAGTTCACAGATATCATCCAGACACCAAATGAGGGAATATGGTGTTCCATCCCTCCAGTAGAGACCAGATACTATATATATATACATCATATACATCATAGCATACACACACAAAAAGTGTGCAGACAATCTGTGCTGAACCTGACTCAAAAAGTAAAGTGAGGCGGAAAGAGAGAGAAAAATCAGCTCCACGCGACCTGTACGAAGGTACAGTATATAGGGTCATGGTCAAGCCAGAATAAACTGAAAGCATCAATAATTACCACATCTTATAATTCCTGGAACCATCCTCTCATTATCACAATAACACATAATTCATGTCAAAGGTAGATAAGTAGGCTTGAAAGTAACAATTCATTACTAGCTATTCATAATAGGGAACAGCGGGATACAGAAATACTGCTCACATTTATTTGCATGAGGTGTATGGGCAATAATTATGTCAGGGGGACTTAAGCTGCTGTGTGCATGTCATTAAAGAAGAATTAATTCAGTCTGAGCACATGTGGCCATAGGGGGTGTGTTTTTAGCAACTTTAACATAGCAGGCCTCATGCCACGGGCATGATGCTGCTGCACTTGGATGACACAGTAAGATAGGAGCACCATCTTTCCTCAAGTAATCATGCTCTGCTCAATGTGAACACGCACAACAGCAGAAAATGCATTACAATAAACTGCCATCAGACACTCTGTTTTTGTATTGGTTGTTGTAGGTCACATAGTAGGGGTCGTAGGGCAGACCAGCCATCTTTGTTTTCATTTATTGCATGGCAATGAGCTCCAGAGTATTCTGCCTGTAATCCAGCGCATCTGCTGATGTTGAACTTTGGAGAGGCTTTGTTCGTGAGTCTATAATATATGTTATATTATTATAGATTATAGTTGTTGTTATTTTGTTTTCTTTCATATTTGATAACATTTATAAGTTAAAGCTTTTATCACTTTTATTATAACCTTTTTCTGTTTCCCTTTAGGATATTGTAAGGAACCACGTGACAAAGATCCACACTTAAACAGTCTTTTACTTCAACATGTGAGTCATTTTTAATTCCTCAAGTACCAAACACACACCAGTTTAGCTATCACGCACAAGGGACACAGACTAGTGAGTGTTGCTTAAATTATTAAAAAGGGACATTTGTATACTGTGCCTCTTGTTGATTAATATGGTAAAATAATATCATAATGAATATGGTAAAATAGTAGTCTCATGTAGCTTAACAAATTATGCCTTCTACTACTGCTTTTATTACTACTACTACTGATAATGATAATAATAATAATACTAAACAGCAAAACTAGTACTCTGTGTGTTAATCATCCTCCAGATGGTTGTTATTTCATATTGTTTGGATATTGGTTATCATAGCTGGTTGATTAAGCAAAACTATCTCTATCAAGATAAATATAAAATACCAGTTGTAGTAATAAATGTGAAAAATGGAGCCAGTTTACAGTGTCTGCCAGGGAGTTCATGATGGGTATATGTCTTTTAGTTAATATTTGTAATATTGAAAAAAGCCCTATAATGATTGATACCCCTTAAACTCCTGAGAAACCTTTTGCACATCCCTGTTGCTGCAGCCTTCACTTAGAGACTATGCCTATTCAGTTATCCTGGAGGAGACAAGTTTGGTATTTTATCCATTTTGTTTTTTAATGTGAATGGATGTTGGTCCAGTTTTTCCTATGTGACCATGTATTGTGTTTGTTTGGAATGCACCAGCCACGGTGGGGTCAGCTGAAGTTAGCGTCCACAGCAGCACTTTTGCTCTCTATGCTAATCAGCAGGCCCAATTGCTTTGATGCTTGATGGTCTTTTATACACCTTCACTGAAAACTCCCTCAGGTATTAGGGTGGATTGAAAGAAGCATAACATTTGCATATCATGTGCAAAGAGATGGGAAAATTAGGTGACCATTAAGTAACAATGAGCAAGGTATAGCTAAGATATCAAACAATTATTCAGATAACATATTGTTCTTTCCCAGATAAGATGCTGTTCATTCAGGTCTCACAGGACTTTGATCAAAGAATAGGCAACCTTCTGGTCTAGTTTGTATTGTAATATCCAAAGTAATTTATCTTTTGTGCTGTAAAGTGCAAAGTGCTGCATTTTCTGTGGTGTATGAGAGATTCGAGGATTCAGATTAAGTCAAAAATGCAGCAGTGATTGTGGTCTGCTAATAAAGGCTTGAAGCTCAGCCTTATCACAATCACTGTCAATCAAACCCCCAGTTATAGACCTTCAGAAAAGTTAATCATGTGATGTTCTTGAATAGCAATTATTGTATGCCTCATTTATTTGTTTATTAACATCCCCATTAGCCACTACACAGCAGCATTTATTGTTCTTGGAGCCAATCTAGTTTACAAGGTGACAAAACTACACATTTATGCTGCTCATCATGACGCACTAACACAACAGCACATTCTAATACAAGGCTACTGTCTACAATCGACATTGACATTTGACCAAATTAAAGCAATAAAGATGCAAACACAAAGAAGCAGACAGGCTCTATGCATCAAGATCTAACATTGTCAAAAGTGTCATAACAAGATGTCCATGGAACAGTTTCAGGCCAACAGTATACTCATTAATAATCACAGTCCCTTCTAAAATAATGCTGATAAATGTTAAATGATGATGAAACTATTTGGTTGTTTAATTTGATTTGGGAGTGAGTGTCATTCTTGCATTACTGCTATTGTTTTTTATAGGATTTAAAGGATTTTTTGGTCAAAGAAAGTACACCATTTGTGTTTTATCACTCAAATAACATAATATCCATAATAAAGTAGACTGAGAACAACCATAACATGTTTGACTTTTCAAATTAATTAATCACTTATATCAAAAGCCACAAAAAATTCAACTATTCAGTGTTTTCTCTTTTATTTCCATATTTAATAGGTCTCTTTACATTTATGTGGAAAATAATGTGAAACTTTCAACTTGAGCTTGCCATCAAGGTCATGTGGTGTGTTGCAAGTCATTAAACATTTCGCTAACTTTCTGGAAATCAAAGTTAAGCTGTTTCCCGTCCATAATAAGATCTGTTAATATATATGATAGCTTCTTTAGCTGCATAACAGCTCTTAACATGTTTGTTTTAGTTGTGAAATAAGGTGATTTGCTATGTTGCTTGGTGTAATTTGAAATTTGCCACCAGCTTCGAAACAAGATGTGGTTCAAATTTTGAAAGTAATTAGAAGTGGTCTGGTGGACTGTTACCTAGTGTGTCTACATCCATCCATCCATTATCTATATTATCTATATTAAGGTTTATATTTAATTCATTCATCCATCTATACCTGCTTATTCCTATTTAGGGTCACAGGGATCTGCTGGAGCCTATCCCAGCTCTCTCTGTCCAGCTCCTGGACAGGTCACCAGTCCATTGCAGGCTTACTTTTATTCATTTTATTATTTTAATTAATTTTCTCCTTATTTAATCTGGTAACAGGTTTAAAATATATTGACCAGTTGGAGACCACATTTTACCATGTACACATACATTCATATACTCAAATTCATTGTTCATCATTTGTTGTATTGCCCTTTAGCTGTCTGATTGCAAACTTAACAAGCTGTGAGCAGATTTTTATTTCCTCTACCCATTTAATTCTAGCAGTTGTATTTCCAATTAAATTTAATTAAATGTACATTTTTTAAGAGTAATTTCCATTTATTACAAGAACTTGTACTCTATATAAATATTAGAAAAAACAATTGCTCCAAATATTCTACTCTGCAGTAATTTAATTGCAACAAAACAAACATGTATTACAGTTTGTTGAAATACAAGCTGTCATGAGTTGGGACTTCCTGCCCGGGACCTTTATTTCGTAGCAGTTTCCTGTTTGCCCTGCAAAGGTCCTCGGCAGCTTTATGTAATTAGCCACAATAGGGTTCACCTGTTCCCTATTTAGCTAAGTGGCTTAGTGTGTATACCTCCTTGGTTATAGTATATATATTTCTCCTTGGTTCGTTAATGTCACGAGAAGATTCTCTCCCCTCCCCTCTGCATGTTCGGACCCAGAGGCAGTATGTTGTGACCAGCATCATATGTTTTATGGAGACCTGGCTTCACGTGGCCTTCCTGGACCACAGTGTGTCTATAGCCGGTTTTAAGACTGTACGGGCGGATAGATACATGCTCCTGAGTCTTAAGAAGAAGGGCGGCGGGATTGCTATGTTTGTGAACGAGAGGTGGTGCATTCCTGGTCATACCACTGTGTACGAGCGCGTCTGTACACCGGACATTGAACTTTTGGCCATGTGACTGCGTCCATATTATTTACCAAGAGAATTCTCCTCTGTGGTTTTCATCGGACTGTACGTCCCTCCCTCAGCAGAAGAAGCGGCAGTTAATGACGTGAGCCACACCACTGTTGCTAGGCAACAGTCCAAGCACCCGGAGGACCTCATAGTCATCTCTGGAGATTATTATCATGACACCCTGGACTCAGTTTTGCCCACTTTTCATCAGTTTGTTCACTGTACAACCCGGGACAATAAAACTCTGGATCTGCTGTATGTTAGTACAAAGGACGCATACCTTGCCACTGCCCCGCCCCCTTTGGGAAGGTCTGATCACAACCTGGTGCTGTTAACACCTGAATATGTCCCTGCAGTGAAGAGGCAGCCCATCTCCACAAGGACCGTGAGGAGGTGGAGTCAGGAGGCCAGAGAGGCTCTGCAGGACTGCTTTGAGACCACAGACCGGAGTGTGCTCAGCCAGCCCCATGGGAATGACTTTGACAATTTGACAGACTGCATCACAGATTATATCAACTTCTGTGAGGATACAGCTATCCCAAGGACTGTCCGCTGTTATCCAAACAACAAGCCCTAGATCACCAGCCAACTGAAGGAACGGCTGAACCAAAAGAAGCAGGCCTTAAGATCTGGAGATAAGGACGAGTTGAAGAGCTGAATGCTTTCTTCAATAGATTCAGCTCTGGACCCCCTGCTGTCCCTTCTCCCACCGCTCCAGTCCTTACACCTTCCCAGACGACCAATGCACAACACTCCAACGACCCCTTCCTGCTGGACACCTCTGCCCCCCACCACCCCACCAACCCCACTGATGAAACCAGAACTTTGACTGTCATTCCTGGCCAGGTGAGAAGACAGCTGGAGAGAGTCCACCAAGGCAAGGCAGCAGGCCTGGACCGTGTCAATCCCCGGGTGCTGAAGACCTGTGCTGCACAGCTGTCTGGGATCCTGCACCTCATCTTCAACCTGAGTCTGAAGCTGGAAAGGATACTGGTGCTATGGAAAACATCCTGCATAGTGCCAGTGCCCAAGAGGCCCATCCCATCTGGCCTCAACGACTTCAGACCGGTTGCTCTGACATCACACGTGATGAAGGTCCTGGAGAGACTCATCTTGGTCCAACTCAGACCCCTGGTGGCCTCCGCCCTGGACCCTCTTCAGTTCATGTATCAGCCTCATGTTGATGTGGACAACGCTGTCATCTACTTGCTGCAGCGTGCTGACTCTCACCTGGATGGTGGAAAGGTCACTGTGAGGATCATGTTCTTTGATTTCTCCAGTGCCTTTAACACCATTCAGGCTTTCCTGATGAGTGAAAAGCTGCTCAGGATGGGTGTCAGCTCTTCCACGGTCTTGTGGATTGCTGATTACTTGTCTGACAGGCCACAGTCTGTGCGGCTGGGGAGCTCCCTGTCTGATACTATGATCAATAATGTGGGGGCATCACAGGGGACTGTCCTGTCTCCATTTCTGTTCACCCTATACACCTCAGACTTCCAGTACAGCTCTGGGTCCTGCCACCTGCAGTTCTCTGATGACTCTGCGGTGGATGGGTGTATAAGGGATGGACAGGAGGCGGCATACACAACACGGATCAGAAACTTTTTGGAGTGGTCCCAGGCCAACCACCTGCTCCTTAATGTGGACAAGACCAAGGAGCTGGTGGTGGACTTCAGGAGGAAGAGGATACCAGTGGCGCCCATCATCATCCAGGGCCAGGAGGTGGAACAGCGATGCTGTGTATAAGAGGGCCATGAGTAGACTCAGTTTACATTCATATCTGTTTAATAACTGCCCCCTTTGCAGCAGATGACTTCACCATCCTCCACCACAGTCTCTTCTGTGGTGTTATTTATGTTTGTATATAGTGTATATTTACTTCTATCTGTGTGTATATTGTACATTTTCAGATGTATTTTCTGCTCGTATTTTTCTATTTTCATCTTTATTATTTAATAGTTTTCAAGAGTGGCTGTATATAACTGGGCTACTGTGACCAAGGAACTTCCCTTGTGGGACAATTGGACCAATAAAGTTAATCTAATTGCCTATGGCTGCACTTCCAATGGACCGATCTCCTGCTGATCGGCCACCTTGCCACATGGGAGTCTACACGCTGTGGACCGTCGCCTCTCACCGGCGCACCTGCCTTCACCTGATCCGGCTTGGTGACTGCCTCTACGCCCGGAACCTGCACCGCCGCGACATGCCGCCGTCCAGCTTCCTGGCACGGCATCTCGGCCACCCACACTCCGTGAAGACATCACGCTCTGGCTTGCAATGATCGCAGCTTTGGCTGTCACCTGCTGGCCTTCTCCTTTTCCCCAGTGACTGCCACTTCACTGCCACCAGTCTCCACCGGCCCAGTTCCTTCCCTAAAGAGGACCGATCACCTCACCTTCCCAGCTCACCCTGGGAACACTACCCCTCGGCTAACCAGCCGTAGTGAAGACTGATCTCTCTTTTTGAGACATTTTTGGCCTATCTTATTATTTAAATAAACAACTGTCTATCATTTGGGTCCTCCTCCTTCTCTCTCACACCCACATGTAACACAAGCAATTGAATGTCTTCCCCTTTTTCTAGCAAGCAGATAATGTTGCTCTAAAAGTTTGGTTGATGAAGGGCTCTACTGCTGTGTGACCCTGGAAATATTCAGCCTCACCATTAAAAGTTATGATGTGTCTCGCTAGATGGATCAACCTGCACTTTAGTTCTGCCTGCCTGTAATTTCATCCTGAGATCCTTGCACTGAGCATTTCTTTTGGACATCTCCGTTGTTAAATCTGGGGAGACTTTCACTTTCATCCCGCTAAAATTCACCACTTTAACTGGTCCACATCAGCGGCATGCATTCCAATGGCACATCACCAAATAAAGCTAGATGAGCAATGGGATGTTAAGGATATGTGATGTTATGTAACAGTATTCACTTTTTAACCTTCAAGGCAAATAAAGCTCAATCAGCACAAATGGCTGGTGATAAGTGCCTGTTACACAAACAGCATCCCTTGTATTACAATGTCACATCCCAGTGAGAGCTTATAACGCTCAAGTACTGTGGAGGAACTGTACAACATAAAGTTAATAGAAAATAAATAAAAAGACATTACCTAAGGCACTGAGGTGAGGTCTTTATATTTATTTCTGTATAATGGAAGCCAACATTTGAGTAAACAAGAATGCATTGCATTCTCCTCATTTTGCATTTATTTTTATCTGCATTAAGGTGGATATAGCCTAAAAAAAGTAAGCCAGTACCAATTATGCTGAAGGTTAAATGAGAAGCTTTCTGTCACTTGAAGGTACATGAATTTGTAATTGTATAAAGAAGTTGTTGAAATCTGAACTGCACCTTTGTTTTTCTTATTTTCAGTTTTTTTAGTATCTGCTTGGTGACATTTCTGTAGAAAGTTCACTGAAAGGTTGTTTCAGTACAATCAATGCCATGAAATGTTTCTCTGTCACCACGTACATTACAGTCTGCTAATCGCAGGAGGCAGAACCCTTAGCAATACTTTTTTTTTTTATTTTGCTGTTGGAAATGTCACTACTGTGTTGTTATAATTACACATCCATTCAGTTTTTTTCTTACTGGCATCCTCAATCTCACATTAATGGTCCTCTGTGGTTACCAGGAGAGTCACCGTAACTTTTCGACTTTAGATGCTCTAACACACATGGGGGAGGTTGGGGGGGGGTTAGCTTAACAGATGAAAATATGTGTAGAAGAGGGTCCCTAGCAGAATACTGATTAGACAGTGGGATTAAGTTGGATTTATGGCAGGGATGAGCTCTTCATTTATTCCTTGTACTATCTCCATCCTGAGCGTGTTGCAAGGCCTGGGACATGACTTTGTCTTTGTCACAATATGCCTGTGTGCTGCACTTCTCTTCTCTTTATCCTCACTAGCAGTGTGGCTTCAGGGCTGGTGATGTTGGCAAAATATCCCACCGACTGTTGTATGGATTTCAGTGAAATTTCACTGTGACATTCAGGTTCCCCAAAGCATGAAATCTCTGGACTTTGATGAACCTCTGTCTTTTCATCCAGCACCAGAAACAGACCAGATCAAATGCTTTATAATAGGGCATAGGTTTAAGTTCCTGTCAGTCTCATCTGCAATTTGAGTTTAATGTTAATTTAGCATTCTGATCCCTGTCATATAGTACTGTAGGTACCACTTAGTTTATAACACGTACAATATTTTCAATTAAAAAACTGGACGTTATAATGATTTTCATAGGATGACGAGAGGTGGCACCAGTGCTGTGAGAATGTTTGCACAGCTAAAAGGAACAGTTCATCATTTTAGGAAAAACATCATTTCATTCTGAGAGTTTGAAGATAACATCAATACCACTTTGGTATATATAAAATTACAACCAGGAGATGGCTAGTGAAGCTTAACATAAACACAAAAAGAATCTAACCATTAGAAAGTGCAGCAACAATAAAACATACTCTGTGACTCCCAGGAGTGTCTGCTGGGGGCAACCTCATGGTCACAAAGAGACTCTGGGTTCTTATCTGGAGACAGTCTAAAAACCTAATTTATGTGCACTCTTTAGGTTTTTGGCGAAATGCCCATGAGATAAAGATTCAAAACCTAAAGTAACTAAACATTGATGAGTTTTGTTGCTGACTAAAACAGTAGAGGACCAAAACAAACCCTCTTTGTTCAGGGGAAAAAAGCTGTATTCTTCTGTTGATTTTGCACTGTATCATGTGTGTGTTGATCTAATAACCGTGACAGATGGATTTCTGATAAGGAAAGCGAAGAGAAGAAGCTCATTGTCACCCTACAGCAGAGCAAGAGAAGTGCCAAATTATTCTCATTACAGAAAGTAAACAAAATACACAGCACGAAGAACGGATGGTTTATTAATCTTTTCCTCAGGTGTTTCTTTAAGCAGGGTCATTATTCAATGCGGCAGGAGGGTTAGAAGCAGATCCCCACAGAGCTGAGGTGCAATATTTCTAACGGTAGAATAATGGTAAAGCAAGCGAGATGTGTATAGATACTAATCTGGCACAATGGTGAGCAATAAATTTTTTTTTTTTTAACAGGGCAGAAGGAAATTAAAATAAAACATTGAATAAAAATCAGACTGTTTATCTAGTTATACTTTTATTTGATCACCCTGAAGACATATTTACACTGATGCCCATTTCTGGATGTGTACACTTCACTCTTCAGAGGGTATATTTCCATATTTTGTTATCTAAAGGCTTTAATATACTTCAAAATGAACACGTATCACAGATGTAAATGTGTTTTTTATATATTACCTTGGGCCTTGGGTGACTGTTATGCTGATGCAAAGAGTTGAACTAAAGCTTAATTCCCTCCCATATTGGCTGTTTTTACATCTCACAATTTATATTCCAATGCCAATGTTCAGTGCTAGTACCATGAAGTATGATCTTTGCAGGAATAAATGCCTACTGTGTCCAAAGACAGGAGTTTATGTCCCACCACAGACCTTCACTTAATGCCTGCCTAACTATAACTGTGATCCTGGCATCAGTCTTTTAGGGGCTTTATCTTGACCATACTGTGTGTTTCACCACAATGCTAAATGAAGATATTATAGGCAGTAGGATTTGTTTTAAGTATTAGTGGATAATAAGGCGGAGGGAATTCCTTTGAATGAGTCACTTCTCTAATATTATTATTGGCCAGCAATATATTGAGCGTGTACAATGATTTCATTCACTGGCATCCCTCTGTACATTCCACAGCTTTAATGTAAGATGAAGAAATAAATGTGGCTTCAGTGGGAAGAAAGAAATGCACATTAAAGTACTATGACTAGTATGGCAATCGGTGTAATTTGCTGTGCAATTTTTCCTGCGTAACCCACATGGCACATTCAGGGCTGCAATCGCCAACACTCGAATTACAAATCTCATCACATTCCCAAATAATACAGGTCCCACGTGGGCATAGCTTTGGAGCAGCCAGTGGAGTGTCTGCTTGGCTGTTTTTGACAGGCAGCTATTTTATTGACTGGGCTTTACTGAGTAACACTTACCAGTGTGTCCCTTGAGCCACTTTGGCATTTTAGAGCTCGTTTCCTGGCAGAGTGCAGGTATGGACAAAGGTAAATCAGCACTTATGATGAGGCTACGTCTTGTCATTAGTGCTAGAAAAAACAGAGGGCAGTGTGGAAGATGGTCAGAATAACAGCAGCACTTCTTCTGAAACACCATTAGCCACCAGCTGTTTGCCTGTCTGTTATGCCACTGCCATGCAATCTGCACACCTTTCATGCGGAATAACCTTGTTTATCCCATCTCTTTCAATAAGTTCACAACAGCTTGCCTGATGATTAAAAAGAGACTGAGGAATGAGAGGAAAAATCTGAAATGTGTCATCTTGACTGGTTTGTGACCACATTTCCACTTTAATCTTTCGTTACTTATAGTGGTTGTCATTTTTGCAGCAGATGGGTTGAGCAACAGTCTCCTGTTATACTCCGCCCCTTTTTCTGCACACGGCCGAACAACACATACCCAAATTAAACTAGCTGTTGTCTTTACATTTTAAGGGTTATATTGGTGACCTTGGTGTCATTTAAAGGAAAAGATTTCCAGTTTATTATTTCACGCTGTAAAATATGAAATATGACTCCCCTTACCCCGTAGCTGCGCCAGCTGCGTGCCCAGCGTTGTCAGGGAAACGGTAGAGTAGCAGTGTGGGCCATTTAAACCCCCCTTCCCCTTCGTCGGCCATATAGTATGACACGTAGTTGGAAAGGGCTTTTCATTGGCTATAACATACGTCAGTCATCATTGACAAACAATGCGATTGGCTAATTTTGTCCTCTCCCTCTGGGTGGGTTTTGCTCTGAGTCGTGACTCCCATTGGTTTTCGTACTCACTTACGCTATAAAACGTAAGGAACAAGTTTGATTGAGGGCTCATGTGTTTCACAGAAGCTTGCTATGTCTATCTGTATTGAATAAACGGCGAAATCAATCGAGGAGGACGATGGTTTTATGGATTTACTATATTTACTATGGATAATACATCTTTTGGACTAAAAACATAGATGCACTGTGTTCCCTGGATTCTAACGAAAAAAATGATATGCAACATTTGCTGTTTCAGTACATGTGTGGATTTGTACACAACAGCAAAGGTAAGAAGTGGCGTTACAGCGTCTGTACACTTGTTAATAATTAAGAAACTGTAGTCGCTGTGATAATTCAGTCCTAAATTGCTTTATACAATTTGAATCGTGAGAGTTTCTACTTTCAAATGATATATAGTTTGTGAGACTTTATTTAAATTCGTCTGACAATGGTTGGTAATACATCTGGAAATACAGCCCAAATACAGTTTTTGGTCCACTCCTGGACCTGGGGATAGTAATCGCCAGTTGTGAGAGGCTCAGAAAACTTCTTAGATGATTTAGGGAATAAAAAACATGCTGGTTTCTATTTTACAGAAGTCTGCTTAAACTGTCTACAGTGAGGAGAAATGAACTCATGATGCAAGGATATTGTGATAGATTAGTAGGCATAGTATGATAAATAGGTACTTATGAGTATAAGTATTTTTGTTAGTGAAGTGGGGGTTGTCGAAAATAATAAGGCCTATTAATATTTTTCCCCATATTCTGATATTGTAATAGTTTTAGAATTATAACATGTAGTCATGGACTTTGGACAGAGCTGTTTTTGTTGCTTTCAGTCATTATGCTAAGCTAAACAAATGCCCCCTGGCTCCAGCTCTGTACATAACACACGAGAGTGGCATTGATCTAGTTAATGAGCTTCAGAGGTACTGGGGAGGTGGGTTTTGCTACTTTTGGCCAGAACCAGCTGTTTCTTTCTGCTTCCAGTCTTTGTGTGAAGCTGTTAATGTTTTTCATGTACAGTACCGTGCACCTTGGAGAAGCTGTTACAGTTCCTCTGTAGATTCAGGCTGTCCCAGTGTTTCTCTTCATGTGATCCCAGACTGACTCCACACTGTCCAGATCAGGGCTCTATGGGGGTCAGACCATCTGCTGCAGGACTCCTGGTTCTTCTTGCTCCAGAAAATAGCTCTTCATGAACTGTAATGCGTACTTTAGGGCTTGTTGACCTGCACAGTAGGATGCGCTATGAATCTGGGATCAATCTGACACCTGATGGTGTGATAAGAATCTAAAACATCTAAAGTGCCTAAAACTTTTGCACAGTACTGTAACTCCAGAGTGAGCAAAAAGGATTGTTTCTCAAAATGTTGCTTAAAAAAAAGCGATTAACCACAAATTTAATACTAAATAAGATATCAATTATTATTAGGTATTTTTAATGTATAAAACAAGTACCAAGCGAACAGTGGGGCAGCAACTGGCTAGTTTTGTTAGCTATATACAGGTGTGAAGTGATTTTGAGTACAAAATGGTAAATACCTGAAATGTGTGCTATGAAACATTATAACATTTATTTACCAATTGCCTATTCATTTACATATAAGCATTTTATTTTATACATATATTATACATATTGAAGCACACAAAATTGATAAATTACCATTTTTCTATCAACAAGTACTACAAGCTGCTCTTATTTTGTACTACTGACATTACTTCCACTGTATATGCACCAAACATGTGTTCTTATGTCCCATTAAAGAGACAGGTTTTCTTTGATCAGCTGTTACTAAACATATTAAAATAGGTTTGGTTGGTCATAAGTGTTTCTGGAACAACATGAAAAAAAAAAAACTTCTTTAAAAAAAATAAAGAAGTCTGCACTATGGAGGTGGCACTGAGTAGTCATCTCTAAGGACCAGAGCAAAAAAATAAGGAACTCCTTATGTTGCCTGTGCCTTTGCTTGGAAGCACTCTCACGTCTCTCCCAAAGCACAGAACAGAAGGGGGATAAAAGGGAGAAAGTCTTTAGCTGTGGAAGAGTTTTCCTTTTTTGTGCTCTTATGATGGATAGTGCAGACTGAGTGCCATGACGTGTGTCTTCGGGAGTGCTGTGTTGTGACCAGTGGGGTCGTTCATTGATTCCCAGCCATCTTTACTAAACCACTAATAAGACACTTGGCATTTTCCCCGGTGCTATATTACTCCCTCTGTGAGCTTCCTCTACCCCTTTAAGTTATTGGTGTGTGTGTGTGTGTGTGTGTGTGTGTGTGTGTGTGTGTGTGTGTGTGTGTGTGTGTGTGTGTGTGTGTGTGTGTGTGCGTGCGTGTGCGTGCGTGTGCGTGCGCGTGCGTGTGCGTGCGTGTGCCTGTGTCTATTTTAAGTGTATGTCTGTTTATGTCTCTATCTGTATTCCTGCAACCATATGCGACTGTGTGCTGTAGCATTAAGTATGTTATGTTTACCGTGAAGTGTGTGCACATGTACAAAGCTTTGTGTGTGTGTCTCTACATACATATGTGCATATGTCACAACAGGATAGATTGAAAAATGGTGAGAATGCATTTGTTTGCAACTCCAGAAATTGTGATTTAGGTTGGGGGTGGGGTATGAGAAGTCCACTGCCAGGACACACATGCTTAATGTCACCTTGGAAGCTGTTCAGAATGTGGTGAGGTTTGATTCCCCTGGTGAGCCCCAGAATGTCATCAGACTTGGAGGAGAGTCATCAACGAGCGCTGACTGATGTCTAAGAAGGAGGATTAGATGCAATGTTGGTGATGAGATCAGTGCAAACAGGTGGAGTATTTATTCAAGCGAGAAGTTTGAGCAACCAAGTCAGATTGACATGAAAGCTGACTGCACTGTGTATTCATTTTTAACTTTGCTGCTTCAAGCTGGAGCTGCTGTGACATGAAAGATAAGAATAAATTAGGTACAGTGTTTAATATATTCTGCAGTGTTCCTAATTTGCACTCAGTGATATTTACACTTCATCATTCAGGCCACTTAGTGTATTAGCAGTTTGTCCAGTGTGCCATATGTATGCCACATTATTCAGTGCTGAGTTTTAACACAATTATCAGAAAAGCTAAGTGCTGCAATTATCACCAAATAACAAAACTGAAAGCACAGCAGAACAATGCATTTAATAGGCAGAGCATTGGTAAGTATACTTCAACTCACTTTGATTCAACTGAGTGCAAACAAATACATCTGTATTTACAAAATCCAAACATCCGCTTACATGAGCATGAAAAAGATATACAATAACCCCAGGCCTGGTGTCTCAAGGCCAGCAACCTTCATGGTAATAAATTTGTCTGAAGAAAAAGGATGACAAATAAAGGCCTTTAAATGTTCCTATTTTCTCTACATGTCAAAAAAAATTGATGTCTCACCATGCAGTGCCACAAATTACCCCCAGAGAGGAAAAACAGCTCCCTGCAGACAGCTGAATGTGGGTGATCTGCTCTCTCAGGAAGAGTCATAGGCAGACTGATGGGCTCGTGTGGAATTCAGTGAACCTGACTGCACCTTCCACCCACAAGCCCTGAGTCCTTCCTTATTGGTGCAATGCAGCACCTTAGGGGAATATTCCTTCCCAGCTATCTTTAACATTTTTTACTTGTTTCATGTATAGATCCTGCTGCCAACTCAATTACAAATGGCCTTTTGCACTTCAGCAACAGCCTCCTTGATGCCCACGCTTGTGACATACAGTAAAATCTCCAGGCAATATATTCTATTACCATATTTAGGTTTTTCCATTTGGTTTCAAAAATGGACCATATCAGATCATAAATGGAAGCTCTTTGCCCCCAAGCTAACTGTCTGAGTGTCTCACTGGCTGCAAATCCCCCATGCTTCTCATGTGTGTCCTGCAGATTGGTTTAATGCTGCTCCATACTCCAGACTGGGCTTCATTAACTGATAGCAGCGGAGATGGAGACATCATGGAGACATGAGTGTGAAGCAAGAGCAGCCAGATGGAAACGCGTTCTCTTGGGATACACCACACCACATCACCTTACCTTGCACTTTGTAGAAGTTAAGTGACACATTTTTTCTCTTCCTCCCATGCTGAATGAACCATAATGATCATTAAAAGAACAGATATCTAGAATAATCTAACTGGAAAAGGGGTTAATAGGGTTACTGATCAATACGACTCACTAAATTATCTGTCCCAGTGTGGAATTTCTGGGTTTCAGCTAATTTACTCATTCATTTTCTGGCTTGTAATTTACTCCTACAGGAAGAAGAACCCACACACAATACTGATAAAGCCACATTATTATTTAAGCATTTGTCACAGTTATCTATCCATGACCTTTTCACTTTCACTTCTGTTGAGTTCCCACTCTACCTATATACAGTATATATATGTATATATATATATATATATATATATACATATATTTCTTTTTTTCTTTAAATTATGTATATGATACTGAATGTGGTGCCAGAGACAGCTGTCAGTTTGTACTCAGCTGATTACCAAGTGACTTTAGAGTGTCTGTGTTTTAACCCACACTGAGACTCTTCTTAATCAAAAAAGACACAGCAGCAGTGTGTTACATATTACAATTTACGATGCTTTTAACCTCCTATCCTACAGTAATTTGCCACTTAAAAATCACTACAGCCATCAAAATATGCTAATACAGGAATTCTTTAAGGATCTCTGAAACAAGGTGTTTTCCACTTACTTTTGATATCAACACAGTAAAAAGTTTTCCCTATAATTAAACTTTTGAGGCATGCAAAAATTTGCTCTGACACGCATCCCTCAATACTATTGTCAAAAAGTGTCAATAAAGGCAACTCTAATGCTGAACTAGTTTCAGAAATCTGTAATGCAGTGTTTTTTACCCTGAGGTTAAGTGGCTGACTGCAACTAAATGTCATCACTCAAAAAAGAAAAAATGGCAAAAAACAAATCACTTAGAAATCTTGACAGTCATCGACTGTGATCTTTAGGGGTTTTTTTTGCTTAATATTTGTCTTGAACTTAATGAAATTTAGATTAAAATAAATATGTATAAATTCCCAATTACAAGGAGATAGTACAATCCCTCCTCTCCCATACTGACCATTATTTTATGCACCTGGGTATTTGTGTGATTTATCTGGTAATTGGTGTGACTGTGGGGACCATTAAAGAGGATTACAGAACATTACCTGTGGTGTCATTCAGCACTTAGTGCATTTAAATCAAGCATTTTCTTTTTTTTTTTTAATCAGCCTGTTTAAAACAGTAACTATTCAATTCATGAAGTTGCTTTTTATTGATTGTTGCTGTCTGTGCTGTTCCAGCAGAGGAGCTGGTGCAGGAGGCCAATATCAGTCTGAGAAAAGGCCTGAGGAGGCTCTGTTATGTTCCCAAAACCTTGCTCACAGTTTGGAAGGGGAGATTTCAGTTTAATTAGAGGAGCTTAAAATTGCTTTTTATGAGGCCTGCAGGGGCTGATCTGTTCCTCTTCATACTACATATGAAATTCCAACATGTTTGTTTGAAATTACAAGAAAAAAAAAAAGCTTTTATTCAGATTTTCTTGAAAATACCATGATAAAATATCAATGTTGAAATTTAAGTTTAAGTGCACATGTTAATTTTAACAGGGCAGCTACTGTAACTGCACACTTAGTGTAACGATGCCCATTATATTCAAGATTTATTCCCTTATGCTTCTACAAGGGCAAACATAAGTATTTGCAGAATGATTGGTGTTCAATGCCTTTGAATAACTTGAGGTGAAATGTGGCTATAAAAGCAATGACCATAACAACATCTCAATAATGGCAACCATAAAAGCCAGCACCAAGTGAAAGGTCACTGTTAATGGCTGCCAAGCAATATTTTGTGTCACTCAAAGTGCCCACCCTTCGTGGTAAATCTCTCTAGTAACAGTGGCCTTGTTATCAACATGCTGACCTTAATTAGTGACTGTTGTGGCATGCCATTTACATTTTGGTGATGCCTTTGTTATGGAATGTGCCATTCCTGGTAAATGGTCATACAGTTTGTGGAAAATGCTCTTTTCAAGGCAGCTTTCAGTGTATCTTATAAAAATGTATACATGAGCAATACATTTTAGCAAACAAATCAATAAATTCAACTTGAAGTCAATACGAGAAGGTTTAGGACATGCACAATCAGTATCCAAGCAGCTGAGGAGTGAATCACTAAAGACCAAACATGAATGAAGCAATCAGTAAACAGCTATGCTGTCGAATGCCACGTGCTTTTGTTTAAGACTTACATCAGCGCTACACTGTATTTGTGGGTCAACTCTTATTAAAGAATTTTCAAAGGGGTGTAGCCTCTTGACAGATTTATCAGAGGTAGCAGACTGCTAAAATGAAAAATCATTTCCTGTAGCAGTCGTTTCTACTATTCTAACCAAGAATTGGCCAATTTGGTGAATGGAGAGTGTCTCTACTAACCCTCTTTTAGCAGTAATAATGTGAGTTCATGGTGATGATAATACTATTATACAAAGCTGCCAGTAAATCTGTGGTTGCCACATGTCAGGCAGATGACATCCCAGAAATGATTCTAATGGATACCAATGAATTTCTGGGATTTGTTTTTAATCAGCAACAGAGTACACAAGGGCCCCAGAGAAGGATAGAGATCTTTTTTTATAATCGTCACTGGTGCATGTAATGGCTGTGTGACAGATTAAATAGAAGGTAGCAGGTCCTTGGGCCTGGCAGGAATGCTGCTAGAGAAGTACCAATTTCATTTTCAGGCTGTGTGTAAGCGTCCGGCCACTGACATTCATTACTGACAGCTTGTCGTTATAGGCCAATTTTCTCCACTTTAGGAAACTTTGAAGTGCATTCTGCAATGCAGACCTCTGCTACAAACTGCATTTTTCACTGTGGAGTTTTTTTGTAGAAGTTTTGATATAATGGCCTTGATTAATGTGCTTCATTATTTAATTATCCAATCATGCACTCATCAATATTCTAAACCTGTAAACCTAAGCGCACACACACACATTTATTTAGGCTTTATTTGTATGAACATTTATGCATGCCTAATAACTTTTGAGAATGACTCATGAACATTTCTAATCAATTCTGCATCTCATTAAGTGGAGATGAGATGTTGTCCTCCGCTCCAGCCCCATTTTGTCTTCTAGACTAATATGTTAGACCATTACATGAAAATCTGCCTTACAGCAAGACTTTACTGGTTCTATTTTTGTAAATAGAGTGTATACTGACTGTATTAATTTTGTGTATTACCACCAATAATTTTTGACTTTCATTACCTTGGACTGCTGGCATTGTTGATTAGTTGTTGTGTTTACTGTGTGTGTTGACACACTTTTGCAATATGGGACACCAGGTGGGAGATATAGAGCTTCCAAAAATTCCCACATCATACTTTTAATTACCACCTTGAGGCTGAGGTATATGGTTTCCTCCACCAGCAGCTTGTGCACACACTGGATCCGTGATGTGAATGTGGCATAAGTCTCTGTGTGGGGGTGTTAATTACAAGCTTCATCAGTGCTTGAAAGGGTCTTTGAAATGGTTTTGGGACCCAGTGCAGCAGAGTCCTTTGTAGCATCTGCTAATGACCCCTCATCTAGATGGTGGCATGTCTGTGATGTGTGTGAACTGATAACAAGAGGCTGATCTGCACACTACACTGTGTTATGAGTATTTGAAAATAAAGACAAGTCCCCCAACAATCAACTGGGGATTTGCAAACAGCTTCACTGGGTCTCAGTGGATGCCATTACAATGGGGATAAGCGGTGTCTCCTTACACTGTACAGTGCATGCAGTGACAAAAAGCAGAGGAAAGTGAGGACAGAAATGTGTGTGTGTGTGTAGACAATGAGCCAGGGAGGGAGACGGCCATAATTGGAGAGACACATAACAGCACAGAGTGCACTGGAGGCGTGAACAGAAGTACAAGGGACAAAACCAAAACAGACTTTCTGAGAAAGCAAAGCTTGCTCTCCAGTTTTTGCACAGAGCAATGAACACTCATCTGTTTGCTTGACCTGCTCTTAATGTGAGTAGAACTTGCAATGCAAAATCATCAAGAAGCTTTTGTTTTGAATGTAATGAGCATAATAGGTTGTTTGTTGGTCGACTTTTATGTTCAATGTGAACTGCAGTGTGTTTGAGTTGTTTTTAATACAAGTAAGGCATATGACTGAGCTTTGCAATAAAACTACCCCAGTGGTTTAATGTCTGTGCTTAATTTTTGATTGAAGAGTTGATCAGTTGATCAGGATCCAGTCTAAGGTCTCTGCTGCTCTTATTGCGAATATTAACTGCCTAATATCTGGAAAACTTCAAGCAATGAGTCTGAAGAGTGGTAGGTCGAGACTTACATTTGCTGAAGTTCTGAAATAGTGAAGCTTATCAGTGTCTATGTCGTTTAAAAGAATAATTGGGAAATACTCATTATTCATATTATTTTCAATATTACTGCATTGTTGAATTTTGTACTTGTGGGATACCGTTGGCATGCTAGATGAATTAGCCGCCGAATTGAAGCAGGCATTCAAGGGGGTTGTGCTGGTGGGCGCCTGTGGCTTCAGGTACTGGTGAGACATGAAATTAGATGGAGGAAATCTGATTTGAGTAACAGATGTCTTTGAATGTCACCACACATTGCACAGTGGTTTATAATACTCACAGAGCATTTTGCAACTCTGCAAAGTTATCAGGGCACAGTCGTCGTTTCTTAGCACTGATAATTGTGAGATAAACTGAAATACTGCACTCAAATTACAAAATAGTGCACCATCACCATAAGGGTGCTGTTGCATGTATTTGATTTGTTTTGCCAAGTGATTTTGTCTTTAAATTTTCAACTTTGTTGTTGGATGAACCATTTTTTTTCCTTTTATTCAGCCCTTTGGGATGGCCTTTTCACTCTGCCTTTGTATTGAGCTCATTTATTCCAGTTTGACCAGGCTACATTTTTTTTCACAACTGAGAAGTTGGCTTGAACACAGTACAATGCTTGCAATCCTGCCCAAATTATTTCCAGTCCTGCTTGGTTTTCCCCACAGTGAGTAAAACTGGTTGTGCCAATTCCGTCCTGACTATGTCTGAATACTCAGCTGCAATAAGCTGATAAATAATTTAAAAATGAATCTGATATGAGTCATCACTGACCCTATCCTCCAACTTAACTGCGGTATATTGGTTTGATTTCTACTGTTCGCATATTGAATTCTTTTTCTGAAATACACTTTGAACTACAGACTATTTTCTGTGTACTAAAGTCTTGAGTGTCAGTCCTATTTAATCTTTGCTATTTTTCTATTTATTATTCCAAAGATAATCCTGTACCAGTTTTATTAATTTGCATGTGATAATTGGTTTTCAGCAGTGAATGCATTAGGTAATTGCCAGTAACCAAGCATCCGGGCTCCCCACAGCTAGTGAAGTCATCTGATGTGACTCAAGGTGAACTTTCCACTTCACAGTTTGAGAATAATGCATGTATGTGAAGGAAAACAGCCACAATCGTATCTGTGTGTGTCAGATGCAGATTCCCTGTTGAGACCCTAATTGCACCTCTTGCTAATCCCATCGCTTGTCAGGGCTGCTGCTGGCGGCCCTTTACAGAGGGATAATCGGCAGGCTGATTGGGCAAAAAAATGCATACCTGTCTTTCCTCCACTCCAGCTTCAGGTTGATGAACATAACCTGTGTGCAATGTCAGTTTGAATTCAGATATCAGCATTATTGAGATAAGACAAACTGTTTAAAGGATCGAAAAACTGAAAAATCACATTCCTGAAGTAATAATCCCAGGGATTTGTCACACAGTTTAAATTTAATATTGAACATAATGTTTTAAGAGTGTAAGTTAGCTATCAGATCATGAAACAGCTTATCTGATTTAAGAACTCATATTTTATTGATTTAATTGTGGAACACACACACACACACAAAAAAAAAAAAACCCTAAATTGAGTTGCTCCTGGTTACTGGGATCTGATCGATGTGATAAAATTCCTGAGATAACAACTTTTGTTGGTGACTGCAGACACAACTTTTTAAAAAGAGGAAAATACAGTTATATGATATTTTTCTGAGTCTGTTATTACTGAAACTCATGATTAATTTTGTTGCTTCTTGGTTTGCTTCAAGGCTATGTCTACATACGCAGTAAATGCAAAATCTATTTGCTCAGTTTTTGAAAAAAAAAAAAAAAAAATTGAGATGTGTTTACTTATTTTTAACTGGACCTGGAGTGGACAGGAACAGCATTTACACTTGAGACTGCACTCGTACATAGTATGTTAATCACATTTTTAAATCTAGTTTTAAATCTAGTCAGACCTCATCTTTTTAGTTAATATGGGAGCCACTGCGACAGACCTCATCTTTTAAGCCTCTACTGGTGAAGTGGCTCTATTTATATTCTGTGGTGTGACCTCTTATAATCAGCTAAGTGAAACTGAACCATGTGAGCATGAAGCCAAAACTGGTCGTCAAATATCTACTCTGGACATGCTGTAGGCAACTCTCCAGCCATTGATAACTCCAGAGCCACTCTTCCTCATAAATATATTTTTAGTTTTATCTTTTGCTCCTTAACAGGAGAGTGTTATAGTGATTGTAAAACTGATGTTGATCTCTTTCAACCTGGATTTTAATATTTAGACGTACTAAATTTAAGGTTGGCCTTCCATGTCACCTCTTATAGTGCTTTTAAATCTTCAATAACATTTGTCAGATTTTTGTTTTTCTAAGTGTTTATTTTTTCAAAGTGTTCCAGTTTTATCACATGCCTGATTGTGAGCATCCAGATGACGCAGATGAATCCCCAGCAGCCGGTTCCCCCATTACTGCCATCACTCAATCCAAACATTATTAGGACTGAAATGCCAAAAAACATATCGTCTCTCCAGCACTAACATTGAAGATGTAAGCACAGAAGTCCCACAGATTCTGGTAAGCCATCTGGATGATGCAATCATGCATGGGGAATCGAAAGATATTCCCAAATCACAGTCAGAGCCATTAAAGCAAGACTTTATCCCTCTGCTGAAACACTGCAAAGTTAACCGTTAACAAAATAAACATCTCACTTTGATCTACGTAACTCAGCTGTGGCTATTAATCAGTATATTAATTTTAGCTGTTAACTCATTACATAACATTGCAGGATTGCATCATAAGCCACGCCTCCTTTGAGAAGTAGCACTGTGCTGAAAGTCAAGGTTGCACCAGTGCAGCTAGTTCTAAAGCATGCCGCTCTCTGGATAATTTTCACAGACAAAATAGTTCCAATGTTCTCATAACACAGTGAAAAGCACATTACTTTGACTCACATACACATAACATTAAAAATGTGTTTTAGTTGTCATTGGTACACACTGAAAACCACTGAAAACACTAAAAATAATGATTGTGTTCAAGATTCTGACATCTTGACAACTGTGCTGATGCTTTGCATGATTAAAAATTGTGTTATGTTGGAAAACAAAACAAAAAAATATATCCACCAAAAATTTTTTCTCAGTGAGATACATTGCATATGAATGTATGAATGTAGTAATTCAGGCAAAGTGGAGCTGTTTTTATAGATAGATGCAGACACCATTAGAACAGACACGTCATTATGGTGTCTTCTCAGCTGATTTTTCACTCACAATGTGCTAGTGGAAAGAGAGCCTATCATAAGCATATTAAAAATATTCCTTTGTTCACAATTCGAGTCAACCTTTTTGTGCACTTCAATAGAGAAGGTAATTTGATGTCTGTCCCCAGGAACAGCAGAGCATCACTTGAATAGCATTCAGATATTGAGGAGACTTAAATATTTGAAGATCTAATATTGATGTAGTCCTGTGGCTGTTTGTAGTACTCTCTTTATTTAAGAGTTTTGCAATGGTTTGTACCTAATGACAGCCAGATGATATCTGTAGTACTTCAATTTGTTGCATTTGGTTCAATGTATTGTTTGTACTTCTACAAGACATTTTCATTTTTTCCTAAGCATTGCCTTTGCCAAACATTCCTATCCTGCATTTAATACACTCAGACATTTCTGCCTTTGTTTGGACATTTCCAAGCTATTCTCTAGAGGTAATAACAACATCTTCTGTCATTTGAAAGAGAGAGAGAGAGAGACTCAGTATGGGTCTGCAAATATCCCATCTATGAGAGGATGCAAACAAAATGAGGTTTCAGAATGACAGAAAATGATCTGGGCAGTTTTACAGCCAAAAATGACTGTTTTGTTTCTTGATTAAAGGTATAGTTTGACATTTTTGGGAATACACTTATTTGCTTTATTGCTGAGCATTAAGCGAGGCTGATGTCTTGTACATGTCTGTGCAGTAACTGTAGGGAAGCAGTTCATTTTGCATGTGCTTTAGATTTGGAGCAAGTTTCATGAGTGCAGAGTTCAGCCAGAGCATTTGGCATTTGACGTGCAGTGCAAGCAGGGTCCTAGAGTCCGATTAGTTACCAGAACAACCAACAACCTGCCTCCCAGATGATTGGATGGATTTCTAGCATGTCCGAATTTCAAGTCGGCAATCTTGGAAAGTGAGAACATCTGCGATCTGATTTCCCACAGTTTTGCATGAAGTAACTTTAATCAACTGGCATGAGTGACAACATAACATGACACAGATGAGAGAGAACATTTTGTGGATGGAATCAATGGTGACTATACTGAACCTCCAATTCTCACTGCAAAACAGGCGGACCATACTTCCCAAATCTATTTTCATCTCCATAATGTTTTGTTTCCTTTTCTCTTTGTTGACATTAGACTCGAAGGTGTGGACATTTTGTTTGAAAAGAGCTTTATTAGAAATGTCAATAAAAGAAAACATTCAGGAGTTCAGTTTAAACTGTGAGCACTCACTCCTGTCAGGATGAATCATGCATGCTGGCCATGAGGGATGGCCAATTAAAATGTGTTGCATGAGTTAACACATTTTACATAATCAATAAAAATCGCACAGTGTCTGGCTGACTTCAGAGACCATACGTTATTTAACACCAGCGTTTCCACTGGTAGCATTGCTTCATGACAGCCTACCACACCAAAATCTCTGCTGCCGCAGATCCAACCCTGGAAGGCCAATTTCTACCCCTGCCCATTACACACCTTACACAATTCAGTTAGTTAACAGCACACAGCAATAGGCTGTATTACATTGTCATTGAACAGATGGTTCAACAACTTCTATACTATCAGGTTGCAGTATAGAATAGTAATCTAGCAGTTACTGAAAAGCTGCTACTAAAAGGGAAGAAGTTGTGGGACCCCACCTAATTATACCTGCTGTTTACCTGGTTACCTTGTCAGTTTTTCTTTTCCTTGAAACATATCTCAGTACGCTCATTTTATTCAATCTTTGCAAGAACGTCTGTTCAATGACAATGTAATACAGCCTATTGCTGTGTGCTGTTAACCAACTGAATTGCATAATGTGTGTAAGGGACAGGGGTAGAAATCGGCCTTCCTGGGTTGGATCTGCGGCAGCAGAGATTTTGGTGTGGTAGGCTGACACATCTGGCTGACGTAAAAGTAACTTGACTGCTATTAATTACTGAAATGAACAGCATCTTTCTCTCTCCCCCCTCTCTGCTCTCCATGCCTCTGTTATCTTATTCTTAGTAACCACATTACCATTAATAGTATCAACTATAAATACAAGCTATGTTAGGCTGAATACATAGATGCACCGTGACTGTTGTCACACTGGAGAGGGAGCCACAGACTTTCTATGAGATAACAGATGAGGTCATAACTGTCACTGAAAAACATATAATCCATAAAATTATTATGTTTTTGTTTTTTTGTTTTTTGTTTTTTTTTTGTTTTTTTGTTTGGGATGGAAGGGATAGAAGATTAAGTTTCACACGGCTGCACATCACCATTATTGATAATACACAAAACATGAGATTGGTATTGATGTTCTCTTTAGAGAGGTTTTGATCCCTGTACATTACTGAGAACATATAATGGCAGCAGGTCAATACACAGAGGTGTTACTGCTCGTGTTTTCTGCTTAATAGACAAGGTCAACAGCCAAAGTTCAAACATGCGCAAATACCAACAAACTGTGACTGTCACAAAATTAGGTTGTCAGTTTTCCTCTTGATTCTGTGAAATCTGAGAATTGATGTACTTTAATGATGTACTTTAAAAGTTTATGCATTCAAGCATTTTTCAAAGAACATTTTTATCACATCATTGTTTTTGAACATTGTCAGACCTCATGCTTGAACTTAAGAGATCACTTTCTGGCTTCAGGCACTAAGTGCCTTAACTACATAAGCCAAACCACTAATCCTAGCCAAATAAAATTAAGCCAAATAAAAGCAAAGTTCAGTATAATAAAGCAGTCTTCCCACCACTTTGATATCAAAGCCTAAATTAAACTTTACAAAGACCTAGAACAACACAATATAAGAGCAGCACAGACAATGTCAAGCAGCAGAGATAAAAGGAACCATAGATTTAAATAAACATCTCTTTAAAAGCAGTTTGACTAAAAACTGAAAAGAGTAGCTGTGAACAAAGGATCTGTTGCAGGCATATGTGTGTGCATATGGTCCTCAGTATTATTACTATTATATAGGATAAATTATGACCTTTTAGGGCAATTATAATAAAATGAAAAACCTTTAAAATCTTTTTGTATTGAAATGAAATTTTAAATCCTTATTTAATCCATGTCATCTTTATCTTACACCATCTGCTAGTATAATGGTGACAGCAGGCTAAGTTAGTATTTACAAGTCTTTTCAGTAATTGTGTATGCACAACCTCTTTGGCCAGGGGCTAACCTCCGTGCAGTGTACGTTTTAATGTGAACTAGCTATATATGGTGTGTTAAAATCATGTGAGTCTGATATCAAAGCTGGATCTTCAAAGAATAAAGACAGAACGCCATATCCCAGAGGTTCAGTGTCACTTCTCTCATCCATATACTTAATAATATCATCTTTGTCACATCTTGTTAGTAGAAAAAGGTTCCACCATTAACATGATGAAATGCAGTGATACTACAGAGATGTTGCTAAAGACCGAAAGTGATCTTCAAAAAAAAAAAGAAAAAAAAAAAAAAAAGAGCACCAGAAATGTGATAGAGCCATATATGACATAAATGTCAAACCTTTCCACTGTAGTAGCTGTAGTATCTCCAGTGGAAATCATGTATATTTTTAGGTGCAAGTGTAACATTTTTTCTTAAGTGGCCATCATTCCTTTTGCACAGCTTCTCAACTGGGTTGTCATTTTTCATAAATCGTTACCTCAGCATATCTCCTGAGAAGTTGCTCATGCTGTTTGATTGACACAGTAAAATAAACGGCAAAAGCTTTGTGGCCTGACTGTCAACTTTTATGTTAATGGTACCTCTTACACACTACTTACTGTCGACATCAAGGGAAGCAAAGCAAATTTCCACCTACAGATGGTAATGTAGTGATATAAACCTTGAGAGGAACAGTGAAATGAGTTACTGTCTCTTAATTACTCAAGGAAACAGGAAGAGTCTTAGGTATGAAACTTCACCAAACATGCTGTTTTTTTTTTCAGTGATGCTTTTCTGTAGGAATGTGACAGCAACATCATGTAGTTGTTGTAGCCAAACTCTGCTTTAAAGCTTCTTGGAAATTTGGCAATTTGGAATTTGGAAAATAATGCAGCAGGAACTTGAGTATAGTGAGTCCTGGGCAAGTTAAAAAGGTCTCACAGTTTTTTTTTTTGTTTTTTTTTTTTCTCTTCATACATGGTTATGGTTGCCACCCACTGCACTCAAGACAAAACTGAATAAGAACAAAGCTGAATGAAAACATAGCTCCAGTCTTGTCTCTTATATCTACAGGCTGAGGTTGTGCAGTTGGGCATGTCATGAAATACAGTCTGCAATTTGCAAACCACTACAGTGTCACCAAACGTACATGCCTATGAATATTCTCTCTGCTTGTAAATAGACTTTAGTCTTGTTAATCAGTAATGCAACGTGACATTTTTCATATATCTTTTACTATGTAACTGTGAGTAGAGGTGACCTCTCCAGGGAAACGTAGGAAAGAAAGAGTGAATTTTATTTTTTCTTTCTATTTCCTGCATGAGTGGATCTGAGTGTAGGCTTTGGTCTGCTTTTGTCTCCTCTCTCTGCTAGTCCTCTCATCTGTTCCCTGCCTTACGCTTGACATTTTTTCTCCATATAGGTCAGCCTCCATAGGAAACAGGAAAAAAAAAAAAAAAAAAAAAGCCCTAAAAAACACAACAAGGAATCGATGAGAAACAACTATTTGGGTGATCTGTGATGTTGCATGCTGCCAAGGAAAAGGTGTTAATTGCCTCTACTGAGTAGACTATCTGTTTTTCCTCTCCACCACAAGCCCCTCTATTGGTTAATTAGTAAATGAGGGATCATGTTTTTTGTTTGTTGAAGAAAAAAGCAATGAAAAGCAGAAGCACAAAGAGGCTTCTTGATAACACATAGGTATCTTTTAATAGAATAGGAAGTGAAACGCAGAGCAGATCAAATGTGATTAGCGGCATGTTCTATGAAAGCTGGCAAGTGATGAAAAATACCTGTTTTGGAACTAATGGGAGAAGGCTTCATGAATTTTAAGTGTCTGCTTGGAAAAAAACTACAAAAGACAGAGAGGAAGACTGTGGAGATCAGATCAGTTCTACACCCTCTCAATCATCCAGTGGTGAAGTCAAACACCAGCACCTAGAGATAGAGTCATTTGTAAGATAAATAAAGCTAGATACACTGGTCTGGCCTCCTGAACCAGACAAAGGAAGAGTAGTTGGGCGTCTCTCTCTGTCATCTGTCGCCAGGCCGAAGCTCAGCCTAGAAACTATCAGGAAGATGATGTGTCTCTAGAGACAAAGTCGCCTGGGGAAAGAGGCAGCTCTTCATCATCTAAGACCCACTTCTCCAGCATCTCTCTCGTTGTTACGGGACACTCTAGCTCATGCACACGTGCTGCATCTCCTTATAATGCTATTTGCATACTTGTAAATCCTTACAAAATGCAATTCTGTGCTCTCATTTATTTTGGATTTCAAGACAATGGCATCTCTAAACTGAGCGTGTTAGTTATTTCCTTTCAGGACTCTGCACTGGCTGTTATTAGGCAGTACAGTATAATAGCTCTCTGAACAAGGCAGAAGCCTATGTGGCTAATTAGAGACCCGGGCTCAAACATGGCTTATCTCTTCAAATAGAGTTTGGCATGCTCTACTGGAGAATGACAGAGGAAATCCATCTCCAGTCATCTTCCCCCCTCCATTAGGTCTGTACAGGAGCAGCAGCCAGCCACTCTGGGCTATTTTAACTGGGTGCAGAGAGCAGCCAGGAGGATGATCATTTGTTACCAGTCAATCAAAAGACTCGAGTCCACACTGAGGCAGGTGGTTACTGTAGGTGGTGTGACCGCAGGCAAAGCTGACAGGCACCCGCCGAGAGAGAAATTATACCTGATATCTGATCAATAAGTAGCATGTGTTTGACCATGTGTAACATGAAACTGCAAATCAATGTCGCATATTGTTAATACAATTAGGCTCCACTATATGATTTACTTTGGTAAGCTGCATTTTTAATTAATATTTAAGTAATGTCAACACGAATGACACATAAATATAAATAGACATTTTGTGGATAGAATACATAGTTGATCAGGCCACAATTATTGAACGCCACTCAGTACACTTATGAATAAATCAATCTCTAAATGTGGACCTGAATAATTGTTACAGTGCTATAATTAGTGAAGCAAGCTAGATGAGTGCAAATTAAATTGTATAAGGCCACCAGCACCAATTAACTATGTACAGATTTATAAATTCATCCCACACTGTCTGTAACTTGTAAATGATTAGTTTCTACACCCACATACATATGCTCCATAATGTGCTGCATACAATACTGTATTGAGAATATGTGAGTTTTTGCAAGTTACAACCTAGTTCACGGGGTACTTGCAGCATTTATTTTAATTTGTTCCAACTCCTAGATAATATTTGCTCACCACTATTATTTTAACATACGGAATGAGCCAGGATCCATTTTTCATTCATGCTCTGGTTTTCACTGTTACGGCCTACTGGGGGCAGTAAGCCACCAGACACAGACATCTATTCAGTTGGTGAGAAGCAAGGATAAGTATAGGGCAAACAGTCTCTCTCTCTCTCTCTCTCTCTCTTTCTCTCTCTTTCTCTCTCTCTCTGTCTCTCACACACACACGTAGAGGAAAATGACTAGTATGAGAGCAAAAAAAAAAAAAAATCATTCATTGTCAGTTTAAGAACTCAATTAATGCCTGAGATGAAGCCTCTCTCAAATGCTAACCTGTTAAGTAAACAATCAATGGGTGAATGTGGGAAGGGAAAAAGCTGCCCTTATTTTGGCTTGTTTGAGAAAACAAGAGGATCCAATAAAGGCCCCTAGCACAGGGGGGAACTGCAATTAATATTCCTGTACTGGGAAGTGGGCTTGATTTTAGGCCAGTCACGAGGACCTGATGACCACCTTTCTCCCTCTCTCTGCTTCACACAAGTCGGATAATTACCTATTTAGACTTCACCCTGACAGCCTTTCTTCTGCAAGTGAAGATGAGCCTCAGTATGTGAATGATAGTGAGAGAGAATGGGAGAGACAGAGGGCGAGTCAGAGGCAGTAATAAACTAAGGAGAAATTAATATGCCATTGTTAACACAGTGACTGAGTGTCTTCACAGAGGTGTTTTTATGTAGGTAACTATGTAGTTAGGAAATTAAATTTTAAGCTTGCCAGCGTTTCAGAGGACATTTGTTTTGCCATTAAAAGACGGCTAACAGATGTACTTTGATGAGTGGAGCACAGGCCAGACCAATTGGATGTTGATGTCCTTTGGCTGATTCATCTAAATCTGTGGTAAAAGAGGGAACATTTGTTTTCAGTGGAGAGGGCTATTTATCAACAGTGATTGATAACCAGCAACACTGCACTGCCTCGGGCTGCTCTCATCCATCCACTGCCAATCACAAAGCTTTGCCAGAAAAATTCACAGCGCCTTCAGCACTGGCGTCTGGCTGCTGAAAAGAGTCCAGGCACACTCTGGAGAATTTAGCCCTACAGTGTGCAATAGTTATATATTTCCATTCATATACAGAAGTAATAATATTCTAATATATACATATATACACACATATATTTATGTGTGTAAATATATTTGCAGTTTATTGGGGCATATTGAATAAATTATGTGTAATTACTGTACCAGTTATTATTGTATTGTAAAATAATACAATACAATAATTAGTTGTGTGTGTTTAAATAAGAAAGAGAAAGGAAAGATGGGTTTCAACTCACCTTTTTGGGATTCAGTCTGTGTGTGCTTTGCTCCCCTGTGGTGACCTGGTCTGGTCTGGTCCTTTGTGACTTTCTCTTTTTTGGAATGAATTGGTTTGCTGTAACTGCGCACATGTACATGTAATTTGTTCAATTATAAACTCACTAGGTTTAAAGGTGAATAGCAAAGTCAATTGCAGGCAAATTGCCAAATCTCAGATTATTGTTTGAGCAGTTAGTCACGGCTTCTTTCATAAGGTCAGAGTTCTGCTGTTTGATCAGTTTGGGGTTTGTTATACCATGTTCTACAAATGGCATTGCTTTCTGCCCCTGCTCAGGATGTTATCGTGCCATGTTGGACCATAGCTGTGTCTCAGTAAGTCCCTAATGGGTCAGTATCCAGCCACAGACCTTTATTGCCATGGTCACAATAATAAACATGGAGCACACCCACACCTCTTGTGCTTATGTTACAATTACTGTGAACATTAGAGATGACTAGCACATCTATCGACACTGGGAGGTGAAGGAGATGCCTTAACCTTTTTATGGATGTTTTATATTCTGTCTCTTATCCAAAACAATAGCATTGCTCTTTCACAAGGCTTAACTGTGATCTTGCTAACACCTTCAGTGCTGTTCAATGGTTGTGGTGTTGTTGCTCAATTTTTCTATGTATGTACAAACTTAAATCAGAAAAAATACACCTGTTTTTGAGTAGCAGTTGTAAGAAAACAATGCAGACAATGTTACATAAACACACTTGTATGTGGACAGATACGGGAATGCTTGTTAGACTGATGAGGGCTTAGGATTAAACAGGATTACACCTCTACAGGACTCCTGAATTGACTTTTGGCCCAAATGAAAGCATCAATAATTTTAGCAAATCCCAACATGACATATTTTTATGTTGAAGGGACAAAGCCGTCCAGCAGCTAGAGTAATCATGACAAGACACAGTAAGAAGTAAGGTGATGTTTTTGTAAAGCAACATAAAGTGCACATAGGCAGGAGGTCAGAAAGGACAGATGGGTCAACAAAACACTGAACTTTAACAAAGGAGACAGCTTTTTCCTTCCCACTTCTTCTCTATTGAAAAACTCAGCACAAATTCAGTCCCGTCCTTGACAGACCTGAAGCTACTTTCAGATAGTTCTGATTATTTTCTTTAGATGATCCAGTGAAGACAGTGTAAACTGTAGAGTACAGAAATGAGCCTATAATCTATACTATATATCTAATAACAAACCAAGCATAAATCACTCACTGGAATATTGACACAAAGAAATACAGCAATTCCTACTTATATTGCTGGGGGAACAACCCTTCCATTTCTTCCCTCTTCTAGTCCGTTGATCTGCTTTCAGATGATTTGATGAGTTTGAGTTATGGACACAGAAGTGCTGTAATAAAAGTTATACTGCAAAAGCTAAAGCTCCATTGGGCCTCTAAGCCAGAGAGTTAGCCATGTCAACTGCTAGGGAGAGTCTTAAGGTTGTTTCTATTGAATCATATACATTTATTAATGCATACGTTCTAATTTGATGTATGATATCTCCATGAAATATGCTCAGAAGCTACCTGTGCAGCCTTCATGTTCTATTTCATGTTCTTCCTGACTATTTCGCCGGCCAAGTAGATGCATTTAGATAACCACAGCTAACTGGTTGCCAGTGAAGTTGTATCATGATACTTGTTGTACATGAATAAATCCCAGAAGTGGCAATTTTAGGTATAAATATCTAGGGCAATTATCTGTAATAGCAAGTTGGGTGGCAGTCACAATAGTTTGTGAGTCCAGTAGAGCAGCAGCAGTTTCTGCTCCTGGCACAGCATCATCCACCTGCACTCCACTCACTGTGAGAAACCATGAGTAGCATAAAGCTGGACAAACATGAAGTGTTTCTTTTTAAGCTCATATGTTGCTTTAAGTCAGACTGGATGTTTCAATATGCCTTTCTCAGTGGGTAAAAACGGTGTCTTTGAAGCTCATACTGCAAGCGGATCATACTGCACACAGTGTCCCTAGTTGGTATTGTCCATTGGAAATTCAGATTATTCAGACAAGACACTTGCATCTTCATTGTGAGAGAATGGCAGCACTTTGTAAAGTTCTACAAAGTAGGAAGAAAAACAAAAACATATGAAGCTACAGATGGCAGGAAAATACTGACAATACAGTCTATCTGTTCTGCAGCCAAGTTCAGTTTTATATCACAGCAGTCTCAAGACCACAGTTTTAGTCACATCATGTAAAACACTGTTCTAGTAATATTAAAACAGGCTCTATGGAGTTTATAAGAGATCTTTTAGCAGCAGCCATGTGGGAAATTGGAACATGGAACTGTTCAAATGGCAAGACAGCCGAACAAAAATATGTCACACACACGTCAGAAATCCATTTGATCATCTGAGAGCAGATGATTCGTTGTTCAGGCAGTTACTCAGGCATCCAGACCCCTCTCTTATTGATCTGAAGAGATAAACAATAGATTAAAAAGAACTTGTAGGCATAAGACTGAATAATACTAAACAACTATGGAAACAACAAATTATTTGTTAGCCAAGATAGTTTCCATTCAGTAGACACTAAAAGTACACACTATATTTTCCCCTTCAAAAAAGTTTACTAAGCTCCAGCAAATCCCTGTGACCCTAAAGAGGAATAAGCGTGTAGAGATAATGGATGGATGGATGAAGAAAGGTTATGGCTTTTAGAAAGTGAGACTACAGCTGCCATATGTTGGAAATTAGTTACCTGCTCCTGATATTTCTAGTAAAGTTAAATGCATCTATTTCTTATCTTTTATCTTACTTAGGTTAGAGTTGCATTGAAGTTAAAGCCTTGTTTAGGCACCAGTCTCCTTTGAAAAATTTCAACAGGTCATGGGCTTTGTTCTTGATCCACTGTCAGCACCAGCCTTTAACAGGCTGATTTTAAACTTCACTAAAAGTCTCATCAAGGACTTGTGGTTTCACTTGGAAACACTTTTGTGAAAGACACCAAATTATATTTTCAGTGTGTATCTGCTACTGTATGTACCAAACAGAACAGTTTAGCAGAGTTTACTTTTTCCACTTTTTTTTTTTTTTTTACACAAAAGAGTATGCAAACAGTATTTATCCCTAGATAAAATGAGTCGGGCATTATCTGGGTAAAAACAAACAATGAGCAGGTAATTCTCTTTGCACTGCCTGTATCCAAACATAAAACCAACAAAGAAAGAAATTGCCTGCCCAGAATCCACACACAACCCTTCTGTACCCATTACTGCTGTGGCATGTTATTTCTTGTCTGAAATGGACACTTTCACTTTCTATCACTCTGTTTACTTATTCTATCAGTAGGGTGCATGTTTAGTGTTCCAAGTTGATTTTGTCCTTATTCTTTACAAACACAAGCAATCAAAAAGCTATAGTTTTTTTTTTCAGGTTTTCTGTTAAAGTGATCTTGGTACTCGTGAGCCAACTCCTTTTTTTTTAGTTGTAAATAAAAGATAAAATCTGAAAAAGAATTCTTTAACATTTTTGTTTCATGTGGTTTATTTTCTAGAAATAGTTGTTAACTGCCTTTTGCTTTCTAAGTGATGACAAAAAAAGACATTATCTAACTGGACTAATATTAAGAAACATTACATATTAATAAGGATATTTGCCTATTTAAGGGTGTCTTAATTTAATTTCATAATAGCAGCGTAATAATCACCTTTCCATAAATGTTATGCTCCCTATAAAACTCAATATGATACATGATCCTACAAGTACATATGCTGATGGAAATAAATATTTAAAAGCTGGTTTTCCAAAGCCTAATCTAGCTTTTATGTCTGTGCCGTACAAGTCGAGCACCATTGTTGTCCAACTCCATGAGTAATACTAATTGCAGTGAGATCCTTCACTATGTTGTCTTGGGGCACCCTCCAGTTTGAGCTGAAACATCTTGTGGGTTATCCTGAACATGAGTACCTCAGTCAATAGACTATATTATAAACTACCTGGCCACTGTCTATAGTGAAGAACCCCTATATATCTTTTAATTTACTACTGAAAGTAGTAAATACTAAGAATAGATGGATGGGAACAAGTAAAAACAGCTGCTTGGCCTAATAAGGATAAATTCCGATCATAGTGTATCTCCAGGTGTGCTAGTCCAGACTGATTCTACTAATTTCTACAGGGTGGCAGGTTCATAGCAAGTGGTGTTAGCAAATGCTAAAGCAGTATGAGACTTGGTTTCTTTGCTATTCATGCTATGAGAAGGTTATGTTACTCATTTTATTCATAATTAAGATCTGCCAGGAAGTTGATTTGGAAACCTTCCAACAGTCTAGTTACCAGTCTTTTTAAATTCCATTGAGTTACTTTCTGTTATCATGTTTCCAACCATTAATCCACCAAATAAAAAACATCTGTGATAATTTTATAAAGGGTTCTACTTAGTAACACAGCTGTGTCACACAATTTGCTGTGGATCATTCAAACTGAATGAAACTAACAAGCAACATCTGCCTGATTCTACATCTGCTCACACTTTAATGGGCTAACAGCTCTATTCGATTCTAAGTTAGATTAGTTTATCACACTATGCCTCAAAGTCAATGGGACACAAATGCTCAGACTGGGTGTCATTTTAGATAATGGCACATGTACCTACAGTCTCCTACAGTTCTCCTCTAGTGCCCTTCATATAATATCTGTTTACTTGTGGATCAGTATGGCATGACTATACATAATAGAAGTATAATTAACAAGCTGATGAATACACACTCGAATGTCAATATAAGTTGTTCAGATATGTCATGAGAAGAGGAACTTTCAAGGACTATCACCAAACTTTGTCACTCCATTACAAATTTATTACTGTGAAATTTTGTACAGCTGTCCTGTAAGCCCCAGTTCAACACTGATAATTTATTTGCTGAGAAAACTGAATTTCACTTTCCACAAAAGAGGCAAAACTTCTCTTGGTGCATTATAATGAGAGATCACATCTTTTTTTATTGCAAAGGAGATTCATTCCTATTACACACGCTCTGTGAAACACCTTGCCATGCAGATCTTTTGCAGTTTCTGCCTAAATTGGGCTTTATGCATGACTTTGATGTTCTGATATTATCTTGCTATTCTTTTGCTCACTGCAGTGCGCCTTGCATGAACTGTAGTGGTGAATATGTTTTTTTTTTCTTCTTGTTAACTAGAAAACCTATTCTTAGTATCCAAGAAAGCATGTTTTCTCAGCCTATTTGTATTCAAAGCTGGGTAACATTGCATTAAAATGTAGACCTCTCCCCTGTTTTTTTGTTTTCTTGTTTTTAAACACCATAAATACCTCCATAAAAACACTCACAAATAAAGAGAACATATAACACCAAGTCAGTTCAACTTTGGGGATATCAATTTGACCATTTAGGAAGTACAAGTGATTGTCAATCATTTCCACCTGCTTTGGTGTAAATGAAAGTGACAACAGGTGCAATGAAGAGACAAAAGCAATGGTTTTGCATGTGGTAGCCACAGGGCCATAAAAGAGCAACAACCTGGATCTGCTCCTTTGTGCAAGGAGGAACAGCAGAAGAGAGTGAGAGCCTTTCAGAATGACCCCGAGCAGGATACCAGTGAGCATTCAGACCAAACTGTCACTCCATGAGGGTGACATGGGGGCCCCATGTCCTCTAGTACAACCTTTGCTCACAGCCCAGGTCTCTGCCGCTTAACTGGGATTCTCCAGAGAACACCAGAATTGGCAGGTTTGAGATTGAGAGCAGGTTCACACTGAGCACATGTGATAGACATGAAAGAGCCTGGAGACGCTATAGTTAACATTACAATGCCTGTGACATCGTTGACGACCAGTTTGGTGGTGGGTCAGTGATGGCCTGGGAAGGCATGTCCTTGGGGGGGCACTCAGACCTCCATGTCATCTCCAACGGTACCCTGACTGCTGTGTGGTACTGGGAAGAGGTGCTGGCCAGAGAGTGTGGGAGCAGGCCTAGCTGTTGCTGGGAGTGCATAGACACTTCCGAGTCTGCTTTGACGACACAACTTGGATAAGCCTATGATTTCAGTTTTTCACTTTGATGTCAGCGTGACTTTATATACAGCCCTCCATGGGTTGGTGATTTTGGTTTCTATTGACCATTATGTCTTTTTGTTGTGAACAAATTATACAATGTACATTATTAAAGATTTTCAACTTGAATAATTCATTTATTAAGAGCCATTTTTTTTTGAGCAGTATATTTGCCCTCCACTAAATATAATAGTGCATATGCATAATTCATCAGAGGGTGTTCCTCTTCTGGGAGGGGCAGATTTCTGCTTGTTTCCCTGGAATCTGAGTTTCAAATAAACAGGGGCTAGAAACCTCTGGTCTCAGAGCACCAGAACATTTTACCGATTTGGAGTGGGAGCAAAGTTTTATCTAATGACAGCAGATGTGCCAGAGTACACCGTTTTTGGATATGAAAAAGATCCTGGAGCTTCTTCCCATGATTTTTTTTTTTTTCCTAATAACCCAATCTCACAGTTCTCTGTTACGAGATTACATTTTGGATCAACTAGGAAAATAAAGATATAAAATAAAGACATACCATTAAACTCTCAGCTAGAATGTGAACATATTTGCCTTTTGCTTAGACCACTTTTAAACAGTTATGCAATAACAATGTGATGTAAAAACACAGTAGTACTAAGTTTATAAAATCACTACAAGTACGTTAGCCATCACTTAGAATTAACAGTTAATTCCAACCACACTGACCATTCTGAGATTTCTGCTAGTTCCTGAGAACACACTGTTAACCAGCGGCAGTGTCTGAATGGGGTTCCCACATGTACGGTTGAATATCTGCAATATTTCCTCCTGTCACTGTGCATATCAGGGCACAGTTCACCAGTCTACCTGAGGGTGGGCAGTGTGCAATGCAAGGGACTCATTTACATATATTTGAATATTCATGAATCTTTGAATTCACAATGAAGAACAAACATGAGATGTGTGTTCAGGTCTTTTTCAGAGGTACTGCATATTGAATTATTTGGTGTAAAACATTGTTCATAGCAGAGTATTCTATATGCTTTAAAATGTCCCTTGTTGTTTAAAAAGACCCTTAGATGGACTGGCATCTTCCTAAGGGTTATATGACACTAGTATCTCAAGAAAACCAGTTAAAAAAATTATAATTGTGTTTTTACATGTGGTACATATCTTTCATTGGTAAAAATATAAAGCGACTATGAAAATTAACCATCATTCACATATCATGCTATATATATTTAATATGTTCAGTCAGTTCTATGCTATAAAAAATTACTGATTTAGTTTTATTCATAAAGCAATATCATTAATGGCCAATGAACCAGACAATGTGGACACTGGCTTCTTAATTGCCTGCTGGGGATGAATAAAGTTATTGAACTGAATATTGAATTGAATTTGGTTAGTGCACAAGCAGCAGAAAACGGTATTTGATACAAGTAGCAGCTCACAGGGACAGACGATGTTGGTACCGACCAGCAGGCCAGAAAAGAAAAGACACATAATTACTGCTCCGTCTGTGCAGTTTTCTCATCTGTTCTTCTGAAATGATGCTGCAGATGCTGTAAGCCAGAAAGTGAATTACTAATGAACAGAATCAATAGATTTTAGAATCCAATTCTCCTAGGAATAACCTTAGACTGTCCTTCTTGCGTATTGAATTCAAAGGTGTGACAGCTGTGTCAGACAGAGCTGAAATTGCAATAATGAAGACCAATATTTGCTCAGGGAAAATATTGTTCATTTGGTGTTGTCTTGTATGACTGCACCCACAGCCCCACCTGCAGACTAAAATATGTGCATAATATTATGTCCACTGACTAGAGTGTGAAATAAATTAAATATAAGCTGATGATAATTAAATATACTCAAATGATCATTAAAGATGCATGAAAGATTGTTGTTGAAATAATTATAAACTCAAGTAAGTTAATTTGGAAAACACTCAAAATGGAGATTCTGTTTGCCCTGTTTTACATAAAACAAAATTTAGTGCTTAAATTGTATCTTGGTTTGCCAGTAATCACTCTCTTTTGCTGTTTTAGACAAAATCAGATTAAACTGATTTTCAGTACAAATTACTCTATAAAATCACTTAAAAGGATTGTTAAAAGTTATCTATGTGCATATTTACAGAGTTGTTCTTTGAGTTAGTACCAAACAAAATGAAATGAGTTTTCTTAACATTAAGTGAAAGTTTATTATTTTAAGCCATTCTGATATATTTTTTTCTCCATTATTCAAGATAACAGTTTAAATTAGACTTTTTTGACAAAAAATACTTGTATCACCTGCAATTAAAATATTTGATCTAAGTTTACAACCATGAAAAGCATAGAAAAAGCATATATGTAGATTAAGATTCATAATGACCCTAAAATATAACTTTGTCATATGCCTAATTTAACCCTCTGGGGTCGACGCACGCGCCGGCGCGTTTTGACGCATCTTTTTCTGATAAGGCCGAAACAAACTTAAATTACTCCGTCAATTCTGATCGTACAGATAAAAGAAGTATATCATTCAAATCTGTAAAGGGTCTAGTTTTAGTGGTATACCATCATAATAACAACAAAACGTTGTGCTTTTTTTAAATAAAGAAAGCCGACAGGGTGCGCTCTCGGACTTTTCCGTCTCTGCCATTTCTCTTCACAGACGCGTAAATAAAACAACCAGAATCTCAGCGAATACTTGGCTCATAAAAATAAGAATTATATGGCTAGAAAGCTTGAAATGTTTTCTTTTGAGTGAAACAATTCAAGTCAAAAACAAATCATCACTTTTTATTTAATCCGTATGAACGTAAGGAGAAGTCCGTTTTTTCCTGTCTCACCTCATTACAGGTAATGCGACCCCGCCTTGTACACTGTCCACTGTTCACATGTAAATAATCTCAGGTGAACCAGGTAAATATGTGCACGCCCCCGAGAAATGACACAAAATATCAAACTTCATCATAGAATTTACTCACTTTTTCTGCGTGTTTGGATGATAGAGCGTCACAGACGTGAAGAAGCGCTTCTTGTATTCCACACAGAGACAAATAGTTTAGCTTGTCCTCAGAGTAAAAACACTGATTTTAACTCAAATGAGGATCGTTTGCTCCTCATTGTGTTGTATTGTACAGCACTAATCCGTCCCATCTACATTGACTGAAAGGCTCATTATGCGCATCTTTGTCTGGTCGTTCAGTGCGTCTTTTGTGTTCTCAGGTAAATCACATGACTATTCATCCTCAGACACACCCTCTTGCATATGGCCTTTCTGGACAAAAAGTGTCTTAGAAAATTTAAATCAGTGTATTGTTTTCTGTGAATGTGTGAACAAGATGACATTCACAGCACTCTGAAGTAAACACTTTAGCCTACAACATGCTGGTCTCCAAAGTCTTGTGAACCAATGTTCTGTTTGTGTTTTATGGTCTTATTTCAGTAAAAAATTGTAGTTTTTCACTAGCCATGCATAAACACTTTTTTCTCAAAAACACAATAATGTATAAACTTGAAGCTCACATATTATTGTAGCCAATTTTGTGCTGATTACAGTGTTATCAGACTTTAGACATTAATATGTTTAAAAAACACTGAAAAAAGCACAAATGTCAGGACATGTCATGAATTATTTCCTTGGTAGCAGACTTTGACCATTCAGATACTGCAGATGAAGTCTGCAGATACTGCAGATCAGAAGCCACCAGCCACATATAGTCTCTGTAAGATTTTTGAAACATTGTCTTTGTCTAAGTAACTTATTCCTAAAAACACTGTATTTTCAATATTTCTTTTGCCCTATTTTGACAGCCCTGATTGATTAGTACATCCTGCCATGACTTTGAACTGAGTTCCTAAATGGTCTGACTATTAATTGCCCAAAAAGTATTGTCTGAATGGCATTAATTTGCTTTAAACTAGATTTTAATTAAAGAAAAACAGGAAGATAATCAGCAACTGATGTACAGTCCAAATGCAAGATGGGAAGTTGTTTTCAAAAACAGTTGTCAATACAATATATTAAGTACTGTATTAAAGTTGCAGAACAGTTTAGTTATTCTGGTGGGATTAGAGAACAGATAACAGAAAAGGCATTGTGGAAAAGGAGTGTGTCTATGAAGGATTTCTAATTTCCATGATTTGCAGAACATTAATTTTAAAATAATGTTTACTGTCTTTGACATAATAGCAAAAATGGAAATGTCTAATTAAAAATGATTTATGTTAATGCTAGGAAGTCTGTAAATACGACCTATAGTGACCTTTTCATTAGTCTGAATAAAAATAGATTTCCAAAATGCTTTGAAATTTTAGGATTATTGTATGAAGGAAATAATCACTGAATATAAATTCAGTAAACGGAAATGCTGCTGTCTTGTTGTGTTTTCCTCCAGGAATGAAAACAGTTAACAATTTTCTATGGTATACAAGGATATCTTGATACAATCACGTGATGCAAAGTATTGAGAATTTAAGATGAATGTTTTTGCACTTGGGCAGCATGGTGGATGAGTGGTTAGCACTGTTGCCTCACAGCAAGAAGGTCCTGGGTTCGCAACCTGGCCTTTCTGTGTGGAGTTTGCATGTTCTCCCTGTGCTTGTGTGGGTTTTCTCCAGGTACTCTGGTTTCCTCCCACAGTCCAAAAACATGTATGTCAGGTTGATTGGTGACTCTAAATTGCCCATAGGAGTGAGTGTGAGTGTGTGAGGTTGTTGGTCTCTATGTGGCCCTGTGATGGAGTGATAGAGCATCATGACTCCTGGTATAGTAGTAGCACTTTAAAGCGTCACACACCGAGACTGTTCGCCATTTATACCACAACACAGCATTTGCCACACTATAATGTGTGTCGCTGGCGCTCAGCTTACGCTTACACATACAGCACCCTGAGCATTCACAGACCATACTGTAGCCCATACTATAATGAATGCATACTGAGAAACTAAAGTAAAGAAGAAACCCAGTGGTTAAAAACTGTGATTTTTGTGCATGGATCTTGTGTTACCTTAATGTTTTGTAAAATGTCATTTGACTTCATGAGGACAATCAGCTGACACTCATTCCTAAACATTTCTGTGTAAATTGATTGGAAATGCAGATACTTCTTGTAAGGAACGTATTTTATTGATTGATATAATGTACTTTTTAAATCAATGACGTTCTACATTTTCTTACAGGAACACCAAGCTCTGATATGGAAGGTTTGGCAGAGCTCTGTATTGAAACCAAGAGCTTGAACATGATTTAGAGATTGGTTCATGTACTATATCTTGCAAGTGGCATATTGTAAAGAATAATACAGTTAACATAAACTAAATGATAAATCAGAGTGACATTCATCCTTTTTCAAACATAACCAATTACAGCAAATTTTCTGTGTCTGTGCAACTGCTGGCTCTCTGTGTTGCAGTTTAGTTTCTGTATTTTCCATCCTGTTCTTTACTGTTGATTTTTTTCGGGATGCTGGATTAATTGATATTTACTTTGTTCACTCATGTTGTCTCATTTTTTGAGTAAAAACAAAAGAAAAACCCACACTATTTTAGTCTGTATGCTGTATGTTTGCCTGCTATACAACTTTACTTACTTTTCACACTAATATATAAATATATAAGCATATATATAAGCAGCAATATGCTAAGCAGGGCTGTGCCCGGTTAGTACATGGATGGGAGACCAACTTGAAAGACCAGGGGCTGCTATCCTCAGACAGAGGGCATCCGGCGAAAAACTTGTCAAATCCACAATGCGGATCAATTGATCCACTGTGGTGACCCCGAATGGGAGAAAGCTGAAAAGGAAAGAAGATAATGTGTGTGTATGTGTATATGTGTGTGTATATATATCTATATCTATATATATATATATTAAAGATTAGTGTCTTTGAATTATCAAGTATCACTTGAAAACAGTCAAAAAAGCCTTTTATTTTTCTGAACAGTTTAGAGTTTCAATTTTCAATTTCTAAAGAAGTCTCAATCCATTTTAGAGAGGATAACCCTTCTTTCAGAGCAGTGTGGGCTGGAAACAGCATTGATGCTGCCTCCTGTTGCTGAGGCAGAGAATTGAGAGGAGTCAGGCAGCAGGGTGTATGTGCACTGATTGAGAGCAGAGAGCTCATGATAGCTTATCAAAAAGTGAGGTTCTTAGCATCCAGTCACTCTGGGGAATGACCTTCCTCCCCTGGGATTTCTCCCCAGAGACGTTGGCTGTATTAGGATTCAATAGTTTTTAATCTCATATGGGTGGGTCCTCTCTCTGATCTTCATTTCCCACCAAATGAAGTGATAATGAAAGGCGGTCTAGCTGATCTCATCGTCATCTCAGAACATACTGGATAGCAGCTGTTGTGAATTTCTGACCCTTCTTCCTGCCACAGTATGACTAATAGACGAGAGCGAAGAATTGTGTTTCTTTAACTTTGGTAGTTAAACTACGGTACTACAGTAAAGATTGATTTTTTTTTTTTTTCAATTTGTGGTCTTTTGCAATAATGTTATAGAATAGTTTAGCTATGCTTGTCAGAAACATCAGCAAAACACATTAGAGCACTGACAGCGAATCAAACCTGGGTAAATGTAAAGTACAGTACAGTAATGCAGACTGTAAAATATCAATATTGCTTCCTTCAAGGGATTTGTTGATGAATGCCACTAGGGTAAAACTTAGAAATGGAAGCTGATTAGTTGTGCAATTTGTAATATTTTTTAGAAATTTGCAGAAAACAACCACATCAACAGAAACTTACATAAACTGAACTTTCACCATGTAGCCTCACTCCTCCCAGTTGCTTTGTAAAGCTTCCTTTATAAGCAATGGTGGATGGTGGATGAGTAGGTGGATGAGTTTCTACCTACGGGTGCTATTGGACACTTGCAATGTCTGCTTTTCAGGGAATGGAGAGTAGCAGGTTTCACACTGATATGCCTTTACGAAGTTTCTTTATTTCTGTGCCATAAATACAGTAGCAAGGTCTGCCTGCAACTTGGCAAGAAACTGTCAAGGCTCTCCTGAGATACATATTATAAATAAAGTGTTCATTAGCATTTTATTAAAGTGTGTTATACATTAATAGGGAACGCAGAGGCCTAAGGAAAATGGCAAAGCTCTTTCCAATTTATAAAGGAAGTAAAAAAAAAAAAAAAGTTGCTGGAGTCCCAGAGCACACCTATTTTATTTTGTCTATCTATATTTTTCATTTAAAAATTTTCTGCAGGAGTATTGTGCTAGTGGATATGGGTTTATGTATTCAAAAGGTTTGCCTGAAGTAGCTTACCCATGATTATTTGAAAAAGAAAGTTATATCTTTCGACTATCAACACAAAAAACAGAATATTTCCCATTATACATTTAGACAAAAATAATAAACCAACTAAAAATGTGTTTGAGACAATGGCAAACTGATAATAGATGGCATAATTGTACTGTACATTGGTGTTCCAGCACTCTCCAACCCTGTCAGCAAAAATCAAGGGTGTCCTCTGTATTAGTTTCAGCTCTGCCCTCAGTGCTGAAGCAAAACGTTAAACAAAAGACCGATAGTAACACGGTACAGAACATCCAGAGACATCATTGATGGTACTAAATGGAATGTCTGGCTCTGTCCCAAGGCTCACACTCACACTGGTCTGTGATTGTGTTTTACGGATTTTCAGTAATTACCAGCAGTGCTAGTGGCTGTTAGGATGGCAATTTTCAGAACACACTGGGACACACTGGGTTAATGAGACCAACCCATTCTTTGTGCAATCTCCTTGTCACTTGAAATGTTTTCTCCAAAAGCACAACTATACAAATTTTCAGTTACACAAGGCACAAAGAAGCTGAGACATTTATAACACCATAAACTCACAATTTGGTTTGGATTCATGCACAGTTCAAGACTCAGGACACTTAAACTGCAATGTCCTTGAATCTGAGCCAGTGGATAGAAAGTAGTTCAGCAAGGACTTAACTTATGGTTTCCGCAAGGTCTCTTAATTATTTTCTTACAGAACAAGTTGAGAAACTTATTTGCAGCACTCTTGACTAACAGAGTCGTGATTATGCATTAACCAACTAGTCAGGTGGAGCACTATTCCCAAGACAATTGACAATTGAACAGCTGACTAAACTTATCTAAAATCCACAAGAACACCAGAAAATGTTCACACTGATGTTACATTGCTCTATTTGGTCACGCTCATTGTGGTTTAGGTTATTGTCAGAATCACCCTTTTGTCAGATAAATGACTGAACCACTGATAATATTAGATTGTTTAACTGCTCTCCAATTGTAAATACAAATACTAAAGTGGCCTTGTGGTGGTTTAGCTTTGATCAGTTTGTCTAACCAAGATTACACTGAGGCAGATAAGATAAGATAAAGATATTTATTAATCCCCAGAGGGAAATTTTGGCCATAACATCGAATATCAGAAATGTTCACATTTCTTGCCAATTATAACATTTTAAGTCGCTGTTGACCGTGATGTACACATCACATCACCACATCCACATCCACATCACCCATCACACATGGGTGGTTCATGATTGGATGTACACAGGTGAGGTTCCCAACATCTTAACTAATAAAAACGTAGAGAGCAGTTAGACTGAATAAAATAAATCAGTATACAAAGGCACACAACACCATCAGGTGTCTGATTGGTCCCAGGTTCATTGTGCACCCAATTGTGCAGGACAACAAGCCCATTAAGAACCCACTAGAGTTGATGAAGAACTATTTTAAGAGGCAAGAAGAACCAGGAGTCCTGCAGCAGATAATCTGACCCCCACAGAGCCCTGATCTGGGCAGTGTGGAGTCAGTCTGGGGTCATATGAAGAGACAGAAACATGTTTCCAACCAAAATAATGCCACTTCCTGGGATCCTGTGAAATTACTGTTAAGAGTTTAGAGGTTATTTTACGTGACACACATCCATTTGTTGCATGTCCATGTCCTTTTTTTGCAGCCTTTGACAAACAACTCTCGATGCTGACATGATACTGCAACAGTAACTAGTAGCAGTGATAGGGCTAAGCAAAACTATACATTAAGGTAGCTTCACAGCTAGAGATAAGTGACAGCAGGGGTCAATCGCTCAGCACAGAAGACCACTCATATAGTTAACCCATAAGAGCCCATGGTAACAAGTTTCACAAACACTTTGAATACACTAGACAGTCCCTTAAACAGCTTTATCCTTGGTCTTACCTCATGAGCTCCCTAAGTGACATCTACTGCACATCCTGGTGCAGACATGACATCATTTTCAAAGTTGTGGTGTTTGTGATGACTGTGTTGCTTTGGGTTCTTGTGGGTGAATGTCAGCATAATTAAATGAATAAAAATAAAATAAATAAAATGTCATGCAGTTTGCCTGCTGCACAAGTTAAGAGCAATGGTTATATTTTATCTATCACATCCTTGTGTTGCTTCTAAAACAACTGAATGTTCGGTGCTAAATTTTTCTTACAGTATTGTGTGTGTGGGATGGAAATGTGTGTAATGATTAATTTCTGCATTACTGTGTAGAGCACCAAAATGTGCTGTGTGAAAACATCTAGATATCCTGAATTTTAAAAGCCTAAAAACATAGATGCTGAGATACACTGAATCTTACTTTAATAATTAAGCATATATCAGACTGCAGTCTCCTTTAATGGATAACTGTAATAAAGACTTGAGTCAGTAGACATAGTTTAACTGGAATCTGCTGGTTGGTGACAGCAGGGTCCAATAAAAACCCACCCTGCTATTATAAATGCATAAGGATACAGTATGTCTCCTTGTGTGTAAAGTTGTACAAATGAATGTCTTGTCTTCTAGCTACCACTTGCTGTGTCAGCCTTGGAGAGCAGATGGTTTTATCTTGCACTGTGCTTTGAACTTGGTCAGATTAGTTGGCGGCCTTCGGTTTTCTTCTGTTTTCCCATATTTTCTGTTCAAATAATTTTTTTTTTTTTTTTTTTTTAAAGCCTATATATTTATCTGAGACAGTCCAATGTTTGGCACTTCTGTGCTTTCCACACACTTCAACATTCTTTACTGAAAGCTTGAATGCCACTGTACCCTTTCACTGCTAAGAATATTGTTCTGTCCTCTGCTAAGCTCTTATGTTGACAATCATTTTCTAAAACAGTAGCTCTTCTATGTACTTATTTTACACTGTCCCACACATTTACTGTATAACCAGTAGCCTATAAAATGATTAATATAATGTGGTTGTGCACAGCTTGAATGACATCATTAGTATTTATTAGTATACAACAAACTTATATTGCAATAATATTTATTAATGGTTTGCTGCGTGTATATTTTAAGAGTTATAGTTGTTAAATAAATGGTGAAAATGGCTAATGGTGATTCAAAGTAAAGTATTGATGTATTTGGGGGTATGAAAAGATTGCACTTGTAAATGTGGTTCTTTTTTTAAAGTAGCAGGTTAGCTTAGCATATCTAAGTATAGCATAGACAGATATAGTTTAATGTTGTCTGTCACTATTTCCAGTTGTTTCCAGCCCTTATACTAAGATACCTAAGCTACAGAGTTTACACTGTCCGATAAATTAAGTGAAACAACAAACAATATCAGCTATACACATAATATATATCATAAACATTAACTTCAACAGTTAATGGACAATAACAGGACAGTAGCTAATGCTGTGAGTTGTACTAAACTCTCTTTTGGCTGAAAATAAATTTGGTAGAGTACCTTTAAGGCACAGACATGTGAATGGTGTCAATGTCTCATTTAATTCTTGGGAATCTAAAATTATAATTAAAAATTATATAAAAACTGTAAAATCTAAAAATGTGTTTCTTTCATTGAATCAGTCTGTTAATTCTAAGTTAACTGAAGCAGGGATCATCTCTTATACCATCCATTAGGAAGCAAAATAAATATACACACTATATCTGTTCACATGCATTTAGTAGATGTGTGTTTAATTTTATTTTTTGTAATACTCAAGAGCTTCTTACTAGAATTTAATTTATCTGATAATAACGGAGTTAAGCCTTTATTCTCTGCTGCTACAGTTCTAGATCTGTCTATGTGAACATTTGATTAATATTTGGTATTTAACTCTGGAGAAGCCTTTAGGCAAGTGTGCAAAAGAACAATTTTAAGTTATTGCAATTAATGTCAATTGTGGAAATTATCCTCACTCTCCCTGCCAGCTTTTTTAGAAATGTAATGTTCCAGTGGGTGACCTTTAAATGCAATCAGATACAGGGCTTCTGATAACAAAGAATCTTTTTGCTATATTTTCAACATAAGTGACAGCTACTGCCATCTCTAGAGTCAGTGTAACCCTTAATTTCTTAATCACAGTAATCACGTACAATTAGGCAACAGGGAGCTCAAATATTTATGCAGCACTTAACTGTCTTCTCCAACAGTAATTCAGAAGTCCTTAGTGGGAAATGGAAGGTGTTTATTGAATCTGGATAGTATCTCATTATAAATAGTGGAAATTTCTGTAAGTCACAAGTGTTTTCAAAGCCTTGGGTGTGGGAGATGTCTTCTGAGTGAGGTTTCTACATCGTGTTGTCAATGATAATCAAAAGACAACATGAGACCCAAAGTGATGAGATGCCACTTGGCAATGGCAGAACACAGAATACATCATTGTGTCTTTTTTCCGCAAAGACTGATTCACTTTTCACATGAAAGGTGGAGTGGCCATCTGACAGTTTTGGCTCAGTAAACCCCTCCATGATGATGTGCTACTCTCCCAACCCAGGCACACAATGGATGGATCTGTTAATAGTGCTGTCCTCATATTGTAATACCATCTGTTCCATGGCACGCCGTCTAGGGGTTTGCCATCAATTTGGCTGTGCAGATTGAATTTTCATGCTCTCTTTTCTTGCCAACCTTACTCTTACTATTATTACTGATACAGTACTTTGTTGCATCTCGGGAGGGCAAGGACTGAAGAATGAGTCCTCTGCTGGATTGTATCGACAGGTTCAGTATTCTCGCAGATGTGAAAAACAACATGAGACATGTGCATGCAAATTTTTGTGCCAGAATATCGTCTGATTAATTTTAGGTATTAATTACATCATGTTTCCAGTCTTGCTTTTGACCTTAATTTGTTTTGAATGCCTTGCAAATAGCTTTTAAAATATATGTCATTAATGCCAAGTGCAGATTTGCAAAAATCTTTGATAAATACTGAGTTTATATCTCATAGGGCTGTTGGTATATTGGATGGAAGTGTTCATGTTTGTTTCTATTCTATTATGAGCCACTAAATGCTTATTATTGTGTCTGAAAGGACTAGAGGTGATTTTTTTTTTCTTTCTGTACTGAATTGAAAACAGCCATATAATAGATTCTCTCCACACATTCCTGTAAACATAATTTATCACTGGGAACCAAAAAGAAATTAGGTTTCTGTGCAGTGTGAGATAAACAAAATCACTGGTATAACATGAAAACCACACACATTATATCACATAGGTAGGCTGACCTCAGCCAGAGAGGAAATTTTGGGAGGATTTTGTGTCTACAGAAACATCTAACAAACTTATTTCTTTAATTTTAAATAGCCTCCAGCCTAATAATTGATTTCATTAAAGCTGCTACAGCATGTATATAGAGAAAAAAATCTGTGTCTGCAAAAGCAGTCTCACTTAAGAGGGGATGGCTGATGGCTAAACTGTAGCTAAAGTCAACAGTGGAACAGACAGATGTAGTGTATGGCAGGGAGGAGTGCTCAAGACAGACGGGTTCATTTCACCTACACTGCTTGTGGAAACAGCTAAACACTCTGGAAATAGACTGCTTCAAAGCCATGATATAACACATGGGGACATGAATAGATGCACATTTGAAGCCCTCAGCAAAGCACTGATGATAATCGAACTTGCCAAGTTGTCAAAGCAATGCACAGACGGCTGACATGTACAAGTAGGTCAAAAAAATCTATTGTGGGGAACCTGTGCTTTCCTTTCTGCTTCTAGTCAGATATATTTATTCCCTGTGATAACCCTCAATTATCTTTTCTTTTGTCACTTTCACCTAATAGTCATGTAAGCGGTAACACAATCAACGAGAGTTTAATGAAATGATGTGTTTTTGTTTTTTCCTTTGCATTCTGCCAGGGATGCTAGAGGAGTGGGAAACTGAATGAGGCAAGTCTTTGCCTGTAAGCATTAATCGTATAGTCTCACAGAGTTTCCCTTGACACAAGGAGGAAGATTGCAAGTGGGAGCAATGGACTGTGTCATTTTAATGCCCAATTTCAGCTTGAGCTCAGACCTCCTGCCAACCAAATCAATTGCTTTTTTACTGCTGGGTCTTTGTAGATGATTTATGTCAGACAGAAGAAGCAATGAGCTTTAATCAGGAGTGCATTGTGTGTTTATCTTTGACATATGAAGACATTTCTAAGTCTATAGATAAAATCTTTAAGCTTAGGGTTTACTTATAGAGATGGGACACGATATCTCCAAAATACAGCCATATTTTCCTTCACTACAGGCAAATAGGCCACTTACACCTGCAGAACACATTTCAAAATCATGCTTTGCTGTCATATGCTGTTTCATATACAGCAATAAACACAATAGCTTGAGGATTTAGCAATGGCAAATGTTCTGAGGAGTAATGTCAGTGTACACGCCTCACAGTACAGAATACCACAGCTATTTGTGTTTGCACAGAAGTTGACTGTAGCACTATTTTGCCCTGTGTCACAACTGGAAATCATGATGCCACATTATTACAGCATTGCTGCCTGAGGGGGTTAATGAGACTGTGAACAAACGCACGTTAATGCAGCACCCAATTTTGTAATGAAACAAAACAAATTGGATCTTCCAAAGCTGACTTCCAGCTGTGCAACCACAGCACATTCAGGGCCAAATAAACTCAAACTGAAATTCTCAGATGAGCCAAGTCCATTTAATTAGATTGTTTGTTTTAATTAGCGCAATGATAGGTTCAAGATTATTGTTGCACATAAACACTGTGTCAGATGAAGACACACAGAGGGACAATCAATGGATGGGGCAGATGGAAAGAATAATTTGTGCGGTCAATTGAGAATATGTTATATTACAGTAATAACCACATTGAGACAATACCTAAGATATGAGAGCAGAGGAGGCACAATGGTGATGAACTATGCACATCATAGCTGTCTGTGAGAGTGTGTGCAGTGCCTTAAATCTGCATAAATATAAATTATCCTCTATTATTGGCAAACAAATACCAAGAGTTAGCAAAAGCTTTACAGCATACCGTACTTATTAAACTATGCATGACAGAAGAGAGACCAAAGAATAAAAAATAGTGCAAGGTAAATACCAGCCTATCACCTACACAGGCTACTGTCTTACTTTTCTAATAATTATTATAAAAAAATTCAGGGGCAAACAGCCAAGTCAAAGGTTATCTATGTAAAATAAGGATGTCATGCTCTTTTTTAGAGTGTCCTATCTAGCAGTGAGTTAGAAAAGAAAAGAAAAGAAAAGGTAAGATAAGATAAGATAAGATAAGCAGATATGCAGGTGATTTTTTTTTTCTCTTGAAATTCAAACCATATATATCAGAGAAACTATCTCTTGGGAAGAGTTGCTCATGCATTGCTATTTCATGTTATCTGTAAATGTTGCAGTAAAACTTGGTTGAGTTTGCACAATCTTACAAGCTGTGGCTCAATCATTGCACTGGTCTGCAGAGAGGTGAGGGAGAAAAGGAGATTAATGCAGCAAGCAGGTTGAACAAGTTTATTGCAGTGATAGGTTTCATATTAACATTACAGTTTCCTATATTATTTTTTGTGCTCATTGTTTTGTTTTCCTCACACGATATTAACATTGCATATTTTTAGCAGACCAAAAGACTGACAAATTACAATTTCAAATTCCAGCTGAATAAGAGGAGCTTTACATAAAAATAAAAAAGATTAATTAAGTTCAGACTTTATATGACCAAGGTGGAAAGTCTGGTAAAGTGCTAACCTAACATATTAAGAGGAAACAGCCATTAGTGCCATTAAAAATGACCAACAGTAACTGAATACTAATCCGTTACAAATCCATTTTAAATAAATCAAACACATTTGTTAATTACTACAAGTCCCCCAGTGCCATTAATCTGATTATCTCGAGAATCCAGCCAACCACAGTATTTGTGATGGACTGGATATTTTTTGCACTCTGACGATGATTGTGCTACACAGGGAGACCTGAAAACCAGGGAATATAGCTATTAGCAGTGTAAAAAGCAGCATGATCCGACAGGCTTCCAGCTGACACTTATAAAATATTTAAAGAGAAACTAACAGGCCCATTGCAATAAGTTAAGTTTTTTAAAACAAAATAAACCTAAATACAGAGCATGTAGGATTAATCATTTACATACTGTACTGTAGTAGTACAGCGCAATGAAAGAGGCTTAAAAAAATTGAGTTACTGTTGTTGCTATTTGTAGTAAAAGCAAGTTTGATATGGTATAACTACCTTCGACTATTACTGATGCCATAGCACAGTTGAATAGCTTGAGTTATTATGTAAGCTCAAATGTTATGGTAGAGTTGGGTGGTCCCTTAATGCACTACTGACCTGCAGCTCAGGGACTCCTGCTGCTAGCCCCTGTGATGCACCAGCTGGCTGAGGGCGGGGAGTCTGTGTTGTGTCTTCTCACGTCTTCTCAGCACAGACCTGGAGAGAAGCCCTAAGTGTGTCGTACACAGTCAATATGGCATGTGAAGTGGAAGCCATACTTGTATTTTTGCCCAACAGATTGGCGGCAGTCTCATAGTCGCAGCCTGGTACATGCTGTTTCTCTGGCTCTCTCCGTATGTGCTCTGTGTCTGCTTTTCCACTGTGTCTGTGTTGTCAGCCCTCCTGCTGTAAATGTGCCTGCATTGATTGCCAGTTCTTGTTTGATTTCTTTACTCTTCATCTTGCTCTTATGGGTGGGGCATGTAAATGTAACATTTTCCTGAGGTGTCAGTCATTCAGTGAACGGACGCATGTGTGAATGAAAAATCAAACTATAATGATAATTAAGATAAGGTATACAGTATAAAGGGACAAACGTTGTAGATGAATTTCTCTCTGTAATTTAATCACTTAATTAATGCGATCACAGGGGCGCACAATCGAGTGTCTTTATGTGCTGGTCCCAAGTCCGGGTAAATGCAGAGGGTTGTGTCAGGAAGGGAATGAGATGTAAAATTTAAGCCAAATCAAACATGCGAATCACAAATATGACTTCCATACTGGATCGGTCCCGGCCCAGGTTAACAACAACCACCACTGGTGCTGTTGACCTACAGGGTGCCAGTGGAAACTGGACTACTGTTGGGCGAAGAAGGAGAGGAGGAAGGCATGTTCGTAGGCAAAGAGAGAAGAGGAAGGGCAGGAGTGTAGGACTTAGAGTAAGGACTTTGAATGTAGTGACTTTGTCAGGGAAAACTAGAGAATTGGCTGATATGATGGAGAGAAGAAATCTTGATATCTGGATATCTTGTGTGTTCAGGAGACCAGGTAGAAAGGTAGCAAGGCCAATAGATTAGGAGCAGGGTTCAAGCTGTTTTATCATGGTGTGGCTGGAAAGAGGAATGGAGTAGGCATTATCCTGAAGGAGGATTTTGCTAGAAATGTTCTGGATGTGAAGAGAGTGTCAGAGGTGTCACAGAGGTGACAAGGAAGTGATAGGTAAGTTTGGTATGCAGGAATGCAGAAGGGAAGATGGTGGTAAACTTCGCAAAAAGGATGGAAATGGCTGTAGTGAACACATTTTTCCAGAAAAGGGAGGAGCATAGGGTGACATATAAGAGTGGAGGCAGGAGCACACAAGTTGATTACATCTTGTGCAGACGTTTCAACCTGAAAGAGATCAGTGACTGCAAAGTAGTGGTAGTGTAGCCAGACAGCATAAGATGGTGGTGTGTAGGATGACTCTGGTGGTGAGAAAGATGAAGAGGACAAGGGCAGAGCAGAGGACCAAGTGGTGGAAGTTGAAAAAGGAAGAGTGTTGTGTGGCTTTCAGGGAGGAGCTGAAACAGGCTCTGGGAGGTCAGGAGGTTCTTCCAGATGACTGGACAGCTACAGCTAAAGTGATCAGGGAGACAGGTAGGAGGGTACTTGGTGTGTCATCTGGAAAGAGGAAAGCAGATAAGGAGACTTGGTGATGGAATGAGGAAGTTCAGGAATGTGTTAAGAGGAAAAGGTTAGCTAAGAAGAAGTGGGACACTGAGAGGACAGAAGAGAACAGACAGGAGTACAGGGAGATGCAGCGTAAGGTGATGGTAGAGGTGGAAAAGGCCAAACAAAGGGCAAATGAGGATTTGTATGATAGGTTGGACACTAAGGAGGGAGAGGTGGATTTGTACATGTTGGCGAGGCAGAGAGACAGAGATGGGAAGGATGTGCAGCAGGTTAGGGTGATCAGGGACAGGGATGGAAATGTGTTGACAGGTGCCACAAGTGTGATGGAAAGATAGAAGGAATACTTTGAAGAGTTGATGAATGAGGAAAATTTTACAGAGCAGAGTAGAAGAGGTAACTGTTGTGGAGCAAGAAGTAGTAAAGATCAGTAAGGATGAAGTAAGAAAGGCGTTGAAGAGGATGAAGAGTGGAAAGGCAGTTGGTCCTGATGACATACTTGTGGAGGTATGGAAGTCTTTAGGAGAGGTGGCAGTAGAGTTTTTGACTGGGCTACTTAACAAGAGCTTGGAGAGTGAGAGGATGCCTGAGGAATGGAGGAGAAGTGTACTGGTGCCCATCATTAAGAACAAGGGAGACATGCAGAGTTGTGGAAACTACAGAGGAATAAAGCTGATGAGTCACACAATGAAGTTTTGGGAAAGAGTAGTGGAGGCTAGGCTGAGGTCAGAAGTGAGCATTTGTTTTCATGCCAAGAAAGAGAACCACAGATGCAATATCTGCTTTGAGAATGCTGGTGGAGAAGTACAGAGAAGGACAGAAGGAGCTGCATTGTGTCTTTGTAGATTTGGAAAAAGCGTATGACAAGGTGCCGAGAAAGGAGCTGTGGTTTTGTATGAGGAAGTCTGGAGTGGCAGAGAAGTATGTTCGAGTGGTGCAGGACATGTATGAGAGCTGTAAGACAGTGGTGAGGTGTGCTGTAGGGGTGACAGAGGAGTTCAAGGTGGAGGTGGGACTGCACCAAGGATCGGCTTTGAGCCCCTTCTTGTTTGCTGTGGTGATGGACAGGCTGGATAAAGTGTCAGGTGTGATGTGTGACAAAAGAGTGTCAGCAAGAATGAAAGGAAAGGTGTACAAGACAGTGGTGAGACCAGCAATGTTGTCTGGTTTAGAGACAGTGGCACTGAGACAAAGACAGGAGGCAGAGCTGGAGGTAGCAGAGCTGAAGATGTTGAGGTTCTCTCTGGGAGTGACGAGGATGGATAGGATCAGGAATGAGGACATCAGAGGGTCAGCTCATGTTAGATGTTTTGGAGAAAAAGCCAGGGAAGCCAGATTGAGATGGTTTGGACATGTTCAGAGGAGGGACAGTGAATACATTGGTAAAAGGATGCTGAGGTTAGAGCAGCCAGGAAGGAGGCCTAGAGGAAGACCAAAGAGGAGGTTCTTGGATGTAGTGAAGGAGGACATGAGGATAGTTGGTGTGGGTGAGGAGGATACAGAGGATAGGGTTAAATGGAGGCAGATGATTCACTGTGGCGACACCTGAAGGGAGCAGCCGAGAGGAAAAAAAGAAGAATTTAATCACTTAATTATTACTTATTATGAAGAAAATGGTGCCTTATTTTCTCTATGGACAACAAGAGAATAGGATAGGAACTATTGGATCCAATAGTTTTATATGTGGATAGTATTGTATTTTTCTTTTTTATTAGAATCAGTTTTCTCTGATTTAATTTACGTCTTTTTTTATTTCTTTGTTGTTTTATTATGTTAATGTGTACAAGGAAAATCAACCTAAAACAGAAAACTGACACAGATATACACTACAAGGAATAGTTGTAAGACCAAAAAATGTAAAATAGTATTTCTAATGTTAAAGGATCATTATCAAAATGTATCTTCACTGTTTATGTAAGGTTGAACTGGACTTCATATATATATTAAATAATTGAATACATTAGATTTACATATTACATTTGCATACTCCATGCATCAAGCTCTGTGTGTGAAGAGTGAATATAATTATAGCAACAACTGAGGATGACACAGGCCTTTTGTTCATCACCCTTTATGCATCAGACAGATCATCATGATGCACTTCACTATCACAAGTGTTTTGTCTCAACATTATCATGGGAATAAACAGCACGCTAACACATTCTTAACATATACTTTACAAAGGTAGTATTTTATCTGCCATTGTGGCCACCTATTATAAACCACATATGTAACTCTAAAACCTGCGAAATTCCAATTGTGAGAAATGTTTTATTACAAAATTCAGTCATTGCTACCAATTAACAATACTACTAATGCTAACAAGAAAATGTTTATTTACACTTGGTTCTTTTAAAAGCTAAAATATTTGATTAATTACATCATTCTTTACATCTTTTATAAATGTGTAGTTTTTGTTTGCAATGAGCTGGATGCACTGTAGTTAAAATCATACCTCAAGGTATATTAGATATATTTCAAGCTGATGTGAGAGCTTTAATTGACAGCAGTGAGTGGCATCCAGTTGAAGCCAGGCATCACTGAAACAGATCAAGCCGCAGGTGTTGGTTTTATCAAGCATTTTTTTTAATTGGAAAAGGCTTTTGAGATGCAGTACTGTTTCATTAGTTTCTATTCCTAACCACTGGCAAAGAACAGAGAAACATGTCCATTAAACTCTGATATCAGTCAGATCAGATATGGCTGAGGAAGGCGTAAACAGGGATTGAATTTGAATTAATGGACATGGGACTAGACTTTTTTAGATAATCTGGGAGGTAAGAGTTTTGTCATTCCAAATCTATGCCTGATTAGTTAAGCAGGTAACCGATAATAGTTTGAGTCTAAAGGTAATCTAAAAGTAGACATACTGTAAAAACGTATTCATATTCCAAACTAAAGAGAAACTGAACTCTTTGCACCAAAATTGAGAGTATTATCTGTTTCTGTTTTGTGAATTCACTCTCATTTGTGAGCTCACTTTGATTTATTCATTGGTGCTGAAGTCTAATCCACTTTGTGACTTGTTGAAAGCAAAGTCTTGGTAAGGCCCCAGTTTTTGTTTGTATAATAGATGATTTTGACATGAAAAGTTTGAATGCTGTTGTTACGAGTGTACTGCCAGGTACTCAAACCCAGTTATCAAACTAATGGCACTCAAAGTTCTAGGTGATTATGTGATTTATCATATGCTTAGTTTCTTTTTTTTTTTTTTGGTCTCCAAGACATGGAGGAAAAAGCATTTACTGGAATTGGACCTTGGTTCAAATTTGTTATTCAGCAAATGCAATGAATTCTCATCTGGAAGGTAGCAGCTAATCCAGGTCTACTTTTGAGAGGCTGGACAGCTCTTTCCCTCTTCGGTATGCAATCAGCAAACTGCTGGAAGTCATCAGATTTGTTGTAGTCTGTGTATTTGTGTCTCTGTGCCAAGAAAATGTCCATACAGTAAATATGACACCATGAAGAGAAAATGTACTTGCCACTGATTTTTGAAGATTTTGCATCTTTTTTTCAGTAACAGGATGATCTCTCATGTGCAACTGTGCTTTTGCTTGATTTTATAGTTAGCTTTCAGTCCCTTGGTCATATCATTTATCAGATATGTTATCAGTTAAACCGGGAAAATTAAGACTGAATATGTGGTAAATACATAAGCTTGTACAGGTGGGTGGATAGGTTGTGTATCTAGTAATCACAGCTGTACTGTAGCTGTTAACCAAACTTTGTATGCTATGTATATGTGTGTTAGATTTGTTTAGAGAATGTCTTTTTATAGATTTGTCAGTATGCTTCAAGCTGTTTCCACTAATACACATATTTCAGAAGAGCATTGTCTTAAAGGGTTCAGGGGATCAAGCTGCAGTGGTGTTTAGCCATGACAGATGCTATAGTAACTAACTACTAACCTACCTCAAACACACCAACTGATAATATATGATAAGTGTTTCCCCCAATCCCACCAGGTTTTTAGTAATTACTGCAATCTAAAATAACATATAATGTGCTATTATGCCCAGGCTGAACTGTGCAGCTTTGGGTTTTATCTGAGTCGCAAGAACTGGGTCTATCAGTAGTCAACTATTATTCAGTTTCATCTAAGTGAACACAGATATGATCCCAGAACACATGTAGCTCAAACAATTAGCAGCAAATTACTTTACTTACTCCTTATTAGCATGTCTTACCGGAGGGCATGGCTGGCTAAAATATGAATTACACAGATCTCCTCAGTTCTGCTAGAGCCTGACCTCCCACTCATCTGTTTGGTGCATCGTTTCAGTAATTTCTGACAGCGCTTGTGTGTTCATAGACTAGGATCAGTAATACATGACTGATTTAACTGCTCAGAGCCCTCTTAAGGACTTTAGAGAACCAGAAGAAGGTGTGTTGGGTCAGGACAGCAGGGGGGTGGCTCAGTGCTTAAGAAAAAAACATGGCCTATGAACCACCAGCAACCACATCTTTGTGAATCTTGTAGTGAATAGTAACTATTTGCTGGTGGCAAATGAGAATACACACAAAGGCTAACAGCATGTCTTAGTGTTTCCTGTTTTCCTCTTCAATATAATGAGATTACTGTAAAGATGAAGATTTGGCTTTGAAAAACCACATTTGATGACTGATGTGGTTGGCTGCATCTTGCATTGGGTGCATTCAAATGAGGACTGGGCATATTTTAAGCCACAGAGAAGTAACTCATCATCACTCATTACCTATGCTGACAGGCTGAAGAATTAACTCTGCTCCCTGCATGGCATCTTGCTTAAAATAAAATTTAGTTTATTTGTAATACAGTTAGTCCACTGTGAGAGAGTTAGACCTACATTTTCTCAGATGTCACTGTGTTTTTGCATAAATCAAATTTGATCTCAAATTGAAAGTGAGTTCAGTAAGACGACAGACTAATGAGAACATTTCTAGCTGATCCTGGGATTGGTATTAAAGAGGTGGTTTGCTAGGATCCCTGTTAGTTCTGTGATCTTGAACATTTTAGTGAGAATATGTCTCTGCTACCCATAGACAAAAGGGAATAGAGACTCCATGCCATTAAGCAAAAATCTCCAGCGATCTCTCAGTTGTCAGAAAAAGTGACTATAAGCACACTGACAATAGGCCTGCAGGAATACGGGTCAGTGTTGCCATTCAGCTAAACTAGAGCAGAGCTTATTCAGTTCCACTGAGTAACCAGCATGTAGGTCCTAAGAACATTATTACTTAAGATTAAGATGAGATTGCTGGTGGTTAAGATTAACAGATTAGTTATTGATCAGAAACTGATTTTGAACGTTCTGAATAATTATTCTGAATAATTATTCATAAACTACTGAAAGTAGTTAATAAATTATGAAAAATTCTCTCTTCATTTATTCCTTATACTAACAATTTCTTTCTGATCATCTGACTGCTCTTGATCATACTGTAGCAATGTCGCTATGTTCCCAGATCTGAAAAATTATTTTGGCGAGTAACGGTATATTAAAAGTGGTGGCCATACTACAGAAATAAGTATAATAAATCAAAGATGTGTTTGAAGAGTTCTAGATGAAATTGACTGCTTCCAGGATAGTTCTGTCACTTTCTTTGTCACTTTTATTAGCCAGTTGTGTATTAAAAGTAGAGGGTTGGACATATGTTTATGTGCATTTATGTACTTAGTCTCAGGGGGTTAAACGTCTGTTTTATTATCTGCAGCTCGCCATGTTGTCACTGTCATACATGTACAGTATTGTTCAAAATAATAGCAGTACAATGTGACTAACCAGAATAATCCAGGTTTTTAGTATATTTTTTATTGCTACATGGCAAACAAGTTACCAGTAGGTGCAGTAGATTCTCAGAAAACAAACAAGACCCAGCATTCATGATATGCACACTCTTAAGGCTGTGCAATTGGGCAATTAGTTGAAAGGGGTGTGTTCAAAAAAATAGCAGTGTGGCATTCAATCAGTGAGGTCATCAATTTTGTGAAAAAACAGGTGTGAATCAGGTGGCCCCTATTTAAGGATGAAGCCAGCACTTGTTGAACATGCATTTGAAAGCCTGAGGAAAATGGGTCATTCAAGACATTGTTCAGAAGAACAGCGTACTTTGATTAAAAAGTTAATTGGAGAGGGGAAAACCTATGTTGAGGTGCAAAACATTTTAGGCTGTTCAGCTAAAATGATCTCCAATGCCTTAAAATGGAGGGCAAAACCAGAGAGACGTGGAAGAAAACGGAAGACAACCATCAAAATGGATCGAAGAATAACCAGAATGGCAAAGGCTCTGCCAATGATCAGCTCCAGGATGATCAAAGACAGTCTGAAGTTACCTGTAAGTACTGTGACAGTTAGAACACGTCTGTGTGAAGCTACTCTATTTTCAAGAATCCCCCGCAAAGTCCCTCTGTTAAAAAAAAGGCATGTGCAGAAGAGGTTACAGTTTGCCAAAGAACACATCAACTGGCCTAAAAAGAAATGGAGGAACATTGTGTGGACTGATGAGAGTAAAATTGTTTTTTTTGGGTCCAAGGGCCATAGACAGTTTGTGAGACGACCCCCAAACTCTGAATTCAAGCCACAGTACACAGTGAAGACAGTGAAGCAAGGTGGTGCAAGCATCATGATATGGGCATGTTTCTCCTACTATGGTGTTGGGCCTATTTATCACATACCAGGGATCATGGATCAGTTTGCATATGTCAGAATACTTGAAGAGGTCATGTTGTCTTATGCTGAAGAGGACATGCCCTTGAGATGGTTGTTTCAACAAGACAATGACCCCAAACACACTAGTAAACGAGCAAAGTCATGGTTCCAAACCAACAAAATTAATGTTATGGAGCGGCCAGCCCAGTCCCCGGACCTTAATCCAATCGAGAACTTGTGGGGTGATATCAAAAATGCTGCTTCTGAAGCAAAACCAAGAAATGTAAATGAATTGTGGAATGTTGTTAAAGAATCATGGAGTGGAATAACAGCTGAAAGGTGCCACAAGTTGGTTGACTCCATGCCACACAGATGTGAAGCAGTTATAAAAAACTGTGGTCATACAACTAAATATTAGTTTAGTGATTCACAGGATTGCTAAATCCTAGAAACAAAAACGTTTGTACAAAATAGTTTTGAGTTTGTACAGTCAACGGCAGACACTGCTATTTTTTTGAACACACCCCTTTCAACTAATTGCCCAATTGCACAGCCTTAAGAGCGTGCATATCATGAATGCTGGGTCTTGGTTGTTTTCTGAGAATCTACTGCACCTACTGGTAACTTGTTTGCCATGTAGCAATAAAAAATATACTAAAAACCTGGATTATTCTGGTTAGTCACATTGTACTGCTATTATTTTGAACAATACTGTATATCCAGACCTCTTGACTACGCAAGTCAGTCAAAGGTCAGTATATGCTCAAAAAAAGTCTACAGAGAACACTGGTAAGTGTACTGTGTACATTAGTCACAATATCGCTATCACTAATGTATGGATGCAGGGTTTTGAATCAAGTCTTTAAAGATACCGGTAGATTAGATACTTTATTAACCTTGCAGTTGCTGATTCTGTGGTACATTAACAGGTCAATGACTGGTTCTGTAAAGAAAGACTAAATTACCACATGATTCAAAGACTATCCTGACCAAATGACCATCTCTCCCAAACTCACAGCTGAACAATTTCACCTTAAAAACAATCTACAGATAGGTTTTGCATTTTCACTTATTTTTGGAGACTGTTTGAAGACTCCTGCACCACTCCTTTTCTGAAGAAAACTATTTCAACTATTTCCTTGATAACTTAGAGGTCTGATTTTCATATGCATGAGCTGTAATTTTAGAAAATGTGAGTCAGATGTAACCTGAAATACAGAAATACAGAGTTTACAAGAGCACACTCAAATGATTTTCTGAAACAGCTTGATGGTAACCATGAGACCATGAAATGGAACTTCAGCTCTTGTGAGTCAGCTGGTCAATTTTCCACTGTCAGAAGTCAGACTAATTCAGAGAATAGCTTCCACTGGCCTTTGTGTAGGATTTTACAGGAGACTGCGTATGGCATAACTACAAAGACATGTTCAATTAAGTAGGAAGTGTTTTTCTGCATGTGTGTGGTTTGTGGGTATTGGCAGAATACATATAAATAATTTCCTTCCTAATATTTCTACTGTAAAAAGACCATCTGTCCAATCTGTATGTGTTGGACATAATCACAACAAATTTATTATGAGCCAAATTTTGAAAAATTATTTTTTGATTTGTATAGAATGTGACATAAAATGTCTGCCAACGGCATGGTGAGTTTCCACTGTGCTTGAAAAACACGTGTAGTGTAAAGTGTATCACAACAATGGATCTTTGTAGTTCCATTGGTTTTTCCTGATACTGAAGGAGATGGAAGAGTATGCAGGGCGTTACAGAATACAAACACATTTAATTCTTGATGAAAGCATTGAACTATTTTGCTATTGCTCTTTTTGAAAATTCAGGTTGACTCTGCTGGCTGGTGGCCTGTCCAGCGACTTATGCGGATACTTTATCATTGCGGTGTGGTTAAAGATTGAAGTGATGGTGGCTCTTCTGCCAAGAAGCAATAATACTTGTCAGGGTTGTTGATTGATTTCTCATTTAAACATTGCAGTTTCCTGCCTTAATCTCAAGGTAACATTTTGTACTGGAGTGGAACAGTGGAAGAGAGCCAGGACTGACATATTTGTACTTCATCTCAGGGCAAATCACCATTTGTGTCATTGCATTACTTCATGTTTTTACTGACTAATGGTTTTACTGACAAGAAGCACACAATCCTGCCAGAAGGAATAGACAAGATGTTTTTTTTTTTTTTCTAGTAATGATATTTCAGTAAAATTAACTTTGATGCCACACTTCAGCTAATATTACTCCAAATCAGACAGGAGGTTTAGGATGAATCCATTCAAGCAGTGCTCATGTAATGTCAAATGTTAAATTAGCATCAAGACAGCAAGAGCATATTAACAGTTCATAATTTATTGCTAATCACACCTGACTGGATTTCAGCACCAAGGGAGAAAAAAAGCACATTCGATGTCTTAAAAGCTAATTACACTCAGGATTTGTTACTTGAGTCATCTTGTGACTGCCCAAGGCTGACCTTTTCTGCTTTACAGCACAAAGACTGACATTCATATTGTACCAAAAGGTTTTAACTGTTTTTTTTTTTTGTTTTTTTTTGTTAAGGACACTGACTCAAATCAGCACAACTCCAAAGGCAGCCTATAATTTTCCCATCACTCTGAGTCCACCACAATCATGACAATCTGTCAAAGAAATTATTCTAACAGGATTTTTTATTCTGCCATCAACTGGTGGCTGTTCAGAAACATATTCTACAAACATACAAACATATTCTGATAAATAAGCTGAATTAAACAGATGCATGTTGTTTAGGTTGTGATTTGTACCTCCTTTATAAAATAATATACATTTTGTTTATATTACATATACAACATATATAGTGTTCCAGAAGAAGAATTCCTGTAATCCCTGTTGTATTATATTCTGTCCTTTGGAAAATATGAAGAATACTTTGTTGACATAAAACAATGAAACAATGTATGAACCAGTAATAATTATCACCAAAATCTTCATCTTCTCTTAGCTTTATAGAGCTTTATTTTTTATTGTCTTTGCTGTTTTGATTCACTCACTGCTCTCATAGTGTCATTTTTCACCATAGCAAGAAGGTTGGACTGGAATATTAATTCACAGCAGGAATGTTAACGTCAGCCCATGCTGATTTCCACAGTTACACAAAAGACGATGTATACTGAAACCATTTTCTCAACCAGTTGAGCTTTTAGTTTTATTACCACAGAAAACTGCTAAAAATTAGTTGTTAACAGCCAAGTATCTTCAGCTTTAGGATTTCCTGTAATTTAAAACATAGGATCAGAGTGGTCAGAGACACACTCCAAATGAATACTAATGTTGCTCTGTCACTGCAGGTCCTGCTCTATTCAATACTTATCCTTCAAACACAAGAATGGCAATACTAATTGGTATTAATTTTAAAAATGAGTAGCTCACAACCTGAACCACAAATATGACCACATTCAACTGATGGTCAACTGACTCAGTGAGGTTATATTAACAATCAGATCATTTGGTAGAGCACATTCCTGTTGAGAAAATTTGTTGAACACACGACCCACACAAACAAACTGTGGGGTCTAAAATAAATGAATAAATAAATAAAAACAGTGATTATTTGTTGTTTTTACTGATTGTTATTATTATTGCCCTATGGAGATAAAAAATATTGTTTTTCTTAGTGGGGATGTTAAAGAAACATAAACCACATCCACGTTTGACAACTCTTCCAATAAAACAGACAGAAAATAGATAAACAGCAGCATTAACAGCCTCAATTTTTTAATATATTTTTTTGTTTGCTTTCTTCCTTCATTCTTATTTCACTCTTCACTCTCATTCTTCTTTTAACACACAAACTGCCTTTGCGTACACAATTTCTACCTACATCCTAAACCACGATTCAAGCAGTCAGAGCTATACTGCAGACTTTCAAAGTACAGGTAATAAAGTTTGCAGCTGTGAGGAGTGAGTTGCAGCTGTGAGGAGTGAGGAGGAGATACTGCGTCACCTCCCCCCACCACAACGCTGGTACAGTTGTTTAACGTTACTTGACATGGATTAATGAATTTTGTAATGCACTTCTGCTTGTGGTTATGCCTGGCCTACATTCTGCGTAGGTTAATTTAGACTATAATAATTAGAAATGCGATTTATACACCAAAGAAACTTTTTTTTTTCTGTTCAACAAGGCTTTTTTTTTTTTTTTTTTTTTTTTGCTAAAAGCTGGTGCGACTTATAGTCTGGAAAATACGGTAATTGTATTACTTTGTAAAACCTGACTTTAAAGTCACACTAACTTTGAAATCACATTATGGGGTTACAAGTGTAATCAGGTAGAAGGAGTGCAGTGCATCCAGAATAGGACAGGTGGTGGCTATGTAGAGACAGCAGGCGACCAAAATTTCTGAGAACAATTGAACTTCTGAATTTTTCAAGGACTTAAAAATCAGGTAAACAATATGTATTTTTGTTCTGACATTTTGTTTCAGAATTACAAGTGTTGGAATCCTTGCGAAAGCTTCCTTTAGCCTTTTCCACAAAGACATTTAGACATGTCAAAGTAAGAAAAGTGCTCGTGTAATAATAAAATTAATAATAGCTGAAATCCATTTAGCTGCTTCAGTGTCAGGGTGCTGGTATTTGTGCATGCTGCTCACTGCGGTCGTTAATGTTAGTAGACATGCCAAAATGCCAGCCGCAAACTTGTGTATCATGTGTTTAGTTCACTTATTGCATCCAGCTTGCAGCATTTTGTATTTACTTACAATATGTTTTCTATATTAGCAGGACCTTTTTTATACTACTTATAGAGTAGTGCAGTAAATGTGTTTCTGATAAGTTTGGTTTGTGTCACTGTTTATACTGTGAGGGTGGGGGCAGTCATGGCCTTATGGATAGAGTCGGACTTGTAACATACGGGTGGGTTAAAATGAAGAGGGAATTTCCCAGTTTGGGATTAATAAATTCTAGTGAGTTAATAAGTTAATAATAAGGATAGTTCTTAATCTTAATCTTAAATGGCTTTTACACACATATGTGCCTGAATGTGACATTTGCCACTGTACTTGGCAAAGAGGGTAAAACGGTCATTTATGACACAGACGGTAACTCTTGACGTGTGTTCATGGTTTTAATGTGATACCACTTAGAGTGACAGAACAAGATACATGGCTCCAGGTGGCAAATGATATAAAGTACATTGCTAAGAGGATGTGCTGTCATTTGACGATAACATCAATTAGGTGTTTAAAGGTCACAGACACCTCTAAACAACTGTGCTCTAAAGACGAGTAAAGGACACTACAACTTGCTTGCAGTTTGACAGCTGAGCAGATAAAACACCTCTACAGTAGGAGGTAAACACATCTCAGTGCTTCCCACATTCAAACCCTCTTGCTTTTATTTTATCTTCAATGCTTCTTACGTCTTCCGCCTTTCCTAGTCTGTGGCTTAGGTTCAGTTATCTGGGTTTTGGTTGAAGCAAGAAGTAACTAACAAGGCCTCAAGAGTTTTACTTCAAAATAAAAGCAACTAAATGCTAACTGCAGTCTGGGTAAACTTCAGACGTCCTATACACGTAATCGATGTAAGCATTGTTTTTTTTGTACGTCATTATTGCACCCACCAACTAGCCCCTGTTAAAATACTACTATAGGCATGTTCAGCACTTAAAATAAACCCTGACATATTTATATAAAGTTAAAAGCATCATCTGAGTAGACTTTACTAATTGATTTTGAACAAGTAGTGACATCTTAATATAATATGATATGAACTTTTATTGTAAAAAGGCACACACTGCTCAAGGTGAGCAGCAATAACTGTCTTAACATATTATCATAACTACACTCACCCCATAACTTTAAATATTTCAGAAACCCTGAGACGCATAACTGAGGCAATTAATGAAAATTATTTTTTCATAACAGTGGCTTATTTATCTTTATTGCGAGGTTAGACACCAATATACTGTACTGTAAGATCTCAGTTGCTTCCAGATTGTCCAATTCACAATTTAGATCTAATATTCTCTTGACACTGTATTGGGCTGAAAAGGACCTGTGCCAAACAAGCACTCACAGTAGGTTTTCTGACCTTGCCAGGAATTACAGCCAAATTACTGTAAATACTGGCTTGTGATCACATTACTTGCCAAAGGGTAGAGAAAGACAAAATAATGACTTTCCACATATTATCACAGTTCCCCCTTAAATTTATTTCTTAATTTTGAATTACAGGAGTAGTTGGAATTACAGATGTGCATTGACAAAACCAATTTAACAAGATATTCTAACAATTTATATTGTGTTCATGGTCCAAACTCATTTTCTAAACATTTCTGAATTATTTTTCATCTGCTGTATATGTTAAAACCCCTGTTTCTGGGTCAAAAAAAAAAAAACGTTATGTGGGTTACACAAAGTTTATATATGTATATATTTTATCATATGTCATATTGATATTATTATTTTGGTTGACTGTCCAGTTTTAATGTATATGATTGTGTGTGTGTGTGTGTGCGCGCGCGAGCGTGTGTGTGTGTGTGTGTGTGTGTGTGTGTCTATATCTATACTACCAGCCTCAAGTCTCACTAACAATAAATTACAAATTAGATAAGGGAGCCCAAAGAAACAAAGGTTTTCCCACAAGAAGCAGTGCTGATTTATTGCTGGTTTAGAAGGTGCCCCCCTGAGTTAAACCATGGTAAGGTGGAGGAATAAATCTCCCTTGATCTGACTGAGCCTCTAGACAGTTTGTTTGGCCCAAGAGGTCAAGTCTGCTGGCCTTAGGGTCACTTGCAGTATTTAATCTTCAGCCTTTTAGCTAAGATAAACCATGGATAATCCGAGTCTACATGGATACATACAGTCTCCTTCCCATTCAAAAAGAATTGGCAATCCATGAAGTTTATCATCAGCTGGTTGTAAAACTTTCATAGCTGTTTTTTATCCTGCATCTGTGGCACTTTAAAAGGTTTATACAAAGCAACAAGCAAGGAACCAAATATGAACTGGGTTAGTATATTGTATAAGGCAGTTTTTAGTGCAGGAAGTCTTTGAATATTTTAAATTTCAAAGTAAAAAAAAAAGTTTAGCTAATAAGTACACATTTCCAAATAATGATTAGGGGGACCTTACATTTGATGACAAATATATACCATACATAATCATCAAATCGAGGTCTATCCCCGACGAGGTATTTATCCTTAAACTATAGTGTTTCTTGCTGTGAGCTTCAGCCTTTGCAGTTGGACTCTATTGAAATGTTGGAACAATACTGAGGACACTGTTCAAATTTTAATAGGAGTTTGTGACCGGGTCTGTTGGTTTATAATTAGGTGGTGTATTGAGCTAAATGCAAGCTTCAGCATACTAAACATCACAGTTCCAATGCTGACGTGCTGATAACGAAAGCTGATGTATGTAATGTGATATTTGGTGATATGTGGATCAATGGCCAGGACATGCTTAACCCGTGGCCTTGCTATGTGGAGTTTGCATGTTTTCCTGTGTGTGTCTGTGTGGGTTTTCTATGGGCACTCCAGCTTTTAAGTAATGTCCAAAGACATACAGGTTAGGTTAAGTAGCAATGGGTAGATTGACCCTTTTTTACACTGTGTGACTGTTCATAATGTCTTTAACATTAGTTTTAATCTCATCAAATCAGTAATCATAAATTGGGGGTGCTTTCTCACAGCACAGTGTTAAAACCACCTTTTAGTTTACTAATATTTTGAAGTGCTCACCTAACTTACACTTTACATTTAACTATGTTATGAGAGGGATATGCAAAATTTGCAACTTTAGGGAATTAAAAATTTTAGTGCTGTTAAAACATCTTAATGTTACCCATCATTCAGACCGGTCAGTACCTTGTTGTATTCAGATTGTCCTTATTTCAATAAAAACAGGATCCTCAATGCCTTGAGGATTTTAAACACACTGTATCTCAGATGTATTCAGAGTAGGTAACAGAAGTTGGCTTGGTTCCTTATTACTTAAATTGGACTGCATCTTTAATGTGCCTTGTAGATGTAGAGATGAGACTGAGAGCAGCTTCAATTTATCACTTGTTTAACATTCACACCCGAAACCCACACTGCACTTTTGAAGAAATAATCCTAACAAATTTAGTAAATAGCATTTGCTACTCAAACTGTCTTAGAGCAGTCTTAAATGGAAAAGGTCATCTTTCCACAGCTTACCAGAGAAATAACAGTACTCTGTTTCTAAATTGTTAGAGTACACTGATCAGCCATAACATTATGACCACCTGCCTAACACTGTGTACACAGGAGTCAATGCAGCCGTAAGTACTTGGCACTTGTGTCACTCTGGAAGCTCACTGTGCATATTCTGTTTATCTGTTTGCTTTCAAGAACACACGTAAAAAATCGAAAAACATATCAAAAGGACTGAAAACTGCATTAAAGATAAATTATTTTAAACAAATTCAATATTTTCCCAACTCTAGTTGTGATATCACCACTACAGCCACTGAATGTTTCTCTTCATGGAGACCAGTGTACAGTATTGCAAACATTGCAACAAAGATACAAAAAAAAATGGGATTTTTTGAAAAGTATAGATGAAATTTGAAAGTTTAATTGACAGTAGTTAACCTCATCAGTGAGCCTTGGACATCCATACGAGGAACACCCAACAACATCTGTAGTCTGGGAGATGTTTCTGACCCAGTCATCTAGCCACCACACTTTGGCCCCATGTCAGAGTCATTCAGATCCTTACACAGGCCTGTTTTTTCTGCTTCCAACACATCAACTTTGAGGACTTAATGGTCACCTGCTGCTTAATATACCCAACATGCTGGCTGGTGCCACAGTAACAAGATAATCAGCGTATTCACTTTATCTGTCAGTGGCTATAATGTTATGGATGATCGGTGTATGTACCTGATGCAAAAGAGGAAAAAAAACATTTCTTAATATGCACCAGTTTTAAAGTCCTTGTCACGAAGTCTGTGTTTAAGAGTCTACAGCACTATGGTTCTTCTCCATTTTTTACTGAAAAAGAATACATTTTCTGAGAGTCACAAAATTACTCTCATTATTATAATATGATCCTCTGGGTCCAATATCATATGGAAAGCCTAAAAGAGCTGTAGGATATTTTTTATTTTATCCCATTTATGTGCTTGCCTATCGGGAGTCTGGGCTCAACCCAGGACACATGTTCTATGGGCCTAAAACCACAAAAGTGTAATTTTATGACTGGAATTCAGAAACCTGAAGAACATTTTGGGAATATGCGCCACTAAATTGGACACCATGGAATGGATTGGGTGCCATCGTGGTATCCAGTTCCCCTTAATACATCCATGATCTGGTCAGGTACTTAGATTTTTACTTTTACTCTGATGGATTTGAAATATGTGACTTTATAAGAAGCTCTGGTAAGCAGCACAAAATATTTAAAATTCTGTCTGTATTAAGTACTATATTATCAGTTCACTTAGCTGTTTTGTGCAAGGGAAATGATGTTCAGAAATTTGATTATCCTTGAGTGCTATCCTCAGTAGGGCAAATACTTGCAGATTTTTCATCAAAAGTATATCAGCTCAATATTGCACACCATCCCAATTGTTCCAAAGTCAGAAAACCTGATGGCTCTGTCCCCTAGAGGTTGGAAATTAGAAACACAGAAGAATTCCTACCACAGAAACATCATTCCCTTGTCAAAGTATAGTATCACTTTAAATAGTTTGAAAGTAGCTTGTGCTTTATTATGTAAGACCTTGTCAGCTCTTGTCTTGTCTATGAACCCTGCCATTCTGTTTCTTTTTGCTGCTATGTGCAGATGAAATTTGGACAGTTTGTTAACTGGTAGTTAAATAAGAGCCCTTGATAATTAACTAAGATCCCTAAAACTAAAAAAAGAGCTGCTAGTTAATTACCAATCAATTAACTTTAAGATATGTGTATTTGATACATGTATTCTTAAGTATTGTTTCACTGTTTTTATGTAGCACCATGGGTCTAACAATGAAGTTTTTCTATACACCACAAGTCTTCCTGGAGTTTTGACCTCTTTCTTACCTTTTCTATGCACTTTGGAAGTGCCACAAACCCCTATTCTCTGAAATATATTATTGGCTCTTGTCTATTTTAATAATGTCTTTGGTCTTTGTTTTCTCTTGCAGTTGTGCTTGCCCAAGGCTGTGAGGATGTCTGCTGTACTCAACGATGTTATTACTGAAGAAAATAAAATTCACAAGTTGAATTTACCAGATGGAACCCGGGATGGAGAGACAAGAGCTTTAAAAAAAACATGAAGATGCTGATCGAAGAAAAAAAATGACCAAAAGATTCTGCTATCAAAAGCTTGAGGTCTTTAGTGGTCGTCCTTTTCTGCTTTGTTTGTGAAACTGAGATAGGTGGATCTGTAAACCCTAAAAAATATTACCTGCTACACTGGACAAAATAACTAACCCTATTTATTTTTATTGTACCCTATACATCTGTTGTAAAATTTCATGTTGGTGTATCTATTATTCTATATTGTCTGTGACCATGTACTGTGTTATGAGGTGAAACAAAAGACTTTGAACAGAGGTATTTTAACTGTAACATTTGTAACATTAACAAACAGCTGACTCTAAACTAACAGTAACCCCAGAACGAAGAATATGAAATCCTCTTCTGACAGGAAACCAGTTTTACATAACACCAAGATCTAGACACTTTTATCACCCAAGGCAAAGGAATTCTGCTAAAACTAACATTCAAAGACTCTATCCACCAATGACTTCCCATGTTCGAGACAAGGATGAAAGAACGCATACCTGATGATGTTAGACAAGCCTCATCTCTGACAGTGTTTTAGTCCAAACTAAAAACTTTTCTTTTTAGCTCTGCATATAACAACTGGTCCAGGGTGTACCCCTGCCTTCCACCCGAGAGAGAGCCGGGATTGGCTCCAGCAGATCCCCGTGACCCTGAGCCAGGAAAAGCGGGTATAGAAAATGGATGGATGGATATAACAACTGAAAGTGTTTTAACAGCACTCATTCTCCTTCAATTTTATTTCAGGTTCATCTTCTACTATTTGCTTCTACTTTTTGTTTCTTAGTTTGATTTTTGTCTGTGTACTTTTAACTTGTCTTCTATTTCTGAAAAGTACTTTGAACTACTCTGTGTATGAATTGTGCTAACGCCAGCTCAAGTGTAAATTCGTTTCCCCCAGGATTTACAGTTTCCCCCAGCTTAGCCCCGTCGTAGACCAAGAACACCACCAGACAAGCTCCAAGTCACTGGAGGGTCATGTTACAAAATGAAGCTGTGCCTTGTATGATTATTCTCATATGTATTAATGTTCAATTTAATGTCTTAGAATTTTCTTAGCATATTTTTGATGTTAAGTTCGAGTATATTAGTTTACATGAATATGTATGTATGTTTGTTCATGTAATATGCATATTGTTGATGACACCAATATGTGTATATATGTTTAATCTTGCATCTGATAACTGGTGACAAAGAGCAAAGCAGGAAGAAACCACTTTGTCTCACTCTGGAACACTGACAGAACCGGCTCAACAGGGTACCACCCACCCAACCAACCAGCTCAAAGTAGGTATAATCCATCCTTTTCTCTTTCTCTGAATCAGGCTGGTGTCTTTTAGATGTGACAGTAACTCTGCATCTTTCCTCTCGTTGAAATAATCGTCTGTTCCAGAGCATAGATAACACCATATGTCTCTACACAGGTCATTTCATAATTGTGAAATCAAATCTCACCTCAACTTTCTGATTCAGACATATCAAGTTAAATCAGTCCAATCTGCTATTGTCTCAACTACTCTATTTCATTCCGTGTTGCATTATATCATTATTTTACTTTGCCCTACTGAGTGTCATGTAGATTTAGTTCTGCTCTCTTGTTTCTTTTTGTTGTGAGGCATTGAGGTTACTGTATTGGAGAACTCATCCCTCAGATATTAAATTGATAATTTGATTGACAATTAGATTGGTAATTTATGTTTATTTATATTAAGTGTCCATATTAATCATAATTTGTTTGGCCAACCAGATAAGGCCTGTCTGCCTCCAGCCTGTTATATTTGTGCCTGCAATTCTACCCCCAGTGCTGATGTTACACTGTACACAATGTTTGTGTAGCTTAGCCTTTATAAAGTGGAGATAATGTACTTTACGAAATGTTCATGTGTCTTCAGCCTGCTACACTCATGCTTGCAGTGCTGCCCTTAAGAGGAGAGATTGTACTGAGCACCATGAAAATGTAGTTTCATCCTGCTAGAATTCTGCTTACATTGCTGCTACTTGCATTGCTGGATATTGTACTGTATGGTGTAGACTGCAATGGTGCTCTCAGTGCAGAGATTGTTTTATATTGTTCCCAACAATTTTGGCCTGTTAGTCTAAAAAAAAAAAAAAAAAGATTGGTGTCCTATGTCTTATTTCAGATGTCTGAACTAATAGAATTTGTGAATATATTATTATACTTATACTTAGAGAATAACTGATAGCATGTTTATATAATTGAGCTAGGAGCTAGGTTTTTATTCTTTCCTTTCCCAGTAATCAAGTGACCACCCCTCAGATGTTGGTACCACAGAAATAAATATAGGCCTAAATATACTGTAGGCTGTCCTGACAAACACGACCCTCCCGTTCTGTACCACATTTTTTAAATATATTTTTGTACCTTTAGTTGGTCTTTTTGGGCTCACCATCTTCTCAACTGGCACTTAGTGGCACTCTGTCTTTTAAGATAAGATAAGATAAGATAAGAAAACCTTATCACTGTCCCGCAGTGGGGAGGGGAGAGTAGACTGACATTGGCAGAAGTCCACCACCATCTCCTTGGTCTTCCCCGCGTTGATGAGGAGGTGGTTCTGCTGACACCAGTCCACAAAGTCCTGCGTCAGTCCTCTGTACTCCACGTCATCGTCATCAGAAGAGCCCGACAATCACAGAGTCGTCTGAGAACTTCTGCAGAACACAGACATCCGTGTTGTGTCTGAAGTTTGCAGTGTAGAGGGTGAAGAGGAAGGGGGCCAGGACGGTCCCCTGGGGGGCCCCTACACTGCAGGTCAGGATGTCAGACACACTGTCCCGGGCTCTCACAAACTGGGGCTGGTTTGTGAGGTAGTCCAGGATCCACTCCGCCAAGTCAAAGTCCACGCCAGCCTTCTCCAATTTGTCCCTTAAAAGCACCGGCTGTATGGTGTTGAACACGCTGGATAAGTCAAAGAATAGAATTCTCACAGCGCTGTCAGGCTTCTCCAGGTGAGCCAGAGCACAGTGAAGCACGAAGATGATGGCGTCCTCCACTCCGATGCCGGGTCAGTATGCGAACTGCACCAGATCCAACACTGAGCTCACCACAGAGCAGAGGTGGCCCAAGACCAGTCTCTCCAGTGTCTTCATCAGATGGGACTTGAGAGCCACTGGCCTGAAGCTGTTGAGGTCTTTAGCGTGTGGTGTCTTGGGCACTGGTACCACACAGGAAGTCTTCTAGAGCTCAGGTACCACCCTCAGCTTGAGGCTCAGATTGAAGACATGCTTCGTAACTCCACACAGTTCATCTGCACAGGACTTAAGGAACCTGGAGCTGATGCCATCTGGTCCAGCTGCCCTCCTAGCCTTGATCCTCCACAAGGGTGGGCAGGGGGGCAGTGTGCTGGGGGGAGTGGGTGAGTTCATGGAGTTGTGAAGTGGTGGGGTGATGGAATGGGCCAGAGGTGTGAAAGGCTGAGGGAGTGGGGCATTGCCCAGATGTCGGGGAGAAGGCATGCAGCGTCAGGTGGGGGGAGGAGAGGGTGATTGATCAAACCTTAGGAAATGCAGATTTCGATCGTTAACCCACTGCAGATCCCCCTCAGCCTGGGTGTGGGGTGCCTTGAAGCCTGAGATGGTCTTTAGGCTCCGCCACACCCCACTGATGTTCTGCTGCTGCTGCAGCTGCTCCTCCATCTTCCTCCTGTAGCTGGCCTTCCCCTCTCTCTCCCCTCTCTCTTTTGGCTGCTTTATAGATGTTTGACGGCCCTGGGTCATTGATCATCTTGACTTTGAAATGGAATCATAACTTCTTCTCAAACCTTTATTAATCTGGTGTGCATTTGAGCCCTGCTTTTCATAAAACTCCTTGTCTCTGTCCATCTCACTTGTCTGCTGTATAAATACATTTTACTGCTTCATTCATTTGGCCTCAAATAAAAGCCCACCTCTATTTTGAAACTTTTTTTAAAATGTATTTTTAGAAAAAAAATACCAGACTATATTTGGGCCAATACAGTAGTTACCTGTACTCAAGTAACAATGGTCATAGTAGTTTGCTAGCCTGCATTACTAATGTGCATAAAGTGCATTACTAATAATAATATACTCATTTCATACATGAGAATGTACTGTACGAGTTACAGTTTGTCAGAACAACTATTTTCCCCTTTGACAATTTAATTGCATTTCATGCAAATCCCTCTGTATTTATGTAGGGTTTTGAATGCAGGATCTTTACATGTGATAATACATCAAATTAATATATACTGTAATTGTAATATTGGTAGTTTATTATTACAGAAGCTGAATTTGTGTTTCACCACACTTGAAACACACTTTACAACTCAGCATAATCTCACCCTGATGAAAATTTGAGCATGCTTTGGCTGTGGATGGGACTGTTTCAACTATATATTCTTGTGTATGTCATAGTTCATTTTCATCAATGTTAAAAAGAAGACAGAGTAAAGGAAGACTTTTGCAGCACCAAATCTCATCATACCAGCTGCTCGCCACCTAGAGCTTAATTTCCTTTTCTTGTGCCTGATACAAAAACAAAAATTCCCAAGACAGAAACAGTGCTCCTTCAAGCGTGAACATGAAGACAGACCCGTAGAATTGTTGCTAATGCTTATTATAAGTATATAAGTATGTCTTTGTTTGTCTGTTTAACACTGAAAACTATAAATACTTTAAATATATCACGTGACAGAGTCATGCTTGCAACTGTGAATTCATTATATACAGAGAACAGTTGGTAGAATAACATTATTTATGAAAAACAGCAACAGAAACAGGCCCATATGAAGAAAGGTGAGAGAAGATGTTTCCTGGAATATAGTGATAGAAGCAGATAGTGTAGTACAATACATAATGAAATGTGTCACTTGATCTATATAATGTTCTGTATGGTATGGTATGGTATGGTATGAATTATATATTATTGTATTATTTTAGTATGTCTTTAGTATACAATGACATTAAAAATATACCTTAGTATAGCATGTGATAAAAAAAAGTGCCTTTAAATAAGAAGTTATGAAGATTGTGATTTAATATAGTATATCACAAAAGTGACCCTTAGTATATAACAGTTTGTCTGCTTTGAGAGCAGTACTGCAAGAACAACCAGCGGACTGTAGCTACAGAAAAGAATGGCTCTAGCAGGCTGAAGCTACAATAACATTGTCTACATTACAGTATCTCCTCTAAGAGCAATATAATGTGCACCAAGACCAGTGTAATACAGAATATTAAGACTAATAAACATCCAATGAAATCATACTCACTTCTTGCTCATGAAACAGCATTATGGCATACAGAATGCAAGTGGATTGTATAGCAGTACTGAACAGTATGCAAAGAGATGCAATTTCTCCTAATATAATATATTAAAAAAAAATTTCAGTAAGATTTCTCAAAAGAAAATTAGCATAGTGATATGATGACACAAGAATCATCTGAAAATTTAAAAAAAATGTACTTATTTATTGTAATAGTAAGATTTATCAAATATTTTGATGAGAGTGACATTTCTATGAAAACATTTTAACTAATTAAATTGTCTAAATAAACAACATTAAATACAGGCAAAATTAAGTGAATGTTTACTTAATATCTCCCTGAATGTTTCGTATTAAGTACATTTTACTTCATACTGGCAAGTGAGGTGTACCTGATATTACAGCTATAAAATGCACTTAAAATGTGCAAATTGTTATATCATACCGGTTATTTTTAGTGTAGATTTCATTTGGAGTCACTTTATCTTCAGAGCAGCTGGCTGTGGTTATCTCCCAGCCTTGGTCCCATCTGGGAGGACAGTCCTTTTAACACCATCCTTCTTATATTTTTTCGTCTTACTTTATGCTAATAAAGGAATGCAAATATAGTGGCTGACAGAAATTTCTCCCACACTCCTTCCAGGTGTTACTCAGTTTATGACCTTTATCAAGGTATGTGCATTTAAGTATGTGTGTGGGGGAGACTAAGGGTGCAAGAGAGAGAGAGAGAGATATTGGGTGAGACAGGTTTGTAATGTGATTGAGTTCAGTGACATACGCAATCCTAATCACCTCACATTTAAAAGCTCCCTGAGTAATTGCCATGGTTTGCAATTGGGCAGATGGATAAGAGGGATGGTCTCAATGGGCTAAATGTCAAGACAGAAACCTCAAAAGCATTACAACTATACATCCTGTACGTTGATTTCACAGGACACTGTCAAGGACAAACTACCACAATTTCTTATATAAGTTTAAAATAAACAATGCATGATATATTTTCTCAAACCACAAAGAACACATTAGTCATTGCACTCCTCTCCATCATTTGCTTGCATTCCATTTCATCAGATAAATTCTCTGTATATACTTGCTGCAGCTAAGAAACAAAAAGCCACTTTGGAAGTAAGCAGGTTTACTGTATGAATGCTAGTGGGAAATTCTAAATCTAGGGTAAGTACTTTGTCCTGAGTGTTTAACCTTAACCCATCCCTGCTTGTTGAGAATACAGAGCATCTGCCTCTGTATTCAAATATTCCCATGATTTAGTTTTTGTTACCACGTCCAACAACCTCCAGCATGTCCCTAGTGAATTTCAGTGCCTTTTTTAAATTCAGTTATGCACCTTTGTTAGCAATTTCACTGGTGAAAAAATTTGCTATAATTATTTGCTAGCTTACCTTCACATAAGGGGTGCTTTAACATGAGTAATAACACAAAAGAGCACTTTAAGGAGAACATGCTGGCCTGATTATTAGCAGCTAAAAGCCCTCTATTCCCTGTGAGCATGGCTTGGGAAATCTAAAGGACAGGCAAAGCCATTATATTCACTAGGAACAAAGCAAAGGCAGTGGGCTTGGATTCTGAGCATGCTTTTTAATCACATGACTACTGAAAGAGACACTGTCTTAATGCTAAAGCTCAAAAAAAGCTCAGAGCTTTACAGTTTCATCTAAATACAAGATAAAAAGATTCAATCAAATTGATTTAACATGCTGCGGCCTTAAACTGCAGCTTATTAGAGGGAATAAAACATTCATGTTATAAGGAGGATCAAATTCAGTGCTGAAACAAAGAGGTATTGAGCATCCACTGACTGCATTTTGATACTTGAATTATGACATTTCATAAACTGTTCACACAGATCTAATATTAAAGCTGCAATATGCAATACGCTGGAAGGAGCCCTCAACAGAAAATTACAGCATAGGTCAACTTGTTTAAACAAAATAGAACAAAGTTTTCTCTTTCCTGACAAGCAATGCCAAAAAATTGTGAAAGTAATTACTGTCATCTCTATGTAGTAATCATCCCATTAAATAGCTATTATTAATTGTCATTACACCCATATTTATGTTTCAGAAGGGGGAAACTGCACTTGGAAGTAGGCTAGAAGTTGGCCAGGGTGGATGAGGGACATGAAAGCACACAACCAATAACCAGTGTTGTTACTTTAGAAACAAATTGCCAACATATATAGCAGTATGTAGTACAGCTGATATGCCAGAAAAGAACTGTTGAGTCAAAACAGAATATGTAAATATGTAAATATATAATATGCTCAACACAACACCACCCTGGAGTGACATATCACCAAAGGCCTGATGCAGCCAGCTGCTATGTGCATGTTTGAATGCACCATTATTGGTCAAAGTAATCATTCAACTTCTTCATTCTGACAGAGAAACAATACCCTTGTAACACAATTATGCTATAAGAATAAAGGACACATGCTGCACTTTTCTTATACAGCTAAAAAATATGGAATAGCCTAATTAGGATTACACTACAGGTTTTCTTTTCAAAATGGAATATAAAAACTCAGTTTCCCAACCACTGGGGTAAAGTAATTGTTGATTAAACCAAGGATACTCACAAAGCTAAACCTTGGACAACTTCTAAAGTGTCTACGCACAGTAACAAGCAGCTGGGTTACACCACAGGTGGAAATGAATGAATAACTTTTGTATTCTCAAATAGGTTTCTGGATATTCACTGTAGGAGTGTTTACTATGATAAATAGCCAAGAAAACAAGACTAAAGATTAAAAACTAATAAATTAGTGATTTTATTATTCTGAGGTTCCTTGCGTTCCAAAGCGTTTACTGCCGATTTACTGACGCACTGCTTCTTCAGCATCTCTGACATCTTTATAGATCATAGTCATAAAAGCTTCAGGCTAGATGCTGCTTTAAGGTAGACAGGCTATCAAGGTGACTGTCAAGTGCTAGGGTGGTAGGAAGGAGAAGGACTGAACAAATGATCTAATTCTGATCTCAACAAAAGAGTTTTCATATTGTGGCTTTAATTGTTGCAGTAAAACTAGGATCATGATGTACAGACTGTTGCAATCAGGTTACTTTACTTTACTTTACTTTACTTTACTTTACTTTACTTTACTAATCACCAGACGTCCATGAACACTTTAGAACAAAGCTGCCAGGCCAAGCAGACACATTTAAACACAAAATTCAGTGTTGTTCTCATAACTCCTCTCCAACTGACATTATGTGACCAAGTTCTGTAAATCCTGAATGTAGAATACAGTAGTGCTTGATTTCTCAATGTCAGCTGAAGATTTTGCATAGTTCGAGAGAGAGAAAGTGATCTTTCTCAAGCAGGTCTGTAATTTCTAGGAGACTGGTTGGAAAGAGAGGAAGATGTGCACTTTCAAAATGAGTTGAGCATCAGGTTAGCAATAGATATAATAGAAGTCCTAGCTCAGAACACATATGTTTAGAAATGGTGAGATTTTGGATCTGCAGAATTAAAGACTACGGGCCAAAGAGACACTGGTCATGGTGCAATAGTAGGGCATTTTGGCACCAATTATTTTCACTGGGAGGTGAAAGAACTACTTCTCTAGGCATTGTGGTTGTTAGATTGTTAGAATGACTCACAAAACGAGCAAAGGAAAGGGTTACGGGTTGAGAATTTTTAACTTTATGTGAATGAAAGCAAAATTTACAAAAAGTCTAAGAGTGAAAACGTGGTTCAGTGGGGGGCCATAAAGTCTTATCTTTACCAACTGCAGAAAAACATCCCTGGAGAAGAAGTTTATTGGAGTTTCTGAGAGACTGGGAGCACTCTTTTATAAGACTCTTCCCTCCAAGATTACAGATTCAAAGAAAAATGCTGCATAAAATCTCAGAGAAAGTGATAGTTTGTTTATTTACACAATGCTAGCTGCAAGTTACACTTACATTTAAGTCTTTTTAGTGTTTTTTTTTTTTTTCATTTTTAGCATAAGTTCATGTTAAGACAAACTGCAGCAAACAGGCATCAAACATCTACATATAGTTTACGACAAAAAAGCAAGAAAACACAAGAACACCATAGATGGAATATTGCAGAAATAATCATTGTGGAAATTTATAGAATCAGATGCAAAGAACATCATACTTGCATTACCTGTATTTCTTGTACTTAATACCATAATTATTTTTTGGTGTATTAAGGTATTAATCAGAACAAAGTCATGTTTACAGCTGCTTCATCTTAAACACAAAACTGCCTTACAAAAGGGTATATCCTAATAGTTGCAAATAGTTTATTTTCACATCCAACAGACAACTGACAACTGAGCAACACTGATATTTTTTTGGAGTCCTGCCTCTGGCAATTTGCTGATTGTAAGTTCATTTCATACTCCTCACTCTTCATTTGTGATCTGATTCATCTCCTTTTTGAAATACTTCACTGTATTCACCAGCTAGTTGCTAATGTTGTTTTCTGTCAGTTAGACGGCCCAGTACCAAATGTGGACTGAGCTTATCAGAACTTTTTCAGTTTTGTGCAGTACATGGCTGTATCTCTTATAAACCTTGTCTAGTGGCTTCATCTCAGCAATTCCATGTACAGCATGGACCTGTAACCTCTATTCAAAGGTGCTGTTCACAGCAAAATCTGTTCCAAGTGATGCCATTTTATAATCATGAAGATGTTTAACTATTGACAATTGACAGTGAATCGAGGCTATGTTGTGATTATATCCCTAAAGGCAGCCTATACTAACTACTATCATCCATTCATAGCTTTGTGCAAAATATTGATCTTTTCATTTCCAGTGGCCCATGTCTTCTCTTGGCAGACTGCTTTATATGAATCTAACCACTGTCATATCCAAGCTATTATCTAGACTGAAATGCAGAGACACATAGCAGGGTGGCTTTCCAAGGATCCTCTTCCTCTAATTGGCGAGACACGGTTTCTGCTGTGTCTGACAATAGAAGGCTGCGAGAGCAGAGGGTTTGTCAGTTGGGAGCAATGAAGCGAAAACAAGAGAAATCTGGGAATAACTGTGCAGTATGAGGTAGATAACGCACACATTGATCACCCTCCATTAGCTTTAACTGCTTCACATTTCCCCCATATTAGAAAAGCTTAACATTTTCTGAGCTACACTGTTTTGTTAAAATGCTTTTTTTAGCCTCAACAGTTCTTGTTAGGATCACTGACACAGCCATCCAGAGACTTCAAACTCAATGTATGCATCTTCAGTTCAGGGGGAGTATAAATTCCTCTCACTTAACAGATGGTCGAATAGCGGTTGCTGAAAAAAGCAACAAGTCCTCCAACTAAAATGAAAATATATATCCTTGTCCTTCAATTAGAAAAAAAGCCCACAGGACACTTAGAGCAGCCATTCCACCAGCAAGGGTAACAGCAACACTCATAAACACATGGTTAAAATATGGAACTGTCACTGTTTTCTTCAGTTTAGACACAAAGAACTTGGTTAGGTTTAGAAAAAGGTTGCAGTGTAGTTTAGCCCTCATAGTTAGGGTACAAATTTGTTAAAGGTTGTGGAACAGTCAACAACATTTCATACGGCCAGTCTTAATAACCTGCTGGAACAAACAAAAAAAAAACAAAACATGTTGAGCTGTGAACCACCATGACTATATACTGTATATTTTTGCTTCTTTCTCTCTCTGGCTCTGTCTGTTTGTCTCTGCTGTCTCTTTTTCCTGTTTGTAGGTAAGGATCTTGGTCACCATGTACATCAGTCAGATTCTACTGGTACAGGGTCCTTTGTCATGGGCTAGGTCAAGCTCTTCTGGAGCCAATAATCAGCCAGTAGCTCCTACAAAAGTGGGGACAAACAGACCAATGGGAGAGGAAACCTGGGGGAGTGACTCATGGATATCATGTGTGAGGTTGTGTTGCTGCTGACAGCTGATTTGGCTTTAATGGCTGGACATTTGCCGCATCCTTTGTTTTGTGCCTGAATTGGAGGAATACTTGAGGTCAGTGTGTGAGATTAGGCATAAATAAGTATGGGCTACCCGATAGGCTAAACTGTACTCACAGAGGTATACTCCCATGTTAGACACACTAGGTTAGCAGCTGGTACCTATCTTTGTAGAGTTTTCAGCCAGACTTTTTGTTCTTGTCTAATTATAGTCAGGATAGTTAGGTCCTTCTTTTATTAATTTCATTTATTTAGGCACAACCAACCATGCTCTCCTCCCGCACCCTACTCCCCTGTCAGGTTTAAATGGTCACTGTAAATATGAGAATGATATGTTATTAAATTCCACTTTATTGTGTGTCCTATGTCATGTTCAGTCTCTGTGGTTGCCTGGGGGTCAGATAATTCCTTGTGTCCAATGTCATAACATTTAGGTTAAGAAAAAGGTTGCAGTGTAAGTAAGCCATCAGTGACAGGGTTACATTGACAAACATGTTTAAAGTTATACAACAGTTAATATTTCATACTGTTGGTCATAAGAGTAACCTGAAGCACATTGAGCACACCTCCCACTGACTTTATTTAATGGTGAAAATTGCTGAGCCAGGCTGGTGCACATGTCCAGAGGCCTCCATGTTGGTCTCGCTCCAGATTCAACTTGCAAGGATTTGTATGTTTCTGACTGGGTTTCTTTTTTGAATGCAAATCCTTAGAGAATTATGCTGTATTTGCACCTGCACTCAATAATACCTTGCATTTATGTGCACCTATAGTAACACATTTTTTTTTAAACAGTGGGTTCTGAAAGCCACAGTAATGGCATTTAGTGACCAATTAAACTATTTTCTTTGATGTCAAGGTAAGTTTGACACTAGGGTGAATTTTCTCTGTTTTCTTTGGTGTATTTTAATATAGTGAAACTTTATAGTGCTTCCTTACGCCAGTAGAGCCTTTGAGAGCAAATTTGAGGATCCAAAGCAAATTAATACTGTCAGTGATTCAACTCCGGAGCTGCACTGTCTGTGCTTTCGCTGTTGTTGAACACAAGCTGAACTCTTAAATTGCTTCCCTTGGTAAATTCTTCATCCTCTGATTTAATCTAAATCCAAGGTTTTGCAATGGTGCTAGGTGAGTTCATGCCCTTTCATGTAATTTTTCATCATGATTGCTCTAAGATAAATGATAACTGACAGCTTTGTGGGAGAAAAACAAAGATTTCACATATCTTAGAAAAAAAAAAAGAAACTGAATGTTCCTGCAACTTATTCTGCACCATTTAAATCTGCTTGAGTTACATAAGGTTAACAAGGTTTATTTTGACTATGTAAATTGGAGGAATATTTACATTGTGTTTACGGCTTTAACTTGAATATATAGATATATATTGTACTTTAATTTCGGTATTTAAAAATATTACTGATGTGTGATATGTTGTGTGGAGGATCGGCTTCACTGTTTGTTAAGTGTCCTAAGTGTTCCTGGAAAGAATTCAATAAAAATATAAATGGGTGCTGATTACTGGGAAGATTTCCCTGACAGCCTCACATTAAAAAAAAAATATACACTGTATATTCTTTCACTCATCTTAACCTGAAATTATGTTTTTCTTTAACTGTATGCTTGCTGGCAGTTTTGCATATTCATCTGATCAACTTCCAATACAGTGACTGAATCTCTATGTTGCGCTGGCATTTAATCAAAAAACATACCTACCTTTTTTTCTGCTTAACATCTTTTGGACATGCTATTAGCTGTTGTAACTTTTCTAGGAATTTTACAGGGAAGAACGTCGCAAAGCTAAAACTTGAAGCTAAATTTATACGAAGTACTGTTTAAAGCAACATGTCATTGTCTATTAAATAATAGATCAAATTGAATAAATAAAAGAAAATTAAATTAAATAAAAGAAATTTTACAGTAAGATACTTGAGCAATCTCCTGGTATTTGCGTTAAAATTAAAATCACCAACAGACAGGATACAGCCTAGAATTTTAAAATAAGCTGTCACTGCCAACCTTATATTTCAGGATAGAGATAACAACATTACATTGGAGCTCACTGATGCCATGTGTTTGTTTGTACCTGCTCCAAGGCACCATGACTTAATCCCTGTTTTGCACCTTTGCCATTTCAGGACACCAAGCTGTGAGGACACCAGCAGTTGGCCATGTTTCATATCAGCTGATCTTGCACAGCTACGGTGTGTTTGCAAAGCCTGCCCTGTGAGAATGATAAATTGAAGTGATACATGTGTGGTCTCACCTGTATGGCTCAGGAGTCTCTTGGGTGAATAACATAGTCTGTTTGTGTATGTGTACTAAACCTGTCTTCTCTCCTGGGGGGAGTTGGGGTGCTGGGCTCAGCAGGGCCTCTGGGAAGACATTATCGCCCACCCACCTATCCCTGTGGGTTGTAGCTCCCTGTGTCTCTGCCAGAGGGGCTTGAATGTCATTTGTTATTCCTAGGATTTTATTGCATTTCCTTCTGCAGGTGTGGTTCTTTCTTTATTGTGTCTACTGCTAATTTAAATGTAGGGGGTTTCATCACATCATTAGTTTTCCAACGTCTCCTCCCAGATATTTGCAGCATGCTTCACTAAACAGTGCTACAGTGTATAGTGCTACATTTGCCAACTACAGATGAGCTAATTGCCGCTGAAGTGAACTGTCACAGATCTGTTGTTCATGCTAAGCAACTGGAGTCACTGAATTATTTATATCAAGTCAGTGAATTGAACATCTGAGTTTTCAATCTTTCTTGACCGATCTGGCCAGCAATGGCATTGTCTTAGACATCTTATTCAGTAACAGCTATTCAACCCTGCACAAGGCCAACTGAGAGGACACAACATTCCATCCATCCATTTTCTATACCTGCTTATTCCTTAACCGGGGTCACGGAGATCTGCTGGAGCCTATCCCAGCTCTTTTTCAGGTGGAAGGCAGGGGTACACCCTGGACAGGTCACCAGTTTTTCTTTTTTTTTTCTTTTTTTTGTCATGATCTTAACAAAGCTCATTTAGTAAGATATGTCCCGACAGAACAAGCAACCTTTCTTTTAATCAGGACAGTGATGTCCTGCAGGCTGTTCACAAAGCACTTAAATTTCACTGACATTTGGAAAAGATTATGTGACTAGCTTCTTTCTCTTCTCATGTTTGAACTATGCAGGAAAGATGTTGGCTGTGCCAGACAAGGACATTTAGTTAACCAAGGACATAAAAAAAACAACCTGGAGCTGTGTACAAAAGTGATGTGATGCACGAATTGATGTACACTTGCTCTGGTACCCTGCTCTGGTACCATAGAGAATGAGTATGATAAGGACGCAGTTACAGGCTGAGATAGTGTGACTGGAGAGTCAAGCAAAAACCTGCAGCTGCAGGTCAAGTGGAGAAGCAGGAAGAGATAGAGAAGAGGATGGAAAGGTTTGCACAAGCTAAACCCTTGGAAGAAAATAGCTCAGGAAGTCTTATACAAAAAGGACCAGTTGCCACCATAGAGGAAAGAGCAGAATCGGAAATTATGATCTCCTCTTGATACCTTGTGACTCGCAGAGACAAAGATGTTCTGTCTCATTGGTGTGCAGCCCTGCGGCCTATCGCTATGGGTCATATCCCCTCTTTGCGCCTTTACACTGAATAGAAATTTATTTACGCCCACTCGGGGTGGGCCCCGCTCGCCCAGACCGGGTGTCCACACATCCTCCCATATATAAGGCGGCGGTTCGGGCAAGCTCTTCCCTTTCTTTTCTTCAGCCTAAGCACTGAGAGCAAGATCTTCGAACGACATGACTTCGGCAGACTGTGGCATCACCAGAATCTGCGGCAAGTGTGGTACCTGCTACATCTTCGGGGACGACCTGCACCCCCGCTGCGTGGGCTGCATGGGAGCGGAACACGCCGGCAGAGCCCTCACTCCAAGTGCTAACTGCACGTTCTGCAGAGAGTGGACTTCTTCATCCTTGCCGCTGAAGAGTGCTGGCAGACCGAGGAGAGGCCTCCTCCCTCTGATCTGCCCTCCGCTCCCACGGTTTCCCCCTTCTCTCTCCCCTCCGAGGAATCTCCCGGCCGGGAGGACGAGCTTGAACCCATCCTGGAATTTGCCTTGGACCCAGAGTCAGACGACTCTGCCTCCTTGCTCCAATGTCGACCTTCTCCCCCATCACGCAGGTGGCTGACCTAAAACAGTAGGTGGTTTTCCCACAGTCCTGGCACTGGAACAGAGCCTGGCCTCTCTGTTCGGAGCAAAGTGCATGCTACGGGCCGGGCGGTGGCCTGGCCTGCCCCCCCGGCTCCGAAGGACATGACAGATGCTAAGCTAGTGGACAGGTCCCATCAGTGCGCCTTCTAGACCGCTGCTGCAGCTAATAACATCACCGTCTTGGCTCGCTCCCTGTCCGAGCTCGTGGCAGACCATGAGGCCCTCCCGCCTGATCGCTCAGAGGTTAGCAATATCACGGGCGCTATTCTGGCTCTCTACACCCCTCACACTGCCGAGCACATGCCGGCCAGCCTGAGCGAGCATGCTAATCAGCACACTCCCTTCACACAGCTGTCTCGTTTGGGCTCTCTATCGGCTAATCTTCGGTTTGACCATAATAGGGCGCCCGCCGATAGCGAATCAGACATCCTCACTCTTTTCACGTCCCATCCACATGACGGCTCGCCCTCTCTCGGATTTTTATCCAGTGGCAAAGATGATGCGAGATGGACCGCTGGATGGACAAGCTCATCCACAGCGTACGGCCCCTTCCGCCATTCAGCGGGGAAATAGACGTTCGCCTCGTTGGCGCATGCGCGGTCGTTGCTAACAGCCTTACAAACGCTGTTATCAAAGGGAGTTGTTTGTGTTGTTCCACCGGTGAATGTGGCCCGTGGATTTTATCCCCGTTATTTCCTGGTCCCCAAGAAAAATCTGAAGGACGCGTATTTCCACGTCTCCATCATTCCCCAACACAGGGAATTCTGACGTCTCCAGGGGACCAGCTACCGGTACAACCGCCTGCCGTTCGGGTACTCGCTGGCTCCCTGCGCTTTCTCGAAGTGCGTCAGGACGGCACTGGAGCCCCTTCGGAGACAGGGAATGAGAGTCCTGTTCTACCTCGACAACCTGCTGGTGCACTCCCCAGAGGATTCGTGGCAGCAGACCGCGGAACTAGTGGATCACTTGAGCTCTTTAGGTTTCACCATAAACTGGAAAAAGAGTGCACCCCAGTCCTCTCAGTCCATAGTGTATCTGGGGGTGGAACTGAAGTCATTACAAATGAGGGCCCATCTCTCGGAAGAGAGATCGGTGACCCTCTCCTCCCTACTGCCTCACTTCGCTCCACGCAGACGCGCCACGGCTTGATCGGTGATGCACCTTCTGGGGATGATGGCAGAGGCTCATCCGGTGCCTATAGCATACGTAGCTGTCTCAGCGCTGGTTCAACCGACTGAGGCTTGACCCAGTACGTCACCAGCGGTGCATACTATCCCTCCCCTCGCCAGTGGGCCTGGAAAAAACCCTGCGCTCTAACGCAAAGGGTTCCCCTGGACATTACATCGAATCGCATGCCCATGTTCACGATTGCTTCCCTGTCCAGTTGGGGAAGGACGTGGCTCTCCACGACAGTAAAGGGGGAGTCGACGATCAGGGAGACGGCGCATATAAACAAACTAGAGCTGCTCACAGTGTGGAAAGGTCTCCGGCACTTCTCTCCACTGTTGAAGGGTCGCCACGTTCTGGTCCGAATGGACAACACGACAGCTGCGGCGTATATCAGCCCGGGAGGTGTGTTTTGCTACATGGATGCGGGGCAGGCATCCGTCTGTTTCAACTTTATATGAAACCAGTGCTTATGCATGCCACCTGGTGATTGCTTCGATTCGGGTCAGGCGATTACTCGCATTTCCTTTATTTTACAGACTCTTCTCCTGGGTGGCTGGGCCCAGTGAGATGTAGAGCATTTCTGGCTATCGCTTTGACCCATAGCAATAGAGGGCTGCGCACCAATGAGACAGAACGTTGGTTATGTATCGTAACCCAAGATTCTGTGAATTGGGCGCAGCCCTCTGGGCTGTGGGTCCCACATGTCCCTTGAGCCGACTGAAGAAAAGACCGGTTCGTTTCTTAGGGAAGAGCTTGCCTGAACCACCGCCTTATATCTGGGAGCTGCGGACGTGTGGGACACTCGGTTTGGGCGAGGGGGGCTCACCTCAGGTGGGCGTAAACGAATTTCTCTTCGGTGCGCAGGCACAAAGAGGGGATATGACCCATAGCGATAGCCCAGAGGGATTCGCCCAATTCACAGAATCATGGGTTACGATACGTAACCAACGATGTTGCAAATGCTTTGAGCCATTTTGTTTATCAGGTTGATAAATATATAGTATTTTTGAAAATACCAGCCTTTAAATTACTAATTAATTCATATAATTATATATTACATTATTTTTTTAACATTTCATATGTTGTGTCTTGCATGAAAATTGTAGCTTTGAATCCCATTTTACCTTGGGGCCTTTGTGTTTGGAGTTTGCATGTTCTCCCCGTGCCTGTGTGGATTTCCTTCTGCAGTAAGGCTTGGGGTTTGGTTAACTGGTGACTAGGTGTGAATGTGATTGTGAGTGGTTTTCTCTCTCTATCAGCCCTGTGATAGCCAGGGATCTGTCCAGGGCCTACCTCACCTCTCACCCAGTGTCAGCTGGTATTGGCTCGAGCACCCCACAACCTTGGATGTTTCAGGTAGATGATGAATGGATGGATGTTGGGTCTTGTTGAACATTCATCCAAAAGTTCATATAAAATCTAGTAAAAATCTGTGAATATCAGTGTACACTATAATAGCAAGGAAGATTTTGAGATCAAAAATTCTGAATATCTGGTCAAATCAGAATGCTAAACTGATAAATTAACAAACACAGTGTACTATGGTGATGTTGTGCTATTATGCCAGGCAGTTTCCATGTTGGCTCAACAATTGGTCCATACGTTTGACCTGAACATCTTATGCATTAGTTTGGCCTTCAGCGACATCCTTTCATGCATAGTGGTCACTACAGTGGACAGCTACAGTATTTAAAAGCTGTTTTCTTCTGTGTGCGTGGGTTTTGATTGCATATCGCCCACTACAGTGGATGCTAGTGTGTCATCCCATACTCTGTGGCCTACAGGTCAGCCATTGTAAGTGCAACATACATTTCTGAATACAAAGATGGCCAAAATAAAGCCAGAAAGGCTGGGTAGTTTAGGAATAGGATGGAGTGATTTGGCATTGCAATGTTAGAATCTTTTAAAAAATATAAAACACAGTATTTTGTATATATGTCATCGTTTACTTTTTCTCTGTTTTGCAAAGTTGTTTCTTCAATAAAAAACTCAAAACACATGCAGTCCACCCGAGTAGACACGTGAAGAAGAAAATGCCATCTTAAAAAGATCAAATTCTGTTTTTTTCTTTTCATGGCCAAAGAGTAATAAAAACACTGAGGAACAAATCCAGACTGTAGCTTTCATAATTCATGCATAAAAGGGTACATCGCCAGCTATTAATTCTTTGCATAACTCGCTGTTATGCACTGATTTGGACAGCAAGGATTTCTGCCCATACAGAGGATTTAAATCACAACCCTGTTATTGAAGCCCATTGATTCACTGTCATCATAATCTCATCTCAGCAGAGAGCTGAGCTCCTATTACAAGATAGTTGGAGTTGGTTGTTTACCCAGTGATTAGCCTTCTGGGTGAGAGAGTGGGGGCTCCAGTGTTACAAAATATGCTCAACACCTGTGAGGTGAAGAGATTGCAATATTACTGATCCTCTCCAAGTGGGGTTATGGTTAAGTATTGTTCTGTTTATTGCAGTAGCACACTGAAGATAGCATCATGACAATGCACAGAATATACACAGAGGGCCGTGGAGGTAGGGTGGCCACGGGGCCATGTAATGACTTACATGGCCCCGGGGTTTTTGTGATTTAAAGGATACTGTCACATCAATCAAATGTATATATTGTACAACCAGTATCTACAGTTTTTTGAGCCATTAACCAAGATAGCTGAATTGTAACATGTTAAAAGCATGAATGAAAAATGAAAAATTGCCTGTCCAAACCTCATGGACAGGCATGAAGAGTGTAATTTTCACAGACTGTGTCCAAAAAAAATAAAATAAAAAATGCTTACTTCAGCTGACAGGTCGCTGCACCTTTACTTACAAGAATATGATACTTCATGGTGAAGTATCCAGTCTATCTACAACCACACACACACACACACAATGGCTCATTTTACTGCCAGGAGCTCTGTGATACTAAATTTATGACTAGAAGAAATACATGAGTCAGTGTGTTGGTTTTAATAATGCTCTCTACACTAATTTGAAATATGCAAATATTGATTTTGACTAATGTAATTCTTTTCCATGATTTATACATGCTGACACAATAGTCTACCAGCATTGTAATAAAGAGTTTTAGAAGACAAATCTATGAATTAAATGGATGCTGAGTTGTAGAGAATCTGGTTGAATATGAAAAGCAAGCAACTAAGTTTTCTCCGAACAAGGATTGCTTTGAAAAGGGAGATATTATGATGAAGCTTTGTCATATTCAGCTAGTAAAACATCCTCCACCCACTGGATACACATCCCCTCACCAACAACAGTGAACTCTCCCTGAGACCAGACCTGTCTTTCACAGTGTCACATCTTATTTTAGTCAACATGATAAGACAAGATTATCTTCAATCATCCTGACCCTTTCTGAATCAGGTCTTGTCCAGGATGGTTTGTAGGACGAGAGGGGGCTGATGGCTAACATGCAACATGTTCGTGTATATGGTCTGAATGCCTAAAGATAACATGTCTGCTCCATTACTCCCTCTCTCACTTTCTCTTTCATATATCAAAATGATAGTGAGGCTCATTTGGATATGAGACGTAGGATTATCCACTCGGTAAAGATGGACAAATAAAACAGACAGATGTCATGCTTGGTTATCACAGGGCTTGGGTCCTGTTAAAACATTGCCTCCTTGGCATATGAACTCTTCCAGACTGCTTAGCTACCACTCTTATCCAGAGAAACATACTTAGTCTTTAGATTAAAGCAGAGGTTCATGAACCCAAAGGATTTGAGTGACCAAAAAGATTTGCAGTTCTGAACCATGAACCAGGTCTATTACTGAACAGAACAACCATAGGTAGAATAATAACCAAGTTATTATTTCCATATTTGACCAATCTATTCAATCTGAAGGAACGACATTGAAAGTTCTTGTGTAATCAAGTTTTGTTACATTAAATTTTTTGTACACTATCCTCTTTCATTCTTCCACAGTCAGTACTTTCAAACATAATCCAGCTCAAGCACAATGAATGGAAGCAGCACTCAAATGTTTAAAACTCAACAGAAACATCCGCAGTTTCTGCACTGCGTTGCTTTCAGCCACAGTCATTCATAGAAAATAGTTTTAGTATTCCAACCGAAAGTCACTCCTCATCCAGAAATACAGTTGTCACATACTGCACCTCACACTTAATGATATACATATTATTCCTCCACCTCCTTGCAATGGTAACATAAAATACCTTGAACAGCACTATTTTCTGTATTTATATTTCCATATGTTCACGGCATTATCCTCGGTTGCAAAGTGGGCTGGGACCACACCTGTGCCAGACAAGAGATGGACTAAATAGGTGCTTTCAAGTTCAAGTATGTGACAGTTTCCATTCTCCAAATTAAATTACATTTTAATCAAATCAGAATGTTTGGGCGGAAAAAAAAAATCACTGTAGTTACACTGCAAATGTTGTTGCACAGTGGGTTAGCCTTATTAAGTATTAGCGATACCAAAATTATGACTTCTATAGCAATATCGTTGACTTGCCAAATCATGGTGAAGTTGTCATTTGCACATTTGCATAGTGAGGTTCTTTGCCAAGTTGGATGTGTTGTCGCCATTGATTTGAGTAGGTTTAAAACATCTTTCACCGACAGGCTTTGCAGGATCCATAGGCTTGCCCCTGGCTGTCAGCCAGATAAGCACAATTATGCTATAGCTCACTTTGTATGTTTGCTTTGTTTACTAGCTGTGGATGGCTGTGGTTGCAGCCATGTCTCCCTTTTTAAACAGTGAAAGCTTGTAGATAAAAGCGTGAGAGAATTTAAATTAAAAAAAACGTGACATGGGAGCAGAGCACTGAAAACACACACACACACACACAGAGCACAGCTACCTAACTTCAGATGTACAGCTACACTTACAAAATAAGGTATAGTACCGTTTTTGACAGCAGGGCATTGTGATACCTTCCTAGTATCAGTATACCATGCAACACTATGATGTTTATAGCTTTATTTAAGCTTGGTTGCTTTATGCACATCATTTAACCCCAATCACCAGTGATTTTTCAGTTACTGTAATTTGGAGGCTATACTTAGGCCTCCTAACACTGTTGGACCTAGAAGGAAGGCTGTCAAGCAGTCTAAAAAATACCACAAGAATTTGAAGAGTTAGTGCAAAAGTCAATGTGACATCCAGACCTGGAAAAGGATATGGAACACCCAACTGTCTCCTCAGCTTTGATCCACAGGGGGTTGAGAGTCGACATGTTAGACTAGTATGTCACTACATCGCAATAAAAAAAAAGAGCTGACAAGATGCTCTAAGTGTCTGCATAGTCCCTTTGCATAAATTATTCTGACAGCAAATTCTTCAAAAGATTGCTGAAGTTATTCCAGGATAGAGCTTGTCTTTTCGGCGCTTTAAAGAACAGGTACAGTTTCACACTGAGACAAAATCTCTCAAAAGTTCTCTCTGCTGCAGGGAACGTTAAGGTTTTGTCTTCCCCAAGATGAAAGCAAAGCAGCGGGGTTTCGATCTAGACTCAGCACACCACCAGGAGTTAACCAGGCCATTCCTCCAAAGCTCATGTCACCAAAAAGATTAATTGGCTTGTGTCTCTTCAGAGTATTAATGATTGGCTCTCACAAAAACACAGGCGTTTATCTCATTGGCTCAGGCGCTGCCTTAGGTAGAATGAAACACTGAGACCGTTCAGCAGCCCCAAGGTCCAACTTAATATCTGACAGCTCTTTCATGAGTCTACTTTGTCTCTGGTCTCTCCTAGTGTTGTCTAGTGCTTTGTTTGTTTTACTGAGGGAAAACTGCTGTAATGTTATGAATTGAGTCTATTCTCTTATGCCATGTGATTCTGTAAGCACTGTTTTGCACATAATTGCATTGGCTACATCATCTCATAGAGTTATCTGTATTTTGTAATTAAGGCACTCAGTAATAAGGAGTCTCTTTCTTGAAATTACTGTTTGTTAACAGTTAAACAGTCAAAGAAAGATAAAGCTTAAACACTGCACCACGTTACTATTCTGGTTATCAGGTTTGTTAACTAATGGTAACAGGGCTGGTTAAAAATATGACTACTCCTCCACAAACAATACTCAGCCAAATCACAATAAAATCATTTCAAGGCACTTTACATAGTACATAATGTATGAACTATTCATTAAACAGCAGAAGCCACAAAAAAAAAAAAAAAAATATGTTAATCACAATAGCAACTAAATTACTAACAAGAAAATATACAGGAGGAAGTTCATTTACTGCACAGTATTATCGCTTGCTACTGGGCTTTTGGTCTATGCGCCACTCTTCTTTTAAAATAAAATTTAAAAAATAACTTTATGTTCAGTGTTATTCTCCAGTCTATCCTTGAGGTGTAACAAATGTGGTGAATGCCTTTCCTTCCTTATAAAACCTTTTCAAAGTCACAGTATTTTAAATTCTACACTGGGTGCTTCTAATTTGTCTTAAATGTCTCTGCAATTCCCTCATGTGTACCTTACCAATGCTTTTTAGTCTCTCCAATATAAGATGTGAGGAAGAGCTGTTTTATGATTGTGGACCAGAAGTGCTGCCATGTCACCCGCAGAGCAAGGAATGAGAAGACGTGAAATAAGATTATAGGGTATTTTTACCTCCATGTTTACTAGCTCTCAGTCATCTTCCCTACCTTTATTGGCGCATTGCTGTATATCTTGCCATGTTGCCATGACCATCAACCTTTCTTTTCAAATGTAGTATAGCCAATGATAATGTTTCAGGATTAAAATTTTGTTCTAAATGATGTTTCTCATGTAGTTAAGTCTTTTAAGTTCTAGAAATTTAGACTTTTTATACTTTTATTGTATACAGAGATTGAAACATTTATCCTTCAGCAATATTTACTTTAAACAGTCTGAACCAGGCGTCTCTATGTGCGAAGGTTTTCCCTTTACAAGTGGAGCCACAAAGATGTGCCAGGTACTAACATCTGTATAACAACCGTCACAAACTGAGGTTGAAATGTCAGCCCTCACCTTCAAATCTCAACAATAACCATACTGAAGACTTTGTTATCAGAGCTGTTAAATGATCATCAACTGATGAAGTGTGCTGAAGTCTTCCCTTAGCAATAAGAGGTAGGAGCAGTCCTCAAAAGAGCCACATACAGGGATCATTATTGTTGATCAGGCCCCTGAATGAAAACCATCAACCTCCCTATTCGATGGAGATGATGTTTAATGAGACGTCAGGCAATGCAATATGAAAATGGGTTCACAGAGAGGGCATGTGCTGGCATCACAGAAAATATGTACATCTAACCAAGGAATTATTTGCAATTATGCCACAGTAAATGACTAGAAATCATTTCAAGCTAATCAGTTCTACCACCCTCGGCAGTGTTGGCATGAATTTGCAATCATATAAACTCAACAACCTATTACAGAGACAAGTACATTTTCAACGTTTTTAAATAACTTGCTCTTTCTACTTTCAGTAACAAACAGTAACAAAATGTCATTTAAAGATGAATGAAAACAAATTCAAAATACAGTATACTTGCCCAGGTTCTCTGTTGGGAAGCCAGTGAGGGATCTCATTGCTGGCTGGTTAGTAGTAGTACATACGCAGTGGGGATGCAGCTGAGGGATATGCCATGGGATAGCAATACCCCCTCATGCTTTACCCTCCCTGTGAAGTTCACTGCTGGCAGGTAAAAAGAAGCAGCTGGTGACACCAGTCAAAGCAGTAGCACATGTCTATCTGCAGCCCACCTCAGCAGTGACAAGAACTGCAGTACATAAGCAACTGACACTTCTACAATGGGAGAAGGTCAAACAACAAAACACACAAGGATAAAATTGTATAGGAGCTCTGACAGTAAAAGCCCAAGAGATGTGATAATATGCTGATCCTAACAATCCGTTCAGACCAACCCAATCAATCACAGTTTGAAATGACTGTGTCATCAATTAAGACACATGCCTGCAGAATTGTTCTCTTTATGGTTTTTAAACTGCAAAACTGTTTTGAGCCAATGAATATTTCAAATGTAATGACCTTAGATAAATAACAAATAGAAGATACATTTTTTTTCCACATCATTTCCTCTTTTATCTGAAAACAATAATGGCAAAAAGATTGTAACCTTTTTCAAAAAAGGCCTGCATTTTTTGTCACATCAAGTGCTCTGACTGGGGGCACCCTCTCTTCTGGAATAAGGTTATCTTGAATGGAGGATATCCTAGGAGAGGAAGTATTGATCCAGCCCACAATTTCACACAAAGCTCTACATTCACCATAAAAATGCTGGCAGGAATACTGTCACTGCATCTCATCTGGGGCTTAACACGGAGTTAAGCACTCAGGAGAAGCTGGCCAATGGCTTTACTTATTCCATATTCAGTCTCCCTTTGGGCCATATCATAAATGTCATCATATGCAAAAAGGAATTTCTGAATGCCTGGCTGTATAAATGGTGTTGAAAGGGCTGAACACTCCAGTCCTTTATCGCTCAAAATGACCTTGCCACCTGGCAGCACTCGCCTAACTATTTGCTAGAACATTGACATTTAGTTTCTTAGACAGTCATTGACACTTAAATTGTTTTGCTGTCATGTAAAATAACTAAAGTCACTTATTAAAACTGATAAGAGAATAATTAAAATGACAAATTAATTGATTAAAGTTGTAAAGCACACAAGTCAACATTCCTGTATTGTATGGTCTGCCCACTACAGTACATGTGGCGGGTTAGGCACCATGAGTCGGCATGCTCAGTCAAGATGCATTGGCTCTGTGCTGGTGTCTTCCACTGCACCACACAGCAAGGTGAGGTAGTGTACCTGTACAGCTAATGAACCTCCTATGCCTTCTACCCAATAAATGCATCCTGCCAATTCACCATGATAACGCTGAGTGTGAAACAGCCACAGCTAAACAGAGCTCTAATGTGGTGAAGGCAATCAGTAAACAGTGAAATAAGGCTGACATCTGAAACTACAAACAGGAGCATATGAGTGAAACAAAAAAAAAAAAAAAAAAAACGAAGAAAAAGAAACTATGAAAGCATTAAAAGCTGAACGACAAGTGACAGACTATACAAACAGAAATGTCATTGTGGTCTTAGCACAGTGGAACCAATGAGGATAGATGAAGAAACCAGCATAGTCCAGCTGGGGTCAGCTGCCTAGCCAAAACCACAGCAGAGCAGCCACACGTAACACATGGTACAGGTAAACTGGACCAATGTGGGCTGTTGGAAAAACCCCTATTTTTCAAATCAATTCCAAAACTAGCAGCATGGCTCTCTGGATTATTTATTAATGGCAGATTCTAAAGAGGGCAGCTAGGTGGATAGTGGACATAGATTTGTCACACCAAAAACCACAGTCCCATGTGTCATTTGGTCTAGGCAGCAAAAGGACTTTGGTTAAGGTCAGGGAAAGATGATGGCCTAAAAAGGCCTTCCAAAAAAAAAAATTGGAAAAGTTACTTGAAAAGGAATGGCAAAACAGCAAAAATGTTCATAATTATTTTTTAAATGCATTTTAAAAACCAAGACAACAGGACAAAAAGACATCTGATCTGCTTTGCAAATCGGACAGATGAGTAAAATCTCCATTTCTTATCGACGAACCATCACACAATGTGTACTGACTAATCAGAGTAAGGTCAAATAAAACAAAGCAAAATTCAACTCAAAAGTGCACAAACGTCCCTGAATTCATGTTTTACAGTGGTACTGTATCAATTTGTAGTTAGTCACCTAAATTTCTATTAATAAAACACTTTATTCAACAAATCATGGTGTCTTGCTGTCATCAGTGCTGCTTACACTGAATGGCCTGAATGAATACAAAATACAGCAGTACTTCCTAGTGGATAATATACTGCAGAAAAAATAGCTGCAGTAGTTTTGAAATTATATCGGAGATGCTACACAAAACTGTTCTCGGCCTTAGACTGGCTAACAGATGTTTATGGAGTTTTATTCACAGCACTTAAATATATTTTTGTCTGTATGTGATATGACAAAATATGTTTTGATGATATGCAGTGCCTGTTGTTTTTGATTTAATACTAATCAAATATCACTGTAAAATATTTGCATCCAAATGTTACATTGTTAAACTATGTAATTTTGGTAATTTTTTTCATATCAATCTACATTTGAGTTTATGTTATCAAATTAGCTAGTAAGAAAGTAGTGCATCCTGATTCACTAAGCCCTGTGTAAAAACATCTCATGCTCCTTGACACGGGAAAAAGAAACATGATCTTTCAAAGTCGATACTAGGTTTCATCAGTGTCATTTGATGTATCTGTCTATCAAAGATTACCAGTCACACATTTAAACACATCTCATATTTTATGATTTTTGTTTTTATGTGTGTGCCTTTAAGGTGACATGCAATTGACACATTAACTACTAAAATTAAATGTGGCAGCAAGATTTTTTTTGATTGTCCAATACCTGGCTAAAGTTTTCACCCCTTAAATTTTAAGACAATAAAGTACTGATAATTAAAGCTGCTACTTTGTGATTTGAATATAATTTAAATATAACAAAATAAAATATAAAATAGATCAATGAAATCACAGTCATTATCAATCAATCACAATATTTAAAATCATTCCATATTAAAATTATGAATCATGAGCTCAGCCCTTCCTTAAACCTTCTCAAATCTGTATCTATCTGCCAAGTCTGCAAGCTGTTTAATTTAACCACATTAATAGTGCATGAGTGATGAAGCAATTTGAAGATAATTCATTAGCAATGCTAAATCCCATCCATTTTTCACTTGTTTTTCATCATTATGATTTTTGAGTGTGTGACTGTGTGTGTGCATTCTGAAATTCTATGGTAGAGACAGTCATGTAAGAATAATAATTTATTTTGTAAAATGTTTTATTTTTACAACTCAAAGTACATAAAAAGGGTTCCTTGGTTAATTAAAATACGCTATCAACTGTAGACTATTACTAAAATATCTTTAGTGAATGTGTGGAAAAACTGTTGGAACTGAAAATTTAACTACAAAAACCAGCAGCCACTGACCGTGGCACAGTACTTCGATAAAATGTGACCTCCATTCCTGAAAGAATTAGATGAATAAAGTTTATGCTATAAAATCAGATCAGCTACAACAGAGTATCTGAAGAGTTTTCTAAAGGCTAATTTTGTTCCTCATTCCCTTACCATCAGTTCATGACTGCTCATCACAGATAAGCGTGAGCCGATGGAACAGCATTTCCAAAGAAGCCAGTAAGCGTGCCTAATCCTATTTTAAAGAGCTCAGCTGGGGAAAGCTGGCTGATATCCTCTCCAGCCAGAACCAAAGCCTGGAGATGCTGGTGCTCCACAAAACTCTGCAGATCTGGACCAGAAAGACTAAGAGTAGCTGAACAGCAAAATGCAGATGGTCTCGCGAGCTATTCATGGGTGCCACAGCGGCACTTCACTGGAGGCATCAACAATCTAGTTGTAAATACATTATGTGTGGTCAACTCTGGAGGCAAGGATGGGATCATGGACGCCACACACAAGGTGAAAATAAAGATAAACTGCACTTCAGGCAGAGGAAGGAAAGAAAGGAGAAACAGCCATGGCCAATTAGACTAAGACAGCTGTGGTACCTGGTGAGTAGGTTGAGGGTTTGGTTCTTTTTGCTATCTGTGGTTGCAGTTTTCATCCCAGTCCTGTGTAGTGTAGTTAAGGAATACTACATTTCAAATCAACCAATTAGTCATTACTATGTAAGTAAACGAGAGAAATATGCACTATACACAGTATTATACTGGTTTATATCAAAGCTAAATTAATCAATATGTTTATATTAACATAATAAATGTCACTATACATGTCACACATGTTTTAACCTCTATTAGCTCACTGATTTAACTGCACCTCAACATTATTGTTTTGGTTGGCTGTGTAACAATAATAACAATATTAATACTACTACTACTAATAATAATGATACCTGCACTAAAACAGATAGACAAGGTTAGGTTTAGCATTCAGCCACTAAAAATTTTTCACAGGAGATGGCGCTGTCCAAAATAGAGCAGAAAGGAGACAAAATACAGTATTAGGCACTGATGTCAGGTGTCCAACCCAAGTCCTGTAAAAGTTAACCAAACTTTGTTCATAGCATCCCTTAGTTTGGGGTCCCCCTACAGGCCTGGCGCACTTCCGTTGCAGTGTTTCTCTCTTGCATGTGTTTTCTCTCTTGCATGTGTTTTGGCCATTGCGCTGTGTTTGCCCTTGTCGGCCACCGTAGAAAATAGTGCAGCAAATGACTCAAACTTTAAAGATACAAGTCTTCCAACTGGCTAAGATGATAACTGCAGGTATGTTGTGTGTATGCACATGCATGTATGTGTAAAAGGCCCTAACCTAGGTGTAGGTGTACTGCATTTTCCTAATTTCATCAGGTATGTAACAAAAACAACATTTGCTAATGTTTGAAAACAAGAAATATGATTGAGGCAAAATATTTATAAGACGTCAGCATTCCAAATGCTACCACTATTTATACTACAAGGAGGAACATTTCACTTTCTGCAGAGCACTGATCTCATAACACTGGGCAAGGACTGCATTTGCATGTTTCAGGGGGTGACAATGTCATTTGCATAAATTTAATGAGGCTTTCAAAGAAAAAAAACTGAGGACACCTAGGGAAACAAGCTGACATTGTTCAAAGGATTTTTTTCTGTTATTACTCACAATATTGGCCTTGACTTACAGACAAAGCACTATTACATAGATAATCAGGAGGTTTGACACCTCCGTCACAGAGAGGTTGTTTTCTTTGGAGAAAATTGTGCACAGGAGATGGAATTTCATCTCCTGCTAAATGAATGACATAGATAGTTAGGATGATACTGGTATAAGCTCTTGTTTCTTTGGGGGGAACTGGCAACCACCAGTCACCAAGGCAGGTGTGTTACTGCTGGAAACACAGGGCAACTCAGCCTGTGGTATTTTGATTAAAGTAGTTCAACTGTCAGTAAGCAAATGGGCAAGCTAATTACAAGCATAAGCCGATTTCCTGGTTCAAGCTCTCCACAGAAGTAGCTCTCCCCAAGCACAGGATCTGATTGTTAAACTGAGAAAAGGTACATGTTTTGGGGATATACATCAGAGACTGTGAAAATGAATGGAGCTGAGTGTATGGAAATGAAATAAATATGCTCATCTTATTGGGAACAGCTCTTTGAATTTCAGTGAAGGTGAAGATGGTCTCTCTTGGCAACAACAGTGAGGATATACGTCCTCCCCGTAAGTTAGGCTTCTAATGTGGATCTATGGCATGCTGCCACACAGGGTAGCAGAGATCTTTTGTCTTCATATTGGCAGATAGGAAAATGAAAATCTATGCAAGCCTTTCAAAAATGGCATTTGTGAAAACTGAAGCTATATTTCGTCCCGGGCATTTACATTTTCAGCAGTTCATTCTGTTTGTGCAGCTATAATCAGCAGAATATTGTTCTGACTCCCAAGTCATTTTTTTAAGTACTGATGAAACAATGGTGACACATAAGCTCTCGTCTGTCAGGCCTCTGCAAACTTAATTAATTAGCAATCCATGCTGCAGAGCCAGGAGGTTGTTGATTGTATCGTTCTAAGCCGTCATCCTGTGTAAATTGACTGAGATTGAGATCTAACAAGGTTTTGACCTGGATCCCTTCCTAACAGCCTGATGTGGGAAACATTGATGAGGGGATTTAGCTGGAGGACATGTTATCTTTAAGCCATGCCATCAGATCCATTAGTTCAAAAAAGGAAATGCAGCAGTGGTCAGACACTTGGCTCAATTTTTTCTAACTGTTAGTAGGCTATTGGTGTGCAACCTAATTCATACACAGTTAAAACATGATACTATGTCTTCCACTGGATCCTTCCAGGGTTTGAATCTGCTCCCATAGTGAAAACCTCCACTGAAATAATTCAGGCAGCATTGCAATAGCATTGAGCTCTTTAACTTATAATTCAGTTGCAGTAGTATGTGTGCAACAGTATTCAAGATGTGTCTCGTGACCTGCTGTCTTTAATGAAAACACAAGCACAAAAATGCATGGGGTCAATAGGTTCTATATCCTCAGCAGAAAAACTTAAATTGGTGCTCATACTAACATGGTTTGTAAATGCACTGCTATCTCTACAGGCCATCCACTGCTGTAAGGCACAGTGACTGTGTTCAGTGAGCAAGACCCACTGGCCCCAGAGGGAAGTTAGAGGTTTACTGTAAATTCACATGCTCTTGGAGAGAATACAAGGCAAAGCAGCTCCCTTCACTTAAACATACTTAAACAGCAAGATGAAGAACTGTGTTATAACCATCTCTGTGTTATAATCATCTCGACCAGGTTCCATCAACATTTATAATGCAACTATCCATCCATCTGCTATCTATATCTGCTTATTCCGATCTAGGGTCACGGGGTCATCTCGAAGAAATTTATAGATTCTAGTCTAGTCCATTATCTATACCCCCTTATTCCTAACCAGGGTCACATGGATCTGCTGGAGCCTATCCCAGCTCTCTTTGGGTGAAAGGCAGGGGTACACCCTGGACAGGTCACCAGTCCATCACAGGGCCACATAGAGACAAACAACCTCACACACTCACACTCACTCCTATGGGCAATTTAGAGTCACCAATCAACCTGACATACATGTTTTTGGACTGTGGGAGGAAACCAGAGTACCTGGAGAAAACCCACACAAGCACAGGGAGAACATGCAAACTCCACACAGAAAGGTCCCTGTTGGGTTTCAAACCAGGACCTTCTTCCGGTGAGGCAACATTGCTAACCACCATAATGCAACTATATATAGCCTAATCTGTATATGTATATAGAGAAAACCATAGCAGTGAAAACAATAGTAGTGAAACTTAAAGCAAGATTCCAGTAGCAAATTTAACACATTTTGAATCAATGATCAAAACTGTTGACTTACAGGTAGTGGCAGTCTAAAAGGAAGTTGAAATAGGTCTATATGTTATAATATAATGGTGTCCAATCAGAAAAGGGGCCTGGAAAATGAACTCTCAGTCCTAACAGACATTTTCACCAAGGATACACACTAGGATACACATTAACACAGTCTAATACACCTGTCAATAGTAAATTCTACTTTAATGAAGGTAACCATGTATAATTTTACTGTAACTGTCCTATTTATCGGACAGATTCCAGTTTGTTCATGTCCATGATGAACCTTCCACACGAACAAAAGTTAGTTATGGAGTTCCACAAGGTTCTGTGCTAGGACCGATTCTGTTCACCCTGTACATGCTTCCTTTAGGATATATCATTAGGAAGCACTCTATTAATTACCACTGCTATGCGGATGACACTCAGTTATATCTATCTATTAAACCTGTTAACACACACCAGTTAACCAGACTTCAAGCGTGTCTAACTGACATAAAGGCTTGGATGACCAGTAACTTTTTACTTTTAAACTCGGAGAAAACAGAAGTCATTATATTTGGGCCTAAAAATCTCAGAAATAACTTTTCTAAAATTATAGCTACTCTAGATGGCATAGCCCTGGCCTCCAGCACTACTGTAAAAAACCTTGGAGTTATTTTTGACCAGGACATGTCCTTTAACTCACACATAAAACAAATTTCTAGAACTGCATTCTTTCACCTACGCAACATTTCCAAAATTAGGAACATCCTGTCTCAAAATGATGCAGAAAAACTAGTCCATGCATTTGTTTCCTCAAGGCTAGATTACTGTAACTCATTACTATCTGGATGTCCTAATATCTTAATAAAAAGCCTCCAATTAATCCAGAATGCCGCAGCCAGAGTCCTGACAGGAACTAGCAAGAGAGATCATATTTCTCCTATATTGGCTTCTCTTCATTGGCTCCCTGTAAAATATAGAATAGAATTTAAAATCCTTCTTCTCACATACAAATCCCTTCATAATCAAGCTCCTTCATACCTTAAAGACCTCATAGTACCATATTATCCCAATAGACCACTTCGCTCTCAGAGTGCAGGCCTACTTGTGGTTCCCAGAGTTCTCAAAAGCAGAATGGGAGGCAGAGCCTTTAGCTATCAAGCTCCTCTCCTGTGGAACCAGCTCTCAGCCTGGGTTCAGGAGGCAGACACTCTCTGTACTTTTAAGGCTAGACTTAAAACCTTCCTCTTTGACAAAGCATATAGTTAGGGCTGGCTTCAGGCAACCCTGAACCATCCCTTAGTTAGTTATGCTGCTATAGGCCTAGACTGCCCGAGGACCATCGGTGCACTGAGCTCCCCTACCCTAACCCCCCCCCCCCCCTTCTCTCCCACCTCATGTATATTCCACCATTGAATGTTACTAACCTTGTGCTCTCTCTCTCCCCTAGTTTGTGCTCTCTCCCTCCCTCTCTCTCTCTCTCTCTCTCTCTCTCTCTGTACCTTCTGCAGGTGTCCCTGGTCCTGGAGCTGTTTATCGCTGATGTGCAGTTACTGGCCCCACCAACTTGCAGTGTCTATTTGTTGTTTATTGTTGCTGTTCTTTTCTCTCTGCTCTATCCACTCACCCCAACCGGTCGAGGCAGATGGCCGCCCAAACTGAGCCTGGTTCTGCTGGAGGTTTTTTCTTCCGTTAAAGGGAGTTTTTTCCTCTCCACTGTCGCCAAGTGCTTGCTCATAAGGGAATTGTTGGGTTTTTAGTTTTAGTTTTTGTAAAGTGCCTTGAGATGATTTGTATTGTGATTTGGCGCTATACAAATAAAATTGAATTGAATTGAATTGAATAGGTATTAAAGGATGCAATACAACAAGGTGAGAAATCGAGAGTAAGCATCCTAGTGGGTGGCTGGATGGATGGATGGATGGATGGATGGATGGAAGGATGGATGGATAGATGGATAGATTACTTTATTAATCCCTGACGGAAATTGGTTTATCGTAGCAGCCAGGTAAAGATACATTTATCACGATCAGACACAGCAACAAAGACACTGGGGTAGAATATTAGAATATTAGTTTAAGAGGTTAACAACTTTTGCTAATTATCATTATATATTTGCTCCAAGTGTAGAGAAAACATGTTTCAACAGATGTAAACGGATGCCAGCGTTTATCATTAACCTGAATACAATAATTTTGTCCCATTCACACCCTGCATAATGCACATATGATCTCTACACTGAATTATTAAATAATTTGACTACTGTAGGTACTGTATAAACATCTCAATATATCTAATAAAACACTGGCATTTCAGGTTCTCTATGATTTATTCTTAAACTTTCTGTTCTACTGCAGTTCTACTGGTATTATTTAATGGCTTTCAATGCGTCACTGAATGGGCTCCTTCTCTATTATTTCAGTCTGTATGTGGTTAGCTTCTCATAAGCCGTGGTTTCTTGTGGCGCTAAATAATCCTCTGTACTTCCCACAGAGAGACATCAAACTCAACTGGGTCTGATCAGACAGCCTGCTTGAAACTTGAAACACAAAATAGTTTAACCTCTGAGGAAGCTCGACTGGTGATTAATTTCCCCCCACTTTACACTATTGTAATTCTTCCCACTGGGGGGCATTTAATAGTACCACAGGCCAAAAACCTATGACCCTGTCCAATTCAAAGTGATTACCATGCCTCAAGGAAAACTGGGCAATTACGTATAATTGCCACTACACAGCATCGGCATAATCTTAAAGTATCATGCACTGTATGTGATTTAGCATTTATCATGTTAGATTAAAGGCATTTCACATGGTCAAAACAAACATTATTTACATTATGCAACTTTGACCTTACTTTTGGTTGTATTAATGAACTTATGGTTGCTTGTAAGCATAAGAAAGGAGGTGGGAATGAGTAGATGAACACGTACACAAGACAATAGCTACATCGCCTCAGTGTGAAGGGGTTTAGTCAGACTCATATTGGCATTTGTGACCTTTGTGTTGGAATACGTGAAAACAGACTGGTATTTCTGACTCTTCCCAGGGGCATGCTTTTGACTGAACTTTTAAGGCTGTAATGCAGTTTTACCTCCGATGAGGTAAACACATACTTGTACAAACTGCGCTCATGTTTGTATTACAATAGTTAGTACATTTTTATTATATTATGCACAGTTATTATACATTTCTACACTTTGTCTTATGGTAAACCCTAAGGTTTAGTACTACGTTCTCCATTAGGGAGGACATAAAAACTAAAATAATAATCATGACACACACATGAATAACATCCCTGAAGGTTTTGAATAAAAGTGAAGATGTTTTTTTTAGATTGGTATCTCATTACACATATGATATGTCAGCAGAGTCATGTAAATGAGAATACTGGCTTCACAAAGAAGCTTTGGAAGCTCAGAGTGAAGTGTATTCAAGGGTGTAACCAAGGCTTTTTCCCATGGTTGATTTGACTTAGAAATGTCATAAGACCTAAATTGAAATGTTGCTGAAAACAAACTACACAAGGAAACTAAAACTGTAGTGAAATTTAATAAAACTTCAAAACGAAAAGATTAATTTAAAGATGTTACTGCTACTACAAGCCTTAGATCTTCAGGTGGAAGTTCCAAAGTTGACAGTGACACGACAATCATAACTGGGTTTGAGCTAGGTTTTAGGAACCATTAAAAGAACCATCCCAAGAAGATCAGAGACTGCATTTCAACTCAATAATAAAATGAATCAGTAAAATCTTAAAATCAGTCCTAAACCTGACAGGTATTCAGCAAAGATATACTTGTAAATGCTGACATAAAATCATAATTGAGCCACACTACAGAGCAGCAGTTAAAGCCCTCTCTGAGTCATGGCAAGATTTTAGAAAAGGTTATCTCGAACAAAATTATAGACTCTAGTCAAACATCCATTCATTATTTATACCTACTTATTCCTTAACCAGGGTCACAGGGATCTGCTGGAGCCTATCCCAGCTCTCTTTGGGTGGAAGGCAGGGGTCCACCCTGGACAGGTCACCAGTCCATCACAGGGCCACATAGAGACAAACAACCTCACACACTCACACTCACTCCTATGGGCAATTTAGAGTCACCAGTCAACCTGACATACATGTTTTTGGACTGTGGGAGGAAACCAGTGTACCTGGAGAAAACCCACACAAGCACAGGGAGAACATGCAAACTCCACACAGGAAGGCCCCTGATGGGTTTCAAACCAGGAACGTCTTCCTGTGAGGCAACAGCGCAAACCACCAAATCACTAGTCCAGCAGAACATCCATCCATCCATCCATAATCTATAACCACTTATTCCTTAACCAGGGTCACAGGGATCAGCTGGAGCCTATCCCAGTACTCTTTCAGGTGGAAGGCAGGGGTACACCCTGGACAGGTCACCAGTCCATCACAGGGCCACATAGAGACAAACAACCTCACACTCACCCTCAATCCTATGGGCAATTTAGAGGTCTAACAGAACAGATGGATTAAAATATATCAGATAGAATTTAAAATCTTTAAAAGTTGGTGAAAAACCACAGATGTTTTTGGCACACCAGGAAGTATGCAATATGCTATCAACAAACTGCCCCCCCACTCACCCCCCATCACCCCCAACACACACAAACAATCAGACACCCACAATGTCCAGCAATTTTTGTAACCTTCTGAAAGCAACCATCCAGCAAGCATTGCACACAGCTGAGAAATTATGTTTGATTATTCGCTCAGCCTCTCCTCTATCATTTTTCAGATAACTACTCCTGCTACTTTTAGAAGTGGGAGCTACAGCGTGCCTTTGAGGAGTGTGTCAGAAAGTGTATTTCCCCATGTTTGTATGACAGATTGCATCTTGCCACTTTCTAATATAGCAGTCTTTTTACCACACTTTTAAGTGTGACCATTCACAAAAGCTTTATACATGCTCCGACACTTTACTTCACTTATAAGCGAAGTCATTTGAAGTATAATAATTCTCACTTTGCAAGTTTTAACAAAACATTGTCAAAAATAATTTAACAATGATACTTGAGTTTCATAGAAGGTTTTTCTGATATAAAATAAATGTATGTGTGATTATTGTTTAGTTAGTGTCCCATTATTAGAACATGAGTCAAGATTAATAACTCATTTCTAATCAAAACATTAAAATATAAAATACATTTCAATTAATATTTTTTTATTCAAAAGTAGAACTGAAGTGTATTTCTTAATGTAGCACAGGGTTCAGAGCTTATTCTAACAGAGAAATAATCTTCAACCCTAAATAAAAGACCAACAGCCCTACATTTTCTCTACTTTCTCTACTTTTTGTAACAGTGCACACTGGAGTGTCAAAACATCAGTAATGAGCTGATAGGAAATCTGGGGATTTGGGGATTCCATGGGGCACTACAAGATAATCAGCAAATATATGTAGTAGCATATGTATGTAGCCAAGAGGAAAAAAAAAGAAATGGGAAAATATTTCAACATCAACGGAAGGAATAACCGTGATTGAGTAATGAGGCAAAATGAGTGGCAAGAAGTTGGAAGATGCCTTATATTTAGCTTCGTTTAGACTGTTTTACCTGTTTTTAATGCTGTCTTAAGTGTAGCTGTGAGGGTAGTAATCATTTGAATCAGTGAGAACAGGAATAAGATTACAGAGATTGCATGTTGGGGATTTTGTGATATCTGGTATCAGATGTCTGCAGTTGTAACTACACAAAGCTGTGTTAATAAAGTTTTGAAGGTTAAGTTACATTCTCGACACAGAAGCTAACACCACAATAGCGCTCAGGGTGCGTCTAGGTATAGGGGAAATGGAAGTCAGTTTTTAATTATTCATATATAATATGTACATATAGAACAACCTTTCACTTGCAGCTACAAATGGGAATAGGAAAAATGTGAATTAAAATGGTAATAGGCCTTAAACTTAATGATTTTGATGGATATCATCATTGGCTCATGTAGGTTAAATACCAGTCTTCAACTCACACAAATGGAAGCGTGTTAAGATCGTCTATCAAGGGTGTCAATTAATCATGTATAGTTAATTTTTAATTAACTGGAGGCATCGCCCAATAGTTTGAAAATCTTCCAAATGACTGCCTTGGGATGGACCCTCAAGGGCAGCAGGTTTAAATTATCCCAGCCAGTCTGTTTCATCTTTGAACCTGAGGTCAGCGCAACTGCAGAATATCAAGGCTTATCACACATATCCTCCAATTTGTCCTGACAAGTTCTTCCCATGATGTTCATGCATTACGAGTGAAAAAATGGATATCTGTGTGTAATAAAGCCTAATGTGAGATATGTAAATATAACATCTCTTGGCAGAATGGACACAATGAATGATATATACAGTATGCTGATTTTTTTTTTTAATCAGAAGACTGAAGAAGTTACATTATGTCATTCTAATAAAAACATTTGAACTGAAAAAGGGAAGTTTTCATTCTGCAGATAAAAACATGCATAAGACTCAATGGTGCCACTCTACAGTAACCTGCCACTCATAATCTGCAGCTTTTTCTGTGTTGTGCTGAAAACATCATCATACCTACCATTCATACCTTTTAAAGGAGTGCAATTAACTACAACCCTGTAACAAACAGAAATTAAAACGATCTTTACTTTAAATGTTAGTGGATCCTTACTTTTTATTTTATAATCTTAAAAATTGAAAAATACATAACAATGAAAAGTGATCATGTTGTGTGCAAAGGTTTAAGCACTGTATTAAGTCAATAAATCCCATTTGTTAGATTGCAAGCACGTTTGTCACCAGCTAAGAATCTTTTCCTGACTTAGTCATTTTTGTCTTGCTGCAGACCACTTTAAGTTCTGAGCTATTTTAGACTTTCTTACACACTACCTCAGAAGCTTTGCCTTGTGCTTCTTGGTAGTTGTCTTATTGTAGAGGTTGGCCTCTTTTCCCCTTGACTTTCTGTATTTCTCTCAAGAAGAAACTTTTGAAGTGTTATAGTCAAACTAAATGCTCAATAGTTGTCAAGGTGTTCTTTTCATGAAATGCTGCTCCCATTTCTGATCAAACACTCATTTGGTGATTGCAGACAAATTGCTCTATTTTCTGTATTTTTTTCTAAAACAAATCTGGCTTATCCAGATATTGCTCTGCATATGTCACACATAGACCTTTGCAGTGAAGTCACATGTAAGTTTTCCTTCTGACAGATCTTCCATATAGACCTTGTTTGTGTCTATCTGTGAGTTTTTTTTTTTTTTTTTGGTCTTCCAGACCTTTCTACAACCAATTTTCAACAGTGCTGGGTTGGCTTTGAAATCCACGTTTTCAGATGATGTCAGTTGCATGAAGGGCTACATGATGTTCTGACAAGTTCTGAAAAGGTCTGAGCTTATCAAATTGAAGTACAAATGTATCATCAGCTGTATACTATAGTATTTATATGGGTATGGTTGTATAGTATATGAAATGTTTATGGAATTAATAAAAAATGCAGAACTGTCACATCTGTTGTGTTTATACTTTTTCAGCTGCCAGTCATACCTGCTGTAACATCCTTGTAGCAGTCTCAGCTAATAGATGTTTTCTATGAAATAGTTTAGACCTGCAACTGACAATCTGAAGTGCTCCCAACTACACTTCACATCACAGGTTTTCTTCACAGCAGCAGGTTATTCTTCACAGATGCATAGACCAGCCATTTCAATGCTTGAATTTGTTACTGACTTTAAACTGCAGCTAGTCTTAGGATCTCTTCAACGTTATCTTAAGCCTGATACATACTCCACAAAGAACAGAGAAATTAGTTCATTTTTTTGATGTGGCGAGAACAAGAGCAAAGTTCGTTCTCACCAGGACATTTCATACTCCACGAGAAACTCAAGTGCAGAACTCCTGGGAAGTCCCTCCCACTGCAGCACACACACGCTAAGCTTTGTGGGAATCTGACAGAAACTATAATACAGTGGATAAGATATCGGATATTGCCATCTTTTACGACAGACGCTCTCCTCCGTACACAACGTTATTCCTGCTGGAATAAGCATGCCTTTTTTTTGTTTGTGAACTTCAGGCCATTTTCCAACAAAATATAACAGAAAAAACTTGGATTGTGAATTTAAAAAAAAGAGCCTCAAAGTCTTCAGTTAATTAATTTTAAGTCTTCGAAGCCCCATTGAGTCAAAGTAGCATACATTACATTACATGTAATCAACTTAAGCCATTTGTGTGGCTAAAAGCCAAGTTGTCTGAATATGACTGTGGACATCAACAGAATGTCAACATGTATTTATTCATTGATTTTCATCAACATACAGTGTGAAATGTAATGTAATATTTATTTATTTATTTTGACAATTCCTGTTGTGACAGTAAAATGAATTTGACAGATTGAAACTGGATTACTTCATAGAGAAGTGATTCTTTGCTGTAATAATTTTCTTAGAATAATTAAAAATTGTAAGGCTAATAAATTATGTTTGACCTTGTTTGAAGAAGATGATTTATGATTACTGAACTGATATTCATGACCATATAAGTTGATTGTTTAGAAGTGTACTCAATACTGATCCAAGTGATTAGCAAAAGGCTTCTACATAACGGGACAATCCACACATTTCTCACCTCACAACCTGCTGAAATTTAAAACAGGAGAGGTTTTGTTCATTGTACTGTTGACTGTTGAAGAACATTTCATTTTGTCTTCTCCATTTTGTAAAATGCGAATTTTTGTGTAATACATATGTAATAAATATAGTTTTATGTAATACATGTGACACATGCAGGTCAAACAAACAGGCCAATCTAAGCCTGGTTAATTGATAAATCTTCCAATCGGAGACCTCAATGCAAACATACTCTGTGCAAGCAAAAGGTGAATGCTGGTTTATAGAGTAACGCCTCTGTGAAGAACATGCAAGGAAAACTCCCTCATCCTTGTTTTTTTCATCTTCTCATATTGATAGCATTTTTCTGTGAAGTCCCTTACATTCATATATTGAGAAGATCAGGTTAAAACTATAAACATCAGCTGAATTATCTATGCAAAGACTGGCAGACAGCACTATGAAACATCAACACATTATGTAGTAATAACACTTCATGCTACACTCTAATTACACATCTAGTAACTGATTCACAACTATCTTGTCAAATCATGAAACACATTTTCCACATTAAAACTTATTTGTAACATGAAAGAATATGTGCATTTTTTTTCATAGATTTAAATAACATAGCTTAAATCAATATTATGAATGTCTTGCCAGAAACTACAAACAGCGATTGATTCTGCGGCTATAAAAGAGCTGCTGTAAACCTTCAGGCTTACACTACTCACACTTTAAAATTGAGGTTTTAAATTAATCTATACTTGTCACTGAGAGTCCAATTCAGCTCTAATGAGGTGATAACTGACAACACAGTAGCAGACTTGAAATATATATTTAAGTAGATGCACTTCTGAGGTATGTCTACTTTACTTGAGTAGTTTACCTTGATGATACCTCTGTACCACTATATAGAGAAATAATGTACTGTTCTGTCCACTACATTTATCTGTAAATATCAGGTCTCTTTCATCTAAATCTCTGTTAGTAAATGATTTGATAACTGATCACCAAATTGACTTACTCTGTCTTACTGAAACCTGGTTACAGCAGGATGAATATGTCAGTCTGAATGAATTAACCCCCCTCAGTCATAAAAATTGTCATGTTCCTTGAAGCACAGGTCGAGGTGGAGGAGTAGCTGCAATCTTCCAGTCAAACTTATTATTAAACTTTCAACCTCAGAACAGTTATAACTCATTTGAGAGCCTCACTCTTAGTCTCTCACATCCAAACTGGAAAACACAAAAACCAGTTCTACTTGTCATTGTGTACCGTCCACCTGTTCCTTACTCAGAGTTTTTAACTGAATTCCCAGACTTCCTGTCTGATTTAGTGCTTAGTTCAGATAAAGTCATTATAGTGGGAGATTTTAACATTCATGTAGATGTTGAAAATAAGTCTCAGCACTGCATTTAATTCAATATTAGATTCAATTGGTTTCACTCAAAATGTTAATAAACCCACCCACTGTTTCAATCACACCCTTGATCTTGTTCTGACCTATGGCATCGAAATTGAACATCTAATAGTTTTCCCCAAAGTCCTCTTTTGTCAGATCATTCTTTAATAACTTTTGAATTTAAGATGATGGATCATACAGCGTCTGGAAGAAAATTCCACTACAGCAGATGTTTATCTGACAATGCTGTTAATAACTTTAAGAAAATGATTCCATCTTTATTTATATCTATGCCATGTGCCAACACAGTGGAGGGCAGCTGCCTCAATCCCACTCAGTAGAATGGGAGGCAGAGCCTTCAGCTATCAAACTCCTCTCCTGTGGAACCAGCTCCCAGTCTGGGTTCAGGAGGCAGACACTCTCTGTACTTTTAAGGCTAGACTTAAAACCTTCCTTTTTGACAAAGCGTACAGTTAGGGCTGGCTTCAGGCAACCCTGAACCATCCCTTAGTTATGCTGCTACAGGCCTAGACTGCCCGAGGACCATCGGTGCACTGAGCTCCCCTACCCTAACCCTCCCCTCCCTTCCCTTCCCTTCCCTTCCCCTCCCCTCTCTTCTCTCCTCCCCCCTCACATGTATATTCCACTATTCAATGTCACTAACCTTGTGCTCTCTCTCTTCCCTAGTTTGTGCTCTCTCCCTCTCTCTCTGTTCTCTCTGTACCTTCTGCAGGTGTCCCTGGTCCTGGAGCTGTATATTGCTGATGTGCAGTTACTGGTCCCACCAACCTGCAGTGTCTATTTGTTGTTTATTGTTGCTGTTCTTTTCTCTCTGCTCTATCCACTCACCCCAACCGGTCGTGGCAGAAGGCCGCCCAAACTGAGCCTGGTTCTGCTGGAGGTTTCTTCCATTAAAGGGAGTTTTTCCTCTCCACTGTCGCTTGTCGCAAGTGTTTGCTCATAAGGGATTTGTTGGATTTTTTGAGTGCCCTGAGATGATTGAATTGTGATTTGGTGCTATACAAATAAAACTGAGTTGAACTGAATTGAATCTGACAAGTGCAATTAATGGTTACACTGCGGATTAAAATGTTAAATAACAAATCACAAAAGAATTTGTGTATAATGAAAAAAAACTAAACTGTAACCTTTAGCGTTTCACCAGAACAGGCATTTCTCTTATGTAATCTAATCAACTGTGCACTTATAACACTCTTACTGATGTAATTTATTTTATTTATTTATTTTTGTTTTCTTTTTGCTATTACATTGATGAATATTTTTTTAAGAAAAGGCAAATTAATATACATTTCCATTCATTGCTGTTATGTAGTTATTAGATAATCAAGATAAACAGTCGGTGGTGCTAATTTGTCAGTCTTCCATAATATTGATTAGATTCTAATTTTCTATGATCTCTTTTCCACTGATAGAGCTTGACAGCTGATTATGAAAGCCTGCCATTATGTTCACCAGCTCTATGACGTTCACAAGCTACTCACTGACTAGGGCTGGGTATCGTTAAGGACGTCACGATATGTACCTCAATACATGGGCATCGATACTAATCCTATTTTGATATAGTGTGGTACGATATGATTCAATACGATGATATGATGCCAGTATAACATGCCATATATTGCAACAGGCAACAACATTTTAAGTTCTATTTTCTGAATATACAACTTGCTGTTTACCACTTAGGTATGATGAATTTTAATGTCATTGAAGAGACAAATGATAATTTGCTGTTGTTCGAACAATTCCTTCCACAATGCACATTGTCATTTGATGGCCTGTTACTTCAAAAATCAATTAAAGCAGTTTTAGTGGAGGAATGTGTCACGACTGGTCACGTAGGTTCCCAGCCGACTCTTGTTTTGTATTTTCCCCGTGCGTCTAGGTTTTCCGGACTTCCGGTAATTAGTAGACAACTCTATTCACCTGTCTGTCTTTCAGGAGCCCTCAGCATATATCCTCCCCGGCCGCCACAGTCAAGTGCGGGATTGTCTGCTTCGTCTTACGAAGGATTGCATCTAGACACATCACGGGTTTCTTCAGTAGGATTTCACGGAGGAGCTACGTTCCGATCCAAGGATAGTGGATCGACTCATTTCGTCACACTCCTGCTGGTAACTCCCGTAACAGTCCATCAGACATAGTCTGTGAAATCAATGACTCTCTGCTCGTTTTCTGAAGAACAGTGTGAAGACTTAAAGGAGAACTGCTTAATGTGTTTTTGCCCTCCACTTCCTACTTTGAGTTTTTGTTTCGGAGGTGTTTTGCTTTATGCCCAAGGGACCAGTGTTTGTGTTCTGCCGTTGCCCCGGATTCCTGACCAAGAATACATTGGCATTTTTGGTCCTCTGGTTTTCCGTACCTGACAGTACAATCCCGCCACTATGGACCAAGCCACTCCTGCCACGTCATCATGGTGCGCCAGCATCGAAACCGCTCTCCAGTCTCATGAAACCCGATTCCTGAGTCTCGCCCAGTCCATGGAACGTATATCCAGTCAACTTCAACAGATGATTCTCGCCTGTCCACCCCGCGAAGCCTCCGACACTCCACTACCGGCCTCTCCTCCCACAGTCAGAAGCTCCGTCGTCTCAGAACCACGACTTCCTCCACCTACTTCATATAGTGGGGAAGTGGGCCGTAGCCGTTCCTTCCTCACGAAATGTGACTTTGTTTTCTCACTCCAACCCTCTGCTTTTCCCAGGAGTCTAAGGTTATTTATATCATCTCCCTACTAGAGGGGGAGGCAGCCCAGAGGGGAACTTCTGCGTGGAGAAGACAAGAGAGCTATTGTAGATCAGCAAGAGACTTTGGTGACCAACTCTCCAGTATTTTCGACCCCATCCGACCCGAGGTAGGAGCCCAGAACCAACTCACCAGGCTACTTCAGGAGGACAGACCTTTAGCTGAATATGTGGTCCAATTTCGACGCCTGGCAGAGGACAGCACCTGGAATGCGGCCGCACTTTACGACCATTTTTACTTGGGACTCAACGCTAGACTTAAGGACGATTTGGCTCATCAACCGCGTCCCAAGGATTTAAAGGGCCTGATCGATGTTACCACTCGCCTGGAGGAGCGGTATTTAGAACGCCTGTTAGAGCGGGACTCGCCCGGATCTCTCCCTAGCAGTCATCGTCCAAGTTTCCAGCCTACCAGGGACCAGTTTCGACCTTCAAACCCGGAGCCGATGCAGCTTGGTCGAGGCCGACTTTCTCCGGCGGAACGAGACCGACGCCGTAGCCAGGGACTATGTTTCTATTGTGGCAGATCGGGACATCAGATTCGTCGATGTCCAGTAAAAGATCAGGCTCAGTAAGGAGAGTGAGGTCCTTGCTGAGCCAACCATCGTCTGAACTGATTCTCTCACGTCCCCTTACCAAGGCCCTTTTCGGGGTTCCCCTGCATCAGAAGCGGCTCCCGATACTCATCGACTCCGGCTCGGATGCTAATCTCATCTCTCGGTCCGTGGCAGAGGCACTCCACTTGGACAATGAACCCTTGGGCCAGGTCCTTCTGGTCAAGGCTCTCAACAACCAAACTCTTCATCAAGTTAAGGTCAGAACTAAGCCCGTTCTATTAACCATTGCAAATCACCATGAGTATGTTACCTTCCTAGTTGTTGACTCTCCCTTATCCTCAAGCGTGCTAGGTCTCCCTTGGTTACAGGCTCACAATCCCCGGATCGATTGGTCCACGGGGGAGATTTTGGAATGGAGCCCTAGTTGTCATGCCACATGCCTTCGCACCGCCCTTAATCCCTCCGTTCCAGTCTCCAGGAATCAGTACCAGCCCGACCTGGCTCAAGTTCCCCCTGTGTACCATGACCTTCGGGAGGTTTTTAACCCTCTGGGGTCTGAGGGGGTTTTTGGGGCCTGGACAAATTTTGACATGTCCTGACATTTGTGCTTTTTTCAGTGTTTTTTAAACATATTAATGTCTAAAGTCTAATAACACTGTAATCAGCACAAAATTGGCTACAATAATATGTGAGCTTCAAGTTTATACATTATTGTGTTTTTGAGAAAAAAGTGTTTATGCATGGCTAGTGAAAAACTAAAATTTTTTACTCACTGAAATAAGACCATAAAACACAAACAGAACATTGGTTCACAAGACTTTGGAGACCAGCATGTTGTAGGCTAAAGTGTTTACTTCAGAGTGCTGTGAATGTCATCTTGTTCACACATTCACAGTAAACAATACACTGATTTAAATTTTCTAAGACACTTTTTGTCCAGAAAGGCCATATGCAAGAGGGTGTGTCTGAGGATGAATAGTCATGTGATTTACCTGAGAACACAAAAGACGCACTGAACGTCCAGACAAAGGCGCGCATAATGAGCCTTTCAGTCAATGTAGATGGGACGGATTAGTGCTGTACAATACAACACAATGAGGAGCCAAACAATCCTCATTTGAGTTAAAATCAGTGTTTTTACTCTGAGGACAAGCTAAACTATTTGTCTCTGTGTGGAATGTAAGGAGCGCCGCTTCACGTGCGTAACGCGCCATCATCCAAACGCGCCGAAAAAGTGAGTAAATTCTATGATGAAGTTTGATATTTTGTGTCATTTCTCGGGGGCGTGCACATATTTACCTGGTTCACCTGAGATTATTTACATGTGAACAGTGGACAGTGTACAAGGCGGGACCGCATTACCTGTAATGAGGTGAGACAGGAAAAAACGGACTTCTCCTTACGTTCATACGGATTAAATAAAAAGTGATGATTTGTTTTTGACTTGAATTGTTTCACTCAAAAGAAAACATTTCAAGCTTTCTAGCCATATAATTCTTATTTTTATGAGCCAAGTATTCGCTGACATTCTGGTTGTTTTATTTACGCGTCTGTGAAGAGAAATGGCAGAGACAGAAAAGTCCGACAGCGCACCCTGTCGGCTTTCTTTATTTAAAAAAAGCACAACGTTTTGTTGTTATTATGATGGTATACCACTAAAACTAGACCCTTTACAGATTTGAATGATATGCTTCTTTTATCTGTACGATCAGAATTGACGGAGTAATTTAAGTTTGTTTCGGCCTTATCAGAAAAAGATGCATCAAAACGCGCCGGCGCGTGCGTCGACCCCAGAGGGTTAATAAAGAGAGAGCCACTTCTCTTCCACCTCATCGCCATTATGATTGTGCCATCCGGTTACTACCTGACTCGGTTCCTCCAAAGGGTCGATTGTATCCTTTATTGGGGCAGGAACGAGAGGCTATGCAGTCTTACATCCAGGAATCATTGTCTTCTGGCATAATTCGACCTTCAAGGTCCCCAGCAGGAGCGGGGTTTTTTTTTGTGAAGAAGAGAGACGGAGGTTTACGCCCTTGTATTGACTATCGGGGCCTCAATAACATTACTATAAGGAACTCTTATCCCCTACCTCTTCTCACCTCGGCCTTTGAACTCATTCAGGGTGCAAACATTTTTTCCAAGTTGGATTTACGGAATGCTTATCACCTAGTTAGGATTAGAGAGGGAGACGAATGGAAGACGGCTTTCAACACACCCAACGGCCATTTTGAATATCTGGTTATGCCATTTGGTTTGACCAGCGCTCCCGCTGTATTTCAGAACCTGGTCAATGATGTGTTGGGAGATATGATTAACAAGTTCGTCTTTGTATACCTCGACGACATCCTCATTTTCTCCCGTTCTGAGACCGAACATATTCACCATGTCCGGGCCGTCCTTCAGAGGCTCCTCCAGAATCAGTTATTCGTTAAGGTAGAGAAATGCGAGTTCCATTCCAAGAAGACGTCCTTCTTGGCCTTCATTATAGAGCCTGGTAGCATTGCCATGGATCCTGAGAAGGTGAGGGCAGTTAGGGAATGGCCAGTACCCCAGTCCCTCAAACAGTTACAGAGTTTCTTAGGATTTGCTAATTTTTATCGTAAGTTCATTACGAACTACAGCTCAGTAGCCCACTCCCTACACCAACTCACCTCCATAAGGGTTCCCTTCTCCTGGACTCCCGAGGCCCAAAAGGCCTTTAGTTCTCTGAAGTTCCGCTTCACCTCTGCACCTGTCTTAACTCTCCCTAACCCTGAAACGGAGGTAGACGCGTCGGACACGGGGGTGGGGGCAGTCATTTCTCAGGTGAACCCCAAGGATTCTAAGGCTCACCCCTGCGCCTTTTTCTCTAAGAAACTGTCTCCTGCCGAGAGAAATTATGATGTCGGGAACCGGGAGTTGTTAGCGGTAAAACTGGCGTTGGAGGGAGCCAGGCACCCCTTTACTATCCTCACTGACCATAAGAATTTGGAGCATTTTCGGACAGCCAAGCGTCTCAACCCACGCCAGGCCCGATGGTCAGGGTTTTTTGCCAGGTTCCACTTCACTCTGTCTTTTCGCCCCGGAGCCAAGAATTCAAAAGCCGACGCTCTGTCCCGTCTTCACTCCCCGCTGGACTCGAAAGTGGAACCTGAATTCATCCTGCTCAGCTAGACTAGGGGCAGCACGTCTCCCGTTGGAACGGGAGATCTCTCTGGCCAACGCAGGTGATCCTTCCCCTTCCCGTTGTCCTCCTCACTGTCTCTTTGTTCCTCCCCAGCTGCGTTCCAATGTACTGGATGTCTGCCACGCGTCCCGGCTCCATGTCCATCCCGGAGTTAGACGTACCCTCCAGGTAGTACTACAACGCTTCTGGTGGCCTGGGTTACGAGGGGATGTCCATCAGTATGTCCTGGCCTGCATGACCTGCGCCCGTTTCAAAGCATCCAACCAGGCGCCCTCGGGACTCCTCCAGCCTCTTCCGATACCCCGGCGTCCTTGGACCCACATTGCCATGGACTTTGTGACCGGTCTCCCCCCATCACTAGGTAATACGACCATCTTAACAATTGTTGACCGGTTCTCCAAGATGGTGCACTTTGTTCCCCTACCCAGACTGCCCTCGGCCCCCCGAACCGCGCAGGCTCTGGTTGACCATGTTGTTCGCCTGCACGGGATTCCACAGGAGATCGTGTCCGATCGTGGTCCACAGTTCATCGCAAAGTCGTGGAGAGAGTTCTGCCGACTTCTGGGAATCACCCTGAGTCTGTCTTCGGGCTATCACCCTCAGACCAATGGACAGGCCGAAAGACTCAACCAGCCGGTCTACTCGGTCTGTCGCTTCCTCCAGTCCCGACGCAGGGGTCGGGCATACAGTACCTGGTGGACTGGGAGGGTTATGGTCCGGAGGAGCATTCCTGGGTACCTGGGAGTCGCATTCTGGATCCTGGCCTCGTCAAGGATTTCCACCGTTCACACCCTGATCAACCTAGAGGCCGCCGGGGGTCAGCCGTTAAGGGGGGGGTACTGTCACGACTGGTCACGTAGGTTCCCAGCCGACTCTTGTTTTGTATTTTCCCCGTGCGTCTAGGTTTTCTGGACTTCCGGTAATTAGTAGACAACTCTATTCACCTGTCTGTCTTTCAGGAGCCCTCAGCATATATCCTCCCCGGCCGCCACAGTCAAGTGCGGGATTGTCTGCTTCGTCTTACGAAGGATTGCATCTAGACACATCACGGGTTTCTTCAGTAGGATTTCACGGAGGAGCTACGTTCCGATCCAAGGATAGTGGATCGACTCATTTCGTCACACTCCTGCTGGTAACTCCCGTAACAGTCCATCAGACATAGTCTGTGAAATCAATGACTCTCTGCTCGTTTTCTGAAGAACAGTGTGAAGACTTAAAGGAGAACTGCTTAATGTGTTTTTGCCCTCCACTTCCTACTTTGAGTTTTTGTTTCGGAGGTGTTTTGCTTTATGCCCAAGGGACCAGTGTTTGTGTTCTGCCGTTGCCCCGGATTCCTGACCAAGAATACTCCGTACCGTGAGATATTGCTCTGCTCTCCTTCCATCAACCTAGACTCCCCGTGGAATTACCTGGTGTGGGCCTAGGCGCAAGCCAACCTCCTGTCGACTCCTCCCCGGATTCTCCCCTTCATACTCCATGGTCATCATTCAAACCTCCAGCTCCTTCCTTGTTTCTTATGAATAAACTCTCCTCAAGTATTTAAGTGTGTGGCATTTTTGGTCCTCTGGTTTTCCGTACCTGACAGAATGTTTTGAAGTTCCAGCACAGTTGCATTTGCCTTGATCAGTAACAAGCTGCATAAGGCCATAGTGTGCCAAGAAGGGGCTACATAACATATTCCTCCATTACCTTAACACCTCAATCATATATCTACAGTTTAAAATGTGATCCTGTCGCTGAGTGCAGTGGTTTAATTTGTGAGAATGTAACAATTTTGGCTAATCCAAGTCAAGTTTTTTCACCTACAGGGACTCAATCTCATCATCAATAAATGTGACAATTTGTCTCCCAGCCATTTTGTTCACAGGTTTCCCTGGGGCATTTTCAAGCTAAAAATTAATTAAAAGCAACAACAACAATCATATTACTACCACCACCACCACAACCACTACTAATTCTTCTTATTATTATTATTGGGGCATAATATATTTAATTTTAGGTAATCAGTTAATTTGCTGCCAAACTGTGTGGCAGAAATTTTCACACATTAAGTAGTTGTTGGCAGCATCGCTGCTTGTCGTACTTTGATTGTTGTGAATGGAAACAAATCTTTTGATCAGAGGCAAACCTTTGCTTATGGGGCATTTCCACTAGCACTACTTGGCTCTATTCGACTCAACTTGACTGGGTGTTTTAGGTTTTCCATTAGGGGATAAAGTACCAGGTACTAGGTTCCAAGTGAGCTGATACTAAATTGTGATGCGGGCCATTGATTGGCCAGTGAATGACATTAATGGAAGAGTCATGAGCACAATGTCCGACCGCGCCCGACACGAGAATCAAACCCACAGTTTTTAAAAACCAGCAACAGCGGACTGTTTGTTTTTTCATTTTTATTGTCTTTAGTGAGGCAAATGGCTAACACTACTCACAAAACAACACCGTGGTCCTAAAAGGAGGTGCATACGCTTGTGTTTGTGTTGCGTTTAAAGAATGTCACGGCAGTTTCGCGCCGCCGTGCTATGACAACCCTGCACATGCTGAGGTGGTACTCAATTTTAATGGAAAATGACCAAAACCGAGGTGAGTAGAGCCGAGTAGTGCTAAAACTGTATAATGGAAAAGTGGCATTAGATGCTCAATTTTGGGTTCAATTTCCATACAACTATGTTCCAAAGCAGCATCTCTGATATGCCATGCCCACAGTCATAGCACAGGTAATTTTAAGCCTCATGAATACACAAAGGTAAGAAAAGACTGTGGTCATCGTTAAGGTAAGAAAAGACTGGCTCCATGTTTAAAAACAACTACTGTATTTTCCAGACTATAAGTCGCATACTGGAATATTAGTTGCAAAAACAGCCTTGTTGAACTGAAAAAAAAACATATATACGTTTCCTCAGTGTACAAGTCCCATTTCTAGTTATACTAATTATAGTCTAAATTAGCCTGTAAAGAACATATGCTAGGCATAACAACAAGTAACGTTAAACTCCGCCATTGTTGGGGAGAAGGTGAATCGGCAGCTGACTCCTCTCTGTTTGCCTGAATGCCGCAGACTTTATTACCTGCAGTTTGATGTCTGCAATATAGCTCTTTCTTTTGGGCGGCATTTTATTTGTGTTACACTAAGAATTAGAGTTTAGTATGAACATAAACGTTTTTACTTATTCAGAATTGTAATATCTTCAAGTCAAAAGTGCCAAGAATGTGTTAGTAACTACTTAACAAAAGTAAATTGTCAGTAAATTAACAGATATACACACATGAACAAAATTATTGTTACCCTTCCATTAAAGAAAGAAAAACCTATAATGGTCACTGAAATAACTTGAAACACAGAGATTAGAAGTGAACTCCAAGGTCAAGGTACATCAGTGTCGGATCGCACCATCCATCGCTGGCAAAGTGGTCTTAATGAAAGACGACCGAGGAGGACTCTACTATTTAAAGCAAATCATAAAAAAGCAAGACTGGAATTTGCCAAAATGCATATTGCAAGCCACAAAGCTTCTGGGAGAATGTCCTTTGGACAGATGAGACAAAACTGGAGCTTTTTGGCAAGTCACATCAGCTCTATGTTCACAGGCGCAAAAATGAAGCATACAAAGAAACGAACACTGTACCTATTGTGAAACATGGAGGAGGCTTGATTATGTTCTGGGGATGCTGCATCTGGCACAGGGTGTCTTGAATGTGTGCAGGGTACAATGAAATCTCAAAACCATCCAGGCATTCTGGAGTGAAATGTGCTGCCCATTGTCTGAAAGCTTGGTCTCAGTCGCAGGTCATGGGTCCTCCAACAGGATAATGATGCAAAACACACAGCTACACCACCCAAGAATGGCTAACAAAACATTAGACTATTCTGAGGTGGCCTTTGAAGAGCCCTTATCTAAATCCTATTGAACATTGTATTGATCACCTATGGAAAATAGTTGTATTAATTGAACGCACAAGTGGTTCTTTTAAATGAAACAGTTGCAAACAAAAAAACTAGACCATGGTAAAATTAATGCGCTTGAAAATTACGAAACACTACTGGGTCTTTAAGGTAAATTCCTTTATATCAAGAGCATCGAGTTTACCAGTCATCATATCATGTAGCAAAATAAATCTAAAATTAACACACACCTTGCCTGGAAATGAAAAAACATGTATGAAAAAAGTTTTAGAAAAATGCCCAAAAATGTGATCGCTTACAGTTGGTATACCAAGAAAAAAAAAAATGTTTTGATCCGCTCACTGTGACAGTGTCACAACATCTGTGGAAAGAGCTGATACATGCAGTCTCGAGAAGGCACCCTTCAAACGTGAGACAGCTGCAGCAGTTTGCTCACAAGGAGTGAGCCAAAATACCTGTCGACAGAAGTCCATCCATCCATCTTCTTCTGCTTATCCAGGGCCGGGTCACGGGGGCAGTAGCCTAAGCAGGGATACCCAGACTTCCTTTTCCCTGGACACTTCCTCCAGCTCTTCTGGGGGGACACCAAGGCGTTCCCAGGCCAGCCAGGAGACATAGTCCCTCCAGCATGTCCTGGGTCTTCCGGCCTCCTCCCGGTGGGACATGCCCGGAACACCTCCCCAGGGCCCAGGAGGCATCCGGAACAGATGCCCGAGCCACCTCAGCTGACTCCTCTCGATTTGGAGGAGCAGCGGCTCTACTCTGAGCTCCTTCCGGGTGACCAAGCTCCTCACCCTATCTCTAAGGGAGCACCTGGCCACCTTGCGGAGGAAGCTAATTTCAGCCACTTGTATCCGAGATCTTGTCCTTTCGGTCATGACCCAAAGCTCATGACCATAGGTGAGAGTAGGAATGTAGATGGACCGGTAAATCGAGAGCTTCGCCTTTTGTCTCAGCTCCTTCTTCACCACAATGGACCAGTACACCGACTGCATTACTGCTGCTGATGCCCCGAGAATCTCACGTTCCATCCTTCCCTCACACGTGAACAAGACCCCAAGATACTTAAACTCCTCCACTTGAGGCAGGATCTCTCCCCTGGCCTGGAGATGGCATGGTCTCGGACTTGGAGGTGCTGATTCTCATCCCAGCCGCTTAACACTTGGTTGCAAACCGCCCCAACACACACCCCCTGGCTGCATCTAGAAATTCTGTCCATAAAAATGATGAACAGGGCAGCCCTGCCGGAGTCCAACGTGCACTAGGAACAGGTCTGACTTAATGCCGGCAATGCGAACCAAGTTCCTGCTCCATTTGTACAGAGATCTCAGCAAAGGGCTCCGGACCCCATACTCCTGGAGCACCTCCCACAGGATATCACGAGAGACCGGGTCAAATGCCTTCTCTAAGTCCACAAAGCACATGTGAACTGGTTGGGCAAACTCCCATGAGCCCTCAAGCACCCTTGAGAGGGTATAGAGCTGGTCCAGTGTTCCACGACGGAAACTGCATTGTTCCTCCTGGATCCGAGGTTCGACCACCGGCCGGATCCTCCCCTCCAGTACCCTGGCATAGACCTTCCCTGGGAGGCTGAGGAGTGTGATCCCTCTGTAGTTGGAGCACACCCTCCAGTCCCCTTTCTTAAAAAGAGGAACCACCACCCCGGTCTGCCAATCCTGGGGTACTGTCACCGAATGCCACGCGATGTTGCACAGGCGGGTCAGCCATGACAGCCCAACAACATCAAGAGACTTGAGGTACTCGGGGCGGATCTCATCCACCCTCGGTGATTTGCCACCGAGGAGCTGCCAAACTACCTCAGTGACTTCGGCTTGGGTGATGGATGGATCAGCCTCCGAATCCCCAGTCCCTGCTTCCCTTACGGAAGACATGTTGGCAGGGTTAAGGAGAACCTCAAAGTATTCCTTCCACCAACAGAAGTCAACAGAAGTCTCACTGATATTACAGAAATGGCTTGACTGCAGTGACTCAAAAGGTGGTGCAACAAAATATTAAGGGTACCTTCATTTTTGTCCAGGCCAGTTTTTTTTTTTTAATGCTTCCGTCGAACCACAATTCAAAAGCAATGTCTTATTTTCATTAGTTATTTTTCAGTCAATTTTTATTTGTCAGTTTCAAGTTATTTCAGTGACCACAATGGGTTTTTCTTTCTTCGTTATATAAGTCATAGGACAAGCCATAGTGCTAAAAAAAGACAGATTGTGAATGGCAATCTACAGTGTTGACAAATCAAGTCAACAAGTGAAATGCCAAATTTTGAAAGGAAGAAGGGGCACACATAAAATGACAATATACTACACAAATTCTTGATTTCTGCTCCATGGTTAGTTTGAAACTTGTCCTCTAAAAATTACATTTGTATCACAATAATTAGTTTTTTCAAACAACCTTTTCTATATGAATGGATGGGGTGCTACAATTTTGTACTCAACAGAAATTGCAGAGTAATATTCAAGGTTGACATTTGGCATATAGGTGTGGGCAGGGAAGTTGATTTGGGAAGATCAACATTTCAGTTAAATGTTAATAAACATACATCTCGTAATTCTATTCACGTTTTTTCTGTCAAACCCACACAACAATCGATGTTATAGTCATAGAGAGGCTAGTGCCAATCCCAGCTAGATGATATTCACACTAACATCTATGGGTAATTCACCCTGGACATGTCGCTAGTCCATCAGAGGGCCACATGTAGAGAGGGACTGGTAATGATTTTCGAATATGTGATGATGATTAGATGAGATAAACGTCCTTCCTTGATAAATGTATTCCAGGATGGTCTCTACATTTTTCTGTGTGTATCTTTCCACCATTTGTGTTTAAAAACAAAAAGAGCCACTGTTTTTCCTTGCCTTTACAAGCACCTGGAAATGCCACAATAACAAAGTCAGTATATGATTTTGCTACAGAGCCAAATACAAACAGCAGAAACGAGTAGTGCAAATTCTGCCACATTAAATTAGCATATCACAACAACTATGCATAGCTATTTTGAGTTGAGGCATGATCTTCGAATAAATGGCAAATAGTTCTCTAAATATCAAATAGTTATCTAAATTGAAATACCCATCCATAGTAATTACGCTTGAAAAGAATAATTTGATCGCAAATTAATTCACAATTCAAAACTTAAACTCAACTGAATAAACAGGTCAAGTGACAATGTCCAGGCTCTTACTCCAGTGAGCGATTCATTTATGTCTTTAGTCCACTGAAATGCAATATGAAACTTAAAAGAAAAGTATGAGCCTGCAGGTTTTTCATTTTGAAACATGACCTGCAGAAACGTGGACACTTCTTACAGTCTTTCCTTACAAGCACAATACACCAAAACTGTTACTGGCCAACATCACAAAGATTTTTGTTTTTTGGGGGTTTTTTTTGCAAAAACAAAAGAATGTACGCATATGTACTCTGCAATAAGAGAAAAAGAGGAAAGTTCAGCTGTGTTGTAGATAATATTACATCTGCAGCTGTGCAGAAAGTTTCTCAAGCATTGCAATCAGCATCCCAGTCTGCTTTTTGGTCAAACATGACTGCAGTAAATAGCTATAAACAAGTCAGAGCATACTATAAAGAGGAGGACTCATTGTCTGACAGGAACCACCTGCTGAGTAAATGTAACCATGGCGCTGATAGGCCACATAGAAAGTGTTGTTTCAACACAAGGCTACAACACTAAAAGAGAGTGGCAGGTTTGCAACCAAAGTGAAAATGCCTCATCCATCACGTATGCCACTTTGCTGTCAGAAAAAGCTAATCAGTTTCTCCAAATGTTCATACATTGAATGACTTTGAAACAACATGGGGGGAGTGTCTGTAGGAAACAAACTTTTCAGTGTAAAAAGAAGAGCAGACTCTAAAAAAAGAAATGGTTTACCTGCATAAAATGAGAGAAAACCTTAAAGCAGCACCTGAAGAATCCACTGAGAAACATCAACTTTACCATTCTTATGCATGCCCAAAATAAAGACCACAATATCTTCTGAAGACCTGAACAGGTTTCTAATATACACTTGTGAATGTTGGTCAGGTAAAAGTTTATTTTGGATCAACTTGGTTGGTTTGGTTAACTGTAATATCACGATTTGCAAATTGACATCCATTATCATCCATCCATTATCTATACCCGCTTATTCCTAACCAGGGTCACAGGGATCTGCTGGAGCCAATCCCAGCTCTCTTTGGGTGAAAGGCAGGGGTCCACCCTGGACAGGTCACCAGTCCATCACAGGGCCACATAGAGACAAACAACCTCACACACTCACACTCACTCCTATGGGCAATTTAGAGTCACCAATCAACCTAACATGCATGTTTTTGGACTGTGGGAGGACACAGGAGTACCTGGAGAAAACCCACGCAAGAACAGGGAGAACATGCAAACTCCACACAGAAAGGTCCCTGACGGGTTGCAAACCTGGGGCATTCTTGTTGTGAGGCAACAGTGCTAACCACTCAGCCACCGTGCTGCCCACCACATTGGCAGGTCAATAACTACTTGTGAGGCAATTATCTTTCATTTGTTTGTTGTTAAATTTAGTAGTTGATGCGGGTGAGGAGGATACAGAGGATAGGGTTAAATGGAGGCAGATGATTCGCTGTGGTGACCCCTGAAGGGAGCAGCTGAAAGGAAAAGAAGATGCTACATTATTTGCCTTTTTCTGTGCCCCATGCTATACTGGTTAGTAGCATACAGAGCTCATGCCTTTCATTTTGAAGGGTATGGTGGGTCTCTTTCTATTTTTCCCACTTCTCTTCTTGCTGCAATATGAGCAAAGAAATACTGCTATTTATTCTGGTGGACCCTTTTAATATAGTAAGAAATCTGAGAGCAGCAGTGTATATATTTGACATACAGAAGGAAGGATCACATTTTGTTCTGTTTCGATCCTACACTTGGCTTTAGTAGCTTGTAAGCATATCATCCTGACCTTTTTCTTCTACGATACACATACCTTTGTAGCTTAGCTTGGTGTACTTTATATAAATATTTTGTTTTAGTGGTGATGGGAGACGAGTTTGCCATCACCCTTTTCAAGTGCATGAACATCACACTTAATAAACAGTTGGGTTTCTCAGAGTGGAGTGCTATTTGATAGCTGATAACACTGATAAAATGGAACATAAATTTCAATATACTGTTGTTCCCACATAAAAGCAAAGGTGTATTGATTCTGTTTAAGCAGAGTGTCAACATATATATTGTTTCAGCAAAAGTGAGGATGGCAGAGTAGTGTATACTAAAACAGAAAGAAAGTGGTCTCTAGTTCCTCTAATCCCTGTGTGGCCCAAACAACTAAGGTGACTCTCTGATAAATTAGCCAGTGTAATGCTATATGTTCATTACATGACTTCCTTGCTCTAGTGCATGGTGGATTTATTAAATTCTTCAATCAAAAGCCAACAAAGCAGGCATTTCTGAGCAGTGGGAAAAGAAACAAGCATGAAAAGCTTTGAGACATCCACCTTAATAACCTGGCCAACAGACCCGCCTGACTTCACCTTCACTTTTCCTCAGGTAAATATGAATAATTCTCTCGCATAGATTAAACAAAGAAAGTCATATAATACAAATACATCTAAGTCACAAATACAGAAAAACACAATGAATGCTGTGATTTAATTACTAGTCAAATCTCCTTTAGGCCTTTATTTGTTACTTTGAGTTTCTTTTTTAACTGACTAGGGTTTATGTGATATGCCTTTGGAGTCATCTTAGGTGAGCACACACCTCTAGAGTGGGCAGTCACGACAGTAAATCATCTAGATGTATAGACAGTTCGTCTAACTGTGGATTGATGAATATCTAGATTCTAATATCCATCTATCCATCCATCCATTTTCTATACCCGCTTATTCCTTAACCAGGGTCACAGGGATCTGCTGGAGCCTATCCCAGCTCTCTTTGGGTGAAAGGCAGGGGTCCACCCTGGACAGGTCACCAGTCCATCACAGGGCCACATAGAGACAAACAACCTCACACACTCACACTCACTCCTATGGGCAATTTAGAGTCACCAATCAACCTGACATACATGTTTTTGGACTGTGGGAGGAAACCAGAGTACCTGGAGAAAACCCACACAAGCACAGGGAGAACATGCAGACTCCACACAGAAAGGCCAGGTTGCGAACTGTTAAGGTATCGTGGTGGTGGTGTCGGTGGTGAAGGAAGATGACGTGAGAACATAACACAAACTTTATTCTCCCTGGATCATCCGGGGCTCAGACAAGATACAAAATGTTCTACGCCATTCGGCGGGCAGGCAGACAGGGAAACAGAAACTAACACACTCCTCGAACAAATGCAATCCACAGAAACATTTAGCATTATCCTTAGCAATGCTCCGGCGGGGAACAAAGGAAGCCGGGGCATATATATACACACAGAACGGAACAACGGAAAGACAAAGTTACCTGGGACTAACACAAAGAGGTGGAACATAGTAAACTGACCAAAATAAGGAACAGACAGGAAACGGAGATCCCAGGGCCTAACAGCAAACCCACGACCTTCTTGCTGTGATGCAACAGTGAACCACTAACCACTCAGCCACCATGCTGCCGATTCTAATATTACTTTCTCAATTCTCAATGTTAAGTTATCTAAGACCTCTATTTTGTAAGGCACAGTGCACACCAGCTAATGCTTCTTCTGAAAAGCAAACTCAAAAAGTGTTTTTAAGTCAAGTTAACACAAACCCTCACCTGCATCTTCTGGCTGGAATGAGCTTTTATTAACGTCATTAGGCAAGGGGTTGACTAATCACAGAAGAGGTTCACATTTGTAGCGAATTTAAATATATATATGTATTGAACATGAAGGTTTATTATGTCTGGTTTATGAATTCCGAATATCATAAACTGTCTTAATAATGTGTGGCACCCGATCCTTGCTAGTCACAGTGGTCTTTTTAAGATTTATTCAGCTATTTACAATATATACATATTGTATTTATATAGGGGGAAATGGAGGGACAACTGATCTGAGAAATTAGCTGAATTAATGAATAAAACATTCAACTCTCCCCTAGTTTGTGCTCTCTCCCTCTCTCTCCCTCTCTCTCTCTGTACCTTCTGCAGGTGTCCCTGGTCCTGGAGCTGTATATCGCTGATGTTCAGTTACTGGTCCCACCAACCTGCAGTGTCTATTTGTTGTTTATTGTTGCTGTTCTGTTCTCTCTCCTCTATCCACTCACCCCAACCGGTTGAGGCAGATGACCGCCCAAACTGAGCCTGGTTCTGCTGGAGGTTTCTTCCATTAAAAGGAGTTTTTCCTCTCCACTGTCGCCAAGTGCTTGCTCATAAGGGAATTGTTGGGTTTTTAGTTTTAGTTTTTGTAAAGTGCCTTGAGATGATTTGTATTGTGATTTGGCGCTATACAAATAAACTTGAATTGAATTGAATTAACAGCAGGTTGTTTACAGTGGTGGAAAAGAAATCTTTAAATTAATTTATGTTCTGTGTTTGAGTCTGAGGTCTAAACACAGCCTAGGAGGAAGCTCTAGTAATTATAGAGACTAACTGAAATTAGTGTGAGACAATCAGCCACAGGTTACCTGGTTTACTGAGGCTCAGTCCGTTCCACTGTGGGCTGGTCTGACTGCAGTCTACCGTTGGGTTCTTAGGAGAGAGTAGGCGTTCCCCGGAGTCTTGGACTGCAACCCTGCAGTCTGATGGAGTTGGTTGATGTGAGATGGACAGCCACATGTGGTGAGGATGTCTTCCTTCCTTCTATGCGTGGGCAGTAAAACAGTCTCTACTTCATGGTTCTTCTGTAGCTCTCTTTCTGTGCCTCTTTCTGCTCAGAGCAAGAGGAGAGCCTGAACATCTCTTAACTTTCTCTGAATCCGTCTGGAACTCTGTCCATTCCAGTTCTCTGGGTGTTCTCTGGGTGTTCAGTTCCAAGTGTTCAGTTCCAAGTGTTCAGTTCCAGAGTTCCATTCTTTCAGAGTTCTCAGGGTGTGTCTGTCTGTGTATTGTCTTTTTGTGTCTTGCCACGCTGGGCTGGGGAATCCATCTGGTTCGTGCCATGACTGTGCTTGACACGATGTGATTGGTCCAGGAAGTCCTGCATCAGCAATCAAAGCACAAATGTAAGAACAGGATATAAGGACCAGTTGATAAGTCATTGTATAGGTTTCAGTTTCTTGAAGGTCTTCAGGCCTGGAAAGGGAGTAGTTTCAAATTTACAACAGGATGTAAATCACCAAAAAAAGGGGGTTTTCTTTGTGAAGAGCCAGTGATCTGCTGTTTATCAAATGGAGTCTTGACAGTCCAGTGCTTGTTGGCAAGGGCCTGTACCCTCCCCTGTTGTTTACCTTAGTGGGTCACAAAGAGTTTCATAGCCATAAACTGTCAGAGGGATCTCACTCCTGCCTCAATCAGGAATGTGACAATATTCTGCTGCTTTAGGTCTGCGACACATTCAGTGACTAGACATCCCTATTTACAAAAGATGAAATGCTTTCAGCCATCTGGTCATCATCAGTGTCTAAGCGGTTCAACAAATTTTTTCAACTTACACTGAATGTCTGAATGATGATATCTATATGGAGAAGAACACAATAATGAGTGTTATTAATTAAACAGATTGTATATAATCACTTTTGTATATTAAATTGAGATAAAATTAAACATAAATGCAGGTAATTCCAAAGGTTTCACTTACTTTGTTGCAACTGTGATTACATTTCAATGATGATGTTTTTCTACAGCCATTGAACTGTTCTATGAACCTTAAAATACTTAAATGATGTAGTGAAGGGGATAAATAGATAGATACTTTATTCATCCCCCATGAGGGAAATTCAGATTGTCAGATGGTCAGTGTATTCTGTCTGCATCTCTCCACCACAGCCTCCAGTGAGTCCAGCCTCATTCCAGTCACTGAACCCGCTTTTTGCACCAGTTTGTCCAGCTGCCTTGCATCCTTCTGTTTTATGCTTCCTCCCAAGCAGACTGCAGCATAAAACAGCACACTTGCTACCATAGTTTAGTAAAACATGTGCACCATCTTCCTGCAGACGTCTAAGGACCTAAGCTACCTTTGGAGCAAAAGTTTTCCTCTTTTTTTTTTTTTTATATAAACTGTCAAGTGACCAGCCCAACGTATTGTCCAGGTGCATGCCTAGATATTTGTTGGATGGCACCACTTCAATGTAGCTTCTGACTGACCGAACACACCTGACCCAGATAATCAGCAGGGGGTGAGGCAGGGATCGTTGGAAAACAGGTAGCATAGTGGCATTTAAGGACTAGAGTTAGGAAGCACTAATTTAGATGCTGGTCAGGTCTATGTAAAATCTCTGTTTTAGTTGCATAAACTCAGTCTGAACCTTTGGTCAAACTTGGCAGTCCTGCATTTTGTATCATAAAACATTCAAAATGTACATTTAACTTTCAAATGATGATTTTCAAGGAGAAAAAAACATCAAATTAAAGAAAGCAAGGGGCAGTCATTCTCCTCTATAAAGAACAAATGAAAATAAACAATAATCCTACTCCTACTATCCTACTAGCATCCTACTATTTTTATAATCCAGTCTATTATAACGTAACTATATTAGCACTCATCATGGAACCTAGTAAATCTTCATAGAAAGCTTTCTGTCAATACATTTCCTTGGGAAGTCAGAAAGCTGTTCCTCCGCCCATCTATGTGCAGTCCTTAGCAAACTGTCCAGCACCATGAACATAAGCACTAACTTTTTTATAAATGTCCATATAAATTCATCTGACAAACCGTGACCTTGCACCATGCAAAATGCGTTTTCCACGTCTCTTCTTAACCCTTACATACTGTTCATATTCCATGTCTTCACAGTATGGTCCGGGTCAATTTTGACCCAGGCCAAGAATACCCTCATAATAAGTGTCTATGCCAAATTATGAGCTAGAGGTCTTAATTATTCAAATTTATTAGTCTGTCTGACATTTAAAAAGATTTATGCTTAATCTTTAAACAATGTTTCAAAGAACAGGTAGTGTATTTGTTTTAGGTTTAACACCACTGTTTTATCTACCTGTCTTTTGCCATAAACTGAGTGACTGAAATGTCAGCTCTGGCACCTTTATGAGCTTATGACACCCCAACCTCTCTTTTTATCTCTTTTGATTGAATAAATTGATAGGCCTACTTCTTGTAGGCCAACACCACTGTCCCATGAAAAAATACACACACATATGGTACGTACAGTTTCACAGTTTCAGGATTCCCACCATTCAGACCATTTTCCTTGATTTAACACACACTGGTAAATCTAAAATCCTTTTTAACAGATATGGGTCAAATCTGACACAGAACAGCCTCAATGTACAAAAAATTGTAGCACCTGTAAAAAGTATGATATTTGGAAATATTTTCATGTTTGTGTATTTTGGGTCACTTTAGGAAAAGTCATCAAATTTCAGGCTAAAAAAAAAGACATTTAGGGTATTTTCATAGCTGTCAAATGTCAAAACGGGTCAAATTTGATCCAAACAGTATGTAAGGGTTAAATTTGCAGATGGTTTGGACAAACAGCTAATGTAGTTCACTGCTTGGTTACGGAGTTTATGCCAATTAATTTAAAACACTGAGAGACAACATTTCCAAAAGTTACAAACTGTTAAAAAAGCGTATTGCTTTAAACATAACCAAAGAGTAACCTAACAGACTTTGGTGAAGATGACCTAAAAATGTTTATCACTCCACTTCTTCTGTCTCTGGTGATTAGACCAGCCCATCCAGGAATTCAGTGGATTCCAATACTCATCACTGATTGGCTGATACACATGACTGACACCTGGCTAGCCGTCACAGTAGACCATGACATGTTTAAGGACTGCAATAATTGTTGTTATTGATATTTTAACTAAGTGCCAAATTATCATGCATAAGATACAACTGAGCTGGTCCATATTTAATAATGTTATCTTAAAATTTTAATTTATGTTTGACTGTGTGCAACCTGTGCTGAACACAGACACACATCTCCCTTCCTCTGCATGATGTGAGACATATTTTACAATCAGTAGACGAGCAGAAAGGTTTTTACTCAACAAAGCTGAACAACTGTGTTCATTTATCAGTGGAGCTGTACACGCACATCTGTAATTGTCACCTAATGAAAAAGATGTATTTAGTGATATAGCTGTTCAATTCTCAGCAATCAGATGAGTCTCAGTGACCAATCAATAAACACATCCTCACTGAAGGGGTTGTGTGGTCCAGGAAAGACACACAGTCAGGATATAGGCTACCAGTCTCTCCTCACTCCAAGCTCCTCTGTAGGTCTACTCTTTCCTCCAATGCATGAGTACATGATTATAACGTCCTTAAGGATGACAAGCCTTAATACATTTCTAGGTCACAGGCTGGAAGATGAAGAAAGACTAAAGGAGGCAACAATATTGACTTAGCTACATGAACAACAAAAGTTTGTTTTTTGTTTTTTTAGTGAAATACATAAAAAAGCTGAGAATAAAAAAAAAAGAAATAATCTTTCTGACTAAATTGTTTTGAAATTTCTTTGTGTTCCAAAGAAATCCTTAGAGTGTGCTGTTTGTTAAGCTCTTGCTCAGAGAAAAAATTTACTTCTGCATCTCTAATTTTAGACTTTTTGGAGACACATTTTGGGTCACCGTTTAGACATAAAAAGCATGATTATAATCAAATGCATAACTACATGTTAAACCACTATCCTAGGTTTAATCTTTTATATTGCAAGTGATTTTGTTAAGACCATTGAGATGTTTTTTAGCAATATGCATATAACACCTATTACACCAATGCCACCAATCAGTTTGTATATGCTCATTGATCACATCATTGATTCAGATGTGTTGATTGACGTGTGATGTTTTGTTGCACTGTGATACAATTGTAGCTGAGACATGTGCTTTACTGTTTAGGTCATTTTAAACTCCAGTAAACTGCAAGCCACGTATGAAACAATTAATTTATAACCATGTGTCAGTGAAGGCAGCCATAAATATTCAAATATCAAAAAGAATGAAAGGCCTCAGCGATAAATATTTTCTCAATCCCCTTTGCTTTACAGCTTCAGTGACAAGGCCTGAGGAAATAAGTTAGCTATTAATTTGGTCAAATTTTTTTTTTTACTTTCTTCCCATCTCTCTTTTACTAAAGCACTGACACTCTGGTGTCATTGCTTTGACACCAGAGTCCTTTAATCAACACCTTTAATGGTGTTCTACTTAGATATTGGTACCACCATGGTTCATTTAGCTATAGGCTAGAATACAAGATTACTTTTGTACATCTAAATGTACCTATAAATGTACAAATGTAGATACAATATGATGAATAACCCTTTGCCCTCCAAAATCTTTTAGCTGTAATGAGTGACCAAAGCAAGCCACAGCAGGCACCAGTACATCACCATTGAACAAAATGCAAGATGTTTCTGACATACACTGACTTTATATAACAGAACTTACTGTACACTAAAATGATGGCAACTCCAAATTCAAATACCTGTATCCATAGAGACACATCACTCTGTGATCTTTGCAGAAACACTGATTCTGTTGTTCCTGCTTTCATTAATTTTCTCGATAACTTCAACATCCAAAATTACCCAAGAACTTCTAATCTCAGTGCTTCCAGAAGCTGTGTGGTGCCACTGTTTACACTGTCACCAATGCATGAAAGAAATATATATTTTTAAAAAGTACAATTTCCTGTGATGCATTTAGCTTGGTATTGGTTTTATTGTGCTTTGACCTTTCCCTCCATTGCCATCATCCCACTATTGCTCAAGTAGAGCAGAGGTGTTATTAAGCTGGTAACAGAGTTTGAGATTGCTGAACCTGCAACAACCAGACATCCCAAACCCAACTTATTTCTAGAGTTCAGCAACCTGACTTGAACATGAAGGGTGATGACAATGGTATATATCAGCATTTAAGTAGATGTGTGACTGGGTGAGTGAGAGGCAAATTGCAAAGTGCTTTCTAAATATTCATAATTACAATTATTATTATAGACAGACCTGTCCAGGGTGGACCCCTGCCTTCCACCCAAAGAGAGCTGGGATAGGCTCCAGCAGATCCCTGTGACCCTGGTTAAGGAATAAGCAGGTATAGATGATGGATGGATGGATGGATGGATGGATGGATTATAGACAGACTAGTAAGATATTGAAAACATATAGAACGGTTGCTTGATGTTATAAGGACAATGATGAAGTAAGGCCAAACTCATAGCCCTGTGACCCAAGTTAGAGTTGCCATCTTTAACATATCATCAGAAAAACTTGTATAATACTAATGTTTGTACATACAGTATAGATTTCAAATATTCTATTCAGTCCTTTCATCATTAAGATCAAAATCACTTTTACAAGAAAACCATCATTATTATTATTTTGAAGAAATATGGTTACAGGTAGCATTAAAATGCTACTTATATTCTGCCAAAACCAACACTTCTGCCACCCCTTCATGGAGAGCTTTCTGTCAAAACTTACATTTCCTTGGGAGGTGAGAAAGCTGTGGGGGAAGATTTGCAAATCCTCCTCTGCCCAGCTGTGTGCAGTTGTGGAGGAGAAGCACATCTGTCCAGAGCACCTCTGCTGCAGCTGTGAGCATCCCGCGTCCTTAGCAAACTGTCAAGCAGAAGAAGCAGAAGCACTAAAACTTTTTTTTCCTATAAATGTCCATATGAATTCATCCTTGGACAGAACAATAACAGGATGTAAACAATATGAAGTGAAAGTGACTTTTGTGGCCAAGTATGGAATTTGTGCCCCATCCCAAAGTGCACACACACAGCAGTGAACACACCTGGCCATTGCTGCGGTGCCCAGGAAGCAGTTGGGGGTCCGGTGCCTTGCTCAAGGGTCTTTAAAATGGGGGTGTTAGTAGCAAAGACATGGTCTCAACCTTTAAATGAGGGGTGGTTTAGTGGCACAGTGGTGTGCACTATTTCTTCACAGTAAGAATAACCTGGGGTTGTATTTATATGTGTTGCATGCGGGGTTCCTCCAGGTGCTCCAGCAGTTCAAACCCGTGCCAGTTTGGTTACTTTAATTGCAGAGTCTAAATTCCCCATAGGTGGCACCCTGTACGAGGTGTATCAAAACCTTCACCCAGTGTGTGCTCAAATAACTGTCCTGCAGATCTACACAAGATAAGCAGGTTTAGATAATGGGACAGATGGAGGAACTTTGGAATGATGAATGCAAACGAGGACGGTTAAAAAAAAGAACAAAAAACAGTTCATCTCTCTCTACTTCTCCAAAATGTTCTTAATCTCTCTATGTGATGTTAATGTTACACTTTAAAGCCCAGACTGTATGTGTGTATGGGGGGGGGGGATGATGGCTCTCGCCAGGTGACACAGCAGCAAGCTGAGGTGTATGAAAGCATCAAAATTCAGATTTCCTCTATGCCACCAATTCTTTCCTCAAGTGCTCCTAGTGTGTTTTTGGTCACCTGTGCAGCAATATGTAAAGCGACCAGTAAGTCATGCTGTGAAATTCATGGCAGAGTCCAACAGCAATTTCATATTAATTTCTATCTCCACAGGTACTATAGCCTGCAGCTGATATGGTGATGAGATTACACTTCCTGTTGCTGTTTTATGTTTTGCTTGTGATCTGAATCTAAAACCAATCTTGATTAGAGTGTCATTACTGTAGTAGCTTCACAGATGGGTCATTATTTTACTGATATATAAACATTTCTTCAATGTAAATCATTTTCTAATCAGTAATTGTTACATTCATATTAAACAACCTGCCACTTTCAAACAAAAATAGAAACCAAAATGTCCTTTCCTCAGTGATCTCAAGGATAATGTAAATATTTTAAATATTAGTCATTTTATATACATAACGAAACACCCATTTAGATTTTAAATATATCATTTACAAATAATTACAATTTTAGTCATTCTGTGTAACCTTTTAGTCAATTGAAGGTATATTTAAGCATTTCCATTACATTTTTTGTGAGTCTGACACTCTAAATAAAACTGAAAAGGTTAAGCTCCACTTCATTAAAACTCCACAGACTGAGCAGACCAGCATGTTTCAATATGTTTGATTGTCTTTGTACAATCAGTTTTAATTCATTCATTCTCTGGCACACAAGTACCATCACAGTAAAAAGGTACTGTATGTAACTGAACGTGGGTTTGAACAAATCACGTCAATTGATAATTTGCCTCTTCATGAGATTTTTGTACCACTGTGTTGTTAGTTCCAAGAAGCAACAACATTAATTATTTCCCAGAATTCAATACAATAATCAGACACTCTAATCATAAACATAATCTGTTTCTTATTGCAAAAGAGTTTGTTGAGAGACTGATTTACTAATAAAATAAAAAATCACCAAGCAGCTAATCACTTTATCAAATTTATATTAAATGTGAGGCTGAAGAATAAAACTGTGGTTCGTCCAGATATTATGTACAATTCCTCTTTTTCCACAGAGGGCAAGCACATGGCATTTAGTAGATCTATATTAAAACATATTTATGATTTCCCTATTATGTGATCAAGGTAAGTTAGTGCCATCACGATACAAGTCATCATCATACAAATCATCACTTTACAAAAAACAAAAAAACCCAACAAATCCCTTATGAGCAGCACTTGGTGACAGTGGAGAGGAAAAACTCCCTTTAACAGAAGAAAAAACCTCCAGCAGAACCAGGCTCAGTTTGGGCGGCCAACTGCCTCGACCGGTTGGGGTGAGTGGATAGAGGAGAGAGAAAAGAACAGCAACAATAAACAACAAATAGACACTGCAGGTTGGTGGGGCCAGTAACTGCACATCAGCAATATACAGCTCCAGGACCAGGGACACCTGCAGAAGGTACACAGAGAGAGAGAGAGAGAGAGAGAGAGAGAGAGAGAGAGAGAGAGAGAGAGAGAGAGAGAGAGAGTTAGTGCTGATATAAGCAACTGATCAGTGTGGCTGCTGAATACACCTAATTTCAAAAAGCATAAGCATATATTACTTCCGTTTGGATTTTTGAATTACAGCTGGGATTTCAGCATTTTATACGACCTGAATCCAGTATTCAATTTGCTGAATAATGTATAACAATACACATTAACACATTAACAGCCAATTGACTTTGGCAAACCTTACATTCTCATATGTACGGTACAAATACTGAATATCCTAAATCAGAACTAAAAATTGATCTGCTGCTTAACATTATGTTGGTAACATTTTCACTGGAAGATTCTGAATACTGAACTTAATGTGATGTGATCAGACAATGATCTTACTAGAGAAGACATCTCACTGTATTGCAGCTGTACTACAAAAACACTAATTCCACTGTGATCATTGATGTTTCAGAGTGATGCCTGTCGAATGCTATTGAAAGAGACAGGAGCCAGCAGAACTGTTATCTCTCGCATTGACGTGACTGTTAACACAGGGCGAAGTGAATCACTGCTGAACAAGTACAGATATTTTGGATTTGACTAAGAAGGAACTGACAAAGTGAGTCTGAAGGATGATAATCATTCAGTGAAAATGCTAAGTAAATATGTGCGGAATCTGCACAAGTGTTAAGCACCCATAATGCCTTGCATCATCTGGCAAAAAGAAAGTCTAGAAATTGGGAATAAGAAGAAAGGGAGAAAAAACTGGGTGTGACAGCAATGCATTCATAATAAAATATAGGGAGAATGATTTGTTGATATATGAAATCATCTGAACAGTTTGTGTTTCAGTTAAATATAAAGAGGAAGCAGTGACTGTATCCATTTATATAACATTTCTGATCTATATACATTTTCTAAATGTAATAGGTGCAGTGTTTTAGTCTAGTATCTAGCAAACATAGGGATAAAGATGACCCTCCTTTCCCTTTATTTTAAAATGGTAAAATGGGCTGTTGTTTTTATAATAAATCTAACATTAAAATATGACAACGTTCAACATTAACATTGACTTGAGAAAAAAATCATTTAAAATCTGTGTGACCAACTCTCCTGTCTTAAATCTTAAAAGTGTACATTGACATCATTTTTCTTTTTTATTAACAAGGTGGTGTACTGATCCTGAAAGGATGTTGGGATGAGATTGATCTATTTTGCCAAGAATTTAATTTTCAAAGTTATTGGCACATAACATTATGATTCAGCTGATTCACTTTACACCAGCGTTAGGATAGTCATCTCCTTCCTGCAAATTAACGCCAACCAAGCATACTCTACCTTTTCAACACTTTGCCCTTGGAGGGACTGAATGTCCTTGACAATTAGTCTTCTTTTTGGAATGAACATTTTACTGATTGATGCTTTTATCTTAAATGTCAACCGGCTTTTAGGACTGAGCTTTATTTTCTGGCCAGAAGACACACGAATGGGCTGATATGTGAATTGTATATGTATGTTAATACTCAAAGGAGAACATTCCCCAAACTTTAGGGTTGCTGAACAACTAATATTGTTAAAATTATTGTGGAACTATCTCAAGGGCCAAATCCACTGCTTCTTTAATAGTCACTATAAAACGCATTTCCATCCAGCTGTTTTTATATGCCTCTTCAAATTGTGCATTAAAAAATTTGTGCCACAATAATGCCACAACTTTGAAACTGACCTGCTACTTCAGTGCACCTTAGGCCACTGCTTTGGTGAATAGATGCTGACACTGAGTACTTGTATCATTATATCATTCAAATGTCATAAACATCAATGCTACACTACAATGTAAGCTAAAGCTGTTTCGAACATTAAATAAAATGATGTGAAGCACATGAAATCACTATTTGTGTTTCTTGTTCGTTCACACTCAGTTCATCTGCCTGTGAAAAGCTACTTACACTAACACTGTACAAACTGATACATGAGTGATGATGTGTGTTTCTGCTAGAGTTGAACTCCCAAGCCTTCTTGTAACTCAGGTCAATGGAGCAGGACCAGTTTTATACTGACTGGTTCTACTTGCTCGAAATACACATATAAATAAACTCTCTCTGTAACTAGGCCATCTCTTTTATTTGCAAACCCTTTAACATGCCAAGTTCTGCTTCGGTCCTAATGGTGATGTGGTTTACTGGAAAACAGCTGGAATTCCCGATAGACTCATTATTCAAGTAATCCAGTCTTGAACAATCCTACTGTAGCTAGTATACTCCAGATGAATATTTGTGTAAACCGCTTCTGAAGCAAATAACCCTCAACACTAGACATTATTTTTTTGAGCTCGCATCACGGTCAGTTATGTTCAGTTAAGGCTTTAATTCAGCTTTCTGCATAGTATGCATGCTGTGCATACTTAAAAGCAGAAAACATGCGAGTAACTGTCTTTCTGTATTTTGAGTTTGACTTCTCTTCCGTTTCTGTGTTTGGAATGTTTCAGTACATGAGCAGGAAATTCACATGCTTGTATTTTGTACTACGTATGCAGCCTATTGGTATGTAAGGTTTGCACAAATATAGTGCAACATTTTGGATCTTAATATTTAAAACAAATAATGAAAAGAAAGAAAGAAAGAAAAGAGAAAAATGAGGGCTAATCTATGAAGACCTGCTATTTTTTGACATATATTGTCGCATCAGTGTTGTTCTTTTATATATATTCATACAGGTACTTGCTGTGTGCTGAAAACCTTTGGACCTATAGAGACAAAATATCTAAACAATTTTGAGTTGCATATTGTTTTCATAAAAGATGCCCTTGAACATGTGCAGTACTGCTGAAAAGCCCAGCAGTGGCTGGATGGCATAATTTCTTTTCTGAAAATAGCATAATATGGGAACAGTATTTTTCTGGCTTTCAGCTTGTTGAGGTTTCATTATCTCATGCAGTCTTTGCAAAGATTGCAACTATTTTCGGTCCTGTCTGCCTCCTGAAAGAGTTTGAACCAAGGCTCTCATCTGTGACTGGACTTCACACAGTCATTGTGTCACTATTGTACCAGACTCCATTTTAACACTGAGCATTGGAGACTTGGTCTAGCAAAAGATGTATGTTGTTGACAAAACACACACACAATGCCAAACAAAATGGAAGAATGAATGCAGGACATTGAGTCCCAATTCTTTCAAAAGGAAGCTAAGGTGAAATTAGTTCCTTCTGATTCAACACAAAGGTACCTAATTCCATCTATCCATCATCTATACCCGCTTATTCCTATTTAGGGCCACAGGGATCTGCTAGAAAGGCAGGGGTCCACCCTGGACAGGTCACCAGTCCATCACAGGGCCACATAGAGACAAACAACCTCACACACTCACACTCACTCCTATGGGCAATTTAGAGTCACCAGTCAACCTGACATACATGTTTTTGGACTGTGGGAGGAAACCAGAGTACCTGGAGAAAACCCACACAAGCACAGGGAGAACATGCAAACTCCACACAGAAAGGTCCCTGATGGGTTGCAAATCAAGGAACCTTCCTGCTGTGAGGCAACAGTATATTATAGAATATTATAGAATACATGTGCACACTGATGCCACTACTGCCAAATCTATCAGATTTTGAATGTAAGCAGCAAAACTGAAAAATCCCAACATAATAAACTTTACTTGACAGATAAGTATTTTTGATTAACTAGATAAAAGGATGTGATCCTTACTTAGATATAGACATACTGACCAACATCTCTGCATAGATGTAATTTAGAAACTGTGATTTTCACTACTTACCTGCTGAAATGCGTAGAAAATGTGGAGATAACTATATTAATTACAAATAGTTAAATGAAGTTACCACTGTTACGCAACATGACTACATGTGCACAAAACCTCTCTCATTGCTCATGCTGATTCTGCAGCTGAATGAGATCTGCCAGAACTTAAAGTAATAAATTCATATAGATCAGGAAAGCCCCAGCTAGCCTCCATCTTCACATATATCTTCAACAGATCACTGCTGTGTGAATTCCCCTCCTGCTTTAAATGCTTCACCATCAACCCGGTTCTCAAGAAGGACTCCATTAATGGGCTGAATGACTACAGACCTGTTGCCCTGACATCTGTGGTCATGAAATCCATGACCGGTGTTGAGCCACCTGAAGGACCCCCTGCAGTCTGCCTACTGGGCAAACAGGTTGGTGGAGGATGCAGTCAACATGGCATTACATTCTGCAGCACCTCGACTCCCCAGGGACCTATACACGAGTCCTGTTCGTGGACTTCAGCTCAGCAGATATCCTGAGGGACTGGGAATCCATGAAACTGGGAAATATCACATCAACATCCAGTCAATGAGCACTGGTACCCCCCAGGGATGTGTGCTCTGCCCCCTATTCTTCTCCCTGAAGTTTTATGTGTTTTCTGAGATGTATATATTTCTATCTTACATCAAAGCACATTGAGAGCCCCTGTATTGGAGTTAAATTCTGTCAACATATTTGGCAATAAAATGATTCTGATTCATATAAATAATAAACTTGCTAACTTGCTTGCTATTTTATACATTTCTGATCACAACATAGACTTTTTAATTATTCCCCAGCAGTAAAGTCTTTCTGCTGCAGCTGTGCTATCTATTGAAAACTACTCTGAGGGTATGTTACAGGTTCAGTCCTTGATGATTCAATTTAAGATAAGCTTTGTATGAAACTAGCCTGAACCTAGCCACATAATAATATAACATGCTAATGAGGAGCTGTGTCAATGAAGTGAACATGAACATGAACAATGAAGTTCTTTGATAATACAATTTGTCAACAACATTGCATTACCTGCAGTGACTTAAGCTTTTGTACATCTAAAGCGCTCATGTTGTGGTTGATAGTCCAAAACAATCATTCTCTGCACAAGGCTTCTCCTTGTGCAGATTTAAATCCTTAAATCATTTTTAAATAGGTTTCTTTCATTCGTGCTAGGAAACCATTTCATAAGGAACATATCTTTGGTAAAACAACAGTTCTAATAGTGACTGTAAAAGCAAGGCCTGTGGCTTATCCACAATGACTAGGATATTGTACTGTACTTGTCACATGTTGGCAAGATAATTAATTGGACCCAAGTTTGTAGACAAAAAAGTCTTTTATTATAACAAAAGAGATTAGAACAGGGTAACGTTGATTGGAGAACTAGAACAAAGGATTCACAGTAGAGTCTTTTAGGGAACACGTGCAGTTAAGACGGTGAGGCAGGTACAGGAGGGAACCAGTAGAACATTGTCCTTGAGACCCAGTGATTCAGAAGACAAGTGGGGAGCAGGGGAGTTACATATGGTGGGAAACAGTAATCCAGGAAGCACAGAAACGGGTTAGTAATTGAACACCAGAACAGGAATGAGGAGAAGAAACTGTTGAGACCAAGGTGAGTTGCCAGACGAGGGAACAACCAAGGCAGAAGTACGACCTGGCACCAAGGAACTGTAGAGTGCCATCTTAAATACAGGCCCCGCTGACTCTCCCAGCTCAGTCCTGTGTTCTGACTGTGCTATGTTTAATAAAACTCTTTTTGTCTGCAAAGCATATATTGCTGAATCGTGCACACACAACCAGAACACACAAGGCTGAACAAATACACAAGAAACTAATCAGACACAGATGAAAACAACTAATGCAAGTGAGAACATAAAGCCACAGAAAACCAAAAATGAGAACACAGGAAACAACCACAAACCAAGAGTCTCCAAGAGGAAGTATAGTGCAGATCCTAACAGTAGCAGTACAAAAGTTTTGTGGTTGTTTCCTGTGTTGTTTTCCTGTGTCTCCTGCCAAAGACTCCAGTCCCCCTGCCAAAGACTCCACGGTTTCCATCTCCATGGGCTGCACCTGAATAATCTATATTAAAACATAGCAGACCATCAATTTCTGTTTTCATACTTTTTCTATAACTAGGGTTGAGTTGATGTGGAATTAAAATACATCTGGGACTGTTAGAAGATGAAGTCCATAAGTTCAGACCTGTTCAAACCACAGTGGGATCATGTTTGACCTTTTAAAGAATCTATGAATGAACTATCTGGTCTGGACTTTCATTTCCTTAGAGAGGCACCTGTAAATCAGAGATGATGAAGTAAGATGTAATGTTAATTATATAAGAAAAGTTAGCATATAGCCTTCATAACTGGAGTCCCTCCAGAGACAATCCCTCTGTTATCTGACTAATGTTCTTAAGGTGATGTAAAGAGGAGAGTGATCAGTCATGTATAACAGATGTGTAGGTGATGTGCACACAGGTCCAGATGTGGTTGGTGTGGGCTCACTGTAATGAATGTACACACCATGGATCAGTACTAAAAACTTAGTAATGGTGGATGCAGTTCTGTTTAGTTATTATTCACCATTCAACAGAGCTTTACCGTTTATAACATGAATAGATTGTTTTTTGGAATACAACAGCACGTCTCTCTGGCTGGTCATGTTTCAGACACAACATTGTTTCCTTTTTGTTTTTTCCCATTTAGCTGAACAGCCTCAGCCAGGATGAACCCTTCAGCTTATAGTAACCAACCTGAGGAACCGTCCTCTGAGCACTACAAACATGAGTGATTCCATGCTGAGCCTGTATCACAACCTCATCATAGGCTCAAGGGCCTTCCCTATAAGTTTATTCACAGGAACCTCCTGCTCTCCTTAGACGACCACATCTTTTGTCCATACTGAGCAGAAGCAGAAGGAGAACACTACACCAGAGCTTGATGGTAGGACAGTGACCAGAATCATCTCTTCTGTGTCCAGCTCTGAAAGCACTGAGCTGACAAACTGCTGGAGAATAACAATGGATCTGATGGATCTGTCAGTTTTGTAAAAAGTCAACACCATGGGCTAAGACACAGACGAAGAAGGACACAGAGGAAGACAGCAGTTGCAACAGAAGTCAGTCTCCACCAAAGAAACATATCAGATTGTGATGGGATGTTCCAGTAGTTTTCATGAACAGAATAGGACATCCAGCAATTCCTAGAGGGCATACTGACGGCAAGCTCTTTGGTGCTTTGATGCCATTTGACCTGCTTTACATGGTTCACCAGTAAATTCTGGACTTGCAGGCCTAAAGTAATGCCTTGCAATTGTGATTGTCTGTGACGTGTGTCTGGCAGGTTGACAAAAGGGATTATTTTTACTCCTCACAGCTAGCCTTAGCATCTGGCAGGGCTAGCAAGGCCCTTCTAGCAAGGCCCTCTACAAATAGTAAATAAGGTTGAAAGTTTTCCTGAGTTACCAGCACACACAACCTTATTTAACGTTACTGACTCATCAGCACACACTTCAGTTTCAGTCTGAGAGAAGGATAAGAATTAGAGCTGGGACCATCATAACTGGAGGGATAGGGGTAGCACTTCAACACTACTGATCCACCAACGACAGGCAGGACGGGTGGTAGAAAGAGACTGATAGAAGAAGAGCGAGAGGACAGAAACAGCTTGATAAAAGCCAGTGATGACATAACTGCAGTACTCCCAGCTAAGTGGTCCTGCCAGCAGTACAGAGTGATAAACACTGAGCTGTCTGTGAAGGATGGAAACAGGGAGCCAAGATGTTTAGACTTTTAAATGAAGATGAGCTTTGCTTTGAAGTGCCACCAAGTATGAACAAAGTGGTAAGTGGTCCTTTTTCAGAGAATTTAAAAGTTAAATACGTTGTGGTCACAGTATAGAAAATGAAAGCTTTAACCCTTTCCACCCTGTGTGTTTCCCTCCCTGTTTCCCCAGTTGTTTGTCATTGAGACAAAGAAAAGCAGAAACAGAGATAGTGTGCACTCTGCAACTCTGTCACTTACAAAGGCAAATACCTTACCTTACTTATCATAATTTTTATACTTTGGTTTACCTCATTGTAGAAGGTATTAACTGTTATTCCTTTACCTGCCATCTGTGTTTTAGAGAGAGATGAGGAGAGCACAGGTGAAGAAGCAGAACAAGGGGAGGAGACAACATGCACTGTGAGTTATTTCATATAATAATAATTCATTCATTCATTCATTATCTATACCCACTTAGTCCTAATTAGGGTCACAGTGATCCGCTGGAGCCAATCCCTGCTCTCTTTGGGTGAAAGGCAGGGGTACACCCTGGACAGGTCACCAGTCCATCACAAGGATATAATAATAATAATATTATTTGAAATATATTATACTTTTATCACATAAGAAAATATAATCAGATTTGTTCTAGAGTTAAATAACTGGTTTCTGAGGTTATACCTTTCCCTTGGTCTTTTGGAGGTAAAAAGGAGGTCTAGGCAGCAAGGAGACAGCATGCAGTATGAACCATCTCATTTTAAAAATTAAATGTATGTTAATTCTATTTTATTATAAAAAATACTGAAGTGATCAATATTTCATTTCTACGTGATTTTTGGAGTCATAGGCTGTATCTGCAGTGTGTCTTTTACAGGGGGAGGAGGAAACTAGACAGCATGTGCCATCACATCAACAAAGAGAACATTTTATGTTATCATTATAATTTTGATTCTTCTCAACATATGTTTTGTTAATGTAATTGTTAACATAACTGTTTGGTCCTCCTTGTCTGTAAGCTATCTTTTAGAAGGAGCAGAGGAAGAAACAAGGCTGGAACCAGAAGAGACAAATGAAAAGGCAGGAGACAACATTCACTGAATGATCTTGTTCAAAAAGATGTGCGTACTAAAGTGTATAATATGACATTATCAGACTGTTCGTATTCTGGCCAGTTATTTTTACATCACTGCTTAAGTTGTTAACTGCTAACTTCCCTCATCTGTCATTCGTCCTTTAGATGAGATGGGAGAAGTGGAGATGAGACAAGGGGTGATGGAAGGAGACAGCATGTACTGTGATCCATCTTGTTCAAAAAGATAAGAATACATATGTTCTGTGGCATTATCAGACTTTCTGTTTCGTGAGATATCCCTGTTGTATGCCAGTTATTAAGCTGTTTTTCCCACTCATCTTTTTTTAGAGAAAGGAAAATAAACAACACAAGACCACAAGACCAAAGGAGACAAGAGGAGAAGAGAGGAAACCCACTGCACTGAGAAACTGTTCTAAGATAAATATACATTTATTCCACAGTACTATCAGAGTGATTGTGATCAAATGATCTTCTGGGCATTGATTACTGTTTATTGTCTTTTCTTGTATTAAAATAATCATATTTACTATTGAGAGAGTGGAGAGGAAACCTCATGTACTTCACCCTCTCATCTATGATAAATGCACATTACTTCTGTGTAATTATCAGAATTTATATTGAGATTTTTTTTTCTGGTTGCCAAATTTCTTTATTAATTATTATTGCCTCCCAGACAATTTGTTGACCTGAAACTAATCACACACATCATCATCACACACATCCATCTGGAGTCCAAAGTCTCCATAAAGTCTACATCTACATTTGTCATGTTTTACTTGGTGGTATGGTCTTCACCCCCAGCAAGTTCTTTAAATTTCTTCGTGTCAGCTTCCTTTTTTTTGTTCAAACTCTCAGGAAACTACAACCAAACTTTTTAGTATTATCAATAAAGAACACAATGGGACAAAAACAATGTATTTATATTTAAACTATCAGTAACAGTATTGTCTGTGTAGCCATGTATTGAGCTTCCTGTGTTCCAATAATAAATAAATGTTATTTATAATAAACACAAATATACATAAATATAATAAAAATATTTTTTAAATAAATATTTTTAAATAAATAAAAAAAGTTTCACACACAGGACGAGTGTGTGTTTTTGGTGATTGTTAGTTTCATAGTTAGAATTGTATAAGGTATCGATGCTAACTGTGGTGAATGATTAATAATCTCTATGTCCTTTACTGTAGTAGGCCTAAACAGTTAAAGTCTGAATAGTAATCCACATGTTCTTTGCCTAACAGTTTACAGCAAAAGTGGATGGTCAGAGGGCTTTGATTTTGACAGAGAATGACTCATTAACACCATGGAGAAATCAAATGAAACAGAGAATTTAACCAGTTTCCAAAAATTGCAATAGTTTTGACTACTGAGATGTCAGTGGGGATACATACCTGACTATGAAACCATGGACCAGAAAATAACTAGAAAAACATTTTGTTGCAGAATCACAAAAAGTATTTTACATTGACAATCTTTGAATAACAGTGTATATGACAAGCTTACTAAAGAACTGACTGCACTCCAAAATAACTTTTTACACATTTCACAACTTTATCTTCATTCTACATTTTTCTCTTAAAAATAAAATCCTTCTGCCTACAAGAGCTTTAACTAGTGGAGTTGTGGAGTAAACACTTTAGCATGCTGGGTTAAAAGCAGAACTATCTCCAAGAGACACACACAACCATGAATTCTTTGCAGGTACTTTGTAGAGACTGTCTGTCTGAATGTTGGAAACATACCCACACACTGCTGTCTTGTTTTCAGTGCTATGTAAACATAATGGCAAAATTTAAGCCACCTGAAGAGAACCATCTGTGGTCTGTGTGTGGGATAAGTAAACATCCATTAAGTAGCATGTTTCAGTTTACTTTGTCTCATCAAATTAGTGTGGACATTTTTGTAGCTTATACAGCAATGAAATCGAATGTTAATTCAGTGTTTTGTTTATTGTATTTACTTCTTCCTTACCAACCACATGTGGTTTTAATTAAGAAATGAATAAAGGTTAGGCAAAAAGTCAGTAGTATCTTTATATGATTAGTATAGAAACAAAAAAATACATGAAATGGTTAAAAAAAAAAACACATTCTGTCCATGAAGGACATTTGTGATTTTGGGAGTTCTATGGTTTTGTGCTTTCTGCAGTATTTATGGACCAAAATCATTGCAGAAATGTGGAAAAAAGATGTTGCTTTCCTTTGTGCAAAGAACCTTGTGTTCTAGTGTAATGCTTTAATGAGTGTGAGACAGACACTGAAAGTGAATGTCTCACACGAACACTGTCGGCTAATACTTGCTAATTAGAAGTGTAGCTGAGGTTGATGGCATTAGTTTTGAAGATGTTATATTGGACAAATTGCGATTTTTACCAGACAATGGTGCCAGATGAAAGTAAGGTTAAGGGAGAACCAATGTTTTAGAATTTATTTAGAGGGAATTATGAATGTCTGTACAAAAATTGAATGGAAGTGGGTGACAAATGTAAAGGCTGAATGTTCAACCCACACACTGACGGGATCTACTAGATCTGTTCCACTGTGGGGAGCAAATTTGCTGGCATGGTTTGGGTCCACTCGTGCCCTTAGTAGCGAGTGTCACTGCAGATGAATATAAAGTTGTTCTGAGTGATCACCTTTATTCTATGATGAAACATTCCTATCCTGATGAGGGTGATGTCTCCCAGGATGACAATTCCCCCATTCAGGGATCACAGAAAGGTTTGGTTTATATGAAATGTGAATCATATGCTGTGGTCTTTGCAATCATCATTTAGTAAACCAAACTGCACACAATTTTAGACCTGCATGTAAAATGGTACTTTCCATCACCATCATCAAAACACCAAATTAGGCAATATCTTTTTTGGGGGGTGATGTTCATGCCTCTAGTGGAGTCCAGAACTTTTAGAATAAATGGCACAACGGATTAATGATGTTCTGGGAGCACATGGTGGCCTGACATCCTGCTAAGACATTTTATATTGGTTTTTCCTTTAATCTGTCACCTGTCCGTATGCAATAATTTGAAGACAATTATGCAGAACTTGGATGAATCCAAAAAATGTGTTTTATATTCATCTACGGTATGTTCTGGAAGTTTCAGGGTTATATTTATCAAACTGAGAGCTACATTATTAGTTTATTTATCTGTGAGTGCTGCAGTTACACATCCACACACACACACACACACACCCTCACACACACACACACACACACACACACACACCCTCACACACACACACACACACACACACACACACACACAAGCACACACATGGTAGTTCGTAGTTTAATATATAGTTTGAGTATAAAACAAAAATAAAACTTTCCTCATATATCACTTTTGCCCCTGTGGAGGGCCATACCTCTTCCTGGGGATGATTTCTTGGTTGTTGTCTTTTTTTCTTCTTCCCTGACTTTGTCAGTGCTTGTATGTTATTATAAAAAAAAAATCAAATAATACATTAATCCAGTTTCTTGTAGTATACATTATCCATTGTATAATGATTGCTGTGAAGGTAGGCCTAAATAATGCATCCACAAAGAGCATTTTCATTCAGTATGTGCCAACTTTTGGAATTCTCCTTAGATCAACCCTAAAAAAGGTGTTGAGCCAGAAGTGATACTGTGTAATTCTTTGTGTTCAACATCATTATGCAAAGGAGATGGATGTGGATACCACTGTGCAGAATCTATGAAACAGGTACAGACTATGCACAAACTGGCATAATTATGCTCTTTGGTGATTAAAATCAAGCCAAATGCAGCAAAGCATCTTTCCTGGCTGGTCACTTACTGAGCTCATGATTACCACTCTTTACATTGACTGAAGAAATGTGCAGTGAAAGAGACATCTTGTTTAAATATTCATGTCCCTACTTTTTTTTTTTTTTAAATTTCATTAATTATTCAGCTCATATTCAAGCCACAGCTGATTCAAATCCAGATTTTTGATCCTTCTGACTTATGCTAGATGAGAGTAAATTATAGTGCCAAATAAAATGCAACCACACAGCTCAAAAACACAAGGCCATTCTTGTTTTTCTTTATTTTCCCTTAAGCATTTGAAAAAGGTGCATCCCATATGGTGCCTACTGTGAGATATAATATGCCATTTATCCAGATGATTGCCAAATATCTCTTTGCCACCATGTATGACTTGGTTGTCATGGTTGCTGAATTAATTGCAGTAAATCTTCAGTGCATTCCCTGTGCAGTAGAGTGATGGTGGTATTTAGTTTTTAACATGGATGAATGTTGGGGTTCTAAAGTGGAGTCGTAAATTAGCTCTTATAATGATTAATTAGGGAGTTAAAGGTTAAATTCAAATATAATTAAAGGTTAAAGTCTAATCACCTTCCTGGAAAGAAGTTGCTCTGACCTTCAACAGACGTTTGTTTCCTGGTTGAAAGGCCCATGCTTAATAGACTGTTCCGTTTCTTTCAATCAAATTACCTTAGTTCTGCAATAATAATGATTTATAAATCATATTGAAAATCTGAACAACTAATTTACAGTAGGTTTTAAGGAAGTACAGCTATTTGGTGGTCATCCACAAAACAAATAAATACTGGGGTCCCACATCCATCTTTAATGTGCTCATAGACTAAAGCAATACACTGCAATTGTTTACGGCACAAAACAGTGACATTTGTATTTTCTTTAAAATGCAAAAAGGCTCTCAATGCAAACTACTGTTCTAACTACACAAATGTGTGGGTGTGAACTGTGGATCAGCTACAGACAGTTTCTTCAGCATGAGGCCCTGGGCAGGCCATCAGATTGCTGAACACCTAGTGGCTGCTACGTGACCACTATAGCTTGTCCTAAAGACATCACTCATAACACACTATACTGCTCATATTCACTGCAGGAGCACTACTATCTACAGCCTAATATTCAAGTCATGTTGTGCTTTGATTCTCTGATGTATTGCAATCATACGGTATATTTATTAGCATGGATTAGGATTACCATTTCAATTAAAAATGTGTCTGAGGCACAGTGTTTACTGATAGTGTTCTACTCCATTTGTAAGGTGTGCCTTTCTGCTTCTGCTACACTAGCATTTTTTCTTTCTGAGGCTTGGCTGTAATACTGCAGCATAGACTCTGTGGTTCGGTGCTGGCTGTTCAGAACACTGTAATGTTGTATATGGAACACTTCCCTTTTGTTTTCACTTTGAATACATAGTTTTCAGCTGTCATACCTGACAAAAGAGAGCAAACACACCTCAGAAACTCTTCTCCTCCAGAATTGATATGTTGGTAAACATTTTCAAATTGAGTGCAGCCCACTCTGCCCTGTAGTGCTGATTTTGTCATTAAATCTTAACTCATGGGGTTTCCTTTCCTGACAGTAATGTATTGGATTATACTGTATGTGCTTCAGTGTTACTGAGCAATATCTTACATCTCACAGAAAATAAAGATTATTTGAAAGTTGAAGACAAATCTTAAATGCAGAACCTGCCATGCAGCTCCGTTGCTGACCCTGTGCTCACCATTATGCTTTTAACTTGATGTTATTGTTCTATCTTATCTCAACCATCATCTTTTTTTATCTTGTATCTACTTGTCTGCATACTTTACAATTTTACTAATCTTGACAGCTTCAGGGAACACTGACCATGCTGAGCCACATCAAACTCAAGTAAATCAATCACAAACTAGTGAGGGTTTGATTTCTCAGGGGATTGATGTACCACATTTGAAAACTGACATGACATTTCTCTTCCACAGAAAAATTCATAGTAAAAGGGCAAACAGATATTATGAACCATTTGACAAGAACTCGTCTAACTGGTCGCATAGAATTAAATGCAGACATGTTTTTTCCCAAAACCTTCTAATCTGATCACCTAGAAAAAGGTCTGTTTTAAAAGTACAATGTGTAATATTTAGATAGATCAATTTACAAAAATGGAATTTATTATTCATAAATATGTTGTCTTTAGTGTGTAATCACTGGAAAATAACTAACTATTGCATTTTCTTAATCATAGAATAGGCCTTTTAAATCTACATAGGGTGCAGGTCTCCTTTAATGGAGGCAGCCACGTTGGGCTTTTGTGTTTCTACAGTAATCCACAATGGACAAACCAAATACTGGCTTTAGACAAGGTATCAAATTTTGTTTTAAAGGTGATGGCCTCTTTTTGCTCCCTTGTGCCTGGAAATCGGAGGCAGTGTGTAAGAGGCACAGAGAAGGTTACATTCTGCAAAATCATCACTAGATGCTGTTAAATCTTTAACAATTTACATCTTGCACATTTAAAGATGTTTAATCTTTAGGGGCACAAGGTCTCACCAGAAGTGTGTTTTATCCAATTCTTTTTACACAAATAAAACAACATAGAATGAGGTGTTCAAATATAACATAATTGGTTTAGTTCATAGGAACAATAACTGTGCTTCACTTTTACAAGGTATGTTCTATTTGATAATAATACACTCTGCTCTTTTAATTTAATGATCATGATCATGTTTGCTTATGTTCCTGTTTTTGTCAGGGGTAGATTTGGTGCGAAGGATCAACTTCATGTGAACTGATGAGTGCAGACATCAACTGTGCCAAGCAATCAGGTTCCTTGATTAGGTTATATCTATAAATAGCCTCTCAGATATCATACCCACTGATTGGAATGTGTAGATCACAATGACAAACTACAAATCTAGATAATTGGTATTTAGGTTTCATTGTACTGAACATCACTTCAGGTTTGATGTAGCCTATGTCATGTAAACACTAATGGCTAATGGAACTCCAGTTTGATTGATCAATGGAACTAATAATCTAAATCATCCTATAGGCTATTCATTAGTCAGCCAATTTTCATGGTAGACCTCTGCTGAAATTTTATATGTCACCATATTAAGAAGTAAATTACAAGCCTATAGTAAACTTTACCATTTAAATAAGCTATGATCATTTCAAACTGAAGAGTTAGATTCTAAGCTTTTAAAACAATGGAGATGTGGATTGACTATAGACTCTAGAGGAGCAGCGGGTTACTGAATCAAAGCTTTGAATGATTTGAAAATATTGTAACAAGACCATGCAATATTACTGTTCCAATTTACTCTTTGATTTTTATGCGTAGATTGTACTAACTGTTTATATCCAAATGAAATGCAGTGGCTTCAGGAAATATTCCGATCCCTTTACCTTTGCAGACTTTATCATGTTGCTTTCATTTCGAATGGATAAAACTGCCATTTTCAATCTATGCTCAAATGACCTATAATGATAAAGTGAAGTTGGTACAATACAATTATTTTAAGGTGATGCTACTAGCAAAAAAAATGTCAATAAGACAAGTTATTAAACTTAAACTTAATTCCCTTTACTAGTCCCACAATGGGGAAATTCTGTTACCACCCAAGTGCACACACACAGCAGTGAACACACAAGCACACCGTGCACACACACTCGGAGCAGATACTAGATAGGAACTTAAATAAGCACTGGTTTACATAATGCATCTGTGAATACTACATAGTTAAATTCATTTTCCAGCAATGAACATAGTAATAATCACTGAATAGGGTTAAGACTAACATGGAAGAAATAAAACAGAGCAGCATTTCTCTGGTCACATTGTGAATGGAAGAATTTGTATCAGATTGCACAGGAATAATGGCTTTGTTTTTGCCTCCTGTACTGCACACTGATGATATCTTTTCAAAGCTACTAAGAAACAACACATTTCGTGTGCATGGTTTGATATGTGAAATTAGACAATGGGAATCAGAACGGTTGTTAAATGATGATCCAGATAAGGTGTAATGTATCACCTGATTGTGATACACTTGCTGCAACATAAGACTCCAGATTTGTAAGCCTTTATGCAGACAAGAAAAATCCTGAAAAAGGCTTGAAAAATAATAACAGCAATAATAAACATTAGATTTTTTTTTTTTAATTCTTTCATATTTTCCAGGGCTGCATTGCTGGCGCAAGACTTTTTCTTGTTTTTGGAGTATTTTTAAGTTGAATTATACATAGTTTTATTAAGGAAAGGAAATGGGGCTGGGCGTATTGTTAAAATGGCTCTATAGCTACCCATCCCATGTCAGCACATCAAGTAGCGTTAAACAGTTTAACCTGTTGGGCTCTACGAGGGCTGCCGGGTTGCGTCTGTGTTTTTACGACACTGGACACGAAACGTTTGCAGCAATATACCCATACTATACATCCACATAACCAACAGAAAATACACTAAAAGCGAAAGAAACCCAACAATTTTAGGAAAACTAAACACAATTCAAACAACGAGCAGTTACATGGCATATCAAAAACAAGCTGAAGACCTAAACATGTCATGAAATATTCCATAAAACACAAGCTAATGCGACACGCGCCGTTTGAAAGTGAACACTATTTTCATTCCGAAAATACAAGTCATATTTCCAAGAAATTGCAGAAATAAGTATGAAATTATGAAGAGATGATTGTGAGTTTTGTCTTACCTTTGTTGTTTTCTGATCATAAGTTGTTTTTATATAAACAAAGCTTCTGCTATCGGCTAGTCCATTGTTTTGTGTTTCACTGAAATGATTCCGACGAGAATCCATGGACGTTCCGGCTTTTGGTAGGCCTCTACGTGGGGGGGTGGGCTTGTGCATCATTACGTTTGTGGAGGTCGTTTGCCTCCTGTGATTGGCGAGTCTTACTGTCTATTTGAAATTGGGTTCTGTCCTTCGTTTCTATAGGTTGTAAGGTTTCGAAAGAGGTGTCAATCATGCAAATCGGACAATAGGCTCTGGAACTATCCTTCTGCTCAACGCCCAGTAACAGGAAGCAATACTGCAAAAACTTTTTTTTTTTTAGGTAGAAATGAAATCCTCATTTTTTGCTGTGTTCCATCAAATTTTCATCAAATTTGTATAATAATAACCAAGGTCACCTTTATTTTGATACCAATCTTATCCATGTAGACCTCACAGATGCGGAGAAAAGCAATTTATTTTGGTTTTGTCATTTTCGAGGAGTAGACTTAAAAAATGGTCCAGGGCCTAAGAGGTTAAGAATAGATTAAAGGGACATCTTTAAGTTTGGAGTCACGGCAATAAACGCAGGATACCGGAAGCTACACATTTAACAAGAACAAAAACACAGAACAAGACAGACGTATAAACTCAATAGGCTTTCAAATGAAAGTGTTCATATTTGCATTGACAGATCAGAAGCCTAACACAGAACTTTACCTGTTCATTTAAGCCCACAGCTTCTGAGACAGATACGTGCATTGAGTTCTATGATTTTGGAGAGTCATGGGCGGGAATCACAATTATCTTGTATCCATGCTGGCAGGCCTCGAAATTGAACTCAACTTCCTCTGACTGTCACCCCTCATTCCTCTCACAGCGGCGAGGGTCAGGAGATCTGGAGCTTCCTACCATGCTGTGGAGCTCAAATAACACAGAGTCCATGGAAAAAAAAATGTAGCATATAATTTCCCCAACATCTGCTACTACAGCAGGTTTTTGCCTCCCGTAAGCTGGCAGGGTCTTGTGCGTCTGACATGACGTGGATTCAAACAAATAGCGATTATTGCTGCAGCCAGACATGGCTTGGACTTTCCAATTGTGACTATGGTACAGAGAGGCAGAATGTGGTTTATTATGGGCTGCAAATGCTCTGCTACTTTAGCCCACCTTACAAGATGCCAGATCCAGGCCACAGACGGGCACACAGCAGAAGACCAATGAGCCCTGAGAAAAACTTGGCATGCTACAATTATGTTTTTTTGGCACATGACAGAGTATGCTCGTATATACTATATATCCATCTCGTGTAATGGTCCATGCAGATGGTCAGTCTGACTAATAGGTCAGATGTGTCCACTCTGTGTACAATCCCTCCACCCATACCAGACACTATCAAAACAAATAAAGTATACAGACACCTCTGTTCCAGTCCACCTCTTTCATTTCCCACTCATAGATTATATTGCCGAGATTGTGAACAATTGTTCTGGTACATACCCCACCTCCTCTTACTGCTTCCCGTCTCTAATCCAGCACATCAGAGAGTCAGTGTACAGGTGGAAAGAGAATAAACTGCGAGGTGGAGACAGTGTCTTATTTTCAAATGCATACCATGGCTGCTGTTAACTTAACCCATGACTGGGTTAAGTTGGTAACATAAACCTTTCATTTTTTTGTTGATATAAATCAAGTATATATAATATTAGGTGGGGGTGAAGTACTGTGTAGACACCCTGGAGTATGTTATTACACTTATTCCACAACTACTTATTGTACCACAGGAGAAATGGAATAGCTGTGTTCAAAGTGTCTATTATTTCTAAAGTTTCCCTGTAGTCAATTCAGTCCACGGCTAGTTCACAGCTGAGAGTTGGCAACCCAGCACAGACAGAAATATTGTTTCTATGGTTACCAGCTGTTTTTACATAGGCTATAGCACAAAACATTATAAATTACACTCTGTAGATGATCAGGTGATCAGAGAACTGAAGTAGCCTACACATGAAATGACTTTTCCTAATAGCCTTATTATGTATCTATAATATACAGCAATGCATATATGTTGTCTGTTGTAGAAAATCGAATGGACCTGTGTAAAGTCAGTTTGAAGAATGCTACTTTATTGAATTATGACTTATATATTAATTGGCAGAGAGAATGGAGCAACCTCTCCAACTCTTGTAATCATTATCAACAAATTCGTGCAAAAGGTTAATTAATTCAAAAATCTGTGCAATGCCTAGGAAATCATTGAAAAGGTTCCCAAGGTCCCTCTTTGTGCCCACTTAGAAACCATTTGCCACTAAAATACCTCAGGTGGTAATACACAGGGGAGAATTATTTTAGAGCCAATACTTCAATACTTTCTGGTGAATTGTAAAAAAATACATGTTGGTTTTGTGAGTACTGATACTGTATCTGCATGTATGTTGACAATTTATGCCATTGTCGTAAAATCAAGAAGTGAGGTACATTTAATTTTCTGCTTTGACCGGTATATACAGTATGTATCTAGACATGGGTGTCATTTATGTATAAATCTCTTTTCTTCTTTTATGCCCTTGTCCTCCAAAATATTTCAGTTTACTTTCTTCTCTTGAACCATTTTACTTGAGTAAATTTCTCTTGCATGTATATGAGGCTGCTTAAGAGTCTGTTAGGTTATTGTCTTTTTTCTACCGCTTTTCCTTTTTGATCCCTTTCTTTTGCTCTCTAAAGATCACTCTATCTCTTAGCTGTTTTTAGAAAAGTGTCCTACAGTCAATACAGGTGTCAAAGTGTCAGAATTAAGGGGATAAAATGTGCAGTACCCAGTCAGCATGTGTTTTTTTAGCGCAGCATGCCGCTGTGATGAAGGACTGAGAGCAGAACTGTTGTAGTATTATAAAAGCTGCCAAAGAAAGAGTGGACCCTCCCACAGATTTATTGGCCAAGGGTACTGAAAGTTCAGCTTTCACCATGTGGATTACAATTCAGCCCCATTTCCCACCTTAATCCGGTCATTACTCAAGGTTTGTGAGGACACAGAACATCCTCCCCTTCAGGCCGTTTCTCTGCATGTAAATACGACTCGTTGACCAACATTTTTAAAACAGAACATCCATTCTATAGTAAACATCTTTCAGAACTTAGATAAATGAGAATGGGTAGTGAAGCTAGAGAATGCATTTTACAAGTCTTTTTTAGGACAGAGAAGACATTCTAAAATGCTTGGTAATAAAGCTGATTTATGAACCCTGTCAATGATATAATTTGTTACCTGTGATTTCCAAACAATTTCTCCAAGGGCAGCATGTCTACCTCCCACTACCAGCCTCCAGATATATGGACTTGATTCTGTGATTCTTGATGCTTTGTAGTTTTCTATTCAACATTATGAAAGGTATAATGGTAACATACACAACTCCATGAAGCATTGTAGATCCATGGTAGTAGTTATTCAGAATTATAAAACAAATTACAGGCAGGGGTACACCCTCTCAGGTGGAAGGCAGGGGTACACCCTGGAGAGGTCACCAGTCCATCACAGGGCCACATATAGACACGCAAAGACAGACTAAAACAAATATCATATTACTAAAAAAAAAATTTTTGACTTTTAGACTATTAGACTTTTAGACTAGACCTGAATCTAGACTCATATTTTAGTGGAGTTTTCACTAAATTCTTGTTTGGAATAAAATGGACACAAAGTGTTGTAAATATACAGTTTTAGACTGATGAATATCACAGGTTTGTGAGATGTGATCATTAACAAAGTTGACATATCAGGCTGGCTGTTCTGCTTAATTTGTGAGAAAGTTTAATTTGTAAAAGTGTCATAGAAGAGTAAAAAGAAGAACTTCATACTGCCAAACTGTAAGTTTGCTGCCCAAAATCATCAAACTAAAACATAACAAATATTGCAATGTCTGGAGTTGTATTAGAGGAGCTAAAACCATTAGAGAAGGCTAATATTACATCTGACAAATCATCATCAGTACTGTACTGTGACAGTATGTATAGAGGGAGAGTCTCAGGGCACATGGATACAAGTTAGACACTGAAAAGTAACTATTATATTGAGATAACAGACTAGGGAAAATGATATTCTACTTATGCTATCAGGTGCAAAAGTGGACAGTGACCTGCAGAAAGATACTGAAACTGTCTGACTCTGAGAATTTTCCTACTTTTGCCCCTACTTCAACTTCTGACCTGTATAAACTGTTGGTCCTCATTTGCTATATGATGCCTTTTCAAAAAGAATTTCAGAATCTTATCTAATCATAATTCATTCAGATTAAGCCACTACAGGCCTTAAATGATTACATTTACCACAATGAAGAAGTCTGTCTTATTCAAGACCTCTAAGACAAGTCTGGACCACTCATGATTTTTTTTTTATTCTGAGAAAACTGGTAAACTTCTTTCTTTCTTTCATATATGCCACAGCATTAAAATCAGTGCCTTTAATTAAAAGAGTGTCACCTGTTAATACTCATACCAGTTGTCATTAGCCATGTTAACCAAATGTAAGTTTTCAACATCACATTTTCTTTTTAGTTACTCTTACAGTTTCCCTCCCACTCACCACACACGGCGCGATAAGCAGTTTTTCCTGCTGCGAGTTGTAGCATGAGTATGCAGGACCTGTTGTTTATAATGTGAATACGACTCCTGCTGTTATTGATTCTGTCCGAGAGATGAGCCCTCTGGGTTTTTGTGATGTTTATGCAGGAGAATGGTGATGCTTGCTAAGTGGAAAAGAGACAAAAAAATCAATAGGCAAGGTGAGGGGAGGGGAAGGGAGTGCCAGCCATATCTTAGTTTAGGACTTGTTTTCAAATTTCTGTTTCTCTTCTTTTGATGCACTTTAGGGGCTGAGTGAGTGGGCTAGCAGCCCTTTCCTCACTTCTGCAGCTGAGCTGGTTGTCTTCAGAAGGCTTTTATCTTTGGGTGGATTTTAATATATGTTCTTCTTCATAATCTATACAACATCCTACTACTTTGCTGCCGTAGACAGTTCTGAAATATTTCATAGTATGTTTTGTCACTACATTGATGTGTTTACATTAACCTGCAGAGCTGCATAATTTGAGGAACTGCCAGTTCCAAAGGGTGGGTTTGGGTGGGGTGGGAGGAAACAAATTACAAAAACAAACCCCAAAAACTTTACAGAATTTAAATTTCAAAACATTTTTAAAGACATATGTTTAATATTCCTCAGTACATGGACTTGGAGCTATCTGGATACTTTGATGTTTGACAATTTGCTGAATATATCTAAAACTTATACAAGAACCAAAATTAATCAGCTGTTGAAAGAGGTACCACATTTATTTTAAGTACAGTAGTTGTATTCTTCCTGCTGCTGGTGTTAGATGAAACTGAATTTTAAGCTGACTGGAAGTTTCTTAGAGAAATGATAGAGGATGGCAGAATGAGACACATTAATTCTCCCAAGAGACAAACCACTATAGTACCAAAACCAAAAAATATATTTAGACCACAGTTATATGGTAACTGCATTTGATTGTTTGGCCACAGTTACAACAGATACTACAGTGCTTCCTTGTCTCAGCAAACCAGCTTTGTTTACAACCATGGAACTTTCTCAGCACTTTCACTTATTTATGTGTTAGAGGAGGCATAGATTTAAAAACTGGACCTTGACTCTAAGTTTGCTATCTTTCATACAGTGTCAATGTAGTAATTTTTTTTTTTGATCTGAGGTGAATTTATTTAGCAGAAAATTTAATACAATTTAAAACCATAAGCATAGGTTGTAAAATAATCCATCCTCAATTAACATTTTTCTTGTCATTACTGCACTTTGGAAGTGTCCTGTGTTAACAGCAGATTTCTGACTGGTGCCCTCATTACTACAAGATTTACTGTGGAGGACAATTAAGGAAGCTGGAAACTGTGGCATCTATTTGTGCCGCCATCAAAACGTGGTGGGCTGATGTGCTGGCAGATCCAACCGCTCGTACAGACAGATGGAGAAAGGACACAAGTGACACAGCCTCCTCTCGTTGCCATGGTGAAGAGAAAGGTGAAGTGCATGGAGAGACAGCCATTGTAAGCAAAGTAAAAGGGGACTGAATTATCATTCAGCAGGTGGAACTGATGCCTTGTCTCCACCACCAGGTAACCAATGGTGCTGACCTTCTTGTGTGCACAGCAAGCGCAATAATCTCCCATCAGCCACCTTCTTCTGCACAGCAGGCAAAAGACCTCACAATGATTGACTTGTTGGGTCAGTGTGCAACAAGTCTGCCAATTTGATTACTGAACAGGCTGAGAGAACAGCACACGAACTATTATGTTACATTACACATTATTTTCAACTTTTCTATGATGTGAACTACTTTAAAGAAATATTATATGAAGATAAGGTGCGTAGGAATTGGGACACAAAGTGGAAATAAGCCCCCTTTATTCAATATCAATTTACATTTTATATAAAAATTACTTACATTTAATACATTTCTTCAAAATACAAGCAGCCAAACAACATACAAATCAAATACAAAATTATAAAATTTCTTATATTTATCTTCTTCCTTTCTGAAGTAACAGATGTGTCGTATAATAACTCTTAATAACCTTTATTGTAGCTGTGGTAGATCTCTTCTTTGTTTACAACTTTAATCCCTCTGCTGACATATGACCTAGAAAAATATGGTATTCAGTATCTGTCTTTTCAGTGTGCAGTACAGGGTCTGGGAATCTGATCGGAGAACATTCAAGGTGGGCTTCCATCTCTTTCATCAAAAAGAAAAGGTTTGTATTACTGCTAAAACAGGGTGGAGTAAGGTTGAAACATGTGGGAATGGAAAAGATAGAAGACCAATGAAGTTACATAGTGTATGAGAAAAGATTATATTATGGCCTTTGCTGCAAATCCAGTCTGTGGATCTATCAGATACAGAGGACGAAAGAAAGACAAAACCTTAAAAATGTCAAGCTTCATTGCTCATCAGTGAAGCTCTGTGGTCTGTATGCCACATAAAAAAAACAGAAAAAAGCCCTAGAAACAACGCACGCAACTTCTCTCTACGATACGTACATTTGTTCGGAATAAACTCAGCCAAACCTGCCTTCATTACCCTCGCAAAACGACACATGGCCATGTTCCACTTAATCTAGAAACAGGTATGGGTACAAGTTTTAGCACTGCATTTCAAGATTTAAACTGTGCACAGGTGTGGCTTACCGTGTTAATAAAGTTTTTGCAAATCAGCAGCTTTACTTCAGTGTCATACAGTATACAGTATAGCGCTGTATAACTAATGTTTGACAAACATTAGAAAGCAAACAGTAAATGGAAAATAAAACTCTTCAGCACACCCACAAGGACATTATGCTGATGCTAAACCAGTAAAACCTAAGAGCCTCATAGGAAATAGAAAAATTCTCGTTTCCTCCTTCATATTATACATTGTACACTGTGGTAAAAAAGAAGTACAAAGTGTAAAGTTAGGCTATGCGGCGGTTTCATGAATTGTCCCCTCTAGTTTCTTTGGGAGTAGCTCTCTCCTCTCGTCAATACTGATGACTGGCTTGCGGCAGTTTTGCCCATCGATATAGATCTTTGCATACACAGGGTTGGAGTAGTTCATGGGCTGTATAGGCAGGGAAGAAGGTGAAGGTCAGAAAAAAAGTGTAAAATTGAATTTATATAAATTATCTGAAAACAGTAAAGGCCTTAAAGCTGCACTGATCTTTTTTTTTTTTTTTTGACATAACGTTGCATTGTTTTTAAAGTTGTTGCAGCAAAAGGTTGTCTCTTTTGATTAACTCCATAATCTGTCATTTATCAGGAATTGTGTTTTTTATGCTTAATAAATATGAATTCAACATTCAGTATTTTATCTTTTTTTTTTGCCCTTTAACAACTCTTAAAAGAAACTTCTGGATCAATGTGCCTCTATGTTAACCAGTTAGTGGTGGGCAGATAGTGTACTGCTTGGGTTATCAGAGCCTGTTTAAGGAAAACAGCTGCCCGCAGAATTTCTTAAGGTACTCGATAAGAGCAGATTCTGAAGGCCAAACGAAAGAAGGCTGAAACTGTAGGTTTGTAAGTGACTTGTTTCATATTAGAAAGTCATTTGAGCCGTTACTGACCCACAAAATAAGTTAGTGCAGCTTTAAGGGAAGTCCACTGTGATTCTGCACGCTGTCTAAAGAAAAGCACGAGGATCATGTAAATTGGTCCACTGTTACCCAGCATGCATTTACAATAACAGATTGCAACATGCAGAAAGTATCCTAGTTCAACATACAGCCACACAGGTACAGTTTTAAGAAGCATTTCCGGTTTGACAATGGGAAGATATCACTATTGATTTCACAGAGATTATATTGCTGAGATTGTGATTCCAGCTATAGGTGACTATAAGCATTAACCATTACTAACTTTGGTTTTCCCAAATTAACATTAACACAAATCATATCAACGTGTTTGCTGGGTCACTCCACAGTGCTCAGTACTTGCATGTTGTCTTTAAAAGAACAAAATATAAAGTAATATTCATAAAATTCACCTGTCCAGGGATAACCTCCTTGGGCACAGAATTGATACCCAAGGTGCGAGGATCACTGGATTTTACACACCATCCCTGCAACATAACAACGCACTGTCTCTGGTTATGAAAATAACACTGTAATGAATTAAATAAGGAAGGGACTATGCGGGACCAAGAGAGTGCACTGGAATACAGAAGCTAGTTTAGATTCAAGCCGACAAGTCTCTACTGAAAATACAGCCAGATTGGAGTGACAATAGCAGATGTCAAAGTTGGCAGTGCAAGAAGCAAAAGCATTAGGCTTGAAGCTCTAGCAGTTGAGCTAGATAATATCATCAGTGAAGGTGTTCTGGTTCATTTGATATGCTGAGTGTTAGTGTGGGGTTGTGGGCCATGTCCAGAATAAATCACCATAAGTCCCCTTAGTTTATAAACTGTGTACATACAGTAGCTGCACACTAGCCAGCTTTTACAGAAACTCTACACAAACTAATGTAATTCCTTTTGATGTATCCCAATGCTACATACCACATTATAAAAGCTCACATTATAAAAGCTACTGGAAAAGAAAAAGAACAACACAAAATCATTTTTATAGTACTTGAACTGTTGGTTGGCATTTTTGCTCCTTCCTGCAGTTAAACACAACTTTTATAAAAAAAAAAAAGAAGGATGATAAATTATTCAAAGTTCGTTAATACACTGCTGTGCTGAAGCATAGGGAAATGTGAAAGTGAGGCTGGGTGTGATCGACAGTTTTTTTTAAACAATTTTCTTGAGTGTAGTTGTTAGTACAGCAGTGAAACTCCTGCAACATGTAACTAACAGGTCTGATTAGGGATTGACATCAATCAGGACCATTTAGATCAGCTGATCTCAATCATTTTTAAAACACCACTTCAAAAGAATATGTTAAAAGACATGAATGTATTTGGTGCCAAAAACAGACGCCTACAAAAGGAATACACACCACCTCATCTGGAAACACGGGAATTCTTGCCACAAGAGTTCTGAGTGTGCTGACAGATTCACAGCTGCATGCAGCTCCAATTAATGTCACTGACTTTTATACCAAAGACCTCATACTAAAAAGTAAACAATATGAAAATGTCTCATTTGAATTAGATTTATAACAAGCCATTTTTCATGTTATGACATATTTTCTTTAGTTAGTGATCGCGGCATTTTGCGCATCATTTCAGCATCAAACCTTCTAACATATATATCTATATATATATAACTGAAAATATAATTTGAAAAATAGAAATTGTGCAAACACAAAAAAGGATATTAAATATAATACAGACAGATTATAGAAGAAGCTTCAATTTGCTGTTGATGTGGTGATTAATTTTATACCTAGGTAGCCCACCTTGTGAGGGTCCAGTGTGAAGTTGGGTCGCAGCAGGCTGCCTGCATCAGCATGGTTGTCATGGTCCACTTCATACATGTTGTACGACGGGTTCCCAATCTCCACATTTATCCCTCCATTTGTCATGGGCTGCCTCTGGACACGTTTTCCCCTGAAGTGTGTGTAGCCACTCATAATTAATGACACACAGCACAGTGCCTCGCTTTTCCAAATAATACATACAAGCATAATGATACAAATAACATCACACCACTCAGCACTGACTACACATTTGCTGTGCAGACTGAAAAGATAGTCACTGAAGTCAGATGTTCTAGAGGACACAATGTAACAAGCTAATTTATAAAGCAAAGATGTCAATCCATTTTCAAAACTGTGCATTATTGGATTTCTCATCAAGGGTTAGGGTTACTAGGGTTAGAAGCATCTTACTTTGTAGATAAAACTAAATAACTGCTTTAATTTGATATATAAACTTAATTTAATAAATAAATGCTTGTTTTAGTTTTTACTTGCCTTTGCCTCCGTCTGCAGATGTAAACACCTACTACCACCACCACAATCAAGATTACAAGCAGGACCAGAGGCACAATGATAGCTATGCTCCCTGTGGGAAAGACAGAGGAGAGATGGAGTGCAGCGATGAATGATGATTGAAAGCGGCTGAGATGAGTTCAGATAGTCGCACATTGTATGTAACTATAGCTGCAACAAAGGCCACCTCAAAAAACCTGATTTCTTTTCACTATGCTGACTGCACACTTTGCTCCATTTTCAGAACAGCTGTCCAATACATCTGGGCTATGCAATAGAAACTGTTAAAAAAGATGTGCATCACTTGCAAAAATAAAGTTTAGTAAGACAAAGTTCAGAAGTACCAAAGACAGGATGATGTGCAGAGCTCAGGATCAGAAATACACTCAGATAACACACATATTCACTGTACTTAAAGAGATTTCACTGCATCACTGTATTCACTTTTATTGTAGACAGTCATAGTCTAGTCATATTAGTCATATTACTAAACCCTGATGGGTCGGCAACAGAAGCTTCTCTAATTCAAATGAGCTAAAGCTGCTGATTGAAGGCTTTTCTTTTCAAATAATACAAACTGGCCAGACTGGATGGAGTTCAGCAGTTATTCTTTAGTTAGGCTGCCAATCAGGACCTGGGCCAGCTGTGGCGCATAGACTGGAGAAAACATAAACTTGCCTGAAAAAATGGTTGGATGATTAAAAATGTGATCATTTCAGATTTACTGGTGAAATGGGGACACTATATAAATAGCAAACACATTAATCGTATGGGATATTGTAAGGTTTTAATATTAGGCTTTAAATTCCCAGTTCTCACCTCCACTGGTATTGTCTGATCTGCTGCTTTTAGGGGCTGGTCTCTCACACTGTGTTCCTGCCCAGTTGGCTGAACACCTGAAGGAAGTAAAAAAAACAAAACAAAAAAAAAACCAAATATCCATAAACTATCATTAGCATATTTTTCATAGTAGACAGACTACTGAGAAAACACAAAACACATGATAAGTCAGTCTCGCTATGTTGTATTTTAATCCGATACAGAACAAAACATCACCTGGAGAGAGAACACCATGCATATACACATTGTGCTCATAAACGGTGTGTGTACATTTATATGTTGAATATTCAGTGTAGAAAAAAAATCAAAAGATGGCAGCGAGACAACAAGTCGTCGTCTCATTTGTGTTCCAATGGGATCCAATGGACATGATGTATGACCCTTGTTAGAGGAGGTGATATCTAATTTTACACGACTGACGCAGATGGGTCCGTAAAGCATGAGTGATCTAGTTTGTGTGACTGGATGATGACAAAATGAAATTACTCTAAATTACATGCACGCTAAGAATCACTACATCAAAAATAAGAATGCTGGCCCATACATATGGGAAATGAATCACGCCTTTGTAGAACAAAATGTCAGTGACATGAATTTTAATCAGAAACTGAGGGCAACAGGGTTTGATCTTCATGTGAAAGTATAACCCATGAAAAGATTAGTTCCCTGTGGAATGAAGAAATTCCCCTAACCTGTGTGGAAGGCAGTAAAGATAAACACCAATGACTGATGAGATGTTCAGCCTTGTAAAATATACAGAACGCATACATAATGACTAGTCAATAACAAACATATTCAACTTGCCATCATGCACAGGCTGCAAATACACAGACTGATGCCTGCATCACAACAACAGTGTCATGTTTTAGTCTTCCCTGGTTTCTGTGTGCTGGGTGAGGCCTGCATGAGATGGGTGAATAGGTGGCAGTGAGGGGCAGCAAAGGTACGGGGGTCATGCAGCAACTGATAATGTAATAAGTGATACATCAACTAATATCTGCTCACAGGTACTAAAAATAAAATAAACACTGGGTTCTAAGCAAAGAACATTTCTTTCACATGAATAAATATTAAAAATGTTCAAATCTACTGTCTCTCACTGTTGCTACTACTGCTACCACTGCCAATAACAAAAAATTCAAATCAAATTACCCTTAAAGGTTAGTTCAACATTGAAAGTTGTTTTCTTGCCAAAAGTTACATAAGAAGACTGATCATCATTTACAGTCTCTACAGTAAAAAAATAATCTATTTTCTGTTGCTTAGCTTAGCTCAAAGACAGGAAAGAGCTAGTCGGTTTTGTTCCAAAAGAATAAATAAAAGAAAAAGGCTGCCCACACCTTCACAGCTTCTAATATGGCATAACTCTTTTCTTTATTCTGTACAGCCAGGCTGAACTGGCCTTGGAGTGTTGTAGTCAGATATTGATGTAGTCTCCAGAAACTTTTTTACCTCATACTCAGTCTAGCTGTTTTGTGTACTACACTGAGCTAACACTCAGCAAGAAAATATTGTTTCTATTCCTTTATAGCACATTAAACCACCACGTTAATTAGAAACTAATCTAAAAAGTTGTCATGCATTTCCTTGCCATTTTCGCTTTCTCTCTCTCACTTTATGATTAAATAATTATATCACTAAACACAAAACAACACAAAAGCAATCAGAAATTATACAGCAACTAACAGCCAGTTAAAGCATAATCTTAAAGTAAAACATTTGTTTACTTCAAGTTAATTTTATTAGAAAAGTTCAGACCAGTCAGTGAGAAAATATAAGCTGTCCACCTGCTATCAGGGTGAGCAAAAAAGGGCAATACAGCGTCTGACAACTTAACAAGCATACTAATTAGTTCGAGTTAAATTTCCTGTCTTTCTCAGAGCCAGAGACGAAACACATTTCAACCAAAATGAAAAGTCACATAGTAAAAGACACCAGCTACGTTTAGAAAATAGACTGGGTCAGGGTTATCATAATCTCATGAAATAATAATTCCAGAGCAATATCACGTCATTATATTATCATTCACCTTACTATTTTCAGCCTGTTGTGAATTAGTTGACAAATTACTACATGATCTATCACTTATTACATGTTGAGTTGCTGCAAGGCAGCACCGTGACAAAGAGCCCATGTACTGGACTGGCTGAAATGAAGCCGGATGGAGTTGGGGTGGTGGTATAGAAAAAGGGGGGTGAGCGCGCTCTGAATACAGCTGGAGAGGTGAGAGGGACCTACTTGCAGCGTGGTTTGTTAAGAGCTGTTAATGTGCACATCCCCTCATTCTGACAGAAGTAATCGCAGGGGTTGGCCAGCTCATCACAACGTTGGTTCTTGAACCCTGACGTGCAGCTGCAAAACATTGTGTTGGGAGTGATAAAAGGGCCCAGAGAATGTATACTGTTGAACTGTTGGCTGCTTGATGAATGTAGACTAACACCCTAAAAGGTTTCAGCAGCTTCAGCTCTAAGATAGAGTAAGTCAGTGTTGCGTCTGCATCAAGAAAAATAGCAAATAAATAAAATGAAGAAAATCAACTTTACTTCTCAACAAGTGAGAAAACATCTGCAAAAGAAAAGTTACAATGGTGTGTCAGAAAAGACTAATGATAAATATTTGTGGTTAATTGATTAGCAGCAAACAAATCAAAACAAGACATGAAAGACAACAAAACATTACTTGCATTTAATTCCAAATAGTTGGGGACCGCAAAATCTGTCCAAAATATCAAAATGTTATAAATACAAGAAGCAATCAGACTGTAATGTTGACAGTCTTTTACTGTAGTAGACGCTGCTGCATCTTAGAATATAAAATATAAACACAAAGACGATGTTTCATTGTTTTCAGAAAGAACTGTTGAATCAAAGATTGCATTACCGAGTTGCAGAAGTGGAGGTGGATCAGAGATTAACCTGAATGTGATGTCGTGCCTATGACACTATAACTTTTGCAGTTTGACAACCAACTCTGAAAACTCTGACTTGCTGAATGGATTTAACCCTATGGAAATGTATCAGTGTTGAAAAGATTTGCAATACTTCAGAGTAGATAACTCAAAAATATCTGCAATATGTTCAAAACCTACAACTCTATGGTTGCAAAACCATCAATAGTGTAAAGGAGTGAACAAAATCCTCTGCATCTGGATGGTGCTGAATAAAGTCCTGACTTTTATTCAGGAACAGGATGAAAGAAAAAGTCAAAATGACCTAATCATTGTGCCACATCTAGAACATCTATTCATCAGAGAAAAATGATGTGCGACCTCTATTGGACACATGAAGTCCAAAGCCAGCATGTCAACTGCAACGTCAGAGTTAGGGGGGTAGTATATCAAATAAAATACTGATGTGGTTTTCAATTGCAAAGTTGAATTGCAGCTGCAAAGCCACTGAGATTAAGTGAGCGATTGCATAGTTGTGATAATTTTCAGGGAGGATATTTAGATAATTTCAGTGAATGACAATGAGAGCCTGCATACTTTTTATAGCTGTCCTTACTGTGCTCATGTGATTCCAAAATCTGTTTAGTTGTTTAATGCAAGAATTATTATTACATTGAAGCAGGTTTGCCCTGTGAGACTTTCACTTTGGGAAGGCTTGATGAAATATACATTTACCCAGAGTATTAAGGTCAAACATTATGATTTCCTGACCCGCACATATCCATCATCTCACACAATATCTCTTCTGCAGCAAATAATAAACCACATTATCAGGACCTGGAATTTGTGAGTGAGGGCCACCAATTTCAATTTAACTATAGTGGACAATGGGCAGTTAAAAAAATTCAGAGTTGGCTTTTCAAATGAATTTCCAATTACCTCCTTGGAGAGATTTCAACAGAGCTCTGCATGTGATTATAGCAGTAATCTATGGGCAGCCCATTGAGTAGTCTATCACAGTGCTTTCCTTATATGTGCCAGTCAAGCTTTTATCTGCTACAAGTTTCTGCTGTTGAGTTTCATGGACATGTTCAGCTACTGACATATACCTCAGCTTCTATTTTTAGAGAGCAAACTTCTAAATCTACTTCTGAAGAGAGTCAGAGAGGTCTGACATCGACTCTTAACTGCAAGGAGAAACAGCTGTGAACATCTTGGGGATGGCGAACTTTAAAGACGTTTGAAACTATTTCCTATCTGCCTAAAAACCATAAGCCACAGTGAGGTGTCACACAGCATAAGATGGTATAATGGCACTCCACCTCCTGCTGTGCCATAGCCTCTACATAGTAACATCAAACCTTCCCTCAGCCTAAAGATTTATTTCCAGTTGACATCTATCTTGTACTGTTCTCAAAGCAGGCAAGTGGTACCCCGTGATGACTTCTGGTTCTGCTGCTCAAACCAGGCTTTCTGGGGCACAGAGCCAGCATTTGAATGGATACAGTAAGGGTGTGAATAATAGTGGAGAACATTGAATTTTTTCCCATTTTCCTTTACCCATTAAGCAGCGACTTACTGACAGAAAGGCAGGTTGGTGTCGGGGTCCAGGTGACAGGTGCCTCCATTGTAGCAATATCCGTCACACAGCTGACAGCTTGGTGCTATTCTGCCATTTGTGCAACTGGAGGGTGAAGAAATAATGCATGCTAGTGACAGGCAGAAAGCTATACCTTTACAAGAAGCAAAAATGAGTCAGTGGTGGTTTTGTCAAACATATGCATAATTCATGTAAGAAAGGAGAGTTCACCTGCCTTCTAATTCACTGACATTACCAAAACTTAAATTGCTGTAGGGGTGTGCAGACCAATACATTTTTGAGATTTAATCAAATCAATTCATCCAGCCAACAGCCTGTGGGTACAGCGTGAACTGAGAGTGTACATTGTAGAACCGATGCTTTTTCATAACTGAAAAGGACTATAAAACCTTGGCATTATAACGAAAGGGAGGAGGGAGAGAATTGCAAGCAGATACCAAGCACTCACTTGCAAACCACATCTCCTGTGTCCTCATTAATGAGGCAGGGGGCTCCGTGGCATCGAAGACACTTGTCCACCTCGCATTTATTTCCCTCAAACCTGGCAGGACACACACACTCCACATAGCCACTACTGGACAGCGTGCAGGCCTTGGAGTTGACACAATAGTGATGACAGATGTCTGTTCCACATTCAGAAAGATAAAAGAGGGAAGGAGTAGTGTGTAATGAGAGATTGGGAACATAGTTTAAGATGGTTTGATTGGAATTGTACAGGGCTTTAATGGGAGTTAATTAGCCACATCAAATGACATCTTAGCCACAAATGAAAACATATCATCCCTTGGGCAAGCAACAGTAGGAAAACACTAATGATGTGCAGTTGAAATTGTTTTCCCACAACCCAGTATGTCAAAGTATTGCAAAAGAAACACCCAAAGGTTGTTTAATTTTAGTATTTTGATTTTGTTTATCTGGCAATACAGGCACATGTGATAAAAAAAATACTTTCAGGGGTTGTTTTCCATACAGTGTGTAAACTTTAAAATGCTTAGTTCTATAGATTTTATGCAGCGTAACTGAATTTAAATCAATAAAGACACGGCCACACCGTCCTGTGAATACCCAATCCCGTCTCATCTCAGAAACTAATCAGGGCTGGGCCTGGTTAGTACTTGGTGGGAGACCGCTATGGTAGACCAGAGGCCGTTAGATTCAGCCACTGAGGTTGCACAAACCAGTGCGGTCTTAGTGTCAGACCCAAGTCCAAGTAAATGAGAGGGTTGAGACAGGAAGAGCATCCAGCATGAATTTTGTGCCAAATCAATTAGGAGGATCAATTGATCCACTGTGGTGACCCCTAATGGGAGCAGACGGAATTTAATAAAAAAGAAAAAAACAACAGAATTCAAATCAATGTTCTCTGCGGTGACTGCTCTTGCGGATGGACTTCAAAGGCTAATGTCAATCATATGTAGGCTGTCACCAAGTGATGGGTGCAGGACTCACGGTAAAGACAGCGGTCCCCAGTATATTCTGCCATACAGCGGCACACTGGCTGGTTCCCCTGAGTGATGTCACATGTTCCACCATTTAAACAGTAGTTGTCACAAATCCTCCTTTCACAGAAATGCCCTGAGAAACCAACAGGACAGCGGCATGTAGGCTTACCTGGACAAAAACAACCAAAAGGAATGATAAAGATTAAGAGAGCGTGCAGTGACAATGACAATGAGCTTTGTGTGAAATTACTGACCTTTAAAAAAAATATATATATATATATATGTTTATGAAAACAGAGACAGAAGTAGTAAAAAATATACCCAGTATTTTGGTGAAAAGTAAAGGCAAAAAGCCATCCTTCAATCCATTAATTTTAGACACATATTGGGGTGTGAGTCATGGTGACTGCAGATTGACACCTGCACGAACTAGCTGCAGTGGCCTTTTTTGGAGTTATGTCCTCCAGGTCCGTTTAAGTGTCCAGGTCCACTTTGCTCCCAGGCAGACACAAGATGCATATAATTCCTCCTCATCACACATGCAGGAGTATCTCTAACATGGAGGTATTCAGCAAGCATCCTAGCCCGATGGAATGACCTCAACTGGTTCCAGCATGAGAGTGGGCCTACCTAATGCTTTTTCTGTCAGGTTTCCAAATTCCTAACACATTTTTTTTGCATAATTTTTATATTACATAATGTACTTTACGGTTAACACTTACAGTATTAACCTTGGAGACTTCTACATAAATTCAGCCCTCCTGATAGCGAATCAGATGTTTGAGTTAGTAACACCCCTCAGCTGACTGCCAGTTCAGTAATTTGACTGGTCGAATACCAAACAACCTTTTGATAAAAATATTTATATACATGCCTGATTTATCTGTGAATACTCTGCTGTTTAAATGTGCCCTTTGTAAAATATGTGTGATAAACCTAATGACGCCCCCAGGCCCAAACAATCTGCAAAAGAATGTCATCCTGTATCTTGTATCTAAGGTTAGTGACCCTTTTTGTGTGTTTCCCTTCTTCCACATATCTCATTTTCTATTATCTCTCCCTTCTGTGAGCCATTGAAAAATGGCACAGTGGGCTTCCATAAACAATTGCTTATTTACCCAAACTAGTCGATACAGATAACATTAGTATTCATTTGGAGATTGTTTCTCAAGACCTGATGGATACAAATTCAATATTCACTCTTCCTTTAGCTCTGCTTTGGTCTCTACCAAGTCCAGAGGGACAATCCTGCTTATTAGCTGCTAAATGCGCCATGATGTTTACCAGTTAGTCACTAAATGTTGTGTGCTGTGCTGTGCTAGGCTCACAGTGTGCCGTGTTTATCAGTAAAAATTAAAACAATGAGCTAAAAAAACACTGAAAGGCACCAGTTAAATATTGTATACACAGTATCTGTTATCTTTAATCTGTTAATATCAATACTATTATAATATGAATAAATAATACTATTAAATAAATATTGACTGTGACAGTTTTAAAGTTTCAATCATAGAGCTCATGCCTGCAGGTGAGAGTCAGAACATAGCACAGAAATAGATCAGTACTTAAACAGAGAGCTTTACAGAGAGCACATTCATCACAATGGTCAGATACAAAATCTACAGTAGTTGCAGCTGAAATCATTTGTTCCATCTCATGCACCATTTTAGCCTGCTGGAGTGCAGTGTGTGTGATTTATTGCTTAGTTAGAGTAACACATCCGCGCCAGGTGGAAAGGTTTCAAATCAAATCAGCTCCTCATATTGCCTTTAAAATGGTGTACTTCCCACTGCGATATACTCACCTTTTCCTAATGGACAGGCAGGAGCATCAAATCTGGTTTAAGGGCTGTTCAGAAAAGGTAACTGTCGCTATCCAGGCACGGCTGCTTGCATAGTAGGCAGCCAAGTTGCCATGGATACAGTTCTAGCCATGTAGGTCACACCACACATCTTGGTAATTTCACACAGCAACTACATGGTTGGGATAACTTGGGTTTGAAATGTCCAAGATACAATAATTCTCCCTCCAGTTACTTTTCCATGAACTCAATGGCTGCAGAGGTTTCAGGTTTTCTAAACTGGCAATTCAGGACCCACAAACTACACTCTTTTTTTTTTATTTCTGTAAACACTCGGGCAACATTTCAAAGTTGTAGCCAGCTTCAGGTTGTCAAAGAAAAAAAAAAAAAAATCAGCATTGATGTGGACCTGTTCAGCCTTTACTTTTGCTTTCACCACTTCACCTGAATGGAGGTCAGGGTTCACCACAGTCATTGAGCAACACTGTGTACAAATGTTAAGTAGCCTCACATCTACCTTTGAAGCACTGTTACCTAACAAGCAGAACATTTAAAAACTGAAAGTATATAAATTTAAAACATGGTGTTTGCAGCTAAATGTTCACCAAGAGCCATTTTCCTTTCAACTACATATAAAGTATAATAATATATTAAAATAGTTGAAGGTAAAAAGTATCTTAAACACATTCCTTCTAACCACACTAGAAATAACTGATGGAACCTGGAAGTAGCTCTGAACTACCACTTGAGTGTCAATATTGCGAGACGAAGTAAAAGAAACTCTCGTGAAAAAAGTGAGTGTTTGTGTTTGCCTTGAAAGGGCCAGCACTTAGCACTGATGCCACTGCATGCAGCATACACTTAGATAGTTATATTATATTATATATATTCTAAAGTACTGTGGCATAAAAGCATAATCTTCAAATATCTGTGTATGAGATTGTGTCTTTCACCTATACTGCACATTGTAAGTAAATCACATCGTAGAGACGCACACACATCTGAGTTGTACATAAATCTCAGACAATTATATAGCCCCTAATTCAAACCATTAAAAAGTCTTGGTCCTGTCTTTTGAGCTATGAGTTTATTTACTTTTCTGCAGAGCTTTCTCTGTTTCATAATTTCAGAAAGTATAAAAATGTTTTTGTGTCATAAAACCATCAGAAAATCATCAAGTTGAGACTGTCTGTGGCTCTAATGTGAGTTTTGCTGCCAGGCGTTCCATTAAAGGAAAAGTAAACTAGTCAAAGGCAAGAGAGCTGTAACTCAGTGACACCTTGTATTTTTATAGATAAAACTGGAAAACTTCCAGCCTCTAATTGATTCTGAGGTTGCCTTCAGTCCCTTTTTATCACTAGTGTGGACTTGAAGAAACTCATCTGAATATAATCACTTCCTTGCTCATCTTTGGTCATTCATTTAGACTGATATTCTTTTGTCTCTAAGACATGTATAACACATATCACAGCTCATTTTTTCTCAGCTGTCTCAGCCTGAAACAAGAATACAATTGATCATGCAGTGTATCATTTAGAACTACCTGGAGACAGACCTACAGTGATCCAATAATATGTGATTCTGACGTTATCCTGATGGACTCAATTGTTTTAATAAGCAGCAGTCATTATCCTGGTATGTCACACTGAGCTGTATTAAAAACCTGCTTTGGAAAAAAATATAAAAATACTCATTTTAAAAAAAAAAATCAGTTTGCTTCCTGCTGGGTAGATACACTTTCCAAAGGCCAGAGAAAAAAATGAACACATTTTCTTCAATGCTTTAAAAAGCTTAGTAGAGAGCAAATGGCGGGTCATTTGAAAAAATAAACACTGAATCAACAACCATTTATATCACAAGTCAGAAGCACAAATTTTCTTCTACCCAATATTGGCATATGACTCATTCAAACAAATATAATGTTTATATATGTTTCAGGTTCTAATTTTAGTTTTTGTATGTGACTCGTCGAATACATCTTCAGATCTTATGTTTGTATAAGGTTCTGCCACTATAAAACATTTACTGGACACAAGACACACTTTGTGTATCAGGACATTGTTCTGGGGAATCTTTTTTTTTTAATAACAAATGGAAATGAAGATGCTGTCTAACTGCTGTCATGTGAACCTTACATATCAAGGCTAGCATATTTAATAAGGCTGTTCATCGTGACTCAATTCAAGCATCGACATGTCAGCATATTCACCTACATTTGCTGACTGCAGGATAAAACTGGTTCTTCCAGGAATCATGAAAGCATGAAAGAAGACCTTGACTTGAAAAGAGTTTGATATTTGAAGCTTGTGCGACAGGAGCAACAATGACAAAACTGCTCAACTGGCAGATGTAATGCGGTAAGTTTGAGCTCAAGTGAGGATGGCACAAAAGTTTAAAGGAAGACAAATGTAGGTTAAAGCCACTCGGTCAGTGGGCAGGGTGACATGGGCAGACAACTCTGAATTTAAAATGTGCTAGTGACAGGCCTATATCAAGTTTGGTCAGCTCAGATCTAAATATAAAGGATCCTGCAGCAGGATTATAACATATAAATATAACATATGAACCATCTATTCATAATAGGATGCCTTAGTTTAATGATGCTAGTGTTACAAATAACTGACAATTAAATGTCAATATAAATGCAAATGATTTAGCACAAAGGAACAAATGTGAAAAATAATATGATGCCTGCAGCCCTGCAAGCACTGCTGGGAGGAATTATGCTTCAGATCTTGTTTGATGGTGTATTTCAAACTAGACTTACCTAGAGGTGAACCCATGCAGGTGCCTCCATTTAGGCAGTAGTCTGTACAGTGGTTGACCTCACAGCGCTCCCCTGAAAAGTCAGGCCAGCAGTAACACCTCCAGTCTCCTTTCTCATTGGCTAGGCAGCGGCCTCCATTCTCACAGGGGGGGCGGCACAGTTCACCTTTCCAACAGCAAAGCCCGCATCACTGACTGTGCTACAGTGTGTGGCAGTCTATCATATCAAACAGTCCTGTGGTGCTATAATGTTAGCCATGAACATGTGAACCTGAATCTTCAAGTAGATGAGTATTTAGAAAAACATTAAGAACCTGACCCAGTGTACACTGCATACAGGAATTGGCTTTGTTCCTTGTAAATGTCCATCTTCACATTTTGCTTTGGCAATCAAATTTAGACGCCTCTATTGTTTTCTCTTTGTTAATAATTAACACCGCTGTTCAGAGAGTGTACAGTGTGGAATTATTTCTGATTATTAGGGTTTTTGCAGATACAAGAGTAGGTCTACCTGAGATGTTGACATCACTGCAGGTGCCATTTAGCAGTACCTTTCCCTCTGGACAGGCACATCTGGCACCCGCTGGGTTGAGTAGACACATGAAATCACAGCCCATTCTCAGGCAAGGATTTGATGCTGTGGAGAATGTAGCAACAGAATTTGTAAGTCTGGTCTGCAATGAAAATAGATAATCTGTTTGTTTATGAAAAGTCTGCTTGTTTCTCGGAGTAAAGCCATTTATTTCAAGTGTTTTAATGTCTGCTTTGAAGGGTGTTATTTTCTTGAAGCCTGGAAAGACACAAGGCTAAAGCATATGAATAATTTCACATACAGCTCATTCTCCAGATTGAACAATCAGCGATTGTTGAATGTGTTAAAATTAGTGCCACCTTGAAGTGCTCTTCTCACTGTTGCATATAGTTGGTATATAATAATGTAAACGTCTCACAAAAACTCTAAAACTATTCTCAATTAATCGAAATTACAATCACTTCCTCAAAAACTGAGCTGTATTAGGCTCAGTGCTGATAATTATGATGTGTAAGCTATTGAACAGGTCTAGTAATCACATCTGACAGGGGCCCAACTAAATGGGCCAACTCAAACAAAAAGCTAAACTATTTAAAAACTAAACTGATAAAATGAATCAGCAATTGTGATTGACAAACTTGGACATCTTTTATTTTTAAATAAAAAAAGGATATAATTAAAGCTTGTCCACTTACCTTATGTCATGTACATGGTAAAAGATACTCTTAATATAATCAGTGCTTAGATTTGTAACACACAACACAAAGATTAAAGCCCAGAAAAAGAAAAAAAAAAAGGTTGTTAGGGTTTTGCTGAACCTATCAAATCTTCATGTCATAGCTTTTTGCAAGTTGTGTGCATCTTCCACCCACAGCACTCACACACTACATGGCTGGCCTAATGAGTCTCTGGGGAAGAGAACAGCTGCCCTTTAATTGAAAAACGGACCACGACTGAGCCATCTGATGCTCTATGACCATAACATCAGAGATGTAACAAATAACTGATGCTAGCTTGCCTACCGCATAAAAAAAGTGGGAGGAAGAACAAGATTGTATTGACTAACTGAGTCTAAAGAAACACATGGGTGTTATTTATATCATACCCATGAAAAAGTATCATGTCTGAAAGAACAATTTTTTGACTGCACAAGTAATGCTGGTTCTCTAGATTATTAAACCATTTTAATCATATTGTATGCATTTTTTAATTCATTTTTTTACTCACTGTACTGATAAAAATACTGTATGTGGAAGCATTGTATAGTGGGTTTTATTGTGAGGTATACTCAGTATCGTCCTAGCTACACTTATTTATTCATTTTTTTTTCATCTAACCTGTCTCTCCTCACATTATGTCCTACTTGAAATCCTCAACGACATATTTTTGAATTGGAAGTAGACTGTTTCCGGGTAAGTGACTCACTTCCTATTGCAAGCGTGTTGTGCTGTATAGCTCATATACAGATTAGCAACAGACTAGCTTTAGTCTAACACACCTAAAAACTAACTAAACTCTCTAAACAATTCATTAACCGCTACATTCCGGTACTAGTCAAATACTTTTCTATTTTGACCAATATTTATTGCTATTCCCAGACTTAGCTCTCCTTAGCCTATCAGTTAGCTTAGCTAGCTAGTAGCATGGCTTCTCCCTCCCTCTCCCTCTCTCTCTCCTGCTCGGTGTGCCACATGTTCAGTTATTCCTCTGCCTCCTTTAGTGATAATGATACCTGTAATAAGTGTAAGGTTCTGGTAGCTTTGGAGGCGAGGATCACTGATTTGGAAGCGCGGCTCCTCACCTTTGAACAAAAGCCAGCTAGCCTAGCCCCGTTAGCAGGTGTGGAGCCACCGAGCTCAGGGTCTGTTAGCGGTCCAAGGGCAGCTCCGGAGAATTAGCCTGGGTGACGGTCCAACGGAAACATACTCCTAAGCAGAAGCCCACGGCTCATCACCTGCCTGTTCACGTTTGTAAAAGATTTTCCCCGCTCAGTGACACACCCGCTGAGAAACCGACTCTGATAATTGGCGATTCCATAGTCAGAGACGTGACGCTAGAGACACCAGCGACCATAGTCAGAAACGTGAAGCTAGAGACACCAGCAACCATAGTCAGAAACGTGAAGCTAGAGACACCAGCGACCATAGTCAGAAACGTGAAGCTAGAGACACCAGCGACCATAGTCAGAAACGTGAAGCTAGAGACACCAGCGACCACAGTCAGAGACGTGAAGTAGAGACACCAGCAACCACAGTCAGAGACGTGAAGCTAGACACACCAGCGACCACAGTCAGAGACGTGAAGCTGGAGACACCAGCGACCACAGTCAGAGACGTGAAAATAGAGACACCAGCGACCACAGTCAGAGACGTGAAGCTGGAGACACCAGCGACCACAGTCAGAGACGTGAAGCTGGAGACACCAGCGACCACAGTCAGAGACGTGAAGCTAGAGACACCAGCGACCATAGTCAGGAACGTGAAAATAGAGACACCAGCGACCATAGTCAGGAACGTGAAAATAGAGACACCAGCGACCACAGTCAGAGACGTGAAGCTGGAGACACCAGCGACCACAGTCAGAGACGTGAAAATAGAGACACCAGCGACCACAGTCAGGAACGTGAAAATAGAGACACCAGCGACCACAGTCAGAGACGTGAAGCTAGAGACACCAGCGACCACAGTCAGAGACGTGAAAATAGAGACACCAGCGACCACAGTCAGGAACGTGAAAATAGAGACACCAGCGACCATAGTCAGGAACGTGAAAATAGAGACACCAGCGACCACAGTCAGAGACGTGAAGCTGGAGACACCAGCGACCACAGTCAGAGACGTGAAGCTGGAGACACCAGCGACCACAGTCAGAGACGTGAAGTAGAGACACCAGCGACCATAGTCAGAGACGTGAAGCTAGAGACACCAGCGACCATAGTCAGAGACGTGAAGCTAGAGACACCAGCGACCACAGTCAGAGACGTGAAGCTAGAGACACCAGCTACCACAGTCAGAGACGTGAAGCTAGAGACACCAGAGACCATAGTCAGAGACGTGAAGCTAGAGACACCAGAGACCATAGTCAGGAACGTGAAAATAGAGACACCAGCGACCATAGTCAGAGACGTGAAGCTAGAGACACCAGCGACCACAGTCAGAGACGTGAAGTAGAGACACCAGAGACCACAGTCAGAGACGTGAAGCTAGAGACACCAGCGACCACAGTCAGAGACGTGAAGCTAGAGACACCAGCGACCACAGTCAGAGACGTGAAGTAGAGACACCAGCGACCATAGTCAGAGACGTGAAGCTAGAGACACCAGCTACCACAGTCAGAGACGTGAAGCTAGAGACACCAGAGACCATAGTCAGAGACGTGAAGCTAGAGACACCAGAGACCATAGTCAGGAACGTGAAAATAGAGACACCAGCGACCACAGTCAGAGACGTGAAGTAGAGACACCAGCGACCATAGTCAGAGACGTGAAGCTAGAGACACCAGCGACCACAGTCAGAGACGTGAAGCTAGAGACACCAGAGACCATAGTCAGAGACGTGAAGCTGGAGACACCAGCGACCATAGTCAGGAACGTGAAAATAGAGACACCAGCGACCATAGTCAGGAACGTGAAGCTGGAGACACCAGCGACCACAGTCAGAGACGTGAAGCTGGAGACACCAGCGACCATAGTCAGGAACGTGAAGCTAGAGACACCAGCGACCACAGTCAGAGACGTGAAGCTGGAGACACCAGCGACCATAGTCAGAGACGTGAAGCTGGAGACACCAGCGACCACAGTCAGAGACGTGAAGCTGGAGACACCAGCGACCATAGTCAGAGACGTGAAGCTGGAGACACCAGCGACCACAGTCAGAGACGTGAAGCTGGAGACACCAGCGACCACAGTCAGAGACGTGAAGCTGGAGACACCAGCGACCACAGTCAGAGACGTGAAGCTGGAGACACCAGCGACCACAGTCAGAGACGTGAAGCTGGAGACACCAGCGACCACAGTCAGAGACGTGAAGCTGGAGACACCAGCGACCACAGTCAGAGACGTGAAGCTGGAGACACCAGCGACCACAGTCAGAGACGTGAAGCTGGAGACACCAGCGACCACAGTCAGAGACGTGAAGCTGGAGACACCAGCGACCACAGTCAGAGACGTGAAGCTGGAGACACCAGCGACCATAGTCAGAGACGTGAAGCTAGAGACACCAGCGACCACAGTCAGAGACGTGAAGTAGAGACACCAGCGACCACAGTCAGAGACGTGAAGCTAGAGACACCAGCGACCACAGTCAGAGACGTGAAGCTAGAGACACCAGAGACCACAGTCAGAGACGTGAAGCTAGAGACACCAGAGACCATAGTCAGGAACGTGAAAATAGAGACATCAGCGACCACAGTCAGAGACGTGAAGCTGGAGACACCAGCGACCACAGTCAGAAACGTGAAGCTGGAGACACCAGCGACCATAGTCAGGAACGTGAAAATAGAGACACCAGCGACCACAGTCAGAGACGTGAAGCTGGAGACACCAGCGACCACAGTCAGAAACGTGAAGCTAGAGACACCAGCGACCACAGTCAGAGACGTGAAGCTGGAGACACCAGCGACCACAGTCAGAGACGTGAAGCTGGAGACACCAGCGACCATAGTCAGAGACGTGAAGCTGGAGACACCAGCGAACCATAGTCAAATGTTTCTGGGGGCCAGAGAGGACGACATCGAGTCAGACTTGAAGCTGCTGGCTAAGGCTAATCGTAAAAATGGGAAAACTGTTATTCACCAATCGGAGGTCACTAAAATTAATGTTGAGTCAGTGTCTAACTTTGCCAAATTAATGTCAGACTCCCTAATTTTCTCAGGACCCCTCCCCAGTCTGACCAGAGATGACATGTTTAGCCGCATGTCGTCGTTCCGTCGCTGGCTGTCTAGGTGGTGTCCAGCAAACGATGTGGGCTTCATAGACAATTCTGGGGAAAACCCATTCTGGTAGCGAGGGACGATCCCACTTTGAATGGTGCAGCTCTCATCTCTAGAAATCTGGCCGAGTTTATTAGCCAACCTAAAGCCTGACAATCCAGAGTGGGGACCGGGACGCAGAGACTCTAAAACGCCTCTCTGCAGTTTCCTTAGAGCCACCGCCCCCCTCAAACCACATAGAGATTGTCTTTCCCTCGAACATATAAATCAAATAAATCAGAAGTTAACACAAGAGGAGTTATTCATAAAAAAAATAAGAAAAATTAAGACCTCTCCTCTTATTAAACAGAACAGTCAGATGTGAATTATTAAATATTAGGTCTCTTTCATCTAAATCTCTGTTAGTAAATTATTTGATAACTGATCACCAAATTGACTTACTCTGTCTTATTCAGACTGACATATTCATCCTGGCTGCAGCAAGATGAATATGTCAGTCTGAATGAATCAACTCCCCTCAGTCATAAAAATTGTCATGTTCCTCGAAGCACAGGTCGAGGTGGAGGAGTAGCTGTAATCTTCCGCTCAAACTTATTATTAAACTTTCATCCTCAGAACAATTATAACTCATTTGAGAGCCTCACTCTTAGTCTCTCACATCCAAACTGGAAAACACAAAAACCAGTTCTACTTGTCATTGTGTACCGTCCACCTGTCCCTTACTCAGAGTTTTTAACTGAATTTCCAGACTTCCTGTCTGATTTAGTGCTTAGTTCAGATAAAGTCATTATAGTGGGAGATTTTAACATTCATGTAGATGTTGAAAATAATAGTCTCAGCATTGCATTTAATTCAATATTAGATTCAATTGGTTTCATTCAAAACGTTAATAAACCCACCCACTGTTTCAATCACACCCTTGATCTTGTTCTGACCTATGGCATCGAAATTGAACATCTAATAGTTTTTCCCCAAAGTCCTCTTTTGTCAGATCATTCTTTAATAACTTTTGAATTTAAGATAAAGGATCATGCAGCATTTGGAAGAAAATTCCACTACAGCAGATGTTTATCTGACAATGCTGTTAATAACTTTAAGAAAATTATTCCATCTTTATTTACATCTGAAAGGAAGTGGCGTTCCACAAATTTAGAGGAATCTTATCTAGCCTGGAAAAACAGTCTATTAACATATTAAAAAGCTCTCCATAAAGCCAGAACTGCATACTATTCATCACTAATAGAGAAAAATAAGAACAATCCCAGGTTTCTTTTCAGCACTGTAGCCAGGCTGACAAAAAGTCACAGCTCTGTTGAGCCCAGTGTTCCCTTAGCTCTCAGCAGTGATGACTTCATGAGTTTCTTTACAAATAAAATCACAACTATTAGAGATAAAATTCAGCAGATGCTTCCCATACCTGCAATAAATGAATCTTCTACTACAGTAGCTCTTGAATCATCTGTAAGACCTCAGTTATGTGTAGACTGCTTCTCTCCCATAGATCTCTATGAATTCACATCAGTAGTTGCTTCATCTAAATCATCAACATGTCTCTTAGACCCCATCCTGACTAGACTGCTTAAAGACACCCTGCCATTAATTAACTCATCTTTATTAGACTTGGTAAATTTATCTCTAGTATCAGGCTACGTACCACAGGCCTTAAAGACTGCAGTAATCAAACCCTTACTCAAAAAACCTAGTCTTGATTCAGGAGTCTTGGTTAATTATAGACCAATATCCAACCTACCATTTATTTCTAAAATCCTTGAAAGCTGTTCACTAAACAGCTATCAAACCACTTACACTGGAATGAACTATTTGAAGATTTTCAATCAGGATTTAGAGCACATCATAGTACAGATACAGCACTGTTAAAAGTTACCAACGATCTTCTCTTAGCCTCAGATAATGGACTTGTTTCTATACTTGTCCTCCTAGATCAGGGGTGTCAAACGTACGTCCCATGGGCCAGATCAAGTCCGCAAACGGGTTTAATCTGGCCCGCGAGATGATTTGAAGTTTAAATTAGCTGCAATTTTTCAATGAAATAAACTGCTGTTCTAAATGTGTCCACTGGGTGTCACACTAACAATTATGTTAAGCAGGCAAACTGTTTATACCGGGGCTGAGTAAGTAGGCCTATACCTGTCAGCTGGCCCGGAGCTAGCTGCCTTGTCGTTCTGCCTATTAAATCTTAAATCTACTTCGAACATTACGCGCTTCAGTAGTTTTTAACCTCCGTTTGTATGGTGTGGTGAGTTAGCTCAGGATTAAGATGTGGAAATGACGAATGAGGTATTCGATACTTAGAAGAGTATTTTGTTCAATCCCAGATAGGCTGTGACTTAAAGTTGTATGCCTTTGTAGATAGAGTAGATAGTAGATAGATATGAGACGACGTTTAAGTTCCAATCACTGAGGCATTGTGTTCTTGAAATTGCACCAATTTTTTCCTCAGAATTCTCAAATAATTTGAAGTGTTTTGTAAAGAGAATTATTTGTGATGTGTTCAGAATGTGCTTGTACTATTTTGGACTAAAGTAAAACAAGCTAAACAAATCTGAAGTTGTCGTTATTTTTAAGTTATTATGCCATGATTTTACCTGTCCGGCCCACTTGAGAATAGATTTTCCTCCATATGGCCCCTGACCTAAAATGAGTTTGACACCCCTGTCCTAGATCTTAGTGCTGCATTTGACACTATTGACCACAGCATCTTATTACAGAGACTGGAGCATGTGACTGGTATCAGAGAAACAGCAATAAAATGGTCCCAGTCCTATTTATCGGACAGATTCCAGTTTGTGCATGCCCATGATGAACCTTTCACGCGCACAAAAGTTAGTTATTGAGTTCCACAATGTTCTGTGCTAGGACTGATTCTGTTTACCATGTACAGGCTTCCTTTAGGCAATGTTATTAGGAAACACTCTATTAATTACCACTGCTATGCAGATGACACTCAGCTGTATCTATCTATGAAACCTCTTAACACAAACCAGTTAACCAGACTTCAAGCGTGTCTAACTGACATAAAGGCCAGGATGACCAGTAACCTTCTACTTTTAAATTCAGAGAAAACAGAAGTTATTGTATTTGGGCCTAAAAACCTTAGAAATAGCTTTTCTAAAATTATAGCTTCTTTAGATGGCATAGCCCTGGCCTCCAGAGTTATTTTTGACCAGGACATGTCCTTTAACTCACACATGCCAGAGTCCTGACAGGAACTAGCAAGAGAGATCATATTTCTCCTATATTAGCTTCTCTTCATTGGATCCTTGCAAAACACAGAATAGAATTTAATTTAACTTTTAAGGCTACACTTAAAATCTTCCTTTTTGACAAAGTGTATAGTTAAGGTTTAGTTAGGACTGGCTTCAGGTAACCCTGAACCATACCTTATTTATGCTGCTATAGGCCTAGACTGCACGAGGACCATTGGTGCACTGAGCTCCTCTACCCTAACCCTACCCTCCCTTCCCTTCCCCTCTCCTCCCCCCTCACATGTACATTCCACCATTGAATGTCACTAACTTTGTGCCCTCTCTCTCCCCTAGTTCATGCTCTCTCTCTCCCTCTCTCTCTGTTCTCTCTCTCTGTACCTTCTGCAGGTGTCCCTGGTCCTGGAGCTGTATATTACTGATGTGCAGTTACTGGTCCCACCAACCTCCAGTGTCTATTTGTTGTTTATTGTTGCTGTTCTTTTCTCTCTGCTCTATCCACTCACCCCAACCGGTCGAACCAGTTACCGCCCAAACTGAGCCTGGTTCTGCTGGAGACTTTTTCTTCCGTTAAAGGGAGTTTTTCCTCTCCACTGTCACCTTGTGCATGCTCATAAGGGATTTGTTCGTTTTTTTGTAAAGTGCCTTGAGATGATTTTATTGTGATTTGGCGCTATACAAATAAAATTGAATTGAATATTTCAGTGACAAAAACAGAAATCCAATGACATATTTTCAAGGGACTGTGCTTACCTCAATACGAAAAACATGAATATGAAAAGCATGAAAATGTACTGGTTAACATTTTTTATAAAATTAAGGAAAAAAGCATTTTACCAAAGCACAGCCTATGCTATATTTTTATTCCATATATAGCAGTCAAAGCACATACAATTCTCCCCCCAACAGCCATGAAGAAATTTTATATAATAGCTTTTTGGTCTGACATTCTTCAGCTTGGTCAACAATGCTTATTAATAGTTGTTGTTTTGACAGTGATGCTTAATTTACAAATGCTGCATTCAGCAAAATATTGGTTTCAATGTCAGATCAGTGTTGAGTTTGCAACACCCACTTGTCTTAAGAATTGAGGTGTTGGGTCTGGTGATCTTAGTTGACAGTGGAGAAAGGCAGGGTACACCCTGGACAGATGGCCAGTCTATCACAGGGATGATATCATTCATGCTCACATTCACACCCACAATTAGCCTAATCTGCATGTCTTTGGACTGTGGGATGGAGAAGTATACAGGGAAAATCCACACAGACACAGGAAGGCCCTTGTCAGCTAGTTCAATTCCAGAGCCTTCTTGCTGCACAGTAACTTCAGCACTGCACCAATGTTTGATATTTCATAAATACATGTGATTTAATACTTATAAAAGAAAATGATTATTGAGACAACATACCATCTTGCTGTTTGTAACGGTGAGAGATCAAAACATTAGTTGGCTTCTCCACCTCTAAATTGAGAAATTCCACGGACTGTTTGCCGTACTTTTGAATTTTGAAGACTTCATGTTTTAGTCCCGTTCCATAGATGTAGTCTTCAAATATATCAATTCTGTATGGTTGGGAGATTCCTGTAGGAACAGCAGAAAAAAGAAAACAGAAACAATCATCAACTAACCCTTTCTGCGCACTTGCAGTCTTGGGATAATGAAAGTTTGTATCCTGTAATGGATGGAAGAATGAAGAATGTGTTGTGTGGGAGGTTGATGTTAACACATTTTTTTAGAAGCTTCCACTTCTGAGACACAGCAGTGTTACTGTTGCAATTATTTGAAAAAAAAAAAAGTTGAAACCAAATTGCAGCACTAATGGCATGCGTTTAAAAGAAGAAACTGCGCTTTCTTTTCCAGGTGGCTTTACCATGTCTGTTGCTGATTGTCACCAAAGGGTCTGAGCCATCCAATCTCATGCTCCCTATGTGTGAGAGCTCAGGGTCAGCCCAGTATAAACGCTGGTTGAAATAATCAATGGCCAGCCCTGTGGGAGGATGAAGGAAAAAGACTTAGTTACCTAATAAATTATGCAGCAATCAGGACAGTTGCATGTGGCCAATCAAAAGAGTGTGTTTTTTTGTTTCCATAGCCATCTGTTTACATTAATTGTGTTTATGTCAAAATACCACAGCAGATTTAACATCTTGTTACTGCACTGCACTTTGATGGCAGATATAGGTACATCTACATTGCAGTTTTAAAGTTGTGACTCACTTTTACTATCTCCCAGAAGTCTGACTGGATAATTGAGCACCTAACTGCAGGATTTAAATAGGTTTGTGTCTTTCTACCAGTGATGAATTCCTCTTTCTCTGACCAACACAGCGCATGGGTCCTCTGACTTAAAGGAGGCCAAAGCAGCTCTTCAAAACTAGATCAGCACTAAGTGTCTCCCTGTAGACACACCAATATGGTTTGAGTAGCTGCCTTACCTATTATCCCTTACTTATTCATTTCCATGATGTTGTTTCCTATACATTCACCTACTATATCAAGGGTTCTAATTTACACCTACATACACTGGCTGTGTACCACACCGACAGTACTTTATAATGTACAACATAAACACTGAATATAATACTGTACATACACACACACACACTATACATCATAGCTGTAATAGTATATCAGACAAAACGGACGCACCTGATACATCCTATCGGTAAACATGTATAACTATAGTCACTGCACTTCACTTGTGATGAAAGAACATTCCTGCTGTGAACATCTGCTCTATTCTAGAGAAATCATTGTGAATCTGACTCAAAACAAAATGAAAAATTTCCTGTTCACAATAACAACAGCTTAGTAATTATATGGACAATGATCACTTAACTGATCTCAAAAAGTGCTTGTACTGCAAACAAATTTCCGAGTGTCAAATTTAAGCGTGTCAAAATTACAAGTGACCAAAACACGAAAGGTAATAGTCACCAACTGAAACAGTGAACTCTTCAGAAAATCTGCTTTGTAAATGTTTTAGGAGAAAGGAAATGCATCGAACATGGTTATTTGCCCACAAGCAGCCAGACAGTAAGTAACTGGTACCTTTAAAGTACCAAACTTACAAAAGAAAAGCAAATACAAATAAATAATTCATAGAATTAAAAAAAATGTACCAGTGGGCCTCCTGAGATTTTTTTCCAAGAGCACTCTGCGTAAGGAGCCATCCATGGCTGATTCCTCTATGTGAGAGTGATCACCTATTACACTCCAGTACATCATCCTGCAAGAGACAAAGACAAATGCTGTGCCCCCTGACACCATCGGCTTGTAGACAATACAGCATAGAAACATGCAATTGCATCCACATAGCCTAAAAAATGGATGTATAGAACAAGCATATATCCTGATAATGATAGCTACAGCAACAATTTGTTGTACCTCAGTATAGATTCATATAAATCCCTCTGTCCCAAGTGATGATGTAATGTCTAATGGCCTAATGTAAGTGCATTTCCTAAATGAAACAACCTTAAGGTGAAATAATGTGCTTGGTGCTGGGAAGATTTGACAAGTCAGCCTCATTGTGAGAGTGATACAACACAACCACGTGTGGCTGTGACAGTTTTGTTGTTGTTAGAAAGCACCTTTGATGCAGCTGGTCTGGTGTTAATCTGATGTAATGGGTAATGTAAGTGATAAAGCTACTTCCACCACACCTGAGTAATTAATAATATACATACATTTTCAATGAGTATTGAGCAGTGGGTAATTAATTCTCTGTAAGCAACACACCCTAAATAACACTGTTTCTCTACAATATTAAACATTGATCCACCGCAAAAAGCTGTTAGAGTCTTGCAAGCTAATTTCAACAATGGGGTGATATGACATAATGTGGCATCACACACCAGTTTACAGGGGGCATGTGATTTAAAAGAGAATAGTTATGTACAGAACTTACCCTCTGGCTGGGTTCACAGAGATGGCATATGGCTCTCCTGCAATGTCAGTAATCAAGCGTGTGCAGTTTGGTCCCTTAAGTTGGCCCACATTTATGGAATATCGTAATTTAGTCCAATGGGCTGTGTAGTAGCTGAACCAGTGCATCCGAGAGTGATCAGTCCAATAAATGTTGCCTGTGACCCAGTCAGCAGAAATATCTCTGGGACGGCGGAAGTCTGAACACTGCAACCAGTAACAGCCACAAAATCATGAGTTTTATTCATCTTTTTTATATAGATTCACTTAGAATTGTATCTCTTGAAAGGCGAAGCAATGAAAGCAGTACAGTTCAGTTTTTAACCATTACCTTATTTAAACAGACAAAATGAACAAATAGTGTAGTAGTAGTTTTCACATTTTTACCTCAACGCTTTTAACATGTGTGGTATGAGGACAAAACTATATGTATTAAGCAATATCTTGACATGACTTTATACTGTATTTAAAAAGCAAAACAAATCAAAAAGCATTTTAATCTCTCAAATCTCAAATGTTCAACTGCAGCACTGAGATATTATGCAACATATATTAAAAATGTACTACCATGTGTTTGAGAAAAGAAAAAAAAAAGCCACACGTCAAATATACTTACAATATTTCGGACATTTGTTTTAGTTTGACTTCTTTCTAGAGTGTCCTTGTAAAAAATTCCACCGGGGTTAAACTGGGTAGCCCAGATAAACTTTTGGTGCTGAAACAGAACGTCCATCCCGATAATGCGGGCATTGTCCTCAATGTGAGCGAGCAGTTTGTGTCCATGGCTCTGGTTAAATGGATACACAAAACTTCTGATTTCAGTATCATTAGCTATGTAGAGCACTCGATCTTCTGGTCCTGCACGGTGAGTTATAAATATGTGAAAAGAGGAAACAAAACAAAATTAGCTCAGTTCCATTTTGATATTAACAGTTCATTAGTACAGTACATACAAGCACAGTTTAACAGTGTGCTCATTTTACAATGAGTTCATATCATTACGTACACTGACATGAATGCATTGTACACAAAATACACTGTATGATATCCAACTCTAGTTTCATACCTTTAGCTACGCAGTTTCCATTGATCTCTTTATAATTTCGGTCACATGTGCATTTAAAAGATCCTTTTGTGTTTGTGCAGTAATGAGGACATGTGTCAAACTGCAGACATTCATTTATCTCTGGAAAAAAAAGTGAATTATTTAGGGACATGATGCTTTAGAAATGTTTCTTTGACTATAAGGGCTGCCAAGTATTTATTTATATTTTTCATGAATACTGAAACACTTTGTATGCATTCTAAAATAAAGTAATAAATTACCAATATATTCAGCAGAGAACAGACAGGCCAAAGCCAAATGTAGCTGAGCCTGATAGCTCAAAATATAATATGTATAAGCAAGAAATACTTTATTTCAATTTTCTCCATGACATGTGGTGCCCTTGACTAATTTGTAAAGAGGAAATGTCACATTCTCTAAGCTCAGAAGAAGTAGCAAAAATAACAAAAAGCCATTGACTACGAGATAGGAGCTAGGTCACAGGGTTGACTTGACTACGAAAGCCACCATCTCTTCAGAATGGAGTCATTGCATGTAATATTCTTCACCTGAAATTTGTAAGTTCAGTGGAAATGCACTTAAGTAGACATAGCAAAATACCTTAAAGACAAAATCAAAACTACAACAATTGGAAAGCCAATATTGTTAGAATACCGTGAACACATTTTCTGCATCATAAGTTAAGAACGCCTATCATATAATATCCATCTTAAAATGTATCCAAAATAACATACGATATTTCTTTATTACCGATATTTTATTATTAAGTTAACTTGAAATTGCTATACCATTCATTCATATAATGGGGAAAGGGATTAAAATTCATGATACATTACCTTCACATTGACCTGTCTTTTGGTTCCTCTTGAAGCCTGGTTTGCACTGGCATACAGCATTAGCATATGTCTGGTTGCAAATTGCATCCTCTCCACATGGATTTGTTTTCTTTCCACATACATCTCCACTGGAAACTACAAATAAAGCCAGGACTTTGATTATACACCAATCCTCTGCACCTTGGACACCTGCTGTGCATTTCTTTTGATGTGCAAAAGCCAAGGGTGCATCATTGTCTATCATACAGCACACAACATACCTCAAACGTGGGCATATATACATATATTACCATACACAACTAAATACCTCATATAAAATGAGGAGAATGCCAGAATTCCCACTAACATCATGGTGATATCTCGTACTTTTCATCTTTTCTGAATGCTTCTTTGATCACTTTGATCCTGTTAACTGGCACGGCACTTACAGGTCTTGCAGTCTTGCTCATCCGAGCCGCCATCCCCGCAGTCATTGAAGAGGTCACACTGCAGCTGGACTGGGATGCAGCGTCGATTACTGCAGGTGAACTCCGTCTTCCCACATGGTCGGGGTCTTCCAGCCACCACCTCTGCTTCAATACACAGTGTGAATTGAAAAAGACAAGAACTCACAAACTTTGCTCATACATTATCAAATGTTCAAGTGCAAATATGCTTCTCTCAGTGACATAAGATGTTGTAGCTCAAATGTCTTTCAGTTCCATATAATATAACCTCTATTTAGTCATATACTGTTTACTGTACTCCCTATAATTACGCACCAATGAGGACAAAGCTTTTACTTTAAAACAGTTAATATGAGATTAAACACAATGTTCCATCCTGCCTATGTTACTTGCCTTTTGCATAATTTTGTTCAACAATATTTTTTTTTTCATTTCAACTCTATAATCAACAGTCAGTTTGTAGTCACTTCCAAAATAAAGGATGTTATCTCTCACAGAAAAAACAATATGTTAATTATGCAGCCTACAAAAAGACTGAGATAATATGCATATTTTGTTTTTGGTCATCACTTTACTTTAATGAACTGCACACTTTTCATTTTCCCATGCAAAATATACTGAAAAAGAAGACGTCTTTGTCATTCACTCCCAGCACAGCAGAGAAAATGAAGGAAAGGAAGAAAATTAAGTGCTGAAGAGGTATATGGAGGAATTATAGTATTAAGGTGAGACTGAAGGGATGGATGGATGGATGGAAGAAGGATGGTGAGAAGTAATGGAGTGCGGTAAGAGATGGATGGATGTATTAATGGCATAAGCAAAGAAGATGAATGGAGTACAGAAGGAATGAGAGAGGGAAAGCTGAAGAATGTGACGACTTCCTTTTCTTCCTGTCTGCTCAGTGTGATCCTTCGCAGCAGGCTTGTGTTGAGGGAACATGTCAGGACACAATAAAACGGCCAGAAGTGGTTATGCCTTTGGGTATATTAAAGAAAAAAACTATTTTCAACATGAAAACGCTGATAAAAAAGTTATCAGGACAATGAGGACACCACATCTTCTGTGGAAATCACAATAATGCAAGCCTTGAAGCACACATAGAGTACCTACCCATTGGTATATAAAGTCTGCCATTTCATGATTCTCAAACTATGCAATAGTGCATGATTGCACAACCTATAGTTTATTAAGTACTGGGCTCAGTTCCTAAGCTGATCCCTAATGCAATAGCAGCCAGGTCTAATGTGTGGGTCTGACATGTCATCAGAAAACTGCTGGGCATGGTAACATTTTCCTACCCACTTTGTGTAATATAGTATACCAATGACTAAACTATAGCCAAAGTAAAATGTAATGTTAGGGCAATGAAGCTGGGTCATAAGATAAAATAAGCATCCATGAAATGATGACTAGGTTATACAATACGTTAAAAAAATATGAATATTATAGATATTATTCTTCTTTCTGGATAGATTAACCTCTTGAACCATCTCAAAGTCCACTGTCCTACTGAGCCTCACAACCACTGTCCACCAACAAACTGTGACTGAGGTAATAAATAAACATTTTCATTTCAAAGATCACTTGTTAAAAAGCTTGTGAACTTCTCTTTTCAAGCACAATTTAAATTTCAAAAGAAAGGTTTCTCATGCCATTCCATTCTATTAATGTGTTAGACTGATAAAATGGCTGCTTTTTAAACCTTATGAAATAACATGTCCACCTTTGTGGCTGAAGGACAAGTACATCCTGTACACCCTGTTGAATGAAATGACCATTAATTTATTCATATTCTCATATTTAATTTCTGATAGGCTATTTGGTGCATTCTGTGCTCACCACACTCTTCTTCATCCGAGTTGTCACCACAGTCATCCACTTTGTTACAGACTTGGTCTGTGCGCAGACACACATGATCGTTTCTGCAGCGGAATGGCCTTGTAGGAGGGCAGGGAAGTTTTGCTGTGGATAAAAAATACACAAAAAGCTAATGGATATGTCTTTCCAAAAGAAAAAAAAAAAATAACTACAACTCCATGAACTATTGTATGAAAAAACAATGACATACTTTCTCTTGGGAAATAAAAAAGTAGTGGCTTATAAAATATGCATCAATTGCCTTCAAAGGAAAGCCTCGTGAGCAACAATTCAAACCCACCACACATTTCTATGTCCTCATCAGAGTTATCTCCACAATCGTCCTTGCCGTCACACACCCACGTGTGGAGTTTGCACAAGGTGTTGTTGCAAATGAATTCATCAGCCCGACAGAAGAAAGCACCTGCAATTACACAGATAAGTCCCCAAGACTTCTAGCACTTAGGCAGAACAGTGCATTCAAGGTGGGAGAAAATATGACTCAAAGCCTGACAATAATTATAAGATTATAAAGACAGATCATTTTACATAATGCTCCAAACAGCCCTGGATCATTGAGCCTCACAAAAGCAAAGTCTGATTCTATTTCTGTCCTTTATCGTCTCAAATCTTTCATTCTCACTATATTTGAAATCCCTGCCTCTGCCACACATGCTCTTATCTGTCCTGTATTATTTTCTGATGTCTGCTCCTTTTATATTAAATGCTCAGAAATGGTTCAAATGACTTTCCTGTTCAATAATAATATTTGCAGTGTAAAGATTTGAGATTGTGTATGAGAATGACTTTTTATCCTCAGGGATCAAAAACCTAAATATGAGTCACCATCTTTTCAGGTCACACTCATGTCTACCTTGGCTGCAGTTTTCCTCATCACTATGATCCATGCAGTCCAACACATCATCGCAGCGCCAGCGCCGAGGTATACAGTGAGCACGATTCAGACACAGAAACTCATCCTCTCTGCACTCCTTCACACAGCCGATCTGTCAGAAAAGACAGCGTAAATCTTCACAACAGTCTCTTCTATTGCTGTTGTCAGTTGCAATCAGAGAAAACCAAAGCGCTGTACAATTCATGTCTTAACATGGTTGATCCATGATTGGACAAGCTGCTCTTCACGACTGAAGTACCGCACACTGCAAAACTGCACTATTTGAAAAACAACTAATTTTGTGGTGTTACTTCTTTGAATCGTGTGAAGCTATACTGACCTCATCTGAGCCATCCAGACAGTTGTCATGTCCATCACACCGCAGGCTGGCTGACACACACCCTCCGCTGGTGCACACATATTCATTCACAGAGCACGAGGGGGTTACTAAAGCAGAGCAACAGCACAGTTAGCAACAGTCCTACGTTTTCTCCTCTGGAAATCGCACAGGTGAGTCCTTTTCAGTTTTTTGTTCGAGGAACAAACGGAAAACTTCATCGACCAGCTGAAAATGTGGTCATTGGAGAAAAGCTTTTTGGAATTTGTCACACGTAAATATAGTATGATGTTTTCTACTCAAGCCATAGAGCTCATACTATTACCTGCTAATAAAGTGCTTCACAGTACGTGGTCATTAATGAACAGTAAAATGCAACAGAGCAAATTAGAGCTGAGGTCATTTTTATTTCTCTATGCAATGATCTCATCTTGTGTTGGGGAACATTTTATTTTCAAGGTCCACAGTTAGCATGCTATTCCATGGAGCTAATTGAGCCACATTATAATACTATTTCTCTATATACTTGTACATAATCGTAAACTGAGCAGTATCTTAAAGACAAGACCTACAAACATTGTGATTATTTCTTCAGCTGAGATTAAGTGGCATTAATGTAAAGCCAGTATTAAATGCACTAAGGTATACTGTTAAATAGAAATTTTGGACCATTTGGATTTGACACTGTTTATGAAAACAGAGACCTTATATTGGGCTATGATGACTCTTTCACTGAATCACACTAAGTACAGTACCTCTAATAGATACTGACACTGACAAGAAATGTCACTTTTTGTGTATTTTGCAAAAGGATGTGTGACAAACAGTGCTATGTAAGACCAGTGATGAACACGTTGTTTTGCACCTGTTCCCTTGCAGTTTTTCTCATCTTCCCCCATCTTACAGTCTTCTTGGCCATCACAGAGCCACTTCAGTGAGATGCACAAATTGTTGTGACATCGAAACTGGTCATCTGCACAGTGCGCCTCACAGTCTTTCTGTAAAGAAATACAGTTATAAAATAAATATATCATACGTCACTGTAATATAATAAAATAATATTTTATTATAATAACAAGTAATATATAAAATAATCATATGTTATATGACCAAAGATAGAGATAGGTTCATATTTTTTTAAGTCTGGCTTTAAACATTGAAAAATGCTGTAATAGAAGGAATGGCAGACCAAATCTGCAATCCTTTATCTATGCAATAAAAGTTTTTGAAGAGCTTTGAATTCACATCAAGTGAATAGCTACAAAGTCACTTATCTATTAACAGTAGCTTAACAAGGAAACACTGGAGCGACCCAAACTGGACTTTGGGAAGACACTTATGTGATTTTACTGGAAAAAAAACCTCACAGGACTTTTGCATTATATTTATACACAGAATGAGAGATGTTAGAAGGGGATCTGTGAACAGGTATGAGTAGAGTGATCAAAAGATGGCTCAGTGTTCATAACAACACCTATCTACTGTTTAATCACAAACCCAGCTAATATTAATAGTAGACACCATTAAGAATTACATGCAAATAACAATAATTTAACTACTTTTAAATATTATCATCATAACAGAGCCCACTGAGGTCATCATGCTTTCTGTGATGCATCGCATCTCCTCATTAATTGCTACAGAACCTGGCCAGCAGCTTGTCAGTGAAAATGTCATTCTTTGCTGTTGAAAAACCCTTTATGTACAACCCAATGCTCTGACATTATTCTTCCCAATAAACATATGTCAAGAAATCAAGATATTTTTTTCTGTAATAAGTACAATAGTTGGTCATTTTTAACGAAACAAGAACACATTTTACAAAAGCATGTTCTAAATATTTACCAAATTATGAGCAACATGGTTGACAATCTACCCACTGTGAATAACAAATTTAACAATCACTGTGTATTAAATGCTGACTGAAAGGCAATTTTCCAAACCCAGAAAGGCTCAGCTCTGGGGAGACACATAATAAAGGGTTAATTAGGGTTGCACTGCTTTGCATGACAGGGATTATGTATAAAAATTGTTTTGCAAATGTTGAACAGAGCGATAAATTAACAAGAATCCTGAATTGTAATAACAAGACTTTGTCCTTGAATTATGCACTGCACCGCATCATTACCACAGATGGGGCAATTTTTGTATGAATCCTGCAAAAATCTCTTTACACCATGCAATGCTAGATAAAGGCAATTGAAAAAATTGAAAAAAATATAACAGCAATGTAAAAAGCTTTATAAATCAAGACATTAAAGCATATTTATGAATAAAACAGACAGTCTTTATCTTGCTGAGAGGCATGGGGATACAGATTTCTGAAAGCAAATGAGTTTGAGGTATTTCATGCACTAATGTATTTGAAGGTACAATAACTCATTAGAACGATATTTTCTGTCCAGTATTGTTTTGGAACATAGCAACCATGACGAGGAGATTTGGAGCAACACAATGAATTATGCTTTGAATGGGATTATATTCTTTGTAAATGGCAATATACTCATCCAATTTCATTTCCCCTACTCAATTTGGATATTTAATCTGTGCTTTGCTACAAACTCAGATACTAACAGACATTTCCAGGAGATCAATACAGACTAAATTAAACTTTCCATACATATGTATGGCCTGTGCACACTGTAATTTGCGTTAAGCATACCCTTTGCAAAGGCTGGAAAGATTTACATTGTGTAAACTGATCTGTAATTCTTATATTGACTTCAAAATGATAAAAATACATCAGTTTGCTTGGCATGATTTCTATTCACACTGACAACAGGCAAAATGCCAGAAAGGCAAAATGTCTGAAGTGTTGATGCTGGTGATGAAAAAGAGTTCTTATTTTGTTGCACGCAGTTATTTCATTCCACATTTTGTGTCTTGCTAATATCTGTGGCTCATGTGGCTCACCACTAACGTAGATTTACTTTCCTTTTGAATTTATAAGCTAGTGGTATAAAAAAATCTCAAATACTGGCCTCATCTGAATTATCCAAGCAGTCATAGTCCCCATCACAGCGGAATCGGGAGGAGATGCAGTCGCCATTAGCACAGGCAAAGTCCTTGTGGTTACAGGTGACCGGCTCTGAGTGGAGAAAAACACAAAATCCTGCTAAGCTATCTTTTTACAGCATCATACACAAAAAAACCCCCAGATCCCCCGATGACGTCTTTGGCCAAATGTTTTATGTTTTGAATCACATGCTAATGCCTTGGCAATACCATTGCATAGCTAATTAGAGTAATTTTGTATTAGAATTGGAAAAACTGGCAAAGCTGATCAGGATGTAAATACATTCATTGCTGCTCTCACAATGGAGGGGGGACATACTCTCTGATGCCAAAAATCTTGTATCTGCCATTTAGTACAAGTCTGTCCCTGAGGACAATATTAGGACGCAGCTAAACAGCTGCATTGGATCCACTGTCTGGGCCCTCCCCTTGTTATCATGGACTGTTAGCTAACTCAGGGTGTGTGTTATGAGTTGCAATGCAACAGAGGCTCCCAGCAGGCATTGCAGCAAAATCTGATTTGCAGCCTCTCCACTGTCTGCTGGTCCACCTGCTTAATTCTTCGCCATCCAACACTTGACTGGCTTTTATTTGCATTTTAAGTGACATTAATAGGTATGGGGAATGAGCATCTAATAATTCACATAAATGATGCATACTCAGCAAAAACACACAGGCAGCACACACATACTCACATGACGTAGAGGCAAACAATTTCCACGCACGGCCACACGCACACACACAGACTTGGATGTGGAAGGTGAGAAATTAATGAGGTGGGTTACCAGCACCATTTTATAAGTAAACAAAAAGTTTTCTTCTGCAAGTAAGGATAAATACCTAAACAAAAGGAAATATGAGCTTGGTGAATGACTGAGAAAAGATGACACCAAGAGCTCAGGAGTCCGAGCTTCATGTTATTTTCAAAGAACAGCACAGATAATATGAGTATGCTAAAATGAAAGCTAAGCCCAGCTGAATTGATTGTGGGAAAAAGCCAGGGTGTACAGATGTGAGTGTGTATGTGTGTGCATATGTGAAAAGGTGTTAGGGTGGTTGTGGTGGTGGAAGGGGCAGCCAGATGTCTTCTCAGAAGTCCAATTCCTCCCTGCCTGAGTGTGTGCAGAACGTCAACAGTGTGTATAAATGAACAAACTGAGCTGACAGAAAGTGAAGGAGTCAGGTGCTCACTGCAGTTCTCCTCATCTGAGTTGTCTCCACAGTCGTTCTGGCTGTCACACCTCCAGTGGTCTGGGATGCAGTTGTTATTCTCACAGCGGAATTCATGTGGTCCGCAGGTCTTTTCATCTTTTTCATCAGGAGCAAACAAACACAAAGATGAAAATGGCTTCAAAGAGCATGAATATTAATAGCATGCTAGCAATCACATTTTCTACATGTAATCATCATTTCCTCAGGGTTTCCCTCAGAAGGTCTGACACCAAGTTCAAAACACGGTATGTACTCGAGAGGCTAACATGCCATAAGATGAAATACCTGACTGTGCTACTAATCATTCGCAACAGAATATGTGACAGAAAGTTTCACTTTCTTCAAGAATATATTCAAGAAAATTTTAAAATCCTGTTTATCTGTTCCTAGGTACTAGTAGTAGCAAGTACCAAGAGAAGACATATAAGTGAGGTACTGATTTTTAAAAGCCATCTCTTTTGGACTATGACATCTTTTCACCAGTTCCTTTTCTTTAATGCCATTATTTTGACTATTCTAAGAGTTATTATGTGAGTGCATGATAAAAATAAACAGAAAAGGCAAGAAGTGGCTACAAGGAGATGTTCTGTTGGAAAAAGAACATAGATATAAATAGAAAGAAAGAGATTAAATAAAATAGAAAAGAATTCAGCATTATTTTTTAAATAAAAATAAACAGTGGGCATTAATCATCTTGGGCAGAAGGGACTAAACCGATCACCAGATACTCATGCTCATAATGTCTAGCCTGTTAATTATACTGTCAGCATTAGAATGATTAAAAATATAAAATACACTCGTTATAATATTTACAACTAATACTTGGGGCAAAAAAATAACAGATGCTTTGATATTTGCTCCAGCAATATTCCTTCAGTATGGGCTTTCAAAGTTACAGAGATTTCTTTTAAAAAGTAATTTCCTTGCAGACATCATCAGGGATAATGGCCAAGGCAATGCTGCTACCGGTTAGTGAAGAGATGCATCAAAAGAGGAGGGTGGCAGATTATGCCTGCATTGCTTTCCAACATGACAGCAGGAAGAGAGATCAGGAGGGAAAGCTGTGTGCAGCCACAGAGGACACAAGGCAGAAATTCAGTAGGAACCAGCTCAGTTATTTACGGCATATAAAAAATGTGACACAGAAAGAAAAGCAATATTTCCTTTCTCCGTCACAGCTCATTATGTTGCTAACAAGCAAAACTTCCTTAAACAGACAGTGGTATTTCAAAGTAGGGATAAAACAATTTCATTGCTGCAATACGACTCGTGTACCCTGAAATGGTGAGAACTTTTTAGATTAATTATTGGATGACACTCATAAACACTACAGAGAGGTTAGAGTCAAACATCATTAAACTACACAAAAACGAATAAACATCTATTCAATAGATCAGGATCCTCTCAAGTTAAGTGACTTCAACGTGGCAGAACAGCAAAACAGCAACAGGTCACATGATACAAACCTAAAATTGTAAAATAATCTAAGGAAAGGAGGTGGGAGCCATCAACCACCAAATCATGAATGCTCTTTTAATAATACTCTGGTTTTACCTGATACACACACACATAGACACGCATACAAAAGTGCTGTTGTGCGCCTCTTCCTATATTAAGATAAGTTATGAAAAAAAAACCTGCACTATCAATCAGTGTCCTTGTGCTTTATGTTTCAGACATGAGCGCGAGTATAGAGAAGGTAAAAGATGTGATCTCACACATGCAGCAGAAAAACAGACAGGATCTGTCTTTCAGTGGCAGATTTATGAAAGATCTCAGTCTTCACTCCAGATGTCATGTAAAGACAGACAGCTCATCAAGACAAATGACAAGTGCTGTGTACTGTAGCTTCACCATCTTAAACCAAAAGACAGAAAGATAGGACTTAAATTTAAAATATACTTGAAAAGCTGTTAAGGCCGACATGTTTATACAGAAAGCCAGTTGCTGAATAAACATGATTCAATATATCAATGACTGAATAAAGTGGGTTTCACTCAACATTACACAGGCTGTATGGACAAGCTCTCAGATGCTTTAATGTCATTTCATGTCACCCGAGACATTTTTTGCCAGCAACTATCCTGTACAATCTCCAATTGTCATTTGTGTCTGTTGGTAAATCACTTCCAAAATGAGTCTGTTTCCACGAATCTCCTCATTTAATGCAATGAGATGAGATTTGACTACATATCTCTGCAGACTACTGCTATACTATGCTATATAGACACTGTCAACAGAGACTTTTAAAATCTTACTTTAGTTATTTATAATTTCACCCAGCTGGTGAAAAGATCCAAAATATTAAGCATATGTATTCTCATATTATATTATTATATAATATTATATTCCCACAGCAAGGTTCTTGACAGCAGAGTGACAGCAGCATGTTGTCCACATGACAACAACAAAAAAGGTTTTGTTTGTTTGCTCCATGAGGTTTAAAGTGGAATGACAAATCATACTTTCAAACCACAATAGCAAATTAAAAGCTTGAAAAAAAAAAGGATAAATTCTCAAAAGAGAAATGATAATCAGTCCTCTTGTAGATGAGTCCCATACTGCTGCTGATATGTTAACATTTTTATATTTATGAACTTGGAGCAAAAAAAGACTCGATACAGTGCATGCACAACACAGCCAACAAAGCAGCTGACAGTATGAATCGTCATAAGAAATGTTTGGTTACTGGTAGCAAGGTGGAACTTCTTATTTTGCTGGGATACTAAAGTTAGTCCAACTGCTTACTTTTATGTGGCAAAATTTTACAGAGCTTGATATTTATTGTGGTATTGTCTTGACTGAAGCATTTTGCTCTTTATGGAGACACGTCAAGCAAATAAAACCCTGGTGGGTAGTGCTAAAAAAGTTTTTTTTTTTTTTTTTTTGGAATTGAGGAAGAAGATCCCAAGGTTGTTTACCTGCTCTAGTAATAATGGCTTTGACCTAAAATGTGTGGTGTGTGTGTGTGGAGTCTGTGTTTAAAGGTTGACAGAAATGCCAGGAAAAGTGACATAATTCTGAGCTATTATGATGACAGAGACAGCTGTCCTTCACGACACTCTCCCCCAATACAATCAGATCAGCAGTAACAACAAGTAGAAGGACTGAGATAGACTGGAGTGAAGCCAAGTGTAAAATTAATTCAGATTAAATCAGATTTGTCACCCTTTAACTCAAAAATAAGCAGAGTGATGTGATTTATGGTTAAGTGGGTTTCCACAACTCACCGCAATTAGCCTCGTCTGACCCGTCCGCACAGTCAGGGTCCTCATCACAAACCCAGAGTTTAGAGATGCAGTGCATGGAAGCCTTACACTGGAACTGGTCCGGGGAGCAGGTGCTTTCAGCTGCAGACAAATGATGTGTTGGATATCAACACACAGGAAGAAATTTGGGTTGGTAAAAAAAAAATGCCTTAGTGTTACAGCACGGTTGGCGTAGTTGCTTGTTATAAGGCAGACATTGTTTCAGATAGCATTTTAATTTCAGTGATGTAGTGTTCTTTACAAAAGCACATTCAAAACCACATCCAGTCAAGCTTAAAGTCTAAGAAGGAGTAAAGTAATTAGCTTCACTTTAATTAAAGCTTCTTTAATGTCTCTCATTCTCTTCCCCCCATTTTCACCCCTCTTGCAATCACATGCAAGACAAATGCAGCAGTATGAAAGAATTGATTGTGATATGTGATATTCTGATGAGTTATATCATGGCAGAAAAAGTCAGCTCTTATCCTTTGTATTCAATATCTAATGCTTTTACACAGAGATAAGGAACAGGCCATAACAAGGGTTGCCTTAATACTTAATGGAGAGTATGTGATTTTAATGACATCAAATATTCTGTGTAAGCACATAGTAAACCAGTAAAAAAAAAACAAAAAAAAAAAAACAAGGTGATTTATCTTAGTAAATTATATCTTTAAATAAAGATATCAAAATCCTTAAAACTGTCAAATATAAATATGTTTAAATATATTTTGGTTTTACTGTTGGGATACACTGATCAAATGGGGGGATATACTCTAATCATAAGCTTCTCGGTCTAAAAGCTCAGTAAAGCCATTTCTAAGACAATGGGTCTGGAAGTAATAACAAAGAGCCTTACGGCAGTCTGTCTCATCCTCTCCATCCCCACAGTCATCTTGACCGTTGCAGCGAAGGTTAAGAGGGATGCACTTCTGTTTCCTGGTGCACTTGAACTGGCCTGACAGACAGATGTATGTCTCTGAAAGAGATAACAGGCCAAAGCAGTAAAAGGTTGAATCAATAAGAAATGCTTGACGTTCGAACAAAAAAGAGAACCTACACAGTTACAATTTATTGTAGCAACAGTACAGTCAGTCTATCAAAACATTTGCATTTTCTGTAGTAAATATCTTGTGACTGCTCGGTTTTCCTGTGACAAATATCCTGGGACACAGGTGATAAGGCATTTTATGCTTAAAATTTCTGTTCAAAGATTAGAACCACTATGGCTAAAACATAGGCCTGTGACAATGTACTGCACCAATACATTTATTTTTCCGATTACCAATTAATCATAATGAAATGGTAATCTTGAAAAATGTCCATCATAGAGAGAACCAAAGGTGACATCTTAACGACAATCCGCAACTAGCAATAAAAGTCACAAACCACAAAACAAATTATTTCAATCCTTACCACAGTTCGCTTCATCTGAGTTGTCTCCACAGTCATTCTCTCCATCACAGATGAAGGGAGGAAGAGCACAAAGGCCAGTACCACACTGAAAACGCCCAGGTTGACATTTGAATTCAGCTGTTGAGAAGTAAATCACAGCTATAACTCAGATTATATACTGCAGGACTTTAATCAAAGACTATAAAGTTGACAGACAGCTTGCTTAAAACAGGTGCCATAAAATACTAAACAATCTTTTTCAAAAAGTCATTACATTCATAGTAAATAAGCAGCAAAGACATAAATTTACGTCCCTTCAGTTCCAATTTTGATGTCCTTCAAACATATCCATATGAGAATACGACTTCTGGTTTGTTTATTATCATTTTGAAGCCAAATCTGGAATAGTGCAGTACTCACGGCAGTCAGCAGGTTCGTCTGATCCATCCCCACAGTCATCCACCGTGTCACACTTCCACCAAAAAGGGATACACTCATCTGTCCCACAGCGAAACTATTAGTGCCATGGAATTATTGAGAAAAAAACAAAATTTCAAGTCAACATGAATACTTGACTCATTTAAGCTTCAACATTCTTCAAAGTGAAAGTCGAAACTAATATACAAACATTTCCCAGGACCTACAGTAACATGGCAAATAGGAAAGCCTATGCAAGTTCCTCTTTAGGGGGGAAGTACTTTTCAGGATAGACAGACAAACACATTGTCAAACTAAATTTAGAAGCAGAGAGGTAGAAAAATGTAGCTGACCTGACTGGATGTGCAGTTGGAGAGGCAGGTCTTATTATCAGCAGCCAAGTAAAAATTAGTGGGACATGCGCATTTGTGTTCCCCACCAGGGGAGAGAAGACACAAGTGGCTACATCCTCCGTTTGCAATCTGACACTGGTGCTTTGGTACTGTACAGAAGGACAGAAGCACATGTTGAGTTCAAACTGTACTACTTAAACCATTTTCTACTTAAAATTATAAATGAGGGCCCATAACAGCTGCTCCGCATGGGAGGATAGAACAAGCATGAGCAACAGATGTTCTTCTTACCTTCAGGCTGGCGCAAAGAGTGATAGACCTTGATAGATTTGATGGCTTGCCAAGAGTTGAGGAGCTCCATCCCTTGAGCACCAGTTGTCTTGTGAGCACGCCGTAGAGATTTGGACTTCCCATCGGTCCAATAGACAAAGTCCTCAAACAGAGTCAGTGCCATTACCCCTTGGATGTGTGCATAAGACACTGAAGAAAGACAAATGAACACGACAAACTTCAATTCAACATATTTGATTTAGCAACCAGTATGCTGCTAATTGTCAAACAGTGGAGCTGATAGTACACATTTCCTTGGAGATTTACAGCAGTACTATCTGAATCTTCCAACCAGTCATATTGACAAGAGATCCATTTATCAGGATGACTACTATTTGTGTTATTTCCCTGTACCTCTATCTTTAAAGTTCCAACAATTAGTGTCATGAAGAGCAGTAATATTGTAGTAATAAATAATAAAGTAATAAATAATGCTGCTGGCTCCAGCTTCATATTTGTCAATGTTTTCATCGAACTTTCAGCAAGAAAATGAGTAGGTGTACTCCCTATGTAGAAAACATTGTAGTCTCACCTTTGCGTCTTTGGGTGCCATCCATGTTGGCAAACAGGATGTGGTTATCGTCTGCCCAGTAAAGCCTCTTGTTGGTATAATCAATAGTGAGAGCAGTGGGGCTATAGATCTCTGTGTCAATGATAACCATTTGCCCTCGGCCATCCATGCCAATACGTCCAATGTGAGCTGGTTCACAACAGTCTACCCAGAACACATACCTAGTCGGAAGTATAATACAGTTAAAGAGCTACGGCAGGCAACTATGACTTGATACAGACTAACAAATGAAACAAATTCAATGGATACAAGAGTTCCCAGGTAAGCAACAGAAAATATTAACTCCATGCCTGTTCTCCCTCAAGCTGTGAAATAAATCATTATTAAGAAAATACTATGGCGAGCATTAAAGCAAAGACATTATGCTTACCCTGTCTGGGGGTCCAGGGCTAGATCTGTGGGGTTCTTGAGGTTAGAACTGATCAGTATTGTTGGGTAGAGGCCGTTGGATTTGGATACTTCTAGCGTTTTCCTTTCCGCATCACACCAGTACAGATTTTTTCCTATCCAATCCACTGCTAAGGCACTGGGCACTGCTGTTCTGTGGACTATCTAGTGAGGCAGAGAGAGGGAAATCAATTTCTGCACATCTCAGAAATGTTCTAAACTCTTTCATGGATGAATGTAAAGAAATTGATGGGATTTAAGAAATGCAAGCAAACGCAAGAGCATGTACAAGGGATAGGTCTTCCTCTCTCAGGTAAGAGAGAATTTTTTCAACCCTGACAGAAATAAAAGATGACCTGAATCACTCAGAACAAATTTTCATGTCCCACAAGGATCAATCCAGTGACATACTATGCTCTCAATGTGCCATGACCATCTCCTCCATCACACTAAATTGAAGTGCTTCTATTTTGTTCAACCACTTTACACACAGGCCAAATTAATATCTAGAACTAAAATGAACATCATTGTGATCAATGGGACATTTTTTTGACAACAGGCTTTTATGTGTTGTCATGGCCAAATACATATTTCGTCTAAAGGGTACTACTTTAACTGCACATCACAAGTTGAACTTTAAAAAAAAAACAAAAAAAAACACTGTGCCATATGATTCAAATGGTTGCAAAGAAATGTGTTTTAACTAGCAAGACTATAAAAAGGGTCTTCATTATTAAGAGTCACTGATCTTCCTAACTTTCTACTTAGCCTAACCCTGCGGACATTGTGGGTAAAGTAGTGGTCTGTTACATAGTAGTCCTTACATGTTGAATTAACTGACAATTCTAGTTTTTTGTAACAGTGTATTATGTTTTGCTCATCAACAAAACTTACATCATTATTATAGCTCGGGTTCCTATTGATACCTGTTATGATCCAAATTATTTTACTTCAGACACGTGAAAGAATTTACATAGGAAGTTGTGTCTAAAGACATAACTAATTAATGTACCAATGTAGCTTGACCTTTGCATACTTACATACAGCATTCCTTAAATTAGAGACTACAGATGGAGTGCACAAATGATTACTGCTTGTGAGTGACAGCTACAGTTGTGGATAACATGAGTAGGAATATAATTATCTATCTCTGATATTTATAATTCTGTTTTAGTACAGACACTGTGACTCTAAAACACATTCACTTTGTATTTTGATATGCATTTAAACCTGTACCAACTGTTTATGTAGAGAGTAAAAAAGCTGACGTCAATGTTCAGGAAACAGTCTCCCTTAATGATGCTCCTTGCACTTGCACTGCATGCACAACCAGATAAATACACAGATTTGCCTTCATGGAGACGTCCTTCTAAAAATTCCACTACATTGCCTCATCTGTGTTAACACAGCCTTACAGTAGATGCACCATGACACCTATTTTACTGTGCACAAGGGCACTGTATTCTATATACCACCAGGAAACATGAACAAATTTATCACAAAGTACCCTTTAGATGAGTGTTTATAAATGGAATAAATGTTAATAATATGTTTAAAGCTAAGTAGGATGAGATTCAGCAGAAAGACACTAATTATTAATGTCCTTATTCATGTCATTGCACCAACAACAGCTCCATTCCAAAAACAGTGATTCAGAATAAACAATGTGCCTGCTTGCAGATAAACCCTATGTCTTTAAAAGCCCTTTTTATAAACAAAAAAAAAAAAAAAAAACAGCACTGGTGTCCACATACATGGACATCACATTTTTGTTTGTCTGCACCATAATACTTAATTCTGTGTAACTGAAACCGGTTGTACACAAATGTGGATCAACAGACAAAAAGAACATTCCTAGTTTTGGAGCATTACAAAGAAGCAAAAACAAAAGCATAAGCACATTGTGAAGGTTTTTGGATATATTGCGGGTTTTGTTTTTCCATATCCATATTCAGAAGTTGAAACAGTTATACATACAATGGCAGTGACAATGAAAACTGTTGAAAACAGTGTTCAGGCTGGAAATAAAAGAGATTTGCACTTTGTTACACAATGGTGTCTTAATTGTGTTCTGAGGAAACTCAGACCGAATGTCCCCATCTGTGGACATCGTTTTTTTTTCAAGAAGTGCTTTATGTTCAAAGATAATATCTGGTTATTATATTTATTGGCTACACCTAAGCCCATAAAGCTAGAACAAATCTAGAAGCTAGAAGGGGGTTAATGAACATGATTCAATGATGATTCGAGGCACATTTGCTAGAAAACGTACAGTATAGTCTTGACCAAAAACTTGGTTGCCTCCAAGTAGCAATTTGGACCAAACTGAGTTAAAGTCATTGAAAAATGAGTTGGTGCTCATTACACATACTGTAGATGATGTAGGTCACCAACCCTGGTCCTGGAGAGCTATTGTCTTGCTTGTTTTCCATTTATCCCTGCCCTTCCAGTTTCTGATTGACTGAAAACACCTGATCCAGGTAATCAGCAGTGGATAGCGCAGGGATATTTGGAAAACAAGCAAGACCAGGGTTATTGACCCCTGCTAGACCCTGTGGTTAATTTTATTTATAACATTTCAATATTTAGATCAAAACGTTAATTTGTATCTGAAGGTTATGATATGAGTAATATCAATATTTGAATATGGCATAGATAAATTCAAAGAATGTTTGAACAATGTAGTCAGTGAAAGTTGTTTCAGCTTGGGTTGATGTAAACCTTTTTTCTTGAAAACATTTAAAGTTCAACTCCCTTTTGTCACTAGGGCAACATTAGCACCAGAAATGGACACAGATAAATTTACCTTTGGATGTGGAAAATAAGCTCAATTGCATAAGATGGGAAACTACTATTATACTGACTTGGTGGTAAAAAATCAATCACTGATGTCACAGTCAGAAGTGTAACTGCAAAATAGCTCAAAATCTACAGAGCTCAGTTGAAGAACAGTTTACTTTTAAAAGAAAGCAAATAACAAAAGCCCAAACTACAAAAATCTCATTTTAATTAAACCATAATATGATTTCAGCATTGGTCAAATGAAAAGTCTACCTTAGCAGAAAGGCAATCCAATGAAATGCTATCTGCTCCCCAGTCTTTCCTTCCTCCTATGGAAAGCCTATGCTAAAAACATTGTATATCACAGCTTAATCAACCTAGTGTGAGAAGCTCTGCTGTCTGTGTCTCAGGCAGTTTGTCCTGGAAAAGTGTGGCAGTGGCTCTAACAGAGGCTGTGGAAGTAATTGAGCTGAATGAGCCTAATGCTCCTACACACTAATGCTAATGAGATATGGGATGGGGGCCCAGCAGGTGTTCTGCTGTGTGTCCCAGTGTCCCCAGTGTCTGGGCTCTGATCCCATGACCCAGACAAAACTTAGTCATTACACCAGTACCATTGTATCATTATACTCGTTACAATTCTAAAACCATTTGTGATATCCCCATCATTACTAATACACATTCACTGGTGTTAAACTAACAGGCCATTGGCTGCCGACAGAAAAAGTCCATTATGTTGACTATATGAAAGGACAAAGGGTACCCATCATCAGCTTAGTGGTGATAATGAGCCAGTTAAACAATATACTAGGTTGTCCAATCTTACATAGATGATTCATCTGTGACACAAAGTTATTGAAATGCTCCTTCAAAATTCAAAATAATCAGTACCCAAAAAATAGCTAAATGGAACAGAAGATGAAAAAATACTGGAGAGAAGCAAGTAAAAATAAAGGTAATGAATCTTAAGTGGCACAAGGCACCACATGGCATGCGGTCACAGCAACTAACTCATGTGGTACCTTAAGGTCACTCCCATTTAGGCGCATTCTGTTGATCTTTCGACCACTTGGCCTGGTTGAGTCCACCCAATAGATAAATTCCTTCTTGTAGTCAAAGTCTATGTGGATGATGTTGTTGAGGCCCTGATGATACAGAGGAGTGAGAAAGAAAAAGTATTCAAAAATGCCATTTTTAACTTAAATGAAAATTAGACAAGAGTTGTTGAGCCCCCCGTGAGAGTGGAAAAGTAATTAGAAGGCACTTTCACTGGTAACAGAGGTGTGCAACAGTGAGTATAAACTAAATAATCAAATTCCTTTTAGTATTATCCCTAAAATAATGTTGACATGCAGGTCTAAAAAATGAGGGGTCTAGCAATCCCTTGTTAATTTTCTCTTCATATATCATATCCATGGTGGCAACTTGAACAAAGGACATTTTAATACATTTTAAGAAAATGTGCACACAACACAAACACTTACATTGCCTACTAGCAGAAAAACCACTAGGTAGTGAAATACATAAAAACAAGCTCAGCTTTCCATTTTTATGTGATATATTTACTGCTCAAGCAATGCTTTGGTTTTCCCAATGCTTCCAATGCCTTTAGTTATCCAAAATATTTGAAGAGCCAGTGAGAAGCAAGTCAGGGCCCCATCAAAGCAGAAGAGTGAGATCCTTCCCTTCTCCGTCATGCTCACAGGACCCCACTGTCAGTCAGACAGAACTGCTCCCCAAACAAGTGCCCCCACCCTGCTGTCTCACACCATGGGTGCTGTGAAAAGGTGTCAGATAATCTGACAGACGAAATGAGACATCTTCATCAGATCATCAACACCCTCACAGACAGGCGCCAAAGTGTCCTGGGGGAACCTTTCTGTACTCCAAACATCAGCTGTAGCAATGAAACCTGCATGCCATTTTTATCAGTGCCTCTAGCTCCAGAACTACATTTTCTATTAATTTTCCCTGTACAGAGTATAAAAACCAACCAGCTATGAAATTAATCAAAAGCTTATAACAATACAAAAAACAAAACAAAAAAAAGAAAAGGAAAAAAAAAGAAATCAAAAGACTTATATTTTAATGTAGGCACATGCAGTTTTTACAATGCAAGTCTTCATAATGAGAGCACAATTTACATGCCATTGGTTTCCTGCTGCACTATTTTTTTAAAGACATGTCTGTCAGTAAAACCTTAGAACAGTGGATGCTTACTGACTAACCTTGGCTTTTAACTAACAACCCAAACATAACTTTAAACTGGGGATTGCTTCTGTACTGACCAGACACCAATTGAATTTGGTGGCAATGTGCTAGAACTTACTTCATGTACTGTGCCATAATGTATTTTCTCAACAATATAATTATTAATGTATAGTATTTCATTTTTTTGCATATGCTGTCCAACTGCCTCATGTATTTAATGTAAAAATGCTATCTCAGGTAAGCAGATTACTAAAGATGCCAGAACCTGATGTACCAATGTAGGTGTGATTAAAACAGCTCCTGTAGAGGATGATTTTTATCTCTGCCAATCAGAATGGTCAGGTTCCTCTACCCATATGGTGGGGGCTGGGAAATGATGATAGACAGATGGCTCATTATCAGAACAAAACTTTACTGAGGTTTGTGCACCATTATCAAGTTTAATCACAAAACTTTTTTTTTTTTTTTAAAATAACTCCTGGAGGCTGAGGAGTCCACTTATCTACACATAGTCTGCTTAACTCTGTAATGCTGAACATCTTTTATTCAGGTAATTCAGTGAAAATAGGTCATCTATGCATCATTCATGAATGTGCAGCTGAATCAGGCACTTCTCAGATCAAGAAATATGTTACCTTGACAACTGATGTGTGGCAGATCACAAATTTTTCAACACCAGCGAATCTTTGTTGGCGCAAAATGTATAATTTTGTTTTCCTGACAAATAGTCTTTTTAAAAACGACTGTCCACTATTTCTGTAGCAGTAAATGTGGTAATGCAGTGTAATCTGTGGTAATGCTTTACCTTCCAATTGCCTTTGTACCAGATACTATTTCATCCATACATTTAGCAGGTAAACATAATCACAGTGTCACTAAAACTTGACTTCAAAACTTTCTTCATATACTTTATAACTGGGTACAAGAAGAAAGTGAGGTTCAACTTAACCACAAAATAAGCTAAGAGAGTAATATCATTGACAATCTGTTGGTGTCTCATAGCAGAATAATAGTGAATACTACCTCTACATTGACAGCTTCACTATGAGGCAGGTTTTGCTTACCTGTTTCAAAATGGTGTAATTTGAGCCATCCACACTCAGCTTCCGGATCTCATGGTGGTCTGCCATGATGAGAAAAGGTTCTTCGGCTGGAATGTGAAACACATGGTGTTGGAGAACAGGTGAGGCTTACAGCTAGGCACTGAAATTCTGTAAAGTGAGGGCTCAGAATATCAGCCTGACCTGACAAAGCCTTGCATGTGTTGGGGTTGCGCTCCAAGACTTCATAGCCTTCCACACACAGACACTTGTAAGAGCCAAATGTGTTAATGCAGCGCTGGCTACAAGGAAGAGTAGTGGAGCATTCATCAATATCCACACAAGTCTTCCCATCATCTTTCAGGTGGAATCCAGGCCAGCATTTACACTGATCACAAAAAATCAGCAAAACAAAGAACACAAAATGTGATTAAGTAGTTTGTAGTAGTAGTGATGCAGGAAACATGAGATAAAAGGCTCATCTGTCAGAACACCTACACTCCCACTTAGCAATTAAAGAGAATTATAAAACAAATCACTCCTGTTTTAAGTTACAACTGACTGAGACGTATGAAAACTCAATTTGAGTTCTTTCTTTCTATACAATGCTTAATTGTGGCTATGATATGAAAGCTGTTCACTTTGAACAGGTTGCACTTTTACAGTAATTTTAGAACAATTTGCAGTGGAAGACGTTATAATTCTGACTGTCCACAACCTTTTTTCTCAAAGGATTGCAGTTGATGAATGAAATTATCCAATGAAAAAGCATCAAAACCTGGCATCAAACATATGAGGACATCAAAGCCATGATACAGACATATTGCACCACAGCTCAAAAATCCAATTGCACTTCAGTGACCAGGGTCCCCCAAAAATAACTGAAAGTGCTTGTATCAGCTGCTCTGGACCCACCGCAAATCCCTTTCTTATCCAAAGTTATAACCTTGAGGGCCTTTCTGCTGATGTCCCTGTTCAGGCCACAAATGGATGAGCTGAAGGTCTGCATTAATGTGCTCTCTGTCCAGCTCTGCTGCTACCATGACAGGGAAGAGGGGTTTTCTGTGCCTTCCCATGCTTGTCGACAGTGCAGTGCAGTGAACACCATCTTATGGAAGAGTAGCAGAGGAAAATCCAGGGATGAAAGCATAAACTACCAGTCTGACAATGGGGATGGCCAACAGAACACGCAGCCTTGACCTGGGTTCAAACTTAACATCATATGCCACAGTTGCCAGGCACGGCACAAACACCCAGCACAGTGAGTGAGCTCAGGCTGTTGTTGGCATAAACTTTCATTACAGTGTTCAAGGTTATTCAAAAAGCAAGAGACTAAATGTATGTATGCTCCCACCCATCTTTATCTGTTTAATGATGTGTAAACTCAAGCTTGATTCATTATTTGTCATTAGTCATTCATATCACATATTGCTAATACTAGCTCCACATTTTACCTGCTACTGAATCGGAAACGGTGCTAGTGCTTAGAAATGTAAAGCTTCTTAATTAACATGTTTCGCTCGAATAACACTCACTAAATTTGAATAGTACAATGACAGTCACACTGTCTGAAGTAGGACACATTATAGCTGTTACTTATATTTGGAAATGAACAGTGTGCAGTGGGCTCTATGAACTTACATTTGAAAAGGTGTTTGCTTTAGCAGCAGTGGTTTACAGATTACAGGTTATTTCTATAAATTGGGATTTTTCCAATTGTTATCTTTCCATCTGCACTTTTATTGTAGCTTGGTGTAACCTTTAAGCTTGATGGACTAACTGTAGTCAGCAAGAGATTCTGAGGAGGAATGCACTTTCAAGCACCTGAACCATGACTAGTCCACTAGTCACTTACCTTATATCCCACAGGAAGATCTTGGCAGTCCTGTGTGCATCCACTGACTCGGCGGTTCAAGCACTCGTTCACATTACAGTTCTTTTCATCTGACTGATCTCCACAGTCATCTCTCCCATCACAGAGATTCCCCTCAGAAATGCAACGTCCATTGGCGCACATGAAGAAGGAGCCATTGCACAAACTTCCTGAAAAGGGCAAAGCCAGAAGTGTCACTAGCACAAGGCACTGAAAAGTTGGGGAACATTTTAGACCTTAGAAACGATCTTGACAAATTAATTCCAATCTCTCCTGATTGTAGCATCATTTGTTTCTGCCATATGTTCCTGCCAATTTTCTGGGTGAGTGGTGCTGCTGGTGGTACTGCTGAAGAGATTCCAGCTGAGAGTCAAACAGAAGTCTTACCTGCAGCTAGACATTTGAGGTTCAGAGGCAGTTCGTCAGAGCGGTCGGGACAGTCTGCATAGCCATCACACTCCCACTGAGAGCTGAGAAGACAGCGACCATCCCTACAGCGGAATTCCTCAGATCCACAGGGGCGATAGACTGAGGAAAGGAGATTTTCATCACTTGGGCTTGGCAGTGACATGATTTCAGTATAGGGTGGAATTTTAGCAGAATTAAGTGAAAACAATAAAAAATAAGGCTTCACAAGGCAAGAAATCCATTCTAAGTGTTCATGCTGCAACAAGATTACCTCATAGTGTGAGAAAATCAAATCAAGCCATGATTTGAGGTATGATGGTATAATGGCTAATATGTCAGATATAATTATATAAACCACAGTGGATTTCTTCTAGTTGAATCACCAAAAAATGTTAAAGTCTACAACTTTCATAATAAAGAAACTTACATAATAAAAATTTCTGAGAAACATGGATGAATCTATAATAAACCAGAACTGACCTGAAAGGTATTTAAGTTGCAAAACATAGAAACTTCACAGTTTATTTAACATTTACCAATAACAATCTTTATATAGCTCATTATTAAATAATTCCAGACAATATTACTGTGTTACATAACTTTGGACAGAAGAATGCCTAAAGTCAAACTTATAAATATATAACTTTTTCCCTGGCTCTAGATGGTTGATCCCTATCAATAGCTGATATTCCATCATGAAGAACCCCCTGTACTGTACAAACATGCAGAGATGCCAGGCATGTTTCATATACTGTGCCACTGGTATATATAAAGAACAAGAGAACAAGTAAAATATACTTGCCACATTCCACTGACTCATCAGATCCATCTCCACAGTCATCATCATGATCGCAGACGAAACGCTGGGGGATACATGCTTTGTTGTGGCAGCGAAAGGAGTTGTCATCACATGTGTTGTTGGGTGCTAATTCATAAAAAAAGTGGGTTCAAGTGCTAATCAATGGATAAACTTTATCTTCTAAAAATGGCATAACATCAGCACTAGTAAGCCTTATGGTAAGCCTTATGCACCCCATGTCTTCTAATTGTTTTTCCATTGTCCAGTAGGCTTGAATCAAAGTAAAAACAATGAAGGTTTAGATGAATGGACAACTGCAGCACCAACTCGTAGGAGGCACTCCAGATTACACCACTTAACGAAGGCTCCAATCATGCAAAAACTTCCCATTATACTTTGCAGAGATTTACAGTAGGTGTTTAGTGGGTTTCATGTTCTATGAGCTACTGTTTTATGCAATGTGACCCTAAGTTATACAAAGACAATGATGTGTAAGCAAACAATGATTTCTTAATTCTGGATAACATTAAGGTTTTTATAACTGCAATGAGCTAGAAGGCAATAGAGAGAGTTTACCACAGCCAGCTGCGGAAAGTTCATCACTCCCATCCGGGCAGTCCCTTTCACCATCACAGAGCCAGCGTTGTGGAACACAGGCATAGGATCCAGGGCAGCTGAACAGCCCTGGAGCACATGTCACTGAGCCTGAGAGGAAAACACGACCACATGCTCTGCTATCAACAAATTACAGAGGGTCAAATGCAACACAGAAAAAAAACATTAGTATAACAGACACTGAACTGAAGTAGATGTATTTTGTTTTGTTAGGATTGTACATGTTGTTATTGTCGAACATTTAACATTTTTTTTCAATAAATCAAAGCACTTGTTCGGTTCAGTTACGGTTTACCACTTATGACCCCACCAAACTAATTTTCACTGTGCAGCTGTTCCCCTTGTGCAGACATCAACATAATGACCATAGTATTGTCAGTAACAATTATTTCAATTGGGTAAGCCAGCAGCATTCTTGTGTATCTTATGACTTCACTTTAAAGCAAAACAAAACAGAAGAAAAAAATGGCTGCACTGAAAAACAAAAGTAAATACAGTAGTACAGTTAGACACCTATGGCTAATATGCATATCTTGTTTTTGACTGGAACTGTACTTCAGAATATTAATATTTCTTTGACATTTCACTACAATCCAATTAAACAACTGATGTTTACAGGAATTCTCGTCTCTCTATTTTGTTTTATTGTAGAATTCATTACACACACATCTCAGTTGCCCATTGAAATAGCTGCGCCTCTTGGGCCTCAGTGAAGAAAAATCTATTTGCCTCAGTCTCCACTCCAATCATCAGAAATGTCTGCAGTTATTTGTTGTCTCATTAACAGTTTTATTTCCATTTCCAGCTCTGCTAGAGAAACACAGGGAGCTGTTAAATGCAATATACAGTAGTGGATGGGACCTTGTAAACCAACAGTAGATTGCTCATGACATCTGAAAGGACACTAACCACAGATCTGCATGCTCTCATCAAGGCCATCCTCACAGTCGTTCTCACCATCACACAGCCACTGTTTGGCAATGCACTTGTTCTTTGAGCAGGCAAACTGGTTCCATAAGCATGACGAGTCTGCAGAGGGCAGTAAGAAAGAAATTTCAAAACCATAAATCAAGCAAAGTGAGGAGGCAACAACAGCATAGAAGGTGGAGAGTGTTTTTAATCAAAACACAACAAGTGGGCTGGCTCCAAGTTGCCCCTTGGCTTGCTTGTTTTCTCTGTAGTTTTTTCTGCCAAGCAACACACAAGTGTATAGCTGCCACACTAAGGATTGTAAAAAGATTTTTTTTTCTCTTTCATCTCACAAATAAAAACATTTTGATGAATTCTCCCAGTTACTATGCAGGCAAATAAAAACATCAACCAACTACAAAAAACAACAAAATTAAATATATATAAATTGCTATGGGTTTTGCTAAAATTAATTTTCTCTTATTTTGTTCAAAAAGAAACTACGGTGCAAGGCATGATAGAAAATGGGTGGATGTCAACTGGCAGAGCACTCTGCTGATCACTGGATATATTCATAATCTGTACTGAGTTAGTGTCACTGAGCTTCTCTGGAGAGTTGTTCTGTGCTCAGATGTCGGGCTTGCGAAAGTCTGCCAGAGCTTTGATGAGATGTTGAGAGAATGAAGGGAGAATGTGAGCTCCAGGTTAGATCACAGCACAAGGAATTATGGATCCTTCTGAGGGCGGGGGGTAGGAATGGAGTAGGTCTCTCAGACTGCACTTCTTCCCTTCGTGCCAGACTTTGTACATCACACCAGCTTTGCGTACACTGATACAATGATGTAAGATAAGGATAAGATAACATTAAACTGCTAAATCGGGAAACCATGATTATCTAGACTTGATGTATGCGATACTAAATCTGCACTTCAAATGCCAACAGCTGCCTCAAGTGTATAACAAAATAGCAGGTCTACAGCACATTATATGTATCAAAGCAAGTCTTTCATGTCTCATTTTCAATAGTGTTTCACATAGTAGAAAAGCTTATTAAGCATTGTGAAGTGACAAACGACTATTTCATCTAATCAGATGTAGAATTTTAAATTTCTGAAATATTACAGCATTTTCCTGAAACCACTTTGCAGTCCCATTATCAGTGGCTAGAGCTTTTTATATGATAATTAACTCAGAGGAATGGGGAATATTGTCTATTTGTCCTGAAAAAGCTATTCAGAAGTTCTCAAAGAATTGAGGCATAATTCATATCAGTTCTGATATAAGCACATTTGAAGCATGGGATGTTATCACTTCACACTGGCACAAATGACAGTTTTAGATAAAAGAATGGAAATGATGTCCATGTGTTATGCAACTCTCTAACAACATTCATGAACAATTTAGAAAATAAATCTGATAATGCCAAGGTTGGCCTTCCCCTACAGTATCTGTGGCAACTGCAATGCAAAACAAAGGTGTTGGTTAATTATACAGGAACAGGAAACCAGACAAGAAATCTGAGTCAAATAATCTAAGGCAAAGACGTGAGCTATATGGCCACATTCTTGTGTTACGCTTTTTGAAGTTAATCCCTGATGTGATGTTGGTGGTCCAGCTGGATTAAGGGCAAACTGAATCATACATAAACAGGACTAAAGTCTGCTTCCACTGTAGTGGCTCTGTGAGGCGACGCAGGACTTTGAGCTAAATGTTAATGTCAACATGCAGACTAGCTGCTAAAGACAGGTATAATGTTTAATACAAGGGTGCCCAACCCATGTTCCTCGCATGCTAAGATGCTAAATTAGGATGGTTAACACGGTAAACTCTGGGTATCAGAATCAGAATCATCTTTATTGGCCAAGTTTGTGCACACAAACAAGGAATTTGATTCTGGTTCACTAAGCTCTCTCTATGTACATGAATTAAATAAAGTTAACATTGGTAGCCAACCAATAATCTTCCAGGGCCACTGTCCTGCTTGTTTTCCAACTATCACTGCCTTACCCACTGCTGATCACCTGGATCAGGTGTGTTCAGTCACTCAGAAGCTGGAAGATACCCTCTCTACAGAGGGCAGTGGCCCTCAAGGACCAGGATTGGACACTCCTAGTCTACTGTATAACCATCCTAAGTTAGCACGTTAGATGGCAAACATTTGCTCATTTACACTTAACACACAGTAATACAGTAGAGCTGAGGATGGTGGGAAGGAAAGTGTTAGACAATTGAAAATGAGGATGTTTTACATAAAATTACAAATGTCAACCTTTTGGTTGTGCTGAAGTGCATCATCAATGTTGTTCGATATTTTATACAAATACATTAGATATTTTACTGAACAGAGTACTGCGACGGACTGGTGACCTGTCCAGGGTGTACCCCTGCCTTTCACCTGAGAGAGAGCTGGGATAGGCTCCAGCAGATCCCTGTGACTCTGGCTTTCAGGAAAAAGCAGGTATAGAAAATGGATGGATGGATGAACAGAGTAAGTATAAAATACTTGTAGTACTCGATGAAAAAGGAGGGGATCAGGATGGCCATCACTGATTCTTTCGAGACATCTAAGTCTGGGCCAGAGTGGCTGATCAACTGACCAGCATTGCCATCCCTAGATCCATGCTAGATGCATGGCTAGAAACGAAAGGCAAAGGGGATGTAGTCATGGTGGTAAAGCATAGCAGCTACTCTGACCACCTACATTAAACCACCCAGTCCATTTTACTTTGATGCCAAAAGCAATAAGATGTGAATAGGCAGAGTATGGGTGCGAGCTGTTGGTTTTGAGAGGAAATTATATTAATCCATAGCATGACTTAATTATGGTTCTCCTGTTCATCTGAGATCTTGACTTTGTCACGGGAGGTTCTGCATAAATTAGCATGGATCAAAGCAAATGGAGGAATGCTCTTGCTGCCGCTGGTGAGGGAAGTAAAGGAGTGGCATTGTAATGTGTAATCCTTTCAAATATCACCACTTTCCATTGAAGCCACATTTCCATTTTCGGAACAACCGTTTCAGTGACTGATGGCTCATTAATTAATTGTTACATTGGAAGTGCTGTGTATTATAATTCAAAGAGAAAAGGGGGAAAACGTACATCCTCAACAGCCTCGCTCTGAATTCAGGATCAGAATTAGACTTTCAAACAAGCAACAACACCCACTTGAGAAATCCCAATAAGGGGGAAACAAAACAAAGCAAAGAGAAATTGCCTTATGGCATGATAAACATCATCTCCTGTCTTTCTGTCTCCCCTTTATATACTGTGTAACATTTGTTGGATGCCTGGAACTATTTAAATTACAAAAAAAAAAAACAACAACAACAATAACAAAAAAAAAAAACATTCATATTAAAAAATTGTTTCTTGTTAGTGGAGACTAAATACCCTTCCAACCACCAACAATGTTGTGCACAACGACCACATACCCCCCTATTCAATCCTGTTACAGCACAAAAAACATTTCAGTGTACTGTGCGGAAGCTCTAAGATTTGGTGACTTACCACATTGGAATTCATCTGCTCCGTCTTCACAGTCTTTTTGGCCATCACACAGCCACACACTGGAGATACAATTCCCACTGGGACAAGCAAAGTGGCCCTCCTCACACTTCTGCCCATGGGAAACTGGGAAGCACAACAAAACCAAGTCCATCCTCCGGGCATTAGCAATGATTGAGGTCATTAACTTCTCCTAAGCTCTTGCTGAATCTCTTATTCAACCATCATAATCATCTCTGGAAATGAGATCTGTCTTTTCTAATTGAAGCTGGTTTTCTTGACTTGACTCTGAACATACAGACAAAATTGGTGTTGCGTGTTTGTGTGTTGGGTGCTCACCCTGGCAGTTGGTCTCGTCAGCATAGTCTCCACAGTCATTTGCACCATCACAGATCCATGAAGGGTGGATACACAGTGAGGTAGAGTTGCAGCTGATGAAATCTTTTTCTTTCACCCCCAGCTTGTAAAAGTGAGAGCACTCGGTGTGGCCTGAATACCAAACATAGCACCATAATAACTGACGGTGGAGGTGGAGGTAAGGAAGGGGGCACTATTCAATATGATGTGAGTGACAAGGACAGATGTAAGTTATTGACAAGCTGTGTGCATACACTTTTATTTTAACTGCAATGCAAAGCAAAGGGTGAAGGACTTACTGCAGTTTTTTTCATCTGAGGCATCGGCACAGTCAATGACCTGGTTACACCAAGCTGAGCTGGGTACACAGCTCCCGTCCTTGCATGATAACTCTGATGAGCCACACGTGACATCTGCGGGAGAGAATTTGCATTTCAAAAAGATAACAGAGGAGAAAGAGCACTTGGAGACAGTTACAGGTAGAGCTCACAACAATACTTCCTCTCTCTGGTTGTGGTATAATTTAGCTGCAGTTTACAAACTGCCAGACAGAAAAAGGTTTGAGATAAGTTGCAGCATATGTGCAGTTGCACTGCTGGTGCAATAAAAATTGTCTGAATGTCATGACCCTCTTAGCGCTGTGCAAGAGCAATTGTTTAATATGCATGAGGGTCTTCTTGTGTCTGTTGTTCATTTACCAACTGCTGCATTTCTATGGTCATCTCTATGGCCATTTCACCTCTCTGCATTTTACTATCAGTATATTACTTACATAATAATATAATTAAATGTCATAATGGTAATACAGAATGCTTTTGTTGATTTCACATTAAAAAGAAAATACGGCACATCATAGTGAGATAAATTCTTTTCTGAAACCTCAAAATGCTTCACTGATTCTACCACCTTAATTATGACAATATCACTGTTTCCTCATAGGCTCAATCAGCTTGAAAAAAGTCTGTACACTTGAATATTCACCCACTGTCACGAGCATGGGCAGCGTGGAACTAAAGACAACTGCTCTGTTTACTGGATTATTTCACTATCAAGGTTATAATAATATCCCTCTAGCAACATTGAAAGGACAAAAGGCTCTGAGGAGCAGCTTTTAGAGTGGGGGTTGGGAACTTTCATGAATTTCTGCATTCTGTATGATCTTGGGGCTCATTAGACAGTGAGGGCTTAGCACAGCATGTGACTTAGTGTGCCATATTAATATAACCATTAGTGTGGCTGAATCCTGCTCACAGAGGCAGGACAGACTGAACAGCAGATCAAACGGCTGTGACTTACTGCTGCAGAAAGCTTCATCAGAGTTGTCCCCACAGTCATCGATCCCGTCACAGAAACGACTGTTGGCCACACATCGTTGGTTGTAGCAGGACCTGAAACCTTTCCGACAGGCCCTGTTGTCTGAACAGATTGAATTGCATATATGTATTACAAATGACCAGCACTAGTAAAGTCAATGACAGCAATCAAAAGGTGCTTTTATCAGTTATTTTTTACACACAAAGTATCTGTCTAATAGATTTATTTCTATTTCTATATAAACTACAGGTAGAGGTGTGAAGTGGTTCTTACCACAGTATTGCATCTTCTCATCTGATTTATCTTTACAGTGGGTTATTCCATCACAGGTTAGCTGGTAGTTTATACACTCTCCATTTCCACACTCAAACTCAGTGTGGATATTGCAAGAGGAATTTTCTGCTGCAGAAAACAAGACAGTGATACACAGTTGAACAAAATTCACACATGCAAGTGAGCTCAGAAGCTGCATTTAAATGCACAGTACTCCACATTTGAGTCTAACAACTCAGTTTCGGGTCAACATTTGTAGATTCCTTAACTGCATTCAATAACCCCATTAATCCCTACATTATAACTTGAACAAAATCTGGCTGTGCATTTCCTGAGATGTTCTATTGGTCGCTAATTCACATTTGATCTACAATAATGTCCACATTGTGCTTGTGATTTCATTCATTGCGCATAAATTAAAATCCTAACAATCCTCTTTGACAAGTCCCTCTTTGTGTTATGCTACTTGCAGCTCCACAATTAATATAAAAATAAGAAACTTCTTAGCCCTCTAGTGACAACTGAATCAGGGTGCGGCGGAAAGTCTCTACCATTACATTTATTCTACTAACCAGTTTCTCTGAGTTACTTGTCATATTTAGTCTGGCCAAACCTCCTTCATTTAAACAGTTCCACCAAGTTTATGGTCTATCTATACTCTGAACTTCTGATTCAACCAGCAATGTGTCAAATTAGGAATGCTTTATACTTGTGTGTCCTCTCTACCATGTTTTCTGCTGCCTGCCTAAACTTAAAGTAGCAACATTATGGATTTTTTTGTTCCTGAGCAGGGCTCACTGTGACTGAGGGAATCACTACAGATTCACTGCTTAGACAGAGAAGAAAAGACAGCAGTCACTCACACTTATGTGTGGTTATGTGGAAACAGAATCAAGACATCAGAGGTACATATACACAGCACAAATAAGATCTTAACCTCTGTGTGGACACAAGCACGGTTTACACTGTGCAAATAAATGTAGACAGTGACTTTTTTCCAAAATAAATAATATATATATATATATATATATATATATATAAATAATTACAAGTAAATTCAGTACAATTAAAATCAATAGCTGGTGCTGAGAGTATTGTAAAAGTTGGCAGCTGTAACGTCAGTATAATTAATTCTAAGGCTTTTCATGACTTACACACACATCTGTTGTTGTCTAACAGCACACGCTCTCCACGGCAAGTGCAATTGACTCTCCCATATGGGGTCAAGAGACAGAGGTCACCGCAGCCTCCATTCATGTGTCGGCACGGGGACAGCTCACCTTCAATAACATTAAAAAAGAACTGATTAAAAGGTCAGAAGCAGTCTCCTAGGACACACTGTCTCTTTTAGTTTTTTTAATACATCCCTGGAATTATTTAAATATTCTTACACCTTTCTTCTGGACATACATCCTTTGCCTTTTCAATAACATTTTTTAACCTGATGGGAATAATTTGGTTTCTCTGTAAAATCACAGTAGAGATCAATACATTTTAAATTCATTCTGCTGAAAATGAAAATGATATAACATTGCATGGCATGAAATTAGTGGTTATTCCAGTAACCAGGAGAAGAAATACGCAAAAAAAATTGGCAGAGGGAGTCATCATATCCAGTAACTGCTGTAGGTTCTTGTTAGATTTTTTTTTTTTTTTTTAATTAAGCATAAGGCTGATTTAAATGTCAAATGTCTGCAGGTAAAGTCACTGACAGGTAGCAAATATATTACAGTATTGCACTAAATTGCAAGCATTGACATAAAAACAAATGTATGTGCTAAACCCTGTTCTGAGAAAAAAATAGCACATCAAAGAAGCTTAGCAAGAACAGAACAGAATCAATTGCAAGTGTTCAGAGACATACGTGTCTGTTGGAAACCCTGTTATTACCTGCCCTCCAGCCATGAGTCTTTTATTCATGAGAGAAGAAATTGCTCCTCTGTTCTGCAGCTCAGGTAAAACAGTCACATTAATATGTATGGTCAGAATACTCATGACAAGGAATTTGCAGCGATAGGTTAAAAATAAAAAGGATAAACAGTTCATCAGATCCACCAATTGCTGTAGACTTACAGCATACCTTTGTCTCATGAAGTGATTAGCTTTAATGAAGAGGAAAATAGGGAAAAGTGTGGCTCTCAACCTCAGAGTCCAAGCATTGGAACATTAAGCCCACTTCCCATTGTCCTACTTGGAAATTATACTTTATATAACACTTAAGAGACTCCCTCTACAACATAGCTACTGTTTATTAATTACCTCTGGAACTTTAGTTTCTAGTCTTTCTAAATAAGTTCGTCATTTATCATCTACCTTATTTTTGTAATGTACATCAAAATAGGAACCACTTTCAAATAATTTTATTTTATCTAGGAAAGTCCAGATGGCATACCAGGAGGAAGGTATTAATCATCAGTGGTGGCCAATCACAGATTTATTATGTGTACAATATATTATATATTATTTATTGTTTTACAGATTTATTCAGTTGACACTCAGTTTACTGTTCAAACTTCACTTATTTTAAAAATGAGTAAATTTCCCTTCTCATCCCTACAGTAGGTATGTGTGTAGACCTCACACTCATGGACCTCAATCTCAGGTCCTCTACCAGAGGTCTGGGAGTTTGAGGGTTCTTCACAGTATCTTAGCTGTTTCTAGCACTGCGCTCTTCTGAACTGAGATCTCTGATGTTGTTCCTGGGATCTGTTGGAGCCACTCTCCCAGTTTGGGGGTCACAGCCCCGAGGGTGCCGATTACCACGGGGACCACTGTTGCCTTCACCTTCCACATCTTTTCTACTTGTTATTTCAGCCCCTGGTATTTTTCAAGCTTCTCATGTTCCTTCTTTGTGATGTTGCTGTCACTTGGGATTGCTACATCTACCACTACTGCTTTCCTCTGTTGTTTGTCCACCACTACTATGTCCGGTTGGTTAGCCATCACCTGTTTGTCGGTCTATATCTGAAAGTCCCACAGGATCTTAGCTCGGTCATTCTCCACCACCTTTGGAGGTGTGTCCCATTTTGACCTTGGGACCTCCAGCCCATACTCAGCACAGATGTTCCTGTATGCTATACCAGCCACTTGGTTATGGCGTTCCATGTATGCCCTGCCTGCTAGCATCTTACAACCTGCAGTTATGTGCTGGATTGTCTCAGGGCATCTTTGCACAGCCTGCACCTGGTGTGATAGACCCCAGTCTCTATCGATCTTGTGCTGCTACGATTAGGGCCTCTGTGTTGTCTTTCAGTCCAGCTTTTTCCAGCAACTGGTAGGACTTGGGTAGTTGTGGCCTAATGGGGGCAGTCGAGGTCTAATGGATAGAGAGTCAGTCTTGTAACCTGAAAATTGCGGGTTCAAATAGGTGTTGGCGTAGGTGTTGATGGCTTGGACTTTGTTCTTCCCATTTAGCTGACTTCTTAGGACTTGTCTTACTCTCTGTAGGTATTTGGCTGTGGCAGCTTTCCTTGTGGCTTCTTCTTGGTTCCAATTTGCCTGTGGGATTCCAATGTACTTGTAGCTCCCCTCAGCATCCGCCATCTGCCTTCTGGAAGTTCAACTCCTTCAGTCCTGACAACCTTCCCTCTCTTTGTTATCATTCGACCACACTTGTCCAGTCTGAATGACATCCCAGTGTCGTTGCTGTATATCCTGGTGGTGTGGATCAATGAGTCGATGTCTCGCTCAGTCCTGGCATACAGCTTGATGTCATCCATGTACAGGAGGTGGCTGATGGTTGCCCCATTTTGCAGTCGGTATCCGAAGCCTGGCTTAGTGATGATCTGGCTGAGGGGGTTCAGGCCTATGCAGAACAGCAGTGGGGACAGAGCATCTCCTTAGTAGATGCCGCACTTGATGGAGACTTGTGCTATCGGCTTGAGGTTGGCTACTAGGGTTGTTTTCCACAGTCCCATTGAGTTCCTTATGAGGTTCTTAGGGTCCTATTGATGTTGTACAGCTCCAGGCATTCCAGGATCCATGTGTGAGGCATTGAGTCGTAGGCTTTCTTGTAGTCAATCCAGGCGGTGCACAGGTTGGTCTGCCTGGTCTTACAGTCTCGAGTGACTGCTTTATCTACCAGTAGTTGGTGTTTTGCTCCCCTGGTGTCCTTACCCATTCCTTTCTGGGCGCCGCTCATGTATTGAGCCATGTGCCTACTCATCTTAGCCGCTATGATGCCCGATAGGAGCTTCCATGTTGTGCAGAGGCAGGTTATCAGACGGTAGTTGGATGGGACTGCTCCCTTTTGGGGGTCCTTCAGGATTAGGACTGTCCTGCCTTCAGTTAGCCACTCTGGGTGAGTCCTATCCATTAGCAGCTGGTTCATTTGAGCTGCCAGGCGCTCATGGAGGGCAGTTAGCTTCTTTAGCCAGTAGGTGTGGATCATGTCAGGCCCTGGTGCTGTCCAGTTCTTCATGTTTGAAACCCTTTCTCGGATATCTGCCGTTGCAATGGTTACTGGTTCCTGTTTAGGGAGGTTGCTGTGGTCTGCTCTCAGGTCTGCCAGCCACTGGGCATTGGTGTTATGTGATGCCTCCCTCTCCCATATGTTTTTCCAGTATTGTTCAGTCTCCAGCCTTGGTGGGTCTGCTCTTGTGTTACTGCCCCCCCACTGAGAGTACACCTTGAATGGTTCGGTGGAGAACATCCTGTTTATTCTCCGTGCTTCTATTTCTCTGGTGTACCTCTTCAGGCGTGTGGCCAGGGCTGTGAGTCATTGTTTGGCAGTCTCCAGGGCCTCTGGTATGGACAGCCTGGTGGTGTGGATCTTACCCAACTGCATCCCCCTTCTCTGCAGTTCTGATAGCTGGCTAACTTCTCTCCGTGTTGCCCTTATTTTTGCCTCTAACCTCCTTCTCCATGCAGGGTACTGCTCCCTGGTGGTGGAATGTATTTTGTGGCCAAGCATCTCAAGGATCACTGTTGCCATGGTGTATATCAGCTTGTTGGTCTCGGTGATGGTCACAGTGGGGATTGTTCGTAATGCTGCATTCACGTCTTCTAGTAGACTTTCAGAGAGTACTTCACTTAGTCTTGGTAACTGGCTGTGGAGGTTCCAGGTGTCCATCTTGCCTACGATTTTCACTCTCAGGTCAGCTGCTCTTGTGTTGAGCGTGTTCGGGCTTGTCATTGGGGCTTGATACCCAATCTCGGGTGGGGGTAGTGTTGTTTCCCCCCTGACCTGGCGTCCTGGCTCCCCCTTGCCGTAGCATTTGTATTGTGTTTCTTCAATCTCTAGTTGTGATAGCAGCTGCCGTTTGCGGATGTTGGAACACTGAGCCACTAGATGCTTTGGCCCTAGTGTGGATGATGGGTTTCGGAGTTTCCATAGGTCCCACATCCTCTTCATGTAGCCCCTATCGCTGGGGTTACTCATGTAGTAGCATTCCAACAGTTCTCTGTTATCAGCCCTCGTCCACGAGTGTCTTGTTTCAGTAGCCCATTTCTCATCAGGTTGCCCTGGTCCCCTAGCACCTGACGCAGACCTTGTTGACCTGGGCGACGTCCGAGCCAGTATGACTCCAGTATTTGTATCGCTCATTTGTGATGAGGTAGACTAGTAGCGTTAAGGACCTTGCCTAAGGGCCCACACTGGTGATGCCCGTGAACCCCCAACCATTTGGTCTCCCCGCACCGAAGTCAGTGGCCTTAACCACTGAGCTATCCAGTCGCTTTTTATATATATATATATATATGTATATTTCCAAACATATCAGGCAAGTGGGGGATAAAACTGCTGTAGCTTGTGCTCACAAAACAAAACAAACTGAAACAGAAAGTCCAATGAAAGTCCATGCACTCTGTATATAGTTTTTACAGTTATTATAGTTTCATATAATTTTTTTTTTTACAGAAGAAAGTGCATAGAGTTACATTTTTATTTTTGTCTATTGGCATTAACACTGACATAATGCATATATACATGTATAAACTACAAATCACATGAACACTTTCTGCAAACACATAATACACAAATATTCGCATCCACTGCTGATTAAGTTAAGGTCACTGGCAGGTGTGTAAATACTTACAGTTGTTTGTGTCCCTGGCCACAGCGATAATGCCCATGGGTTGATGGGGTATATCTGCTCGAAGAACCTTGGTGTCACTGCCTGTGTACTTGTTTGATCGCAGCACAGACCTGTGGGCCCAGTCTGACCAGTAGATGAAATCTCCATAAATGGTGAGCCCATAGAAGTTTCCAGATCCTGACTTAATAATGACCTAAAATTGTAAAGCACAGCATTGATGTTGGAAATTCTTTGTTTTATCTAAGGCTATTGTATTCACTGAGAAATATTTATAATACACATAAAAAATAATAATATAATAATCAGTTTATAATACATGTGAAATATATGTGAAAACACAATGTGAATTCATATGTTTCATATTTTTAATAATTGTACACCCATGTACAAGCCAATCACAAATGTCTTTCTAGCATCTTTCTGGAGAGATCATGGACATAATTTTGAGTGAATCCCCAGTAATAAATTTGAAGAATAATCACTTCACTTATTAATCAACACATCACTCCAGCCACCCACACGACTGCTTAACCCAGATGCTGGGAAAGTAAATGACAGTGTCATTGGCAGAGAGGCAGGAATCCATCAGATGCCTCCTTGTGGGACTATCTAGGCTTGTGGGGGAGCAGATCAGGGCCTCCAGCAGCTGTGCAGTCTCAGCCATTAGTGGGACAGGCTTGTAAGCTGCATCACATTAGCCCTGTGCCATACTGGGATTAATAGGACAGGTGTTGATTAAAGGAGCCCAGCGTGTGGAAGCAAAAACTGCCCATCAGGCAAGTGAGAGAAAGAGAGGGAAACACCAGATGGGGTAGAACAGATTATATTGATAGGAAATTAGATTTGGGAAGTTAGGCCAGCAGCACAATACTTTTGTGGCAAAGTAGTGAACACCCTTAATACAGTCTTATCTTACATTACTCAGTAGTATTCAGATATGGTACATCAATTGCTGTGTCAACAACTCAAAATTTATATTCCACCTCTTTAAGGTAAAACAGGCATCTTTTTCTGGCTAAACACAAGAACAACTTCCTTTATCACGCACTTTCCTGCACTTTGTGAAGCACTGGGCTCCACTCTCAAAATGGCACAGGGGAGAGAAACATGCCAAAGCTCTTGTACATCTGTCACCAACCACACATGGGCAACATGTATTGGCATCGTTGCAGTGAAGAGTGCCTGAGCCCTGACACTTCACTACCATCAATGGTTACATTTAAATTACTCAGTGCAAAATTGCTGCTTCGTAATGCTTTTGTTTTTATTTTTACCGTTAGTCTTAATGCATTTCCTTTTTTACTTAAACTTTCAAAAATGAAAATGAAAATAACCAAATAAAATAAGCATTTATCTCCACAGTAAGCATTGTATACGCAACACATGACTTTGATTTCCACAGTTTGGTAAAATGCTGAAGCTGACAATCAGCAACTACTGTTTAATTTACACATTTTAATTGGACTGGTGAATTTGTACCCTGGACAGTCTCACTGCAAGGCCTTCATTAGCAGGTCTAGACTGCAGTGAAGGGCAGGTGGGGACCCAGGGGTTAAGATCTTTTGAGCCTTGTGACCTGGCTGAGCAAACATATGGGTAACTAATTGAGATGTGTCAAGGTGCTGAGATACAGCGGTCATGTAAAGCAAAACCTGAAGTCCATTGCAAAAACGGTCCATCTTGCACTGTAATCCCTCCCATGTAGATGATGCAGAAGATACAGTATATATCACTCTGGGATGTCTTATGTTATTCATGAAACATTATGGACAAAATAAAAATTCCTTTACTTCAGCACAGAATTTCTTTTGTAATAAGGAAACCATCTGTACTGTACCCTCAGAGGTGAAATATCATTAACAACATCAAGAGGTGTTTCAGAGATCTTATTCGCTGTACATGCAGTGCCAGAAGTGCAAAAGGGATGGGAGATTAAATGGGAGATAGAAAAAAACCTTTCATTTCAGAAGAAAAGGGATGACCAGTTTGACATTCTGTCCCTGAATATGCACCTTGATTCACAGATGTTTTGTAATGAAACTACCTCCTTCACTAAGAGACAAAAGGAGAAAAAAGATTCTATCTAGTACGTTGCTGGGTCTCATTACCTGTTCAAAGGGGTTCAAAAGTATGGAATTTTTATTTAAAAAACATCTGCACCTTGGATAATGGTTATGATTGATAGAAAGTAAATATTTGAATATATATCTTTTACTTGAAGGAAGCCGCTTTCATACTTACATATCTGCTGGAACCATCATAGTCACATCGCTCAATCTTGCCAAGGCTTCCATCTGAAAAGTAGAGCTTCTCTGCTTTGTGGTCAATAGTGAGCCCATTGGGTGTCAGGATGTCAGAATTGATGATAATCTTCATGTTTTTGCCTGTTAAGGTGGCTCTCATGATACTGGGCCTCTGTTCATTCCAGTTGGTCCAAAACATCAGGCTAAAATATGTAACAGACAGTCAAGCAAAACATTTAATTACTAGTATGTAGAGTACAGTATTTTCATTAGAGACATAGCAAAATAAGTGGTTTCCACTTAATGTCTAGATGTCATCAGAGCCTCCCTCCCTTTCCCAAAAAAAGCACCTCTTCACCTCAGTACTATTAATCCTCTACAGATTCACATCCCCTCAGAAGCGCCAAAAGACTCGTGTAGTCCAAAACTGAATAAGGGAGCAATAATAAGAGCCTTTTATAAGAGCTATTATATTAAGACGTCAACCAGGGAACATTCTACCATACATGCAAAATTAACTGTAATGAATAGGGATTTTTTTTTTCATCACTGAATTAAATTGCTGGAGGTTTATATAGCCCTGCCAGTCAGTTGTCATCCCATAGCTCCCAAGGTCCCCATGGCTTGTCATACACCTTCCCGTTTTATGCCCTGAAAAAGCACATCAGTGATAAGGTGTAACACACTTTCTATTTGACAAAACAGATTAGCATCACAGGTTGTGAGGTAGAGGTCATTTATTCAGATTCTTCTCCTTGAAGACTTAGGAGAATATGAAAAAAATAATTGTAAATAAAGAAAAGATTATATCCTGTTTTATACGGGCTTTACAAGGTGACGGTGCATGTTTTGACAAAACCATATCAAAAAAAGAGATGGATGATTTCAAATTTTATAAGAAATGTTTCCAGCTCCTAGTTTTTCACATCCTACTGTAATGAAGTGCGCTGTGGAAATCCACTCTAGCGCAATAATAAGGATTCCAATCAGTAGTCACAACCAGGGACTCCTAATTAATCACTTGAGTTTGAATTCTAATTATATGGCAGTGTTTCTGGAGTGGGATGGATAGAGTGCCAAGTTGCCAACTAAGGATATAGTCTGAGGTCAAGAAATGAATTTAGTTAGTACAACTGTGGGAGCAAGATATTCACTCTTCTCAGAACACACACAGGAAGATAATCTAAACTCATTGTAACAGAAATACTGATGCACTATTTTTCACCTTTCCCAAAACCTTTTTTTTTTTTCAATCTGGCAAACAAATGAAACTGTTAAATCAAGTATTTAAAAAAGCCATAGATGTAGCTCATACCAAATCAGAACAGTTACACCTAGAGTGTAAAAATGCCCACCACAACACAATACTTCGAGCTCCAGAAAGCATAATGCAACAGTTTTAACACTGCATACATACAAAAAAACCCATATGCCATTAAAATACTAAGATATGAAGTAAAGCACAAAACGAACTGTTAGATACATATATGGGCACACACAGTTAACTTCACTTTTAAAAAAAAGCAAACCTGCCCTATAATAAAACATCAATACTATTCTAAGTATAACAGCAGCTAAAATACATGGTACACATATTTAAATGCCTTAACTGATGTTTCTGTGCTGGGAGACTGATCAGTTTGTCTGTAATTTTGTTTCAGTAAGCAGTAGACAATATATAGATTTGAGTGCTCTATGTGTAACATACAGTATCTTGGCAGCATATCAGCTATGCATTGCAGTAATCAAGGCGTCTTGTGACAAAAGTGCACAAGCTTCTCTGTATCTTAGAGGAAAAGAAAAAGGCTGGATGTTATGTGTTGATATATATTTTCTTGGACCATTCAATAAAGAAGTCTTTTCTTGGTTCAATTTGACACTAAATAAGATAATGAAGACCAAAAACTGTCATCAGTGTCATCACCATAATCATCAGCAAGAAAAGTCATACTGTGCTGGAGGATAATGACCCCCGGTGATAATAAAAGTCAGTATGAACCTATAAATAGAAAATTTGTCACAGTTTCAAAGCCTGAATTTAGGTGCAGGCATTTTCAGAAGGAATTTTGTTATTAATACAATAGATTGAAGAAGATGTGTAAGAGAGGGGGATTAGCTACTTAGAAAAACTGCTGACCTTTGACACTCATCTAGGGCCAGGACATGTGGATGGTCTTCTTCTGAAAGCAAGACCACAGCCTGCCTACTAAAGGCACCGACTCGTTTTTGGTCCACAGTTTGTCTGGTGATGGTGGATGTAGTGGAACTAGTCCAATACAAGGTGTCCCAGGCCCGGTGGTAGGCCAGGCCCTCAACTGATCCCACATCTGAAACACATAGAACCATTACTCAATTAATAACCTAATTTAGACACTGTAAAGAATTATAATTAAAAAAACAAAAACAAACAAAAAACATAGTACAGCCTAAAGGACAGTCATATTTAAAGCTGTGCTTGGCCTATTATTTTAAAGCACTAATTATGGCTACAACAAAGTGTATACCGTCTTTGTTCTTTAAGTGAAAGAAATAACTGCAGTTAGTGAGCAACTGAAAGTGAAATTAAGGAAGAACACAAAAACCCTGGTGTTTGTGCAGTTTAATGATATCCTGATGTGTACCCCTCATTTAAAGACTTCAGTTATCTGTCACTGACATCTGGGGCCACTAAACTGCAAAGCTGTCTGTGGTGTAGTGTTAGGTAAAGATATTGACTTTGCGTATAACAGATGGCAGGCTCCAATTGTGTTAGAATTGGGATTATGTTTCCTTGGTGACTGACAGGGAAATAACTTCATGCCTCACTACCCTGGACAGGTATTTGTTGATGCAACATTCACTCAGTGAGTGAATATATTTTCATTGTAAGCCAATTTCCTAAACACAGAATATGAAAAGGCCTTTGCAGCCTCTTGGGTTAGTGCGAGAATGTGACTGACAGGGAGGGAACCTCCAGAGAGAATTGGCCGTTTCCCTGCTTTTTTAGTCACTGGAGATTTTTGTGGTGCTAGTTTCAGAAATGACTTGATGAATATGACCTTCAATATTTCAATATTACACAAGTGACAATCTGAAGCAATGTCAGAATAACTGTACTAACACAATATTGTTGTCATGTACTCAAACATCAATATGCTGGACCTCATAGATCACTGTGGATGCCTATGGCTGGGGAATTGCTTCCATTATGTTTTGGGAGAAATTAAGAACTTTTTTTTTTTTAAAGAGAAATGTAAACACCATGGCAAAAATCTAAAAAAATACCAATAAAATGAAATGAGAATGCCTAAATGTTGAAAATTTATTTCACACTAACATAGCTTATTAATGAAAATTCAACAAAGTTGCACTCTGCAACTCCACTGGACCCTGGATATTTTGTCAACCAGATTGGAAACCTACATTGTTTAGGTGCATGAACCGGATTCTGTACGTTTGTTCATGCACAACTCTTCTGTGTGCAAGTATGTTTGTTTATTGTTTGACAAAACAAGATATATTTCACAAAGAAAGTCAACAAATCACCTTCTTCTCTTTCCTGTTCAGTAAACCTACCAATAGTGATAACACCAATACAACAAAAAATGTAAAAAAAAAAAAAAAAAAAAATTCAACAGTGGCAATTCATATAACAACTCTGTCCACCACTTGGCCAATGTCTAGGGCCTGATTTTTTTCTGTAATTTTAGGGTTCCCTTAATCTGTCAATACAGCGTGTAATTCATTTTAATGGTGAACATGTGGCCAATGCAGACTTTGGCTGTATCCCCTCATCTAAAAACCCATAAACCATACCCTAGAATACTTAAGACACTACCTGAGTCACACACAATCACTAATTTGCAATAAAAGCCGTCTGGCAGCTTGGAGTTTCTTACAAATTGTTGGCAGGGCGAGGGAGTAATTAATAGGGGACATGGAGTTTAATTAGAGAAATATGGATGATTAACATCTTCACCTTTCCTCAAAGACAGATACACGCAAAAACTTTTAGAGGGAAAGAAAAGAGAGTCTTGCTTTTAAATAGGGTTAGATGCTCAAAACAAAAAGGTCATTATGTTCAACCACCAAGTAGCTGAATGTAAACAATTGGTTATCAATACCTTAAGTTACAATTTTTTGAATGACTTTAATTTTACATTTCAGAAGTGCTAATGTGTGAAGGGCACTTGCAAATTCTGACAGATGGCTCCTAATAACACTTTCTAGAAGATAAATAAATGAGCAGAAAGCCCCCTCCGCAGGGGTGTAGGAGTGGATCAGTAACACCACCCCTCGAGTGTGAGGAGTCGGTGGGAAGGTGCTGAGCCCTGGAACCTTCACAGAATGGCAGAGGATGCTAGCTGAGCAGAACAGAGGCTTTTGCTGTTCATCTGAATCCAGTCATGCTTATCAAGACAGGACTGACTGAGCTTTAGTGAAGAAACAGAGAGGGATGGGACCCATCATTCAATCTGTGACAGTAAGAAAAAAGCTTTCAAACGTAGGTATTACATCATGCTGATTTAGTAATAAATGCTCTTTTCATCAAAGAAAAAAGCTGGCATGGAAGAATTAATGAGTGAGTCACTCTCTATATTAATCAAGGTAAATGCCTATAATGCTACGTAAATACAGTATGCTAAACTATTTTTTATAATAAAAACTGCAGTAAAATAATAACAGCCTGCCTACACCACTTGTGTGGCAGAAGCAGCCAGTCAGCAGCACAACAGCAGCATCCGCAGTCCTGGGTCAATCTCTGCACTGGATCAGTTCACCCTCAGTTCCACTGTGCACTAGGAGCATATTAGCAGTGCTCACAACCCAATACACAATTCAAAGCAAGCTTACATAAGTCAAAGGAAATTAGACTTAGAGGGTAAGATGTTTTGAGTAGTTTTGTGTGTAAATCCCAAGGAAAAACATGACTACATGTTATATGGCTGCTTAGAGTGCTGTAATGATCATAACTGAAGAATTTCATTGATTATCCATGAAACATGTGAGATAGATGACTAATAAACACTGCTTCCACAAACCTAAACAGGAGCCAGGTAAAACAGCCACTATGCCAGCTTTAATACTAGAGTAAATGTTGAATGTTGAAATTGACCTCAGAACAGTTTATGTGTAACATAATGTAAAGTCAGTACTGTAAAAACACTGTGGGAATGTGACATTCACTTACTTTCTGCAATAATAGATCTTCCTGTCCAGTCATCATTAATCATCTGGATATTTCCAAAATGGACATCACTGAAAAAGATGCGGTTGGTCCCAGCTGTCTTTTGACTATAGTCAAAGGCCAGTGCTATGACATTCTTGAAAAATGCAGGGCTTTCAAAAGGCTGGACAGGTGAGTTCAGGTCATTCTCATCTGAAAGATGGATGCTTTTCAGTATAGTCCTTTCAGAGTAGAGTAGATAACCTTCATAGCGCTCACAGGCAAAGCCATCCTCTGCCAAGCGTCCATGGGCACAGGAGCAGGTTCGCCGACCACTGCCCAAGTGAAAGCACAGCTGCTGGCATCCTCCATTACTCCTGGCACAGGGGTTGGTGCCTTCAAAACCCAACACATGTTCACTTACTGGTTTGCCTTAGTTTCTGGCTCTGTGCAATGACGTTTAAATTGTAGGTGACTGTGCATAATTGCAGCTACAAATTTGCACACTGAATTATATAAAAGCCTTTCAAAATTAAGCACAGGCTTCAACAGTAAGAAAAAAAATATATGAATTAATAAAACTGTAAAATTGAAATCTATACCTTTTTCTCTGCCTCTAGTGAAGACCGTCACATCCTTCAAATTGACCCCTAGCCCACTCCTCAAGGTCACAGCTTCACTGGCATCAGTTTTGAAGCCACGTCGGATTGAACCATTGGAGTGGGCCCTAAACAACACCAGAATAGATAGGGTACAAAATAAGTGGTTTAAGTTTCATAGAAAAAAAAAGCATACTGTAATCTGACTCCACTGCATTGGGATAATGACAAAAGTAGACACATCATTTAATCTGACAAAAGCAAAGAAACATCCAAAACTGCAATCACTCTGACACACAATTCAAGCTGTTGAAGATAAAAACTATGATAAAGCTAACAGAGAATGAGATGACTGTTAAGACAAGTTAAAAAAAGAGATGTGTAATTAACTATTTAGAAACCGTTTCAGTAGCAGTAGCTTCAAAACAATCTCTCTCTGTTTTTGCTTCAAAGAGACGCCGACAGTGTTTTGAAGAACTGCAAGTGTATCAATATGCACAAAGTGACTTCATGAAAGGAAATAAGGTGTCATTAAAGTGAACCATGTGCGTGATTTTACAGATGGTTGAGGAAGGATCTGCCCTTGCTGATGACATTGAATTGTGTCTGGAGTATTTACATAAATAGGTGGTGACCCACGCCATGAGGAGCTGCTGTTATTAATATTTCACAAGACCTTTAAAGGGAAGGGTTAATACAAGGTTAGTACGGCAGGCCTTGCAGGCCAATACATGTGTATGTATTTAAGAAAATAATAAATTACCTGTCAGACCAGTAGATGTAAGGCCCAAACACAGCCACTGAGAACAGGTCTACGTTGGCCACTGACAGTACAATTTCCCGGTTCTCACCTGTCTCAAGGTTGATCCTCTCGATCTTATCTGTGCGGGCGTCGCACCAGTATAATGTATTTTCCTGAAGAAGCAATTTTAAAATGCATATCGCACAGCAAACCAGTTAGGCACAGAGTATGATGAGGTAGGAGGCACAGTAAGTAGTAATGGAGTGGAAGTGGTTGATAACAGTATGTGTTTGTCTGTGGGGAGCTGTACCTCATAGTCTATGGAAATTCCATTGGGCCACATGATGCCTGAGTTGACCAAGGTAACCTGGTCTGAACCATCCAGACGGGAGCGGCCAATACATGGATTCTGGCCCCACTCAGTCCAGAAGAGATACCTGGACAGCAAAACAATACACACAGTGTGTCCCTTGATAAAAACAACTGCAGTATAATTGAAGCCTCTAACCTAGTTGGTCTGTGTTCATTGTACAAAAATCTAATTTTATTAACAATCTTCATTAATGAATGATTTTTGCAATGTTCATTTATATTAATTTATGCGACAACTTCTAGCAGGACAGGGAATTTTACAGTTGAACAATAAACCTTACAATCCCATATGAAAACAACTGTATATTCTGTGCATGTGTTTTGAATGAAATTTGTAAACACGTTTATTTGCTTGCTATTCATCGTAATGTTTTTATAAGAGCTCCTGCAGGGTAATGTACTAAAACAGGTCTTCTGCCTAGATTACGTTTTTTTGAGATTGTTGTATCACTGTTAATAGGGATTCCATTGATTACAGCAAGTAGTATGCTGATATAATGAAGGCGGAAGCATAAATATACACATTTCCTACCCTTTCTGGGGATGTACGGCAATGGCCCTGGGCTGATCAAGTCCTTCAGATATGACCACTGAGCGGTATGCACCATTCAGACGGGAGATTTCTATTAGACTGAAACCATGGTCTGTCCAATACAAATTTCCTGAGTAGAAAGAACCGATAGGTGTGGAAATACAGCAATTTATTAATCATCAAGGGCACAAAATATACAATAAAGAGCCATTTTTAAACTATATATAAAAGTACTAATCCAGTAAGTATATATATATATAAATATATATATATATATAAATATTATGTATATAGTACTAAACTCCTGATTCCTGGGAAGAGACTAAACTAACCAGCGATCCAGTCAACAGCAATGCCTTCTACACGGCTGATACCGGTAGTAATGATGTCTTCTCTCCAGGTCTGATCACGTTTGGCACGGGATATTCTATTCATGCCCATGTCTGTCCAGTACACAGTGTCATTTCCTGCAAAACACACCAAACAGTTAATGACAAGCGCAAATGGGAGGATTAATGTGGCTGTCAGAAAAGTATTTATGGCCTCAAACAAAGCACCTCATGAAACCACATTTTATTGCAGCACAGCTCATTTCACCAAATACTGTATGGGACTATAAAGTATGGTGGCGAAAATACCACAGTACAGTTCAGTCACAGGTCTCTGTTGACATACTGTACAGTGCCTGGACAGGAAAGGCAATTGTCAGCCAAATTTTACAGGCAATATATTGCTTCATACAAAACATGGTGTTGCGAAAGCTGTTATGGATGCTCTCTGATTATACAGCCAATTACATAAGCATATTAAATAGTGGGTAATTTATTTATGATGCAATGTTTAAGTGCATCACTGTGCATGCCTGTCAGTTGGGCTCAGTACAGACTGTTAGGAGGTTAGGGGGTGTTATATGTTTATTTGCACTTTCTTGTTCTCACTGCCTTTACACCCTTTTTAAGTATCTCACATATGACAGGGTACAGCTGCAGGCCTTTCATCTGTTCTGCTCTGGCAACCTGGATTCTATATTGACATGTAAATGCTGTGTGTGAGCTACTGTATCAGACACTTCTTCTGGATGGGCTTAGTAATGCATTTGCATGTTCACCTGCACAAAGTAACAAAAGGCAGAACAATCAGCAGTCCTGTTCTGCACCATGGTTTGGTCTATTTAATGTTTGGATTTGGCTTATTTCCTTTTTCCCCAGATAGCTGTTATGTGAAGAGAAAAGCTGTATATGTAAAGTTTAGTACAGAAAGTGGATATACAGTACATATACTGAATGTAACAGTTGGCATCAACATTCCTCTCAGCTGTTTTACAGTGACTACTGCAAATGTACTGTGTTAATTAGAAGAATGACCTTTGAGATCATCTGAATACCCACTTCCAGATTCTTGGATGTTTTGAATGTACCAAAACTACATGTAGACTACTTTAGTTGTTACACAGTTATGCCAATTACTCCTCATTCCCCAAGTGAAAAAATAAATATATATATATATATATATACATACTGTACTGTATATATATATATATATATATATATATATATATATATATATATTGTATTGTAATATATTTTTTCTAAAAGTATATTGAGCATACTTTTTAAATGTTAAATTTCATTATACTTGAAGTTGTGTTAAAATGAAACTAGTTAAGTTTTGTACAATTGTTTGTACATGTACACTGGAAGCTGCACTATAAATCTGCTTTAGTCCATTAACAACATATTTTTCATGTATTATTGGGCATTTAAGAAATTATGATTACAGGGCTCATTTTCAGAAAAAATGCCAAAAATAAGCTTTATGTACTTTTTCAAATTTCAAACATCATTCTATTGTATTTCATACATGATTAAAGTGAGTTCAGACAATATTTCAAGTACATTTACATTGGCTGAAAGTGTATTAGCAATACACTATAAGCTTGATGTCAGTATATACTTTCTTACATGTGCAACAAGTATACAGGAAATGTTTCGAGTATATTTTAACAGTAGTACACTATTTTGGTAAGCAAAAGTACTCAATAATACATGACCCAATATGTTTTTAATGTACCAAATCAGATCTACAGTGCAGCTCCCAGGGTATTAAGTGCAACTTAATGGGTTTTATTTTAACACAACTTCAAGTAATAAATTGCTAATAAAATTTAACATTTAAAAGGTTTACTCAATATAGTTTTAGAAAATATACAAAAATATACATATATTTTTCACTTGGGTAGGAAAGGGGTATTTTGATTTGAATGCTTATTGTGAACATATTAATATGCTCATAATGAGACATTCAAATTCTTGCACTGCCTAAGTGAGGTGCATCCATATGGTAATTATGACTTATCTGGAGGTACTTGGTACTGACAACATTTCATGGCAATCAATAGTTGTTGAGACACTCAAAACCACAAACCTCAGTGTGGCACCAAAGTCATCAGGATCAATCTAATGCAAACCATAAATATCTGTGCAAAACTTTGTTTATGTCGAGATGTCTCACAGGATGCGTTCTCTAGGCACCATTTTTTAATTTGAATGATAATTCATCCAATAGTTTAATTAATTCTGAACCGTAGTGGTGCATTGCTTAACCAATAAACCATGGCTTAAAAGCAAATGACCTCTGACCCCCAGTGACCCTGCAAATAGTTCTGGCTTTATATTTGGGTGAGACACCCCACTGGTGAATAGAATTTTATTTGTGGTAATCATAGCATTGAAAAACAACTTTTAGAAAAAGTCTTAAAAACATCTCCATGCAAACAATATCAGTCTAATCCCCTTTGTTGTGGATAGTATTCTATCTTTTCATTAGATAATAGTCTACAGATAGTAGCTCCTCTCAAGAGAACGGAGGTCTGTTGATCTGCCTCTGGCACAGTCAGTTGGTTAGGAATATTAAATCAGTTTTGGTGACCTTTTGTATAAATTTACATTTCTTCCCCTTCATTTTTTTGCAAACCTACTAGGAAAAGTCATGTGGAATTAACCAAACATGCATTTTTTTATCAGGTGTTGCTTTTTTAAAAAAGAACTGCTGCAAGTCCTTAGTATATAAAGCCTTGTGTGTGTGTGTGTGTGTGTGTATGGTTTGTTTGAGTTGTGCATATGCAATTTCCTTTACACAGCATTCACTATCATGCATCAGCTGCAACCTATTACATATATGGAACACTACCAGCCAATAGTATATTCATAGCATTTGTCAATGTAATAAATCTTTCATTTTTATCATATACATTATACAAAAGGAATAAGGGATGTGGCAAATGACAGCACAAGCCATTGAGTTCATGCTTTGCAATGCATGTTACCATACCCTCATTTGATAAAATATCTTGGGAATTGCTTTGCATTACAATTGTTTCAGGGGCTTGTGAAGAGATAGTTTGATGTTATTCATGCAGAGGTTCCCCTGTAATGGGAACTTATTATTCTTTTATCTACACTGCAGTCCACAAGAACCCAGACCATTATTCAAAATGTTAGAGCCCAATATAATAAAGATCCCCCCCCACTTATTGTTTTAAGATTGAAAAGAAGGAGAAAGTTCATTACCCCTAACTCCAACAATGTTACATAAAGGATTTCACTCTAAAAGAATTTTTTAAATCCTTGTACATAAAAATCTGCAAAACTAGGAAATGTACAGTCGAGTAGCAAGTCAGGGGGATATATATACACCAACAACACTTTTGAAACTCATCAGCTGGTTGAGGCATGGTGTTCGTAGTACAATTCTTATATTTTACAGTACATTATTGAATTGAATTGTAGTTTAGAAATACAGTTACATTTATACATTTACTCTAACATTACCACTGCTATGAGTCATGTTGGAAGTGTATGGTTTTCTATGTTTGCTTTTTATTATCTCCCTGTATGTCTATTCGCTCCTTGGGTGACCCGGAAACCATTCCAGTCCACCTTCATGAAGGATGTCTCAAGGCATACTGTATATTACTCTTTGGAGGTTGGAGGAGCAAGGATGTTGCCCTGAAGAGACATGAGCAAGGATATAAGAGCCCACCCCTCACAAAGTCTTTCATTGGACTGACACATCCCTAATTAGAAATTTAATTGGACTCTGCAGCTGATCAGATTGATCTGATACTATATCACAATAGGTGTTTCAGCAATAAAAAGCTAATTCAACTAATCTCACCACCATTTTGTTAAAGTATTTTAACTGTAGATCTAATTATTAACAAATATTGGTCTGAGGTTTTTAGATATTATCAACTACCATAAAATATTAGTAGCAGGTGCAGCTAATGTCTTTTTTTTAGCAAATACACAGTCATAACCTCAATAATTAAGAATAATTTAATACTTCAAATAACTTTCAAATTGAATTTTCAATGAATACAGGCGCATCCATCTACCCATTATCTCTATCCATCCATCATCTATACCTGCTCATTCCTATTTAGGGTCACAGGGATCAGCTGGAGCCTATCCCAGCTCTCTTTGGGTGAAAGACAGGGGTACACCCTGGACAGGTCACCAGTCCATCACAGGGCCACATAGAGACAAACAACCTCACACACTCACACTCACTCCTATGGGCAATTTAGAGTCACCAATCAACCTGACATACATGTTTTTGGACTGTGGGAGGAAACCAGAGTACCTGGAGAAAACCCACACAAGCACAGGGACAACATGCAGACTCCACACAGAAAGGCCCCTGCTGGGTTTCAAGCCAGGAACCTTCTTGCTGTGAGCCAACAGTAGCAACCACTAATCCACCATGCTGCCCAAATGCAGATGCAAATAATTAAAAAAGAGAAATTAAATATTACAATTTTTCAGTGTCTAACCTGTGGTTGCACCACCCCCACCTTGAATCACTGCTGTATAAGCCTGTAATGTGTTCTGCTAGGAAGGGGATGCAATCAGCTACTCACTGACCCCTCAGCTGCAGTGGGTGGAGTCTGAGGAGCAGAGGGGTCAGGTAAAAATAGGACTCTTGTCTCTGACCTCAATGAAGAAAAAAATGAGGAGATTGAAAGACAGGAGGCTAGACCAAGCACAACTTGAAGATTCTGACCTTTTTACCTTGATGATTGATTTAGGGTTTTAGGATGTGGGGCCAGGGGTGCCTTGTCTCATACACAGATCCAGTGTTATAAAAAGTCCAGTATTTTGATAGATGGTGGTTTTTAGATGACTGCTGGCAGGACTGGTTTGAGACTGCTTCTTTGCTTTCATTTTTTGCTTGACATTCGACCCTGGACTCGCTGATTGCATTTTAAACTGAAATACAAAATGATATTTTGATTATTTGTTTAACTGAATTTTAAAGCAGCTATTCTGGGTTAAATTTTCAGCATTTCATCATTTTTTTATGTTGCATTTTAAACAGTCATTTAAATAGTTGATTTTGGTTTTGCTATTTTAATTTGCTTATGACTGCATGCTTGACATGTTTATTTTACTCATGATTGATTACAAATTCCTCAAAAAACACTGATTGCTGATAATGTCTTGCTCGTATTTTCTATGAGGATTGATTTATTACAAAACCTTGATTTAAATTCAAGTTCTTGATGTGATTAGTTTTTCATAGATTAGTTATCTTTGGCTAATTATGTGGATTGATTGCTTGTAGCTGTCATTTTTGGCTTAGTCAAGTGGGAAGTCAACTCATAGATGCATTATGCATACATTTAAATTCTGTATTGAACTAAAAGCATTTGAACTAAGTGTATACTCATTAGTATAACCATCGCTATTTCCACAAGTTGGCTGCTTTCCCTGGTCCATTTTTTTTCTGTTTATTTAAGGGGAAGCATGCAGAGATATCTCACATTTACATAAAGATAACTGTTCGGTCTGATATCTCAAAGAGAAAAAAAAGGCAAACAATTGTTTTTCATAGTTTGATGTGCTTTGATGTGCAGGTAAACTAGAGACAAAAGCCATTAAAAAAGTGTGTGCAACAGCTACACATTTCAAAACCAAACTCACCAGGAACAAAAGACTATATGTACATTTAACCATATGTCAGAACCCCCCCCCCCCAAAAAAAAACAACCACCTTAAGCTTTAGTAGATCTGAGGCATATGGATCTGCTGTCTTATACTGATGCTGTGACTCAGCAGTGTTCCTCTGTGTGGTAGCATACCTGCATGAAAGTCAACTCCCACAGCAAACAGTGTTCCTGTGATTGGCATAAGGGCTTCACTGTTGTCATTTGGGTCAAGGGAGATTCCACGGATTCCCTCATGGATGGAATACATCAGAAATGAGTCAACACCTGAAGAACAACAGATGACACATTTACACAATTACAAAATCACAGTAAAACACAAATGTTCTATGATTTAGATTGATCATATACGCCAACACATTCACAGTGATAAGTGCAGTAAGATTTCAAACATATTTTAGAAAGGGATCTGGAAAATAAATGTTGATAGAAACACATTGGCACCTGTGCACAAGTGTTTGGAAAACATACCTTCACAAGACATGCGGTCGCTTCGCAAGTTGTAGCCAACAGTGCAGGAACAGCTACGAGTGCTTTCAGAAGTGGGAAAACAGAGCTGTGAGCATCCTCCGTTGTTTATCTGGCACGGATTTCTTCCTGAATGTTAAGTAGAACAAGCAAAACCAGCAATAAGGTACAATCTGTGTCTGTGAAAAGTCAGTGTCTTCCTGTGTTGATATGCGTGAGCCTGCTTACCTTTCTGGCCTTCCCTGTCGTACACTTTCATATGAACCATCCCACTAGTCTTGTTTCTCAAAATCACAAGATTTCGACCATCTCTCTTGGTAACCGTTCCCAGCTGTGCTGATTCCTCATCTGCCCACCAGAGTTTGCCACCTATAACGATCAGTGTCATTCCCTTAAAAAATATCTGCCCTCAGATGCAGATTCAGTAAAGCTGCAATGCAAGGACAATCTAAATCTATTTCATTCAGGTCATACTGCAGCATTTTGTCTTCTTTATTGACAAATTCATACAAATCACACTTTGACTCAAACAAGCCTTCAGAAATACTACAGCACAGTCAAATACTGCCCTTCAAACAGTGTTCTCCAGTTTACAGTTTGATCCACCGAGGCTAGCACTCTTATAAAGTAAAACCCTACATTAAAACATTCTTTGAGCTGATTTGAAATTTAAGTTTAGGATATCCTGTTTCTGCCCTACACACTTGCTGATGATGATGTCTGCATCTTGCATCTATGAACCATACTCATATTTGAGAAAGGTTTTTACTCCAACAAAGGCTCTTGAGGCATTTGTCAAAATTAAGTGAAATGGGCACAACTGTGATTTTCAATACTATGTCTATGAATACTGCACTGTAAAATAAGGGACATATATATATATATACTGTACATTTCTATACACATTCATATACTTATCTCCTTTCATAATAAACCAGGTAACTGGGGTAGAGATGGATCTGATTTTAGTGTCTTCTGTAGAAGCAAAAAATGGATCATTGCACAGAGGATGTAAGGTTTCATACAGGTAAAGATACATTCATATATGTGCACAGGTAAACAGGATCATCTTCATCAACAAGACAAAAAGAAAAAAAATCATGATCCTTTATCATCTTTTGCAAGCATAGAAACCCTCCACTATGTGCAGCAGCAAATCCTTGCAATTATGTATATATAAATATATATATACATATACATATATGTATATATATGTATATATATATTATGCCATTTACAAGTAATGTGCTAATTCATTCAAAATAAAAGCACACACACACACACACACACCCACCCTCACACACACACACACACACACACACACACTTCCCACTAGCATTAATAGCTTCAGGCTCAATGTCATCCTTAAAGGGAACATAAAACCCGTTTCCACAAATCAGACAATTTCCCATGAGTGAGAATGACAGTCTACATGCAGTTTACAAAGCATTTGACCCTAGAGGGCACGCTTGCCTAGATTAGCTTTGCACCCTGTGTTAATTTAATGCCGTGAGAACGCTGGGTAGCTGGGATTGCTTGAATGTAGCACATCATATTTAATTTCCACCACAACTGCTGGTTTGGTTCTAGGCAAGTCAAGGCTGATGGATCACACAAACTTCTAAATAGAAGCCTTCACTTTTCCCTCAAGCCTATACAATTATTACAGATTCCTAGAACCTGTGTGGATGGACCATGTGTAACAGTGTATTCATTATATGTTTTCAAAACCAGCATGAGCAATCGCTACAGCATGCATGCAAAATGAAAAAGCCAAAAGGAAATGGAAAAGGCGAAATGTCTGATTCCTGTCTGGGAACTGCACTCCACAGATTATCACTCCAGTAAAATAACCTGTGCAAAGCCATTTTCATGAATGTGCTGCCCTTACCTGTGAGGTAACTGACCATTTCAAGAAACTGATCAAGCAATCAATCATTTATATTTATTGGTTAGAGATGAATCAAAACCTCTTATTTACCCAAACCCTGCTGGCAATACTTGCCAAAGCATGCTTTTACCCGAAAATTCATATTGCAAGTTGTCTTTAGTTAACTAAACACAATTTGCTGAGTTAGTAAGACAAAAAAGAGAGGTTTAATAAACTTTGTGGTAAACAGAGTGACCAGTCAGCAAATGCACTTAATTGTAGATGCAGCACTTTATGATTGCAGACATATAATCTGGTAAAGAGTGAAAAGAGGATAGGAGTATCAGTTTAACATGAGTAACTTGATATATGTTTGATATTTCACAGATCAACATATACTCTAAGAGTGTGTAAAGTCCATCATCTGCCAAGACTATTACTAAAGCAGAGACATGTCATTGAAATAGGTCTTATGAGTATTAAATGCATTTCCATGCTTGCATGAATTCAAGTTTAAATATACAAATCCTCTAGATCTTACATACTGATTATAGAAATTTCTGCAATGAATGTAATGCTGAAGCACATTCTCTATTTAACAAAGTGCAAATATAATGCGGTGCAGTGCTGTTCATTCTAGCATTCAAAACAATTTCCTCAACATAACAAAATGTCATTAATTGTGATTGATGGAGACTCGGAGACATCATTTCACTGTTTTGCTGTATGTGCTACTGTGCAGGAACCAAGCCATTAGTCTATGTCACCTTGCATTCTAGCTCCCATTTGTGAAATGGAATAATGAAGTCTCTACTGTCCATATAAAAGCAGTCCTCCCTAGTCTTTAATGTAAGAAATACCTATTAATTAAAATGAACAAAAAACGTGTGTCTTAGAGTTATAGAATACCAAGAGCTTACAAAACAGTTATTCTGTAAGGCAGTAATTGATGCACATGCTGACAAATACCCACCAAAAAGGAAAACAAAGTAATGGCAGCCATTATTAATAGCATGTTTCAAGGCCACAAAGTATTACCCTGACAACTCCCTTAACCTTTTTTTTTTTTTTTCCTATTAAAATAACACTTTGGTTGAGAAACCTTTTTAATAACATCCACTGAAGTTAGGGTTAAGACACAGGGTTTAGAGTTTTTAAGAATTCCTGTTTTATTCATAGTACATGTAAATTCCCCTTTCTCCAAAAGTCATTATATAGTTCAAATACCTTTTGGTAAACCACAAATAAAATATCTGAGTACTGTAAACAGAACACATTGGAGTTACTGAACTTTACACACTATTTGGGTATCAGAACCAGTATGAGTTTTGGCTAAACTGATGGATAAGAACAAGTTTTTACCGGTTCTATTGGCAGCTTGTATGTATGTAGAAAAAACGGAGGGGAAGGAAAAGGAAAAGATGAAAAAAAGGTTTGGAGAGTCAGGCCCTGCAAGCTAAATAGGAGATTTCTTTCAAACCACATTGACTTGAATTTCAGCAGATTCCTAAATGAACCTATTACTTGATGAATGGTGTGACACATTGGATTCAGCATTGATACCAAGAATCAACATGTAATGAACATCCTGCTCCTTTTTCATTACAAAAGGGACTGAGAAAATCAATCATCAATCACTGCTGTGCTGTGTTTTAATTATCTAAAAGCCCTGCTTCTTCACACAAAGTGAAACGCACCTGTTGAATGCACGGCCTAAATGGCTCCATTCTATAGCCACTTAACTGGTTAAACACATAATCCCTGCAGACTCTGACTAATCCCCAGTGGCAATCTGATACACTTAGAACAAACTCCACTCACCCATCACAGCCAGTGCTGTCCCTTTGGCTAACTCCCGCTTTAGAGTCTCCAGCACTTCTAGCCCACTGCCATCCAGATTGCACCTGTTGATGGTGCCATTGGCTGAACTGATCCAGTAGAGTTTGTTGGCAACGTAGTCTATGGAGAGACCTGCGAGGAAGAAAGGAAAACAGAGGATACCAGGTTAATATTCACTGTGTTTGGATTTGCTATAATGCAGATCGTGAACCCAAAACACAGCAGGATTTTTAATATCTTCAGTATATTCTTTGTAAGATTGTGGCCTGACAAAGATCCATAATGGATTGAAAGATTATTTATTGTTATTTGAATAGTTTGGCACCTATAGAAGGGATATGCGTATAACAATTTTTTAATCTATATCTTCAATATAACTCATCACCAGAGACAAACTCACGAAATAGTAAATTATCTGTAATCAAGAGTAGGTAAGATTTCAACCCTACTTTGTATTGTATTCAGTTTCAGTTGATCAGCAGTTTAACAGTACTCAATCAACAGACTGTAAAACTGCATTGATGTACCCTTTATGCAGTATAGAGACTGTATTTTCTATTTGGCTGAAACAATATGTCTATGTGTTTGTGGGCTCATATTTGTGGGACATCTCTTTATAGAACTCCAGTTTGTATGAAAAAAGAACAAGAAAGAGACTTTCTACTTTTGAATCTATTGTCTGACTTACATAATGGTTTTTCACACATAGAATATCACTGTTAATGACGAGAATTGAAAGCAATTTCATTTGTGGGCCTCTGGACAACTCATTGTCTTTCACCATGTGCTGGATTTATGACTGGCAGATTCACAGTCACAATGCATCATTAATTTCTTCTTGTCCCCAGGTCTACCCCATAATTATAAATGAAGGCAGTGAAATACAGTGCACTCTGCTATCTGAAATTCTGACAGGCTCATGAGGAAGAAGATACAGAGTGAAAACAGTGTTGTTTAGGTGACAATTCAGGAGTCTGACCTTGAGCTGTGTGACAACAGCTACTAGAGATATAGACCAGATGACTGTTTTTCCTAAACCGAGCTATAACTCACTCAAAATCAGGCAGTAGTGCCTACTCAGTGGTCCTAATGAATTGTGGAGATTGACCTCTCTTAAATGCCGGGCATGTTAGGACAGATTGCTAGATTAAAAAAAAAAAAAAAAAAAAAAAATCACATTAGCCTCATATCTCAACAACCTAAGATGCTCTTCTCCTGAGATGCCCTGTCTACCCTGTATACAGTCAACTAGGGCGATGCAATAATGCTGTGGTTAACACTGTCAATCTCTCAGCGAGAAGGCTCTGGTTTTAAACCCAGTCTGGGCCTTTCTGTGTGGGTTTTCTCTTCTTCCTCCCACTGTCCAAAAACATACAGGATAGCTTGACTGGTGACTCTAAAACACCAGTAGGTGTGAATGTGAGTGTGACTGATTGTCAATGTGTCAACTCTGTGAGAGACTGGCAACCTGTCCAGGGTGTACCCTGCCTCCTGCTCAGTGTAGGGAGGGTAGGACTGACTCCACCCCGCAATCCCCAATTTGATGTCCCATTTCATTATATTAGTATAACATGGAATGACAGTATAAAAAAAGACAAGCACTATTGACCACATTGACCAGTAATGATTTAGAAAGAGTACATTATGGAAAACACTTTTATCCAAAGCAACTTACAATAAGAAATAGAAGAACAATAAGACTTTTATCAGAAGCGAGAGAAAAAACATTTTTTTACTGTTTTTTTAAATTTTCAAGATCACACAAAATCTTAATTAGACAACATGTATGTCAGAGAAAATGGATTCTTAACTATTAAACCTTTTGGTAGGAGCAGAAAAATAGAATGACTACCCTTTTAAAAGAAGTGAGCCTTCCCTTTCTAATTGCAAATGTGTCTCTACAATCTACAAAAAAAAAACAACATCTCAATGTCCATACTTGTGAGTGCTTGAAAAGACAACCCGATAGTCTGTAAAAAAATAAATAACTAATAATCTATGGAGTGAGAAAAGCAGTTCAAGTACTATTGTAGAGCCATATAGCTTTGCAAAGGTGACAGTATCAACAGTGTACAATTGATGAGCCAGAACACATGACCTCATCACACACTGAGGAAGGCAGTGCTAGACAGATAGATGTGGGAGACACTGGGCTTGAGAAATACAAAGACCACAAAAGCCACTACTATTACAAAGCAGTTATACAGTAAAACAACCAGTCTGACCCACAACATCATGCAACACTATAACCTTTTACTCTGTATTTGCAGACTGATGCATGTTAAAAGTGCATTTTAACATGTGCTTCATGGAACATTCAGGTGAAGTTATACCATATAAGCAATGTGCTGTATATCAACACCATGAAACTGTCTTGTGTTACTATTGTGCTTCACTCAAATTTTAGGATTGCAAGACTTGCCAACCCTTGGCCGCTCTTTACTAGACAGTTTGGAATCTAAATCTAAGGAGTCTGGTGCTTTCTTTTACACGTCTTGTTGCAAAAACAGCACTATTGATGAGGTGGGTGTCCTTTTGGATTCTTGTTGACATTGTCAAAACAGAGAAAATATCAGCTGGTACAAACATCACATATGATTCAGTTTGTAAAAGTCACTGCATGTGCATGCATGGAAATAAACTGATTATAAACAGATTATGGCAAAGTGAGATTATTACAGCTTTCAGGTAAACACCTTTATTGGGTTATCTTCATCAAATTATGGTTCAAATGGGGAATTACCTCAAATGAATTTGGAATGAAGTGAACACAGATGCAAAGTGGTGCATGCAGCAGCACAGCTGTTGATGCTGGAAATTTTAATTAAATTAAATTATCATAAACTGAATCCATAACCAAACAAAACTGACAAGTTCTCTGTTTTCTTTCTTGATTTGTGCTACTAAGATGTTTGCAGCAGGATGTCAAATATCCTTCCAGACAGTAGCCCGATCTTCAGACAAATCAAGCGCAATTGAGTTATTGCAAATCATGCAGTGTGGTTGTTTATGGTCAGATCATGTCAAATTATAGAATGTAAGAATATTGAGTGTAGGATAAACTGAACAGCGAGAACTTAAAAATAAATCTCATTTTAACATGTAAACAATCTACTTGGCTGAGTCATATTGGAGGTACTGTACATCTAAGTGTGAGGTCTGTTTAATTACTGTATCCAGAGCTCTCATACTGACCTACAGGATCCCTCTGATTCTGGTGGAGGACCTTACTGTTACTCCCATCCATGTTGGCCATGTTAATGGTGTTACCATCTGTCCAATAAATTTTTCTGTGTAGAAAGGTGTGAGGTGATTCAATCAATCACAACATATAATGAAGTTTATAACAATCAATAAGATAAATGTTATACTATATACTTAAATATAACTGAAAATTGAACGTAAGATGGTAGATTTTGTTCCAGCTGTTAAGCTAAAACATGATCCACTTACAACAAGACTTTGACACCTCTTTAGTACAGGTAAGGTCTGTTGTCAGGTTTCCTAATAAGATGCACTGAGTACTGATGAAGTGCACACACTGCTCTAATCTACTTACCCCTTGGTAGGGTGCAATACAAGGCACCTTGGCTTATCAATACCATGGATGATGGAGGTCTTCAGGGACCCATCAAAGCGAGCCACATTGATTTGTGACTCGTCATTTTCAGAGCTGAGCCAGTACAGGTTCCTGGAAAGCCAGTCCAAAGCCAGACCGCGGCAGTTCACTATGTCTGTCAGGAAGGGCATAAAAAACTGTCACGTCTGTGTGCTTTACAAAGCTCTATAATGGAAATAAGCAGAGGTGAATTGGCTATATTTGATATAAGCAAACTAAAGGTGAGGATACTCTTCAATGAGTAACACTGTACCTTGTAGTCATGTCAGAGCCAAAACAACATAACTCCAAAACAAAAATAAAGCAAGGCTCTCTGGGAAGATTGCTTTTTGACTAAATACTGCATTCAACTCTTAAACACGCAGAATCAATAGTTTTAATGCATACATACCCTGCAGTGTACACCACACACAGCTTAAAATTTTGTGTAGATGTCTGAAATGCTCCCACCTGCTGAAATGATGGTCTCAAGCTGGGTGCCATTGATGAAGGCCCGTTTGATGGTTTGCGTTTTGATGTCAGCCCAGTAGATCCTCTCCTCCTGGGCATCATAGTCCACCACGGTGACATCATCAATGTCTGGCACTGTTAAGGCTGTCATGACGTTCATGTAAGGGTTGTCAATGTCCACACCTCTGATTTCAGACCGGCGCACATACAGGAGGAACCTTTTCAGCGCTGGTGAGATAATTTAGAAATCATTTGAGAAAGTGCACCTTTGTTGACCTTTTTTTTGTCAGATCCAGGTGAGCGTCTGATATTAATTGTCTGTGTAAGTGGCTGGTGTAAATGTCAGTGTCAATCAAAAAGCAGAAAAAGAAAAAAATTCGAATCTAATTCCCAAATCACCTGTCCTCGTGTGTTCGTGAAATCCTATATTTTCACTCAAACGACATAAGAAGAAAGCATAAAAATGGGGGAAGGTGTTGCTCACCAAAGCAAGATTGTTTGTTGGTTGAAAGCTTCATAAGGTGTGGACAGCTGCAGGACACAGTGCGGTTGTAATTCATGAGACACAGATGTGAACAGGGACCACGTCCATCATTCTCTTCACATGGGTTTGAGGCTGAAGGGAAGAGAGGAAATAAATAGAAACAGGGAACATATCTTAACACTCAGCATAAGAGTTTAACCCTGTTCATATTCCATGCCTTCACAGTATGGTCCCGGTCAAAATTGACCCGAGCCAAGAATACCCTCATAAAAAGTGTCTATACCAAATTATGAGCTACTGGTCTTTTTAAAATGTATTAATAGCCTGTCTGACATTAAAAAATGATTGATTCATCTTTAAACAATGTTTCATAGAACAGGTGGTGTATTTGTTTTAGGTTTAACACCACTCGTTTTTGGATAAAAACATCTACAATCACACAATGTGATGTCCTGTTTTATCTACCTGTCTTTTGCCATAAACTGAGTGACTGAAATGTCAGCTCAGGCACCTTTATGAGCTTATGACCCCCTCAACCTCCCTTTTTATCTCTTTTGATTGAATAAATTGATAATTCTTTTTTTTTTTTTGCTACATTGCAGGTACTTGTTTTTTTTTTTTTTTTCATTGTTCTCAAATGTCAAAACGGGTCAAATTTGACAAACCTTCCCATAATGAATAATGATCCTTTACTCACAGAGCCAGTAGCAGGAATATTGGGGAAAGGAGCATTTGATTTTGGGGAATGGGGACAATGAATTGTAATTTGAATTTTGCTTTGAAATCTAGACCAACATACTGTATGTTTAAATTGTCAGCAGTGTTGAATCCTGTAGTGTGGCTGCACCTGCTGAATGACCACTCTAATGAGGTGAGCCTCACTTGTTGCTGAGCACTTCTTAAAAATTTTCTTAAAATATTTTAGCAATGTCAGTGCTGTGGAAAATGTGAAAAGAGGTCATAAAAGAACATGAGTCAATTAACTATGTTAGTCATATGGGTAAGTTAACAGCTGAAAAGATAAAAAAGATAACTACCCAAGGAATTAGACCGTTGCCCTTAATTTCCTCGCTAAAACTCAGATGATGAAAGAAGTTCACTTGTCACACAATAAACCACACTCCTTTGACTTGGCCAATGTTATCTATCACATTCACTAATTGCTAACCTGCTGCTTCATACAGGTCAGCACATTTGTTGGCAAGGTGCTTTGCCAAGTTGGATGTGTATCAGGTTTGAAACATCTTTTACAGATGGGTTTCCACACACTTGCACTAACTGGCAGGCCTTGTAGTTGCAGCCATGCATCTTTTTATTTATTCATTAATTTGTTCGTTTGTTTTGTTTTGTCATGAAAGCTGCCTGCAGCTTGACATGATGCAAAAAAAAACCCCAAAAAAAACGTTAACACGTCCACTGTGCCTATAGTGGAAGCAGAGCACTGCACACACAGTGCCACCTGCACTGTTATAGCACTGTTATTGTTTTTAGCTGCCGACTGTTGCAATACCTAACTACCTAGAATTGTGCAATTCTATTGTTAAAAATGTTACAAAGTGATGACATTAGGTTTTACGCTTCCAGACCATATTCGCAAAGTTAGTGATATTACCCTATATACTGTAGGTGCAGCTCTAAGCAACTTCCTGGTGTTTTTCAGTTGTACACAACTGTGAGATTGGTTTATAGGAATGTGTAACAGCACTTCTAATACACTATACACTGCATATAAATATTGCCAACAAAACTACAGTGTACAATATTTTATCTGCAGTTTCAGCCTAGTGTGTGGTGTCAAAAATAATAGCCTATAAGAGCAGTCTGAAATGCAGGAATCAACAGCATTGTTGTTATTGCCACTCAAACCATTCGTCAGCAATAGTTCAACAATGTGGCCACAGTTATGGGATATAGAAGGGCTTGTTTTAAACACAAAGCAACAATGTTAGATTTATAACATTTTAGTAGAGTCTGATTGATCTACACTGCAGTTTTCAGTTGGTTTTGTGTTCATATGGGTCTAAAGATGTAAAGATGTAGGGAAATAAATTACAAATTATAAAAGTCACATTAGTATTGGTAACATGTCTTTCTCATAAATCATAAATATCTCTGTTACTTTATTACTGCTGGACAACAGAATACCTAGTTATTGAATTTATTAGTCTATCCTATTCAGAATAAATTACCTAAAAAAAAAAAAACTTAGGAATGTCACCCACAGTTCAATCATTTCCCATCAGGCTGCAATCACATTTCATGCATCAAAAACATCTATTTTTCTATCTGCTGTGGATCATTCATGTCAAACAAGCTCATTCAAAGTTCATTTCCCAGACTCCTTCAGTAACACACTGGAGAGCCACATTGCATCACAAATGTAGCTTATTTAAGACAAAAAAAGTAATCCATCTCTACTAGCTGGAAACAGCACCCAGTTGACTCAGTATGCTAATAGGAAGGAATCACAACAGCGCTGCATTCACGTGAGTCATGCTCTTAAGGGATGACAGGCAGCAACAACAGAGCCAAGGTGTTTCTTAGCTCTAAACTGTCAGATTTCTTTTCAATAAATACATTAAAAATATGCCCACTGCTATACCAAAGAAATGAAAACAGTGGCACTCCCTAAAAATAAGGAAAAATACTCATTTTCATTCACAGAATGAACTCTAGTGATGGTATAGTTTAGTATGCAAGTGGTTCCTTTACTGACAGAACTACAGTATATAGAGTATGGTGTGCTTATTTGTTTCACACCCTGTTAAATTTGTCTGCCTGCGAATACGTATGTTTTTTTTAAATGGCATAAATATTACATTGTGTTTGCAAAGTTTTGCAGACATTAAGCATAACAATTATGACAGCAAAAGCACTAAATGAATTATTCCACTTCTGCATTCATTCAGTTCAGGGAACAGAATAAATACAAGGAAAAAATACAAAGGTTATGTACTAAAATTGGTACAACTCCATAGTGCCAAAACATGTAGAAAATGACACACTAATTGCCTGCTAGTAGACAGATTATACTCAAACCAGACAAATTAGTGAACTCATTATTTTCTGTACTTTTGCTGTTAATAATAGTGCAATGAATAAAGGTTTCTATAATTAACTAATTATCTGTTATAACTTCGAGGCCTTGGGGCTATCAATCGACCTCCTCATTTGAAAATAGTTTACCCATTTGTATGCTAAAACATCTCCTTGCCTTTCAAATGTCATACAAAGCTAGGGAGGATATATTTGAAACTTGACAATGCAGAAAAAGACCAATTGTGCTAGAGACTGCTCCATCAATCTCCTGGTCTAGGCACACATGGCCAAATAAATACTTGATCAATTTAAACAACCTATTTCTGAACAAAAACAACAACATAGAGTGAATTGAGAACAGACTTTATGTTATGCCTATAAAGTTAGGCACTATATCTTGCAAGCTGATCCACATATTATGAAAATTGGCATACATACAGTAGATAGGCCTATAGGCCTTCTGCTGGACATCACAATTGCAGTGTAATTTTGTGGTCAGATTTTTGGCTTACTTAGCTTCTCACAAAATTGATTACCTATTCCACTGTGGCACTTACAGATTCAGCACTGTTAAATGAAAAGAAATTGCTGGAAATATTAATGAAATTTCAGAACAGTTTTCTCCATTTCCTTTCATCATAGCACAGTATTCATATTGCTAATTGACTTGACTATTGCTTATACTGCAAATATTCACTGATGAATGAGGTTCTCATTCTGCAGATCTCACATAAATACAATAATAAAAAGAATAAAGTTGTATTATAGTAGTATGAGCCATTTGCATGATCTGTATGGTGAGACAACATTTTCAGAGGTACCATTAATTCAAGCTAGCAAATTGTCTGCATGAATATCATGCCATGTCATATGATATCATACAATACTTGACATACAGTAGTTGATTGACAGGCCAAATGGAAAGAGGCTGAAATTAAATACTGCACATTTTGTATTTATTTATCCTTTAGCTAGATGAGAATAAATTCTATTTTAAAAGACAATGTATTTGCAGTAAATATCTAGTGGCACTGGAGGATTAAAGCCATTTGTGTTCAGTTCTCACGCCGCAACTATGTCCTTTTTTGAGCCTAAGCCAAAAAATGAAATATCGCATATAAAATGATTATTGTTCTTGATCCTTTTATTGCAGCCATAATCTGGGTCTGTTTTGAATGATAATACTTTAGAGAAGGTCAGTATTTACCTAACTCATTCAAAAAAATAAATGAAATAAAGATGTTTTTATGTCACAGTTCTGTTTTGTATGCACTCCTGATATGTTACTGAAAATGTTACTGTTCTTCAACTGTTTTGATTTTGCTCATAACACTGGTTTCTTTTATAGGCAACAAAATTTTACAACAGAAATCTCAAATTGAGATACTGAACCAAGGTTACTAAAGCACAAACATGGTACAAAGGTAAGTTTTTATTTTGCCTCACCTATTGCTTTTTTGGGTTACTAAAGAGAAAGCAGGGCCTGTAGTAGTACCTTTTGATAAGAAAGTGTGGAGCCCAAAGACCCAAGACTGAACCAATTCTGCATCAAAGTTGTTTATAATGGCACTAAAATAATTTTTCTGCAGAATAAATGTAATCGAGAAACACAAGCTAAAACACACTGAAAGTGTCCCACTGCCTGAATGTTGTCTTTTAAGGGATTAAGGATGATATACCGGTACATGTACACAGATTCATTATGAGAATTTCAAAGAGTGTATAGCTACAACTACTAGATGGCATGTCAAGTCAGGTAACACACTCCCATGAGCAAAGCTCACAAAATATAAATAGACTCCAGCCAACCTAGTGAATTGTGCTTTTTCTGTGAGTGAGTGAGTTCTCCAACAAAAAACTCTTCTCACCTTGTGGCTGCCTGCTAGGGTGGAAGATCTGCAAGTCAAAAGGCTGAGCACTTGTCTTCTGTATGACTGTGACATTTTGCCCAGACCACTTATTGGCTCTTGCCAAAGTGTTCGTCCTCCAATCAGTCCAGTAGACATTGCCTCCAAAGAGTGATACAGCGAAGGGATGGGACAGGTATTCGTGGCCCCTGAGGATTTCAATGACCCCAGTACCATCATAGAGTGCAGAGAAAATGGCGTCGGAGCTGTTCAGAAGAGATTAACAGAAAAGCCCATACTAAAGTTTAAACTGCTCTTCAAATGCTTTGAAAGGGGACAGGAGAACTAGGCAGATCAAAGTAGAGGCCACTGATGGAGCTACTAAATTGTTCAAGGCCCACTTAAATCTAAATATGGTCATTGTACTAAGACCTCTAAATATTTAATATCCTCCAACCAATATTTAATGCTCAGTAGGAGACTGGAGAGTCAAGTAAAGGTTTTACTAAGGGAATGCAGAATCCTATGCAGTATACAGTATAATATCATATATGTATTACAATTTATAAAAAGTCTGAATGCATCTACACACAAAACTTGAATGGTGTACCGTGCATCTGTCCAAACAATCCTCTTTTCCAGATGATCCAGGGTCAGTCCGTTAGGCCATGCCCCGATTTCCATATCCTTAAACACAATGTGTCGACCCCCACCACTCATTGAAGCAGCCTCGATTCGAGGAAAAGATGCATCCCAGTCTGTCCAGAAGAGGATCCTTGAAGCAGAAACCCAAAATGACAGCAGTATTGATTATTGTCAGATTGTTTGCTTTTTTAAGAAAAAGAGATACACAAATTGCAAATGGTTTTGGAAAAGCCCCAGCAAAGAGGTGGTAATAACCATATGAGAGCAATTTTTTTAGGCATTGTACTTATTTGTCAGTGGTGTTACACTGCAAACCACAGTAATTACATATATAATGTTGCTGTGTATGCATTAACTCAGTCAGTAATGATGATGACTGTCCAAGAACAGCACCAGCGATCCACTGCAGCCCTCAACATCTGCAACAGGCCTTGAAATGGGAGGCCATCTGTGTTATTATGACTTTTCACAGCTCAATGAGGCCTGGAAATGAACACTGTCATTGATGTGACCATCGACAGTGCCCTGAGTCCTACTACAACCAAGCACACATCACTTTTGTCCTGCCCTGGTCAACCAAGCCAGCTCAAACAAGAGAGAAAGTGGGTGCCCCAGCTTAAATCACATACTGATGACACCAAAACAGTGTTAGGAAGAAATATCTTTGTCCAGATCAATAGTCATATTCATTTGATAAGTCCTCCCAGATCAATGACCCACTCCTTTGAGTGGATTCCAGTAATTAAATTAGAATTATTGCCCTGGAATCGAAATTTGCCTTTAGGCACCAAAAGCACCCATTAATCCTGTTCTGCACAGCTATAAAACATATCATCTTCCCAAATGTGAAAAAGTACTATAGTAGAGAGTGCATGAGCAGATTACTCATTTCTTAAGAGCGTTAAATTGATTTTACAAATGTCTGGGTATTTCTTTAATCTGAAATATACTAGCCACACTGGCTAGTCCTCAACTGCATTAATCCCAAGTAAGCACCAAAGTTACACATTAACAGCAGAGAATTGAACTGGTTTTTGCATAATTTGCACTATTATATATAACATGCTAAACTCAATAAAAAACTGAAAGTATAAATTCTCCCAACTGTTTTCTGCATTATCTATAAAGTGAACAAAAAGACAATTTCTTTGTCATTACTCTCCATAAAAGTAATTAAACAATTTTATTTTATTTTAATTTGTCCTGTGTTGGGGTCCATTGGATTGCTGTCTCCCTCAGAGTCTCCCAATCAAGTACTAACCAGGCCCATGCAACGGGGGAAAAGGGGGGTAAAAGTAACTATACTACAAATTCATTCATTTTGTATATTTTAAAGAATAAATAATTTATCAAAGGGTAATGTACCTGGATGGGCAAAAGAAAATTTAAGCAACATTTTATAACATAATGATATCTGTGTACATGTACAGGTACATCATCTTTAATCATTTAAAATACACCATCCAGCCAGTGGGACACTTTCAGTGTGTTAATAGTACTACTTTCAGTGTGCAGCTTGTGTTTCTTGGACTATCATTTAAACAGCGTTCTGCTCAGTCACACATGAGCACAAGATGAATTTGTTTTTACCACTTGATGGAAAACATGCAGGCGACACTGAAAACAGAGATGTTGAGTTAATGCTGAGACAATCCCATAAAAGTGAGCTGTTCTGTTAGTGGGGTCTTGAACAAATTAGGTGCCACATAGACCTCGATTTCAAACTTTGTGAATTAATGTAACATTTCACTGCATAACACTGGAGATAAGTCACAATTATGGCCCCTACATAGTGCAAGAGTAATATGCACAGTTGTTGTAAAACAATATTTGCCACTATCATCCATGGGCTATCAAAAGTAAGACATCCCATTTTTTTTAGAGGTTGAGTGCAGGGTAGTGTTGTTTAATAAAGACTAAAGTAATGATACCTTTAGGTGCCTAAAGGATCCAAACATCTTGCCTAGACCCCACTCTTCTCCACCAGGGTGCCTTAACCCACCAGCAGCGTCACAGTACCGTGACATGGCAATGATCCTTCCTGAGATTCACCACCTGTTTGCAGTGGCACCCACCAAGTGGTGTTTTGATGTGGTGCCTAGCTAAAACAGGAGCAAAGCTGCTGGAAAGTGTGTCTGCAGTAGTGTTTGAAAGCTTTTTCCCTACCCCAGTCAGAGAGCCATACATTTTTAAAACCTTTTCAGTATCTCTCCTTTCAAAAGTCAGTTCTCCAACTTAATACACAGTAGATGCTGCTATACCTGAATGGTATATGGACACAATAAAAAGGATGTTAATGGAATTCTATTGACTATTGACACAGATCACTAAATTGTAAATTGTAAATCAGAGGTGATTTATGGTTTATTCATCATGTCATTAATGACACACTGAATGCCATGTGTCCCTCAGGTCCGTCTAATCTGCCACAAATCAGAACCACTGTCTTTGTTGCACATTCGTTTTACCTGAGCCTTGCATAAGGATCAGTGACTGCTCTGTGCTCACATAAGACAGCTGAGGCTCAGCTGACAGAGCCACTAATCACAGGGTAGGGGGTTCGATAGCCAGCTCCTGCTGTCTACATGGCCGCATCTCCTTGGGCAAAACATTGAACTCTCAAACTGTTTCCGATAGTCAAGCTAGCACGCTACATGGTGTGAATGAGAAGCAAATTAGAAGATGCTCTGCATAAGAAGCACTATACACAGTAAATACTGTCATTTATAAGGATGTCATGAAGAGAAGTGTGAGACTGTAGTGTACTGATTCATGCGCATACAATGTTTACCGCTGTTTGACCCTGGGTGAATGCAGGATGGCATAGTACTAAAGTAGAATGCGCATGCTTCATCTTAAGAAATTATCTATTTAATAACTACATCCACAAAAGAATACAAGCAATTATGGCCTAACTAAATATGCAAACTATTATTTATTTTTTTTATTTTCACCACTCTCAGCATCCTCATTTCAGAACATATCTTCATGCTGGTTTAAAGCATGCTTAGTCCTAAACTAGGCCAATCTGTGGTCATATAACTGCAGTAGTATCTGTAGTTAAGTTTGATCGACCCATGGAAGACTGAATAAAACTGTATTACTTCACAACCAACCAAAACTTCTTGAACAAATTTAAGGCTGTGCCAACGCCAAAGCACATGCAACTGTTTATTCTGAGTTAACTACAATGACAATCGCCTAATTAAGATACATTGTAATGTGATTCCCACAAGACTCTATAAAACATTCACTGTTCAGTAAATCTTATCATGAGATTAAAAAGGAAAAACATCAATTATCTCTCTCACACACACACACACACACACACACACACATAGCACACACAAATATAAGCATTCCAACACCTGTCTTGCATCAGGTGTTGGAAATAACGAGTCAGACCTGTTACCCCCAGTGTGATGTCAGTACTAAGCCACAAACAGAGTAATTTAATAAATTAAAAGGTTTATCCTAACACTTGTTATACCAAGAAAAACACTGTACAATCAGTGCACTACAATAGACAATGCATTTCCTCTAATGACATGTTCACTGACTGTGGGGCAAAGGAAAGGATGCCATTTCAAAGTCATAGATCAGTTTACAAACATTCTCCACATGTGTCTCAGCAGCGTAAGCAACTATGATTTTGAAAATTGGATCCCGGGGGGAATGATGCACAAATAAGAATGAATCAGATTTTGGGCTTTTTATTCCAAAGGCTTGCTTAAAATGCTTTAAAAGAAAAACATCCTGGGGAACAAGGGTGAAAGGATAGTAAAGCATATAAAGTGGGAGCAGTGGTTGGGGGGTATTAGCTACATCAGTTGTCATTACTGGAATGGAGAGCATGGCACTGTTATTGATGTATTCTATATCTGCTGCCTTAATGGACCTTAACACAGCAGACATCTTCATACATCAATGCAGATGCAGAAGTGAGAAATTCAAGGTTGTAATTTTGCTTTATTCCGATAATCTCAGTGCCTGATAGATAGCACGGCTACCAGTTGGCTCTGTATATGGGAGTTAGTGCATAACGTACCCCTGCCCTGGGTCAAGAGCAATGGCCCGTGGATGCTCCATGCCACCGGCAATCAATGTGGTGCGCATATCTCCATTAAGCTCAGCGACTTCAATCTGGTCCAGATTGCTGTCAATCCAGTACAGTTTCCCTGTAATCCAGTCTACAGCCAGGCCCTCTGGGGTGGCCAGCCCATGCTGCACAACCACCTCAATTCCTGTGACCCCTGAAACATCAAAATACACAACCCAATAGCATGACTTTGCAATTACATTCATTGCATTCAAGGAACAGCAGTGGTTAGAATGTATTTACAGTATTCAGGAAAACATTCCCAAAGCAGATGAGGAAACTTGAGGAAAGCTCTTCCATATAAAGAGCACTGCTTTCTATAGGGCTCCATTAAGTTTTATAAAAAGGTTTTCCCCCATATTTATAATCCAGTTGCTTGCAATTTTTCTCAGATGTTGAGGCTTTTTTGTGCGTCTCACAAAAGGGTGGAATAGGCACTGTTAAGAGGGAAATTCTATGGCTCTGCTGAGGGAAATAAAGGAAGGAGAACTCAGTGAACGTACTGCCACCCACAAAAATATACAGCAACGGAGACGTTCTGCTTCATCATTTTATGATGGGGGGAGATACTGTACAACAACCGAAGACTTCTGGACTTGCAGTATTTTTTAGCTCGGGTCAACCTGAGTAAATTTACAGAGAGACTCTATCACTGTATCAGAACTAAGTATGTGTAAAGACAGTACAATAAAGCAGCGTTATCACCAGCAGTGTCGTAGACCTCTATTACTGATGTGGGAGTACAGATTAGCAAGACATGACTCTCTCAGTCTTTAGATATATAGCAAATGTTTGCGTACATGGGTGTGCGTACTATGTGTGTGTGTGTGTGTGTGTGTGTGTGCATACCTCCTGACTCAGAGAGCCTTCCCCTGTAGATCTTATCCTCTACCACGTCTGTCCAGTAAAGGAGGCTTCGATTAAAATGGAAATCTAGTGCAATGGTGTTCCTCAGCCCTGGTACCAGCAGGCTGTAGTCCCGCTTGTGAAGGTCTATTCGTCGTATCTCATGTCGAATTGAAAAAATGATGAAAGCCTCAAAGGGATCTGGTCAGGGTGAAAGCCAGGAAACAAATATCATATTTAGGCGTGCCACCTGGGGCTAAACAAAGTTTTGGATACATTTTTAGGTAAATCAACCATTTCTGACATCATATAATGGATAGTGTGAGAAATTGCTATCAAGCTATGTCTGCCCTCTCCTTCTTGTACAGGTGTCCAACTGGAGTCTATTAATGACTCATTCACATAAATGCTCATGCTCTGGTTTACTAGAAGCAAGCCTTGCTAATATTTACAACAGAAAACCTGGACACCTTTAACATTTGCTAAGAGGCCAGTACATGTGTTGTACTGAAAAGTGAATCCATACTGTGTGGACAACAGAATAAAGGTAGTGACCCACAGTGCAATTAGTGTAATAACTGTAAAATCACAAACTGTAAATATTGTAAATATACACAATTACCTGAAAGCTCATTTACACTCTACACTTACTACCTACTCGATTTCTAATTTTATTTCCCCTACTTGTCTTTAACTTAATGCTTCAGTTTCAAGGTCCATGTATTGGACACGCTCGCTCACTGTAACACTATTTCAGGATAATTAAGAGTAAATCATGTATGCGATGCAAGTGTGGCAAAAATATGTACTTTATTATTCATTAGCATTATTGCAATTGGAATTGAAAGATGCACTGAAACATCTGACACCAATTTAGTTTTATATATCTATTTCAATAGTGTCTGTTGATCCACTGTACAAAGGACATATTTGCACATGGTGGGGAAAATATGTCTGTGCAAATGTGCAGCAGTTATAGTCAAAGCAATGTTAAGAAATATTTTAGGAATCAGCACATTACATTTTTACATTCTGAAAAATGCAGATACACTTGTAAGTAGTCTCTTTTGAGAAATACATTTTGTAAGGTCTTAATCACACTGGAAAAAGAGATCAATATTTCACCAATGCATGTGACAAATCCTAAAGTTAGCTCACTGAGATTTACCTCAGTCAGTAGGCTCATTTCTATCTCTGCAATAGCTCTGCTTCTGAGAAATGTTTGTACAGTCAAAATCTGTCACACATGCACACTAAACTAATTCATCAACATACAAAGCCCACCTTACACACACTTTCAAAAACTGGCCTTTTGGAAATCTTTATCTTCACAGCACTCTAAACTAAATAATACTTCAAACAACAGAACTGTTTGCACACAAATGAAACTAAAATGTCATTTCAATGACATATTTCAGTGCTGTAACAAAACTAGCTATATTGTTATTGGAGAGTTGATATGTACTTGCAGATTTTCCTAAAAAATATTTTATTACTGAGATGTGCAAAGGAAAAGGAAACATAAATGTGTACTTGGGACTTCACAAAGAATCCAATAACACCTTGCTTAAGATGAAATTTGATTGTTTCCATTTGTATGCAAAAATTGATTTATGATGAAGCTCTGCAATTCTGATTGGCTTCCAGAGAAAACTGTGTATTCTCATCCTGTGTTAATGTAAGATTAGAGCTGCAACTGCCATCAATCTTGGAGTGAAATAGAGAAGCAAGTCATGGAAACAAGGTCCATAAATCTAAATATGACAAGCATGTGTGTGTAACTATTGTATTTCAGGCGGTCTTATGAAATTGATCATTCAATAACAGCAATCAGAACGGTGGAAAGTTTGAATTTATAATGTGAAACTACACTGCTGAAACATTTGTGTGGGATTAGGTCTGAACTGAATGAAGGAACAAAGATCTGGTGGTTTGAGAAGGAAGAACATGTTTCCTTCATACAGCCTCAGTATAGATAGAAAGGGACAGCACTCATGCCCAGATGCCTGTTGTAAAAATGATTAAATTTGACCTGACAGTACTCTAAGTCACCATCTATTGCTGTGCTTCAGACCACCTCTGCAGTTTTTCAACACTCTAAAATGCTAACACAAGAGTCTTCTCTAGTTTAACTTTTGATCGGCACTTTCTCTTATCAATGGCTGTGTGTCCTGGTTAGAACATGGTCTTCCAGTAACATCTGAAATATAGTTTTATTAAGGACTGCAGGAATACAATCTAAGAGCAATCTAACTCAGAAGCAAAAATTGTTTGTGCACTAGCATGGCCTAGGATAAAATTAAATATTGCAGCAGAAACAAACCCACAGCCGCACACCATCATGACAACCGACAGCATCACTAAAACAAACATTAAAAAGCCAGGGCCTATTACCTGTGCTGTGACAGCTGTCTCCGTCTGGGTCGAGCACCCATCCTGGATAACAGGAGCACTTCACTGTGGTCTTGTACTGCTCACACACCTGGCTGCACTTTAGGTGATGGCTGCAGTAGTCCACCACCTCACAAGTCTTGTTGCTGGAGTCAAGGTGAAGCCCAGGAGGACAAGAACACACAACCCCCTTCCCTGGTGCCACAGTGCACTGGTGACTGCAGCCCCCTCTGGCTACAAGGCACATATCTAGGGAGAAGAAAAGTCAGATATCCTCAGAAACTTTGCAACTGCTGTAAGAGTGAGATTGACAAGGACAATTGAAAAATACAGTATGTGTGGTGGCTCTGTAAGATATGGTTTTTCAGAGTGTTTTGGTTAGAAATAGTGTCAGAAGGATAAAATACTTTATAGTTACAGCAAAAGCTCAAAAGTCAAGCTCAAGCAGCGTGCTCACAATCTAAAGAAAGAAAAGGCATTGCACAATGACCAAGCACTGGGTGTATGCTCCTGGAAGTGAATGGCTTTTATTTCCACTACTGCTGCAAAAATAAAATGGAAAAAGAACATAAGGTACTGTTCATAAGTGATATGAAGACTGAAGTTGTGCCATTTATTATTTTAGAAGAAGTCTTTTTTCCTACCCTTCGTGTTTGGCTTCTGCTCCACCTTAGCTTTGGCTCAGGAGACATAACAGGTCCTTTCCTAATGGTAGGTTTGGCGGTTACATAAGTCCAACATATGGAAGTGTTCTTGGGCAAGACACTGTGCCCTGATGGCTATGGCTTTGGTGTGTATGTGAATAAGTGTGTGTTTGAGTGTGAATGGGCAGATATTGTAAAGTGCTACAAGTGTGCTTGAGTGTGTAGGAAAGCACTATATAAGTAGAGGTCAATTTACCTTTTGCCATCTTGTGAGATTAATAACAGCACAACACTCTGAAATGGGCATCTGTGTGTGTGTGTGTGTGTGTGTGTGTGTGCGTGCCGGCGTCGGGGGGCGGTAGTCAAGGTTGGGTGTGAATCCTGCTGAGCTGGTGCAAATCAGTCAGATCCTTCTGAACAACTTCATTGTCTATGAGGAAGCAGAAGCCATCTTCTCAGCTATGATAACACACAGACACTCAAGGGTCTTGTAGGGCTCCCCCTGAGGCTTGGTTAGTCAAGCTCTAGCAAATGAACCTCCATGTTTACACTGCTCACTTTAAGAGATTAGATAGCTGGGGCTATTCACATGAGATCCATTTCTTCCCTCTAAAGGCTGCTGGACAAACACTTCCACATTTGCCATAATCGGGAAGTCTTCATGTTTTCTCCCCTTGGTCTCTGAGACAACACATATCGGTTCCCCGTCAGGCTTTAAGCTGCGGGATGTGAGAGAGAATATCGCAAAATTCCACTGGGAGATGTTCAACATCCCATAATATAATAAGAGATGAAAAAAGAAAGAGGGAGTTAGCACAAATGATGTGTGGTGCCTTAACAGCTAACATCCGCAGTCCAGTGCTGAGAAAATTGGTGACTGTGACAGTGGGTCAACATTTCCAATTAAGTTTTTGGAAGTCAAAGCTGATAAAATGTAAATTATAAAGTCTTATATCTAAATAAAGAAAACAATGTGCCACAATTTTCCTTTGCAATGTAAATGTGGTTTATTTAGCTGACATTTATTTGTTACGTGCTTTATTCTCCCTTAAACCTGTACCACCAAACTCTGTTTCTATCTTTGCAAAAAAAAAAAAAATTGGCATGGAAAAAAAAAAAGAACTAAAAGACAGATGGAGCACAAAATGCTCAACAGTCCATGGAAATCATTATTTTTTTGACAGTTTCTTGTTGTCTGTTCACTTAAAAGTGATTCTTCACCCAAAATATATCTTTTGAGTATCAAACACTCACCCCCTGTAGGCTTGAAAGGTGGCTATAAAAAGTTCCTCAAGAAGAACAACAGCTATGGTCAGCTTGAATTTTGGTAACAATAGATTCCAGTGTTGACAAGTTAGCTGTTGACAGCTTAAGGCATCAAAAAAAAAAAAAACACACACTCCCTAAAAACTTCTCAAACTTCTGAAAATCTTGTCAGTTTACCAATCTCCCTGGAGCTCAGAAGAAGCCAGAAGTATATTTAGCCAAAATTGAGGACTGAGCATGCAAAGGGGACGTTGTCTATTTGTTTGCTTGGTAACGCGTGTGAATTGTTCGAATCCCTTGAATGTTTTACAAACTTCAAAACTCTCAAGGGATTATTATTTAACTAACAGTCCACAAACTTTTTGGGACCTTAACTTTTTAACACCTTTTAGTTCCATTTAAGGAACATCTTGACATTTTTGAGAGATTCAGATTGGCCTCTCTTATTTCAACATGGCAATGCACAAAACAGATGAATGTATTTTTTGGTTACCCTGCAGTCTTCATGACCCAAACCAGCTTCTCAGTCCAAAATGGATTGTTAAATGGAATACACAAACCTGGGTACAAACAGACTGGCCAGCAAACAGCCTTGAAACCCATCAAACATATTTGGACCACTTACTGTGAACTAGGTCAGTGACCAGACTTCCAAAACCTTTTGGGAAACACCCCCAGGAGAGTGATGTCTTGTATAGCAGCCTATTAATGTCCACTGTGGTTTGAATGTTCAGCAAACATATGTGTGCATAGATGTGTACACAAATGGTTGGACATCCAGTGTATCCAGAATATCACATGACCCACCCCCAAGGGAGGGGAACATTTGTGCAGAGAGAAAAGGAATTACCACAGATGGGTCCTTCGTCCGATCGGTCAGCACAGTCCACCTTGCCGTTGCAGATCTTATCAGGTGTGAGGCAGACAGATGTGTCATTGGCACAAGGGTACTTGGGTGGCTTACAGACAGCAGACTCACAGGACTCCTCATCTGAGTGGTCCTCGCAGTCAATGTCCCCATCACACACCCAGCTCTTTGTGATACACTTGCCTGTAGAGAATGAGATGCGGACAGAGCAGACATTTATAAGCACTTAAACATTCGAGTTTTACTGCAGGGTAGACTATGTAATCTCACTCTAGTAAGTATTCACATGACTTTTAAACTAATTATATGTGGCTCAGAAATAAATTTCCTTGCCTTAACTAACTTGAATTTAACTACTACACTAAGTGCTCGCATTATCTTACTTTGGGTGTTTTATTACTCAGTTTCTTAATCATACGGTTTGAATACATGATAGGAAAAAATGCCATGCTTTTTTCATAGGGGTCCTCTATCAACATCAAACTTTTTCCAAGTGTTCAGTGCAGTGAAAAAGAATCCACAGAAGATCACCACTTCGTATGGAGATACGTGCACTAGAGTGTAATTTGTAATTCCTTCACTGTGAAATTTAGAAAAGGGTAGAAAAAAAAACTGGAGTGGTACTGGAGGTGGCAGTAGAAAAGAATACAGAAACCAGAGTATATCATCCATTTTGCACTCCCAGGTAGGACTTAGATCATAGCATATTCCAATTTGCAGTTTTTTTTCCATCAAAGCTACATCATAGGGTTTTAAAATCCCATCGTTTTATTCTTGGTGCCAGATCAGTGCAAACTGACATGGGAATCTGACGCATCCACCGAGGGTATGTGGACCATTGTATGTGTTCAGGTGTATGTCTGGATTCATATCACTTCTAAGCTTTTGAGTTGTCCATACAAAAATAAGAGTCCCAAGGCAATTTTAATCCTTCATGTTCTAAATGCTTCCACTGATGTTACACAGCCAAAAATGAAAGGCTTTGTGAATATTCAAGACCATGAGCTTTTCCATGCGTGAAATATGGACGATACTCGGGACACAGAAGTGTTCCAATAATAAAGTGTAATCAAAATGTCTGTGTTTGTGGTAATGCACATGGACAACGAGGTTAATCATTTGTATAATTAAATTAACTAGTCTTGATTCCTGCAATTTCACCTTGAATGACACAGCAAGACAATTCCACAAGTTCAAGCTGGTGAATTTTATGAGCACATGTATCTTCAGAAAGCAGAGGCATGACAGAGCATGTGGATGAAGGGAAAACACAGTTTTATTCAAGGAGTGGTGAGGCACAAAAGTCCTTCTGAGTGGGCTTATTAAATATAAGCATTGCTTATTATTTTGAGATGTTAATGCATTTTTAATATTATTTCCAAATATAGTAAAGCTCAAACATCTAAAAGTTTCATCTTTAATTCAACAAAAGCTCAGCATATCCACAGATGGATTTCCTACAGAGCTGATAACTTTATTTATATTGGTCCCTCCTCTAAGTATGGCTGAAGATTTATTTTTAAATAATAAAGTAAGTAAATTCATAGTTCTTGTGGTTTTTTTTCACCATCATAATGCAGAAACTTTTATGTATTGAAGCCTCTAACACTGCCACCCTTTAGCTGCTATTTCATTATTCTCTATGTTGCAAAATCTCAGATGAATTTATTTGGATTTCATGTGTGTGAAAGTATAATAAATAACTTGGAAATTTAATGCAACTGCATCTGTTTACTTAATGCACCCTGCACAAAATGAGACTCTGGAGGACGCAACCTACATTTAAGGTCCTGATAAATGACTAAATCTGAAATTCACACAGTATATAGCACCTCTCTCAACCATCAGACTGCATGTACTGTACATACTGTAATACATTGACATGATAGAGGCAAAATTGTAATGGTCAAGGAATGGAGACACTGACTGAAAAAAAAAAGGTTATTCAGCCTGAGGCAACCCTGACATGGACAATACCCAAACAGAAGTGTAAAGTCATAATTCAGGACATTAACTATGAGCTGCCACTGCCTGACACTAAGCTTACTGTTCTATACTACAGGCCAATAATGTAGCAAATGTAAATGCCCACAAATACAATACACTCAAGATTACAACCACCATCTGTTTGTTTTACAATAGAGTACAATTTTTTTAACTCATCATTTGTAAATAGGTTAAATCTCTATTTCTTCCACACAGTTGTCCTCAACACATCTCCTCTTTGCCTAAATCTAAGTAATTCTGCAAAAAAAAAACAAAAAAAACTTTACAGTACTGTCTCCTACAGTACTGTGTTTATATCTATGCTTTATTTATTTATTTATTTATTTGCAAGTGGACATGAAGAAATATTTAAAAAATGAGGTGGCACGGTGGTTGAGTGGTTAGCGCTTTTGCCCAACAGCAAGAAGATCCCGGGTTGGCAACCCAGCCTTTCTGTGTGGAGTTTGCATGTTCTCCCTGTGCTTGTGTGGGTTTTCTCCAGGTACTCTGGTTTCCTCCCACAGTCCAAAAACATGTATGTCAGGTTGATTGGTGACTCTAAATTGCCCATAGGAGTGAGTGTGAGTGTGTGAGGTTGTTTGTCTCTATGTGGCCCTGTGATGGACTGGTGACCTGTCCAGGGTGGACCCCTGCCTTTCACCCAAAGAGAGCTGGGATAGGCTCCAGCAGATCCCTGGGACCCTGGTTAAGGAATAAGCAGGTATAGATAATGTTGGTTTTCGGTATTTCTAACTATGCTTTAATTTTATCCTCTGCAAGGAGGAAAATCTGGGAAAAAATGAACATGTCTATATCTTTATCCTCATATGAATAAAATAACTTTAAAAAGCACACATACATATTTTAATCGCTTTAAGCCATCAGAATGGTTAGGTTGGCTCTTTCAGAAAACATTACTGGAGTTTAGAATTGCTATAGACGGCACTCTGTTTACCTGGGGAGGACAGAACAAACTGCACCAGTACACAGGGGTATGGCACTGCAGAATTACAGTGAATAATAATTGTATGGTCTAACCAACCCTACACCGTGCAGCATTGCCTCCATTCTTGATAATATTGTCACAGGATGAGTGGAAAGCTGCAGAGCTAAAGACAGAAAACAACTGACCTTCTCCTTTCAGTTGCACAGAGAAAATAGATGCTTGGTTTGGGTGCATAGGCTGTTTAAACTGATGATTTAAATGGTTTGCCCTAATTGGTTGAGCAAGGACATGCAAATTTCACTCTGCTGTTCCACAGTAGAGAGTAGTTAAGCCCCTAGAGCCCATCAGAGAATTGGGCTTTTATGAAAGAAAAGACAGACATTTGGCAGCTCAATTTATAACTGATACACACTATGAAACCACTAAGATACTTTCCTCCTCTCTAAAGAACTGAGCTACAGTCAAAATGATTTTTTTATTTAGTTTGTTGTTATTGTTATTTTTATTACGTGTTTCCCTGTCAAGGTTAAGCAATTCCAAAAGAATAAACTATACATTTCTTCATAACGATTAGGTTTTGCTGTCTGTTCTCTGAGAATTCAAAGCTTAAGGTTATGTTCAAAATCCACATCATCACGCTTAAATTAGAAATAAAAATCATGACTGTTTCAAATGACTGTTATTATGATATTATAAAGCCCACACACACAAATGATGAAACTGTCTTTTTGTTTCATGTTTCATGACAGTAATGAAATCCGCAGTTGGTCCTCTCTCCTTAATTGTGTGTCACTGTCCTTCGCATTATACTTTACATCATTTCAGTCATCTAGCTTCATGCTAAAAATATAACATCTGTCCTAGGCAGCTGATGAGAGATTTACTTGGTTAACTCAAATGGTAAATTTTATACTACAGACAAAACCAGCCTGTCAGTGTCAGTAAATGAAGTATGCCAGACATTATCAAGATCTTCTAAAAGCATATTCAAAGCCACAAAACATCTTTAGGTATCAATTATTCATCCCTGCTTGTTCAATAACAATTCAGTGGTGATAAGTGAAAAGGAAAACACCAACATTAACATATTTTTATATTCACAGAAGACCTTTTTTCCAATAGATTTTTCACATCTCTGGCTCGTTGTGTTATTTAGCAATGCACTGTACCCCCTACCTGTATCTTTGCAGGTAAACTTGGCCTTGGGGTCACACATCCTTTTTGTGCCCTGACAATCTTTCTCATCGTTGCCATCTTCACAGTCCTTGTCTCCGTCACATCTCCAGCGCTCGGGGATGCAGGTTCCATCTGTGACACAGTGGAATTCCTCCTCACTGCACTCAATCTCAGTTGGCAGCACTGAAACAAAAGTCATTTAACAATTATTGCTTTCCAGATCTATAGTAAGGGCTGAAGCACAAGCCTTGAACTATTATTTTACAACACATCTTTTACTGTTTACAAATATTTATCTTTGCAAGCAAGGCACTTGGCAGCCCTAATGGGTCTGTGAGTTCCAAACAGGGAAGTTATTTCACTTCAAGCATTTACATTTTATGTGTCTAAGATGTCCCTGTCTTTTTTAATGACTGTGTTCATTATATCTTTCTCAGGTGTGGGTTCACTACAAATAAATAAAACTGGTACTACTACATGATTGTGTTGTATGCACTAACATCATCTAACTCATTGATGTCCTCTGATGATAAAAAATGCTAAATGGCTACGCAAAGTACATCAAGTTCTCTGTTTTGTTTTAATAATGGTTAAATAGGAGCAAAATTGTATATTTTAGTCATATACAGCTTCAAACCAAGTAACATGACAAGAACTAGAACAGGTCTGGTCCAGTTGTCTGGAAACTGGTCCTTGTTCCGTTTGAACAGGCTACAATGGTAAATAGCTTTAGCACAACATAAATAAACATCAATATAAGCTCATTTAAGTCACAGCATTGTGCATTTGGTATGTACAGTATAATGCTTTGAATCTGATTAACCACTTGCTTAATACTTAAAAGCTAAATCCAAAAAACATTTCTTCAACAGCTGAGGAAAAGCTAAGACAGATTCAGTCCCCTGGGGTAAAAGCAGCAGCAGACACGGGGAGTGGAGAAGCCTGCAGTTCCCATCAGGAAATGGTTTGATGAATAGTCTACACATTCTAGTGACAAGCAAGTGAGCTGTGAGTTTTCTATGAGCTTGCATGGGGCTTCTGGGGTAATTAGATTAAATGATTCTGAACTCCTGGTGGTAAAAGTCCCACGAACAGAAACTTGATGCGATTAGTCACATGTGAGTGTGAAAACAAAGTTATTGGACTCAAACTGATTAATTGTTAAACTTGAAATTACACCTACATTTAAACACTGATTTGAATTACAATTAAATTACAAATCATTAGCACACTAAAAAGACATGATGGTAAGTACACCCTTATAAAGGTGTAGCCAGACAACTCTGCTGGTAGTCAGATATGGCAAAACATTCAACAAGAGCATATCACCATGATGATTTAATTCATAATGGGGTGACTGATAAATAAGTTGGCTTCATATGACTCATATTTTGTTATAAAACATGAATAATAACAGGATTCATCTTATGCATTAGTCCTCCTACTTTCTATTTCACTAAACACCTCATAGAATTTTAAAAGGTAATGGAGGCATACTTACACACTGATCCACGTCTGCAGGTTGTGTTCTCATCACTGAAGTCTCCACAGTCGTTGTCACCATCGCAGGCCCACTGATCTGGGATACAGCGGCCACTGGTGCACTGGAACTGGCTGTTGGAGCAGGACTGGACGCATCCCGCTTCATCACTGTTGTCTCCGCAGTCATCGTCTGCACACATGCACAGAAACAACTCAGGTGGTAGATGTGACCATACAAATACACAAAAAAATGTCCTGGCTTTAAGTGTAATGTTAGTATCAACAACCACATTCCCTAATGATCATATTTGGATTTCTGATTGTGTGTCTTCAAAAGGTTTTTGCCCCTACCTGCATCACAATGCCACTTCACGCTGATGCATCTTCCATTGGAACAGCCGAACTGGGTGAGGGGCTCACAGGTGGGGAAGGCTGAAAGGGTTTAAATAGAGGTAAACATCAAGTACAAGTCCGATGCAACTTCAGGAAATATTTACACTGTAATTATACATTTGACATTTATTATTTTAGGTGAAATTTCTTAGTTACTTTTTTTCACTGGAAACGAGATAAGTCTATATCCAAACACCTACACTATGCCCAGGTGAATTATTATTCATTATCATGGGTGTTTGTTTGATTTTAATGATTTTAGTATTTCATATAAAAAATAGGAAAGGTCAGAATCATCACCAGGGAACCATTAATGTATTTACAATGTTTTGTGCCAATCCGTCAAGCACATATTGAGATATTTCAAAGATAAGGTGAACACTATAACCTAGAGGGAAACACAAGGGAATCACTGAAGTTATTAGAAATCATCTTCTGGATGCCTTGGATACATGTACCAAATTCTATGGCCACCTATCCAATAGTCTCTGGGGTATTTTAGTCTGAAACAACGTGGTGGACCATCACTCTCATTCCTAGCAAATTGCCACTAGCATGGCAAACAATATGCAAATAGTTAACTATAATTTAAACTACTTAAACTGTGGTTATGATCTCCAATCTAAATCTAAAATTATAAATTGTAATTACCTAAAGGACCAGGTTTGACATATTAATGTCACCAAGAAGAACACCTTTTTCTTCATTTTCATTTAATTGTTTATCTTAACAGCTACGTACGTACGTACCCCCTTGAGTCTTTCAATCTGTCTTGTGGCTTTGAAAGTTTTAAAGTTTCTATGACATATATTTGATATCTGGCTTTATAAAGTCCTGACAATGTAAGCTGTGAAAGCAAATTACCACCTCTGTGGTCAGTCAATATCTGGTCTAACATGGATCACTGCGGTCAAGAAGACATCATAAACTAAACCAGTCTACATTAAAGTATCAATATCTTTTACCAGTGCTGCAGTAAGTATAGGAAAACAGATTCTACTGCTTTATGTGGACTGATGACATTGTCAGGATCAACATTTGTATTTGTAATTCCTGTTTCCGATTTTGAGATATTATCCAGTACTTTTAAACATCCTAACTGGATGCCCGAAGTTTTATTGACTTCACTATGAAATGAAAGTCTACATTTGAATTGATTTGTTGGCATCTGCTGCCGCCGCTGCCTGGAATACCTTGGGCACTGTCGAAAGGACATATTGTATCTTTATCAGACAAGTGTCTTCTATATTTCCCTCAAATGTGTAGGTCTCACTGACAGCGCATGACTTGTTGGAATTTAATATTCATTAATAATGAAGCATGAACATCCATAAATAATGAAGGTTTCAAGTAAACAGTGAGCCTGGCTAAAAATGAAACACCAGCATCCATAAATAATGACTGCTTCAAGTGAACAGAGAGCCCAGTATGAGACACTGTGTGACAACCACTAAACTACTGACAAACAGTATCCAAATTAGCATCAATCTCTAAGGCGGCCACCACTGAGCTTCAGGTGTTCCAAAACCTACAGTAGCTGCACTAAAGCTAAGTGAGGTGCCAGAGCTGCACAGTAGAGTGCCTACAGAGAAGTAATGCCCGAGGAAGCTCAGACAACAGTATGAGAGAGAATATGTTTTGCAGCGCAGCTTGATTATGATTGAATGAAGTCGAGCATGAACTTTAATTACTGCTTACACCCTGGCTGTTTGTGGCTGTGTATTGAAGCAGCTTAGGACACACAAAGGGAGGCTGAGCCGATACAGCACAGTGCAACGTTTGGCAAACATCAATCACTATATAAGGCTTATTTAATATAAATAGTGATGAAACGGGGAGTTTCAAACCTTTACCACTACTTTTAAATGTATGCTGCTAATTTATATAGTTCAACTTCACTGCTGAAAACATATTTTTCTCAGCCTAAAATATTCTGTTCGCTTGCATTAAAGAAGCCTAAATACAATCTTAAAAGAACACTAAAAAGCTAAGGGCATCTTAGTGTGCCATGCATTTTTATCATTTATGTTTTCCAACATTACAGAACACAAACACAAATTATACTAGCTGAAGTTGAGAGGTTGTGTAATACCACTGAGGCATGACTTAAAAACTGTGAACTGCTGTACAAAAAGCATACAGTTTACTCAGCACCACCCCTCCAAGCTGGTGCCCTCGCTGAGGGCATGTCTGGTTCTTGGTCGCAAAAAAAAAAAAAACTACATCAATAATACAACCCTTTAAATCCTCTTCATTGAATGAAGTAAAACACCATATTAAAGAAGTAATATCACTGTATGTGGACAACTGCAGCATTTAAAAAGTACGATGTGAATAGGCACAGATGTTTTCAGTCTTTATTGTACAAATGTTTTTCAGTGTGTGTTCTGCTCTGCACATTTTTCTGTCTATTAAAACCTGAGGTTATCTCTATAAGAGGAAACTGCAAATATTCTGAGAAGTGTCTGGCACAGTTGACTACATAAATTATAATGTCACGTTTTGAGTGTCCTGAGTTTTGAAATTTCACCACTTGATGACGCAATCGTTGAGATATGTTGTATTAGTCACTGTGGCTTTAAATACGCCTAGGCAAAACATAATAAACTGCAATGAGTCAACAGTTAGTGACTGCTGAAAGTACCCTCATTAGTATTGGATTCATTCACTAAGCTGGCCTATTTTACACCAATCACAGCAAAACTAATTTCAGTAGCAGTCGATTCCACACAGCATGACACCTGAATGGCATGAGCTTAATAGCCACATGTGACTCACTGCATGATTTTTCATCAGACATGTCCCCGCAATCATCCTCCTGGTCACAACTCCAGGCTTGAGGTATACATCGTCCGTTCTGGCAGGAGAACTGGTCGGCCTGACAGGGCTGGGCTGAGAAAGAAGAAAGAAGCCACTTGATTTAATCACACATGCATAAGTCACTGCAGGATGTGCACAACAACTCTAATGATCACTATATCACCGGGATGTCAGTACCGGCCCAGTGCAAACTCTTTATCATTCACGTACAGAATAGAATAGAATAGACCATAAGGTCTCAGGGCTGTTGGAACCGCGCTATCCTGATAGACCTTCAGTTACATGCTACAGTCACAGCACAAAAATAAATAAAACAATACAATATAAAAAAAGCACACAAACTGTGTCTTCCTGATGTGGGATATGAATTTTACTAATACTCATTGACTGCTTGCTGATTGAGCTTCACAGATTGATCATTGTTTCATACTCTCCTGAAAGGCACCACTGGGGACATGAGTGCTTTAGGTGTTCCTGGCATGCTGTTGCCCCTTGTAGGTGCTACAGCTCTTTGATACTGAAGAGTGCTCTCACGCAGTGAAATTGATTGCACTGTAATTAAAGTATTCGGATCTTGACCAAACCGGACACCTCATAATGAAGTAAGTGAAGAGCAAATACTTCAGAAGATGTAATTGAAAATATTTCTGTTTTTTTTAATGCACCATGTAAAGAATGATTTTGTCTAATGAAATAGTCTTTGTGTATAAATATGCTATAATAAACACACGTACCTTGTCTTTTGTACCCTACAGTATAATTGAGGCAGCTGTTTACAGACTGCACAAGCCTGATGAAATTCATTTGCAAAAATACACCAATTTAAATCAGTCGACGCTAAAGCCACAATATGTTCTTATTTGCAATCAATGTACACAGAGAACGAGTAAGAGTAGATAACAGATTTTTTTTAAAATACAGAATATGATCTCATATACTGATAAAAATTAAAAAATTGTTAAACTGCAGTCAAGATTGCACAGGATCTGAGATAGATATATAAGTGGAACAATACATACCAGTGCAGGTAGTGTTGGCCTCGTCCTCATTGTTACCGCAGTCATTTGTGCCATCACAAAGCCACCTTTTGGGAATGCAGCGATTGTTGCTGCATTTAAACTGATCAATAGGACAGGTGTGATTCTCTGCAAACACCAAACAAAAGTCAGTGAGTGACCTTGCCGGTCATACCCCAAAGAAACAAACATGTTAATAAACAGCACAAAAAAAAAAAAAAAAAAAAAAAAAAAACAAAGAAGAAAGAATGATAATGGAAAAAGAAGGTATTTCACACAGCTTTATTATTAAAACTAACTTAAAATAATAAAACATCATGTTGTCAGTTTCTATTTCCACAGGCGAGGGAGATGAAATTGTGTATTTTCTTAATATTAAAGCTTTATCAATTCATCGGCTCACCCGATCTTTCTCAGTCCTGTGGGGAAAAACATTCTATGTTCATATACAGTATATTGTATATTCATAGCTTGATAGTGTGATTTCCTTTTCTGCACCAGAACTAATCTTGCACACCATCAGTATACTGGGGTACATAAATTGTTGGTTTGTTCTTCAATTGAAAGTAATGAAGTTTCCATAACATTTTTACAGTTGCCTCATGTTTACCAGTATGTTTGCTATTTGGGCTTTGTGGCTTAATTTTTATTTTATATAAAGTCACGTCACTGAAATTAGCAGCCAAGCTAATTATTATTACATTTTTTCAGTCACGTCTTTTAACTTTAATTATACATTGACCATTCAGATTTATTAAGCCTCCCTACTCATAAATCATGCTAAATTAATTTGTCTGTAGTTCTGGGATACTGTGACACTACTCTGTGTGCATGATATATTACCTTTGATTTTGAGACAACATAATATCTAAGACAGTGGTGGTGGTGTTTGGCACTATCGCAGTGCCAGATGTTGCAAGAGTGAAGATACGCTGGAACCAAATAGATTCTGTAGTTATCTGGTGTCTTGTCACAGACACTGTTTCCAACATCTGAACATAATTTGAACTTTGTTTTCTATAACAAAGGCTAAACAAAATGATCACAATGAAAGTCTGACCACACTGTCAAGGAGGTTTTTGCAATTTGCAATTACTTATTAGAACATTATTTTCTCTTCATAAAGCTAAAAATCTATTTTCAAATCAATTTTTTGCCCTGGTGAATACTCTTATATTCACTAAAATAAACTATATTAGATGATTGATAAAATGAATGGTTTCCCAGCAGAATACATTTTTCAACTGTAATCATTCTGGCAGAGGATTACATTACTGTACTTTAGTGGGAACAGAGACAGAAAATGAACCAACATCTAAATGTCTAACATTGTATTTGATTGTTTGACTGACTTTGTTAAAAAGGGCAAAACCATGTGCACAAAAGCCAAAGGGAAGACAGCAATGTGGAGGACGGACAGTTTTCACTCCTACTCAGTGACATTTAGGAACACAGAAGTTGACAGCGAGAGAGAATCACCCTTAAAAATCTGGGGCTTTTCTTGCTTGGTACATGGCTGTGCATCTAAGTGTCTCACCATGTATTGGTGTATTTGTGTGTTTGCATGCAATGGTGCTGGTCTGCAGACTGTATTTTAATATTCTCACTGCAACTGTGGCTCTCCTCGTCGCTACCATCCAGACAATCATCATCTCCGTCACACTTCCACAAGGCCCGTATGCAGCGTTGATTATGGCACTGGAACTCATCACTTTTACATCGTTGTGGCTCTAAGCCACTGCTTGATGTTTCTGGGAGAAACAGGTGAGACAGACTCAACAAAGGGCTGCCTATAAAACCTATGTTAAGAGAAATGATTGCCATAGCTACAATAGCACACAAACTGTGTTAATAATGTCTTGTGAGCCTTGTGTGACCACAGGGATTTATTTTATACTTCTGTGTACCTACTGGGGTAACTCCCCACTTTTATTTATTTGTTGATTAGCAGAATTGCTAATAAATAATATAGTTAATTGATGCTATTTGATCTTCTGAGAAGCCAGGATTACGGCATACTGGGACATGATGTTCTTAGGCCTCTTGCTCTACCTGATTCATTATGTCCTCCTACCTGTGCAGGTGACATTGTTCTTCTCCAGAACTTGGTTGTCAGCGCAGGCACACACTCTGCCTCCTGGGATGGCAAGGCAGAGGGTACTGCAGCCTCCATAATTCACACTGCATGCGTTGTCACCTAGAGAAAAAGATCCAAAATAAAGTGTCTTCCTCATTTAAAGCTACATTTTCTAAAGCCCACCATAAATGTCATCTGACTTTTGTTGTCGTTTTGTCTGTTCTCCCTCTGTACAGTGACCAGCAGAGGATGAGGGTTCAGAGGTCCTGAGGTTAAAATAGATCATCTCATTGATACAAAACTCATTTCCTCTCTGTGAGAGAAATGCTGGGTGTCTGCCATGTGATCTATAATGATATGTCAAGTGAACTATTGGGAAGACTGTGGCTGAAAGACATTTGACATTTTTATCCATCTTGAAGGAATAATTTGTCTTTCTGCACAAAGCTGACACTCCAAGGGAAAAAATACTGTCACATATAAAGTTAAGGCATAAGGCACCTTTGTCACTTTCATTTAACACAGAGACCAAAGGCAGCACCTGACCCAATGAGATAAAGCGTTTGGTTTTGTAAGAGCCAATCAGTAATACGCAGAGGACTGGACAGCCAATTAATCTATCCTGTGACATGAGCAATGGAAAAATGTGCAACAAATATTTAGCAGCATGGTTTGAACAATAACCATCCATTCTTCTGTATCTTAGACTTGCTATGGCACAGTACCACTCAAAATCCACAGTTTTAAAGTTTTTGCATGAAAATCACTGTTCTGAAAATGAAAGAAACTCACACCATGAGTATAAAACCACATCACTCAAGTGTGTACAATTATATTTCTCTACAGTTAGAGTAAACGTCAACCTCTCTTCATCATTAACTGCCTGAGCACTGTTTATATGTTGCTATTATGGAATAACAAAAGAAACACCTGCTGTGAGGGCCTATGCAATTCTCCAATCGCAGCCGTGTCCACTCTCTGTCATATCTGTTCTTTTAAGCTTTCTTACAGCATGAATCCATCATCATTTGTTACAGAAGTGAGCAAACCTTGGTCGCCCTTATTTAACTTTACAGAGTGGAGTCCCAAGTGATTTCAAAGTGACTGTCACTTTTGATCACTGAGCGGCTTTACACCACAAAATCTGACACCAGTTGGCATACATGGAAATCTTGGGCGTATAAAGTACTCTTCATTGAAGAAAGGTGGGTAGGGTATATGAACGTCCGGGCATGCAGCACAGAGTGGTTTTATTTTCAGCGCAAGACAGCCACTTTCTGTGTTAGGGAAGCCACGGTTCAGTGGTGCTGGATGAGGAGTAAATGAAGGGAAAGCAGCCAACCTTGCTGACTCTGTGCATCATAGACACGCAGGCCAAATAGTGGTGGTCTCTCGCTCCGCAGCAGAGTGACATCGCTGGTGGACAGGTCCAGCTGGAAGACCGAAGCATTCATGTACTCCGTCCAAAAGATGAAATTACGATAATGGGAAATTCCGAAAGGATGGTTCAGCTCTTTTCCATTGTACACCACCTGCAACACGATGCAAACATGTGGTGTAATCAAAAGATTAGAAGAGCTATGGAAACACACCATCAGCAAGAGAAAATCCAATCACATCAACGAGGGTTCCAGCTGTTTGAATATGGGCTTAGAAATTATTTGATCACAGTATATGATAAATGTGAATCAATTTATTTGCACAAATTTATTCAAGCAGTGCCGTCTGCTTATAATAATGTTTGCTAGAATCTTGGCATTGATTAAATAGCATTTGCAAATAATTCATTAGCTTATTATGATTGTACAGTGACAGTCATAAGGAATGAAGGAATGTCTTGAAGGCAGTTAACGTGGGAAGAGAAGCAGTTGTCAATTTTTGACTGTTGCAAATTCACACCGTATCATTAATAAAATATGAAGGCCAGGTTTGGAGGCTGAAAGTTTTGTAATATTGATGTGATATTCCTAATGGATATTATGTCAATAAACTGAATAAAGATGGGCACAAAATATTGTAACAACAATGTATAGTGTGATTCTGAAAAGTTTAGAATTGTTTATTCAGTTGGGATTTTGAATTTCACCCTCGGTATGTCTATTAAATTCTTACAAGCTGATTCACTTTGAAGAAAAACAGCTAAAATGATTCCTGGATATAATAGACACTATACTGAAACTTACAATTCTTCCAGTCCCGTTGAGATGAATCTTTTCAATATGATCGTAGTAGGCGTCACACCAGTACATTGTGCTGGTGCTGTGGTCCAGTGTCAGACCATTGGGCCACAGCATGTTAGATGTCACGAAAATGCGCCGATTGGACCCATCCATCCAGGCTTTCTCTATGCGTCCTATGCTGTCATTAACCTCATCCTCTTCCCAGTCTGTCCAGTACATCCAGCTATCATATGGAGAGACACACATATACAGTAAAGACAAACAAATGTTGCACCAATAAACTAACCTAAAGGGACACTGATGAAGTTCAGGGTTGCACATTATTCTTGCCGCAACATCAGTAGATCCTAATCCAAACTACAGCTCATCACAACTCACAGTCAAACTAAGGCAGTTAATTTTAGCTGTCTGCTTCTCATTCATATACATTCTTGATAAAGTGGTGTGTAATGCTTGTTGATCCCTCCACCACCCTCTTCCTCCTGCTTTGATTTCTTATCAGTAAATATGCACGTGACACAACATTTCTGCAGGCTTCTCTCAAAATGATCTATTACTAATTACAGTGAAATGTTGCCTGCGTGCTCTACTCTCTACTTCACAGAGAAGGCATTAGTGTGCTCCAATGCTGAATCTTTCACATGTTGCTTTGATTCATCCAGGGACCATTACAGAGAACACAACCTGTACTGCCAAATATATAACATATAAACATTAGTTCAGAAAATCTATTTCCCAAATGTAACACCAAATAATCAAACATCCCTGGTAGTGCATCTTGGCTTATGAAATTATTCAGGCTTATCAAGTTAAAGTGCAGCTTGACTACACATCAAGGCAAAGTTGGAAGTCTCATAGTCCCCTAGCAAAAAAATAAAATAAAATAAAAGTTTTCAGGGCATCTTGTGTATGCCGAGACTGCAACTCTCAGTGGACGTGTGGTACTGTATTTGAAACACGATTGGGTCACCAATTTGATGTGATCTGTTCTCTAGTAACATGCCCAGGGGATTTGCTCTGTTTAAGTGTTGCTGACTGAACCATGCGGCCCCTGTTTCTCATCAATGATAGAGGGCTGGCTTAGACAAGATGAAACAGAATGGGATATGGAGGTGAATGAAGACTCCCTCTGTCTTGGAGTCATCTTTACACTTCATGACTTATTCAGTGGTGCTTACTACTCACATGCAGACACAGGCCTGCCTGCACACAAACACCACACCGGATGGACATGTGACAGTTTCACTGTCATAGTAAGAAAAATGTGAATACAACTTCCATTGTATTGAGTAAAGACAGAATAGAATAAAATCCTGAATATAATATTATCAACGATCCATATTTCCTGGATTTCCTTCACCTTATGTGCTAATAATCTGAATAGCCTTGGGTGTTGGTATTGGGACTGTTGGTTGGACAACATAAAACATTTAAATCATCATTTTGATTTTGGGGACCTTGTGATGGCATTTTCCCCAATTTGATGACATTTTATTGACCAAAGCGTAATCAATTGATTGCAGCCATATTTGCAATCAGTACGACATGCTATTCTATCCTCAAAGGGCATACTCATGTAATTAATATGTACAAATAAACTTCAAATTAGAAGATTCATGGAAGTTTCTATAAAGCTGTTTGCAGCAATAAGCTATAAGTTAATTTATTTTTAATGTGAAGATGTGCATAAAATTCATAATACAACAAAGATACCTAGCTATGACACTGTTAAGTTGACACTAGTAGTCCTTATCATGTCAACACAGACTGAGGGTGGCAAACAGAGCAGAAAATAAGGTTGTGAAAATGCAGTTAAGAAATCGGTGCACCCATTTCACCTGAAGAGAACCTTCCAGCAGAGCAGATAGAGATCAAAGGACTGTCAGGTTCAGGCTGAATGCTCCCTCAGAAGCCCAAAACTAGCTTTTCTAATCATTGTGCTGTCAGTGGGAAGGTCAGAGTAAATGCTATTAATCCTTATACAAAAAGTAATTTTTTTTTTTTGTTCAAGGATATGGAATCACCGCCAACACTGCTGCTAAGGTATAGCCATCAGGGCTGAAATTCTAAAAAAGAAAAAAAAAAAAAGTACAGCATATAAAATGATTCCCGGATATTTCCTTATTAGTCTCAGATTTTTAAAGCACAGTTGTTTGCATGTTTTTTTTTTTTTATGCAAAATAAAGGCCTACATGCAAAGTGATTTTAAAATCACTGTCTGTTTTATCACTGGGATAAATATAATTTTCCTTCAATATTCTGTCGGCACCACTGTGAAATATGACTTGAATATGAATGTTTGAATCAGTATCACTGTTATTGGTAAGAACAAAGCACAACACTAGAAAGATGGCAAACAGCTGCCTTAATTGTTATTTAGGACTTGAAGGTGCTGATAAATACTATAGACAAATCAAAAGAAAGAAAAAAACACTCCAAAATAAGGATGAACACAGTAGGATTTAGTTTGGTGTACACCATAGCAGTGAAACAACTGTGTATAGCAGAATGGCAAGAACAATCCCTTTGAGGCTTGAAAACTAATCTCTGACTGCTATGGATTTGGTATGTGTTAATAAGATTTAAGCCTGAAAATCTTCATCCTTCAGATCCTTGAGACACCATTTTTCAGTATCTTCTCTTTATGCTAATGTCCATCTCTGTTAGTGGGGTCCTCCATATATAAACTTGTAAAGGAAAACCAAATGATCCATCGATGAGGATTACACAGATTTCAAACAGGTTAATTGTGGCTATCAAGCTGGTTGCTGTGGTTTAGGTTCAGGAAACAAAATGATTTTCTTTCTCCCCCACAACCCTCTACTCATTAAAACAGCAGCTGCTCTCTAAGTTTAACCATGCTGCTTTACTTGGGGGTGGAGGTGCACCCCACACTTTCTTCTGATCGGTGTTTGATGTGATCATCAGTCAAAGCATATGTCTGCCAGACCTTCAGGATTAACATTTCAAGCAAAGTGATATTGAGTTATACAAAAAGGCAGAGGACTAACTACAACCATGTTTTATGTATTTGCAACAAGAAGGTTCAAAACAAAACATTTTTGTATGCCATTCTCGGCAGCTGTCAGATATCTGAATACCATCCCTTGGCACACCACCACAGTGTTCTTTCTTTTTCTCCTACCTTGGTTCACACATGTTGGTTGTGTTTGAAAAAAAACCTGTGCCTTACCACCGGTATTTGAGGTAAAAAAAAAAAAAAAAGGTGCAAAAGTAAACATGGCATATATTTTATGGCAATTTACATGAAATCTTAATTTTTTAGTAAAAGTTTGACTTGTAAAAAAGGAGTTATAACAGGAAAACACCAACACATACTTTTAAAGAGAGGGTACTGCACAAGTCCAATATGCAGCACACTCACAAAGTTCAGCACCAGAACCAAAGTAGAGTTTAGGATGTGTGGGGGCACAATGACTGGAGGAAAACATTTAATACAGAGTGTGTCCTTTCATTATTCATTTAGATTAAATTAAATCTAACCAATATATATCTAGATTCAAGATCTGGTGGCAACAAACTGATAGATTAAAATAAAATTGCAGAAAGGACAGCGTTTTTTTTGTTTTTGTTTTTTTTTTTTTTGTGAAATTCTCCACACCCCATTTGGACATGTGAAGGGCAAGATAATTATTTTTTCTCATTGACTGTCAGTACTGAAAGAAATTACACTGGAAAAGACTGCAAAATCAAAATCAGGTTTTTTCCTTGCTTTTTTTATACCTCTGTCATATTTCACCCACAGCCCGCCCATATCTAATTAATTTGTACCTCTAGCAATATATGTTACAAGCATATTTTTTCTTTGAAATACAACTGGGTACAGGGATGTCTTTTTCACAAAAACAACCTTACATTGTTACAGAACATTGGTGAAAGGGTATTTTCTTACCTGTTAAGAGGGTCAACCACGATGGCCCGGGGGTGTGACATGTTTCCTTCCAACAAAGTTTTTCTGGTCTGTGAGGCTCTCTCCAGCCTGGCGACACTGATAGTCTTCCTGTAGCCATCGTTAGTCCAATACAAGTTATTCCCAATCCAGTCTACGGAGATGCCTTCAACATTGTCAAGCTCTGCAACAGAATCAGCATTAAAATAATTCAGCAGAACCACTGAACATATGCAGAAAAGAAAGCAAACCTCTCCTGTGCACTACTGTAACTTTGATTGGTTTTACAATCAGTAATATCTCAATTCAATGTAAAGAAAATAGGAGCACTAAAAAATAGTATTCTGGCAATCTTGTGTCCAGAATGCCTCACAGGAAAAATATAATGAATGCAATCATCAAGGAATTTGTATTAAGAAAATCAGTTTCCAAATATGAAGGCAACAAAATTTTGTTTAGTAAAATCATAATGCCATTCAGTGACATCTAATTTATTTAATAGTGAATGTTATGGTTCTTAGTCATTAGTAAAATGTTGTAGACATATTGCAGAATTAAGAGCTACAGACCTCATCTTGATATGAGGTACAATATATGATAAGGAATGGAGTAAGTTTTGAATAGAATTAACAGTGTTAAATGGCTTTAACCTTGCAATAGTAAGTAACAATTATTTCATTCAGTCAGCTAAACTTCTAGGCAGATACTGCATTATTATAAAAAACACCATTTAGACCCACCATCTTTGAGTATTGTCTCTCGGCTGCTTCCATCGATTTTTTGCCGCCCAATAAGGAAACTGGTGGTGTCAGCAAAGTAGATGTGTCCCAATTCTGCATGATAGTCGATGGCTCGAGGGTTTACCAGGTCCTCGATTGGCACCATGTGCTCATCGCTGGACTTGATGTTCATATCGAGGCCTCGGATCACTCCGGGACGCCCCTTGCCATAGAATAGGAAGAGATCGTTTTTGGGCTCTACAAGGAAAGAAAGGACACAACCATTTTTTTTACTGTTATTGCCAATTAATTGGTCTAATTCATCAGCGCTGATCCAAGCATTAAACCCTCTTACCAGCCACATTGTTCTTATATGTGAGCCAGAGCCAAGGGCATCCATCCACCTTAATGGAGCCAGTAATCAGTGCCAATGACTATACTCTCTACCCTCAATCACAATCCTGCTACAAAGCTGCCTTGACAGTAAGAGAAGGAAAATGCTTGAGCAAACAGACAATGGCAATACTTACCTTGGCTTGTGAACACTGCTTCTGATCTAAAATAACATTGGATCGGGATAGAAAAAGCAAACAGAGAGACCTAGAAAGCTGAGGTAGCTCCTCGGTGGCCCACCAGCTACACAGGGGGCTGTATGTTCTCGAACCCTTTGGGATCCTCCGTAGAGGAAGGAGGTGAAATGAAAGAGGGCTTCCAGTGAGAGAAGCAGACCTCTCGTCGCTTTCAGCCCTGCCCAAGAGACTGGGATACTGAGGGTGAGGACCACACATGCCTTGCTTCAATTTATCATTTTGTGAAGGAAAACCCGAGTACCCAAGAGACAATTAAACATTGCAACAGACCCAGATATCAAACCCTACTGTGACTGCTGTATGAAGAAGCACTACCATTTAGCACCGAATCTCATTATGCTCAGGGAGTGGGAAAGCATGAGCAAAAGAAAGATAGCTTGTGTCATCAGAACATCTATGAGAGGGGAATAAATCAAATGTGTCATGCCAAGCCTCTCAATGCTTCGTTACTCTGATCGAAATGTGGTGGGCCCTCAGATTGTGTCATCAATTTGATCTTATGCTTTTATTGTCAACTACACAATGTCCAGCAATTGATCAGACCAGCTAACACATGCAGACAAACTTAAAATCTCATTATTGCAATAATCAATCAGGCTTGCAGCAGGTCGATAGTAAAATGCCACTTTCAAATGGGGCTGTCCACTAGCAATCATCTTTATCACTGTCAGTATAAGGCTGATGCAAGTGTGACACACCCCAAACATTAATTTGACGTATGACCTTTGTAGATCTATGTGGAAATCAAAAAGAACAGAAATACAGAATGTCTTTTTCAGGCACTGGCAATGACAATCTTTCAGAAGACAATTTCTGTGGGAGAAACATGACAGCTTTAAAGGAACTAAAATGCACAATGTTGTATCTATTTATTGTGTAGTACATCCAAGACAAAATGTGTACTGACTTTTACAGGACTGTCCATCAGAGCCCAAGCTGTAGCCAGTGCGACAGCGGCAGGTTCTGGACTTGTAGCTCCCACTCAGAAGGCAGATATGAGAGCATCCACCTGGTTTTCCATAAGAATCGATTTCACATGCATGACTCCTGACTGTGGACAAAATCAGGAGGGACACTGAAATCATTATAAGTGAATGAAGCTTTTTCTGTACTAACCCAGACTCCAGCTTTTGAGTTATAAAATGGGCTGGATTCTTGCACATTAACCTATAAGGAAAATGTCCTTTACCTTTTGGCTGAGTGAGTTTGTGGTAAACACGAAGTCCTCTAGTATTCCCCAGGCTAACTAGTGTCATGCTCTCGGCTGTGATGTTAAACCTGTGGATCTTGAGCAGCTCAACAGAGGGACTCCCTTTGGAAGGGTCAGCGTGGGTAACATAGAGGTAGTCCTCAAACACAGCTAATGCATAAATATACGACACCTGAAAAACAAGAAAGATCTGTGGTGCTTTTTTTTCTTAAGCCAAAAATAAGTAATACACAAGAGGAATACAAACAAAAAAAGACAAAAAAAAACAAGTTAATGAGATGAGTTTTATCTTATAACATGCAGCAAGCATGGAGGGGATGGAACAGTGTAGGGGCTGTACATTTGGCAGTCCACATGGGGTCAAATGCTGGACTCCACTGGGAAACCACAGGCCCTGACACCACAGCCTCAATGTTAACATTTAGCAGGCTGACACCCACACAAACCGACATAGTTGGATGAGCTGTGCTCACAAGAAGTACACCTAAGCTCACAGGGTGATACCTGGGTATCAGGGGCACCAAAACCCTGCATCAGAATAAAAATAAAAAATAAAAAAAAAACACTCAACCGTCTACTCTATGGAATTTGGCCTCAGCACTCTACTTTTACATGGTAACCTCAATACATACTATTTTAAAGGGTGTACATATACTCTTCTTGCAGCTTTACCTACAGCTCATGTTATGCATGCTATTTGGTACTTGCTGGATGGAATAAGATGACAGAATCAACCAGACAGGATCGATCTCATAAGAGGGAAGATGCAAAATAGAAGTGAGATGAAATGATGAAATTATTACTTTTAACATGGCTTAATGTTTATAGGGAATACAATAGTAAAGCCATGTTACATAAGATCAATCCACAGCACTCCAGCCAATCAGAATCAAGACTTTTTCTGACCACAATAGTAAATATGAATATAGAACATTTAGAGAGCCAAGGATACTTTAAATATCATGTTTTACTGCGAGAAAATTCAGACAAATCTGAGGGAACAAGTATTTATAGTTTTCAGTTTATTTATGATAATCTTCATATGAAAACTTGAAAAATATGAAAAAAACATGACATCTAGAAAGAAATGTAGAGCATCAGGATAAGAGTTTTATGTAGTCATGTATTCCAGTGACATTCATGATGGAAAAAATCACATACAATCTATGGAAAAGAGTTGTGCATGGCACATGTCATGTAGATGCTATGACATGAGAGTTTTCTGTCTAGCATGGCCAAAAAAATAATTGGAAAAAAAAAAATCTGTTTTATGAAAAGAACACCTGTGTGCACAACGACGTCCTTGAATGCATGTTCTTTCTTTCCTCAAGGAGTGAATCTCTAGCTCAAGTTGCTTGAAAGGGTTACATGATGAATAGTCATAATCTGTGATGAAAGCCCTCAAAAGTGTACTACAGGAGAGACTATTGATATGTTCATTTAGAAGACACATGTGTCTCAGTTCCTTCAATTTAATGAACCATCTATTCCCTATTCAAAAACCCTTTTCTATTAAAATGAAGAGTGAATTATAATACAGAATTATAAGTACAGAATTTACCACCTGTCTTGCAATGATAAAGGATGGGGCCATAAATCAGAAAATTTGACCAAGAAACACCCTCTCATGTCACAATTTCACAAGTCTTTCAAATGAAGAGGGAGAAGGTACTGATAAGAGTAGTCAATTGTCTATTCTCATTCCCACTGACATTTTTCCGCAAAGCAGGATATGATGTTGAGCCTATGGAAGACAAAAAGCAGTGTTCACAGTGAAATGTGATACTCACTTTACTCCCATGAATAATAGTGTGCCTTTTCCTGCCATGGTAATCCACCACATCAATGTAATCCAGGTAGGCGTCTGCCCAGTACACCAGTTTCTTGATCACATCCAATGCCACAGCAGTGGGCTGCTCAATTTTATAATCCACCAGCCGGGTCCGGTTGGTGCCATCCATGTTGCAGCGCTCCACCTTGGCCACATTCCCATAGTCAGTGAAGAAGAGCATTCTGCAGAGGATGGGAATATTTAAATAATTAAATACTTTAAATACTATTTTGTTAAGAATGCATAGTCTCCTTCTTTGCTCAAGATTTTCTAAGGCACAGAGTAAAGTAAAGTAAGTAAAACAGAAATTCTATGGAAGAACATACACTACCAGCAACAGTACACATTTGTGTATTATTGTGTCTTGTTTGTGTGATGCTGCATTTACCTTAAGCCATTTGCAACAGAATGACACTAAGTCTCAAGCAGATTGGCTGACTTTTCAGTTCCGAAATCATTTCACGTCCCTTGTTAAGAAAGCCAGGTCTGACTTTTACTTAGCCAAAATCATTAGTAATCTAAATGATCCGCAAAAATTTTGGAAAACAAAGTCTTCATATGGGGATTTAATTATGAATGAGCTGCCAGCCAGCACTGTGAAAGACTCATGTATTATAACTGATAAATCAATGATTCTTAGTTGTTTTAATGAACATTTTATTTTTTCAGGTTCTCTGTTTCAGTTATTACATCCAGTCTGATATCAAACAAAAGAGAATGAGCCCTACTTCTCTTCAACCATAACTACTGTAGGGGTTAAACAATTTGAGCTTACTGCAAAAAAGATTGTGCAGCTCTATTTGTTGACTTGTCAAAAGCTTTTGTCACAGTTGACCATGTTATTTTGTTGAATAAACTTTTTAGTGTTGGCTTATACAGCTGTGCTGTTAGTTGGATTTCCAATTAATGACAGTTAGAACTCAGTGTGTCCACTTTGAAGGGTTTTATCATACTTTCATTCTATATCGAAAGGTGTCCCCCAGGGTTCTATACTAGGGCCTACTATTTTCTTTATATGTGAACGTGTGTGACGATCTTCCGAATGCTGCACTTCATTTTTGCGCAGATAATATGGTTATCTATTGCTCGTCCCCTTCATTGACACAAACCTTTCAGTTACTATAGTCTGCTTTTGATGTTGTTTAGTCCCGTCTGACTCAGCTGAAGTTAGTGCTAAATGCAGACAAATCTAAGCTTGTATTATTTTCAAATGGTAAAGGATTACAATCACAATGACCTGGGAGTTGAAATTGAACTGGTCACTGTATGTAAATACTTAGGTATTTTTATTGATCATGTTTTGTCATTTAAGGTGTGGCCTTAGTGGCCATCTTTATATATATGCAGGTTTTCACATTTCATATTTCACAAATCCATTCTTGGGCTGACCCCTTCCTATTTATCTTCACGTATGCGTAGAATCCAAAAGCAATACAACTTGCGCTCTCATAACACTATGCAAATGTCTATTTTAAATGTTAGAACTGAACTAGGCAAAAGAACTTTTATATATTGCTGCACCTTTCTCCTGGAATGATATTCAGATCATTCCAGATCTGAAGCTCTCAGAGTTGGTTACACTGGGGGAAAGCCTATTTTAAAAGATGCAGAATTAAGCTTTCTCAGACACTGTAATTGTTTTAAATATGTATAGATTAATCTTGATGTTTTATTATTTTTATATTTTTTTACATTACATTCTTATTTGTTTGGAGTCTATAAGTCTGTAATATTTGTTTTCTGATATTATTATTGATGTTACACAACCATTTTGTCGCTGTCTTGGCCAGATCAATCTTGAAAAAAAAAAAAAAATTAATCTCAATGAGGTTCCTATCTGGTTAAATAAAATAAATAAAGATATACAGCATGGTATCTTAGTTGAAGCAGGAATAGACCATTTGAAGAACCATAAGCTGCAAACACTAGCATTAACTGGTTAACTAGCATACTATTCAAGTAGCCTACTGTTACCTCTGAGGCCAAACACAGCATATATCATTAACTCACTATTTATTGTGGTTACAGTTTAAAATAAATTAAAAACCCATTTATAACTATCACATCAGCTGTGTAGGATATAGTCTTGGGTGTTACTACTACTAACATGTCTACCCTACGACATGCTACTGGGGATATCACCTGCAAAGCTACCTATGCAGCATGTAAAATGAGCAACCAAATATGGTTACGTTAAAATTAAATTAGTCTTTATTTTTCATCATGCTTTAAATCTAGATTTAATTAGTACTAATATTATTTTATTTATTTAATTAATTGTATTTTTCTCCCACATGATTCATCAACAGGTGAAAAAGTACTTTTTTTTTTTTTACCTTGGACTTGTTTTAGTAGAATATTATGCATAAATCAAGTGCATGTTTAACACCCCATTTAAAGGACTCTTCTATTAAGTCAACCACAGACAGCATTTGTTTTGACTCTACCATTATATTTTTTACAATTTAATTTATCTACCTAATTAATCTTCCTGCTGAAAAAAAAAATCTTCAAGCAACAGTTAATCATTTCAGTCAGCAAAACTGACATTTTCCAGATAAAAAATAGAGGCCTGCTTTTTCTCCTTTCTAAAAATCAGCACCCATTGTTTCAAAAACTAATTTTGAGTGGTAAGTATTCCCTGCTGACAGTTGTCCAACAAATATGTGCTGTGTAAAAACAAGAGAAACCTGCAGGTGTACTGGCAGCGACTAAGGGAAATGTGGCTATTTGTAACTGATTCTATACAATGTGGTTTTTAATTTTGACATTAAGTTATCACTATGGTGGATTTGGGGTTAGCACTGGTGCCTCATGGCAAGAAGGTTCCTGGTTTGAAACCCATCAGAGGCCTTTCTGTGTGGAGTTTGCATGTTCTCCCTGTGCTTGTGTGGGTTTTCTCCAGGTACTCTGGTTTCCTCCCACAGTCCAAAAACATGTATGTCAGGTTGATTGGTGACTCTAAATTGTCCATAGGAGTGAGTGTGAGTGTGTGAGGTTGTTTGTCTCTATGTGGCCCTGTGATGGACTGGTGACCTGTCCAGGGTGGACCCCTGCCTTTCACCCAAAGAGAGCTGGGATAGGCTCCAGCAGATCCCTGTGACCCTAAATAGAAATACATTGGTTTAGATGATGGATGGATTAAGTTCTTCTATCTTCTATCTTAAGTTCTTCTATATTAGGAAAGAGCCTTACAGTGACAGTCACCATGAACACTGACACTTTTGCTAATGCTCAATCTAATCTATATACATAACATTCAATATAGAAGTTATTTTGAATTGAAAACCAAAGGTCCAGAGGTAGAATAGTTAGTAGAACTAATAGATCTTGTAACTGTAAAGTATGAAAAGACCAGTCGCTTCATTAAAGTCAGGGTTTATGATCAGGTGTTACTGTGATATTATTCAGTTATGGCAGTTTAAACTTAGACTGCACTAGAAGAAATGAGCATAGCTAAAACACAGCAGCATAAAACTCCTTCCTTCTGTGGGCCTGTTATGAATGTGAAAGAGAAGAAAAAGCATTGCTCCTCAGACACCAGCTGTGTTTACAATGAAGCTCCTAGGTGTAAAGCATTTACATTGTGTTGTCAGTTTTCAAATTATTCTGATGACATAAGTATTTGCTTGAAAAGTAAAGTAAAAAGTAAAAGTCCTCTGTTGTCAAATGTAATAAATAAATATAAATAAATAATATAATAAATATAATTATAATGAAAAAGTTGCAGTCGATACATTGCTTCAGCTCAGCGATATACCGCCTGCCCAGTATAACATGAATTGAAATTCAATGGGAAGGAGTGGTTCTAAAATGTAGGACGGTAGGAAAACCAAATGAAATTATGTACACCACTCGGTGTAACTTATTGGATTCCCAAATTTGTTAATTAGCAAAAACAACATTATAAGCTGAGAGGATATTGTATAATATGTTTGAGTTTTTGTTATGGATTTTTAAAAAAAATTAACAGGACAAACAGATGTTTAAAAAATAAAAAATGACTTGAGAATGAGCTGAAATAGTTGATATATCAACGATATATGATATGATATTAACCACAACCATGATCTCTTCCAAACATTAACCAATGACTTTTCGGCCTAAACCTATAGGTTTAGGAAACCTATAAATAAATAAATAAATTAAAAGAATACATAAAAGGACTATAACATTGTAAAACTAGATTTCTAAAAACAGCATCAGAATGTTTTGAATGGCATCTAACATGCCCACTGAGGCTGCCTTTCTAATATATAGTAGCTCCATAACCTGAAGGCAAATGCAATAAAAGCAGCATTTCCCATTTCCTTTGTGGTAATTTTGGGGACATTTAGAAGGCAAGCTGCAGTGAACCTCAGGGTATGTGAGTAGACATAAAATCATAGACAACGTCTGATACTCTGAGGAGCCAAACCATTTAGAAACACAGAAACCTTGCGGGGGCTTTCAAAATCAGTTCCTATGACACAGGGAGCCAGAACCCATGGAACACAGTTGTTACATGTAATCTCATAGGTTTGCACATACAGTAATTAAGATGGAGGGCTTGCCATGCTGTCTCACTGTGGCATTGTGAGGACGGAGCTCCATAAGCTCGCAATGATAACGAGCTATAGAGAGAAAGCAGAGGGGAGCCGGTTTAATCCGCACAAGTCAAGTCAGGGAGTGATGGGCTGGCCTTTGAACCCTGGACCAGGCTGTGCTGGAAAACTGTCAGCGTCAGCAAGTAACCCAGCTTTCCAAACAGCTGTACCTCCATGTGGCATACAAATGATAGCTTTCTGGGATTAGGATGGTGTGCTGATGCTGTACTTGTGCATTCTGCAGGTACAACAAGATCCATGTTGGATTCTGGAAATGAGCACCTCTGATAAAATAAACTGCATGGGAGTGGTGAAAAATGGTACGAGTCTCAGAGTAAAACACAAGACTGTAGACACCATTAAAACTGACAATCAATAAAAGCTATAAACTCCACAGTTGCTTTTCTTTAAGTGTTAGCTTTCTGCTGATTTTATACAGCAGTGGCCAGAAAAAGATGAGTTACTTCAGCTGCTCTTTTCAGATGTGTGGTTGTTAGATGGAAATTCACCTTTACAGTAAATCACCTATAGTACTAAGTGCAACCTTTAACACAGTATAGTATATATAACTTGAAGAAACCTTGAATAACCTTTAGTGTATTATGATTTTTGAGGTATTTCAGTTTTCTAATACAGTGCCATAAATAAGTATTTAAATACAAATAAATCTTAATCATTCTTTTAAATGTTTTAGGGTGTTTTTAGATTTATTGTTTTACAAATTACAGTTACCTCTCCAATCCACACCTCACTTTGTATGCTTAGGGTTTTCAGATGCTCTCTCTTAGAAATGACATTAATCTTATATCATCATGAGGGACCAGCAGTAAAAATAATAAAAATAAATAAAATAATAGCACATTTGGTAAAACATATTGGTAGTATATAGACATCATTGCCAGAGGACAGGGATAACTTCAACACCAATCAAGGCACACCAAAGAATATAGCCTAAAACTTTTCTTCACATCGTCATGGCTTATTTTGTCAAACAAGAGTGTATTGGATTGTCAAAAAATAGTAGTACATCTTTTGCCATCATGACCATAAAATGAGACTCGCGGGAAGCCTCTGTTTTAGTGCTAAGGAATTTAGCCAATGAACCCAATGATTGGATAAACTCTCGCCCAAAAAGGCTTTTCAAAGAGAAGAAGAAAAGACTGTCAATTTGAAAGGTTTCCTGTAGCAAAGTTAAAATGTCTTATCCAATCTTAAGAGAGGCTGGGGGACAGAAAGAGTGAGTCAAATAACAATAAAAACGGCCAAACCAAAGCATATTCTATAAACACTGTTCCTCACATGCTGTGCTCTTATAACAGCTCCCAGATTTCCTTTGTTTTCACTCCACTGCTCCAGGCTGACAGATCACTCTCTCAGGCTTGCTTTTTCAGAAACAGCTGCAACCATACCTCCCCAATTAGAGTTAGGAAGAAGCCTGGGAAAACTTCAGTGTCTTATATAGTCAATCTAACCAACAGCCTGGATGCCCAGCTCCCTTGTGGAGCAGCAGACTCTAAATCCATACTATCATCATTCTATACACACAACAGGGCACTTATGTGTGTGTGAGTCATGTGCGGTTATGGCAAAACCAGTGAAACACCAGGCTGACTTGCCTTGCAGATGATTCACTGAGAGCCAACTGAAGCAGAAACCTTTAACTGTATGAGCCTTCTCGCTTTCCACTAGCTGACCAGCATATGAGAGCACAGAGATACCATCAGCCAAATCAAACCCAGCACCTGACTGTTCTGATTAGACCCAATAGTTTACAATTGTAACCCAATCTATTAAATAACATTCAGTTCATAAACCTGAAATCCCCAGCACAATTCGACTTTCTTACTTCAACTGTTAAAGTAATTGTAATAGTATGTTAAGAAGCTTATACTGTCTGTACACCTGTTCACAACACCTTTATCATTGTTATTGCAACAGGAGCATTGCAATTTTCAACATCTCATAAAATATTTTATTATTAATAAATTGCCTTGACTCCAAGGTAGCTGCCTGTCCTCAGACTATAATGACTTTGCTCTTCTCTTGGTCAGTGGAAATAAAAGCACAAACAAGATTAAAATGCTGATAACTGTTTTGAAACCTGGTACAGCTGGTGCTTACAATTTATTTAAATTATTTGGTTGTTTTGTTCTTTTCTAAACAATGACACAGGAAACTGCTAAGACAAAACGAGTTCTGCAGCTCTGTGATCCATGTGACTGTCAACTTCACTGAGAGCAGTGTTGGGTTTTTTTTCACTCTGCAGTTGCTCAGCTTTTTGTGATCTCTGCAGAGACAAAAATCATGTAATGGAAAGTCCTGTAGGGGCATTTTCTACTGAGGGATATCGGGTGCAATCAGAGAATACAAATGAAGACAGTAGAAACTGTTTGAAGCATCAACAACTATTCACCAAATTACACGGCTCAAAGAGAAAAGGACTCAAAAGACAGGGAATCATTTAAATCCCTTCATTGTAACTCACTCAAATAGTTCCAGACAAGTCAATTGTTATGCATGGCATTTTTCTTCTCCCATGATTTTTTTTTTCCTTAACAAAAGATTCATGATGATAAATGAGCCTTGTGGTGCTATCAGAGATAGTGCATTATGTAGGCTGCAGAATACTTACCCCATGAGAGGATCCAGAGCTATTCCTTTAGGATTTAGTAGATCTAGTTGTAGGATAGTAACACATGTGTCCCCACTATGGTCACAGACAAATATCTTGTCGGTGACCCGGTCAACAAAATAAAAATTCCCTGTAATCCAGTCAATGGCCATCTGCTCCACATCTGCAATAGGAAAAATATGAGTCTCATTATAATGTTAAACTGCTGCATCCAATTATATAATACACCTGATTTTTTAAATACTTTCCGTTATAAGCAGAGAAATATTAAAAAGATTTATCAGAAAGGAAACAGCAGAGGCTTAGATATCCCAACCTGTAGCCCCTAGCCAAGATTCAAAAATACTGCATGGTACAATCCCCATGAAGCAACTTGATAGTATCTTTTGTTAGATTTTCCCAACCTGGTAGAAGCCAAATCTTTCAAATTGCACAGCCACAGTTTGTAATGGAGGGTTTCTGTAAAAATATATTATGGTCTTCAAGCCCAAGCAGAGATAATCCTGGTTACATCAACAGGTTTCTTTTGAAGAGCCTCCTTAGAGGCAGAGAGGACAAAACACAAACACTTTTAGAGATGTGGCAGTATCATGATGAGCAAACTAAATTTGATGTGCAAAATTTTTTTTGTATCCTTTTAAAGATGCAGTGTGTAAAATTTGAAAGATTTAGCAGCATCTAGTGGTGAGATTGCAGAATGTCTTCTTCTGATCACACCCCAGCCCCTGTTTGCAGGTGCATGGGAGGGTACAGTGGCCATCACCTTTATAACAAAACATGATTCGCTTTCTAGAGCCAGTGTTTAGTTTGTCCATTCTGGGCTTCTGTAGAAACATGGCAGCCTATGTGAAAGGAGACCCTCTTCCTATTTAAAAGGCTCACTCTAAGATTAAGAAAACGCAAAAATGTATTTTGCAGTGATTACTCACTAATGAGAACATTTATGAACACTATATTCCATTTCTGCTAATAGATCGCCCTAAATGTTATGCATTGAACATTTAAGTTTTACCATGACTATTGAGGAGTTTGTGTGGCTGGAAGGTTTCTGTTAGATTCTCCTAAAGGAATGCATGAGCTAATACTGTATTCTTGGTTGCAATTTCAGCAATAAACTGCAGGTAATGTCAGAAATACTTTAGTCTTAAAACTTCATAGAACTGACAAATACACACAATTAATATATGGGGGAGCCTAGATAAACTAGGAGAAGGAAGAGAGAGCTTGTGGGTTTTATGGACAGCTACATGAGAAAGGTCCAGACTTCAACTGGACTGATAATGAAGAGAGTATGAGAGAAAAACAGATGCAAGTAAAGGGTGAACCTGTGTGTGAGAGACTACTGGGTGATGTATATCTCATCTTAAAGGTGCACTACTGTCTACTACTATTATTTTAGGTGAGAATGTTCACAATATGAGAACATAAGGATTCAAATTTGAATAGGTAAGTGATGAAAAGGTATATGGTAAACATACGTTGCAAACTTTGCTGTGTTTTTATTTCCTGTTCCCGTGTGAATCCACGCAGGTTCTTCGTTTCAGCACAGCGGAGTTGCCCAGAGGACTCCATAGACAGGACCCAGCATACACTTTCCTCCTTGTGCTGGAAATCCAGTGCCAGTGTTCCATTTACACTCAGAGACCTCAGGGGCTTGAGGCCTGTTCCATTTAGATGGGTGATGACAATACGATCTGAACCACCAATAAGAAGCACTGGGTGGCTGTCACCAGGCTCTGGAGTGAAATGGAAAATATAGATGGTATAATTTTGTTTCTTTAATTTGGTAGCATTAGTTTTACTTTTGAAACATCAAGACACGCCTGAGACAAGATTACTTTATAAACGAAATTGAAGGAAAATGATTTCCAAATACGGAATTAAATAACAGAGAAAATACTTTCAGGGAAGACACAAAAAGAAAAAACAACAAGCATGCCATAAAAATAGATCCTTTGCCTTTGGAGGCAGAAAACATGAGTCACACAAAGACTCACAGAAATGAAGAAAGATAGAAAGAAAAAGTGTAATCAAACTCCAAAAGTGGATAAAACAACAATCCAATGCAGTATTACTGATTTGAACTAACACAACAAATGAGGAATTGAGAAATAATAACATTAAGTTAATAATTGGACTTGACTTTTTCAAAGCTCTAATCTCTCTGGAGGTAAGCTGCTTTAATTGACTGTGCACATTCTCAGGTTCCCTCCTTATAAAAAAAAGGTCTTTATCCCAATATTCCTCACCAGTTCAACTCAATGACTACTCTCTTTGTTTCACAATTAATTATGACATAAGATCTAGAATTTGACTGGAGTCATCTGTGACAAACCGACTGGAAAACTACTTACGTAGTATGTCAGGTGAGGTGCACAATTCACAATGCATGTCAGGGTTAGGGTTAGAAAAATGACATGCATTCAAGTAACCTTCTGTAAACTTTCATGTTTGAAACCACCAGGACTCTTCCTAGAGTTATTGTTTCACATGCTATCAAGCGCATAATGGCCTATTATCACTTAACTATGTTACTGGAACATAGTTACAGCTCAGTGGGGCCCTACTGGAAGGCTTTGTAAGTTGTCATCATTCCATTGATCTTCCTTGTCATCATTACAGTAATGAACGTAGAGCATTCTTACTTGACATATGTCTTTAGGTTTAAGCACAAAAACGACTTGGTTAAACCATCTCAGCAGTTCTCCATCAATCAGGCCTTTATGGAAGAATGACTAGACAGAAGCCACTTTGAGTAAGACACATACTGTCTGACATCCTGCTAGGAGTTGGGAAAAGATGCTCAGGTCTCATGAAACAAAAACTAAGCTATTTGGGCAGAAATACCTATGTATGGTGTTCCTCAAATTGAGTGCTGCCCATGACCTGGCTAATAAAAGGCAAGTGCATGGTCGTCTGCATTCAGGTGAGTAAAGCTTAAAGAAAGTTAGCCAAGAAGAACCAAAGCTGTAATTGCCGCCAAAGGGGCTTCTCCAAAGTAGTGGATTAAGGGTCTGAATGCTTTTAAAAATACTTAATGAGACATTTCAGGTTTTGATTTTTAATACATTCAAAATAATGTGCAAAAACATATTTTCACCGTGTTAGTTGTGGGTTAAGCATTAAGTAAAGTCTTATCCTTTGAGTATGAAAGGGTGGATTTGTTATTTGGACATCCACACAATTCCTGCCATTAAAAGTATTGTGCGTGAGCCAGATAAAGTTATTTGTTTGAACATGCAATTATCTCATACGACCATAATCCGCACTTTGGTCCTGTACTTAGCATAAGTCAGTGAAGTGCATTATCAAACAGACATGAAAGCCAGCAGGACTCTGTGGCCTCAAAATTGAAAATAGAATCAAAAATATTATACTTTTCACTTAAGACTGAGTCAAATGAAAAGATATTAAATCAAGATTAAATTCTCAAAAAAATAATAACAATAATTGTGCTGAAGACTTTTAACTTCAATCTTATACTCAGAATGTTAATATGTTTTTCATACCCTGCTGCTTTTCATCGTCTGGCCTCTGAGAGCTCTATCTGAAATTTATATTCATGAGTTTTCACAACTTATGGTAACCCTGTAGTTATCACTCTACCACTACCACTCTCTGCTAAATGAATATTAATGCATATGAGCATGGGGTTCAGTTAAGTTTATGGGTAATCATATTCAGTTTAATCCTGGTAGGACACCAGTCACATTGATTAAAAACTGCAACACTGGTGTTCTCCCCAGGTAGGTCTGTTTGGCCTCCAGCTATTTTCTACTCACACAAGACTTTATGACAACATCCTAAAAAAATCTACTTCACTTTATAGTTCAATGCATGACACAAATTTAAACCACACAAGTTTAGTGTGTACTTGTAGATGGCAGACAAACCACAAACAGTAGCTCTTTCGGTTGTTTTATTTCCAAGTAGGGACAGATTTGTTACCAACATCAGGCATTAACATAAATCAGGGTGATGCTGGGCATTGTCTCTGCACAAAATACTCCAGACTGCTCCCACTTAAAGTCTCATGCTCATTAATTTTATCATTATCCTGGCCTGACCACGTCTAGCCATTCCCATGAGGGTGATAGATTGTGGTCACTACTAAAACCACATAAATCTCGCCCTACAAGTGCTAGTGAACGCCAAGACAGTGACAAGTTAGAATTCCATTCTGATTGAAAAACTGTTTATAATTAGAAATTAAACATAAAGCTATGCGGATTATGTTTTTTTCCAATGCAAGTGTGCCGCTCACCTTGTTTGGCTTTGCAAGATATCCTGTCAGGCTGTAGGATGTATCCTTCTGTGCAGCTGCACCTGTATGACCCATAGGTGTTCATGCAGGTTTGGCTGCATGCACCATACATGGCACATTCATCATGATCTTAGGAAAAAAAGGAAAGGAGTCATTTGTAACAAATTAGGTGTGCTCAAACATGACCCAAATACATAAAGTATACTTAATATGGCCTCACTCTGGCACCTCATGCATAATTACCTTTATAATCAATGAGCCTTTTTTTGGAGCTGCACAACCCTGTAAACCACTCTGTCATGTCTTTTTAGGATAAAATTCAGAAAGATCTTCGACTTTGTTACACTTCTTCCTCCACCACAATTATACAATTTCATGCAAGGTCTTTAGTATGTGGAGAGTCCAGTAAGACAACTTTAGAGGCACCTGACAGCAAAATCCTGTCTTCCTCACTGACTGTCAGAAACCAGGCCAGTGGCATATACGAAGAGCATGAAGAGAAAGATAAAGAGACAGAGAAACTGTGCGCTGTGTATGCAGTGTGTGTACTGTACACATGCATGTTAAGGGTGTAATGCTTATGAGGCGCTGCCTGCAGACAGATGGTTCTCATATAGCTAACACCTCCTGCTTATTCATCTAAAGGAAGTCTGGCCGAGGGCAAAAGGAGAGATTTGACGGGGAGGAAAAATGTGTATGTGTGTGTGTGGGTAGGGGTGTTTGGATCCATAGCAGGTGGCCCCCTACCTACACTGCAGAATCCTACCTCTGCAGCTTGTCCCGTCCTCACCGACCTCAAAGCCATCAGCACAGAAACAGAAGGTGCCGTTTCTTGTCATGACGCAACCATACCGGCACCGGAGCTCATGACAGGCTGACAGCAGCTCTGTAGGGGGAAAAAGAAAAGGAGAAAAGAAAGAGGATTGGCGGAGGATATAAAAGGGTAGGTGGAATGGGAAATTACTTTTGGAAATTCTTGTTGTCTTAGCTCTGTTTCCTTTTTATTTAGCAAACATTTCCAGCTGACCATCAGAAGTGTGAAAGTCTTCTTAGGTTAAAGGTTTATTTTTTTCATGATTCACCACATGAAAATTAAAGTGGTTTGAAAATATTGGAAATGATGTGATTAAATCCATTTTCATGTGGCTACAGGATAACTACAGGATCAATAATCTGATGGGAACTTAAGGAAATGTCACTGTGGTAATTATTAAATGTCAGGATACAGACAGGGATACAGACAGGTGAGAAGTAAAAAGTCACTAAAAATTGTAGATGAATGTTAAGTTTCAAATACAATATAAAATTAACACAGCAATCTAAGACTTCTGATTGGAACAATTAAAACTGATTACCACCCTTGCCCTATAACTTCATCATTTCACTGATGGATTGGTTGCAGCCCTCAGGAAGTGCCTACATTGTCATTTCCCATTTATTTTCTGAATGTTGTGATTGGTGATGATGCTCTGTATAGCACTAATCTTTAAACAGAAAGGAACAATGAACAGCTAATTATGGCACGATGAACATTCAACAGAATAAATGGCACAATTGAAAATATGAGCCTCAAAACAAAGCTTTAATTACACAAAGATTGATATACCACTGCAGAACATTAATTAATGTCAATTCACAGGCCCAAAAGATTAAAACTTGCATTGATTGTCATGTGCTAACCATTTCAAGACATCACGAAATGCGGCAGCCGCAGACCGAATTTCTTGACAGGGTGTATTTAAATGCAACAATACATCGGGAACCGAACCACAGTCAAAGCTTGGAAGTTATGATATTTTTATGAATGAACACAGTCTTTGGCTTAGATTGTGAAGAGCTGGTAGTATAATGTCAGTGGATCAGACGCTTTTAAACCCTCACTGAATTATCAGTGGTCCGTTTGTCATCACAGTATCTAAACTTCTTGCAAGCTCAGTGACACATTAAGATGAATGGTGCAGCTGGATTGTTTGGACAGCAATATAATATATACTGTATCTCAGTGAGTGCTTGTTGGAGAGCAATATGTCAACTGATAATCATAAAAAGAGTTTAATGGTGAGGGAAACTAGAATGCAACAAAGAAATATGGCTTGTGAGTATTGACTAACAGGCCAGGACAAGACATGAAGGATTATGAAAAAAACAAAAAAAACAACTGCATATATATACACGTCATTACTTTTGTCCATCTGTAACAAGGCACAGATTGTTTCTAAATTCACAATGAAACTAGACAAAATAATTCCAAGCATCTCATAAATACTGAAATGCTCAACAGTCTGGAAAACACTGTTGATATTAAAATATGCAAGGTGAATGTTACCTCTAACAGCTTCAGAGTGGGTTGAGATCGAACTACAGTGCAGGGGTGAACATTATATGTGTTTAGTTTTCACATATCCCCCAGCGGAGTTTTGACTGACAGGAGGTAGAATGGAAAATGACTGAATTTTCATTTTGCAGCAAACTATTTTTTGAACTAATACAGTGCAAGCAAACACAAAAGTATTAAAATGGTAAAATGCCCAGTAACCTATGGTCCTCAATGACCAGAGACAGATTTATTAATACTCCTGACTGGCTCATAGTGCTGAAATGATTCTGGTGAAGCTAAGACCTGAAGCGCCATAAACTTTAAAGAGAATATAGAAACAAACAATTTCACGAAGGCATGAAATTTATTTTATGTAAAGGATACGTTGTTGACATTAATCATTCTGTGGCTATTTTATACTCTACTGTAGAAGATTTAATACACTATTACCGGTCAAGTATCTATCTAAAATGGTCAAGTGAAGCTTAAATAAGGTGGTAGACATAAAACCCTGAGTTCATGTTTTCATTATCCAAGAATAAACCTTAGTGTTAGGATGAAAACACTCATGTACAAGCCTAGTAAATAGACGTTTTAAAAAAAATTTTTAAATTTCATTCAAGTTTAAAGTCATCATTTATATATAAAGCATGTTTATTGACACGAATAAGTAAAGATTGTGAACAACAGTTGAACATCTGTATTTGCCTTAATTGGTATTTGAAAATAGAAACCAATTTACTGATGGGTTTAAACTGCACAGAAAACTGAAGCTTCCTACAAAATGTCTTTAATTTATCTCTTGGATATAAGGTAAAATTTTCACTAGAAACTAGAAATCAAATACATCAAACCATCAAATAAGTCAGAAAGGTTAGCAAAGTCTTAAATGTTGCTGAAGCCTGCATGAAATTCACCTTACATGTTTGTGTTCCCGTTGGAGAGCTCACTGTACTTATATAGCCATAACCCTCTCTTCTGAACATTATGTTCATACGGTATATAGCTAATTAGCATCAGGTAATAGGTTTTGCCAGAAATCTAGTGCTGTCAGAGTGTGTTTTTATTAAAGTAATGACCAACATTACCAAATCAGCATGCAAAACAGTGTTTCTAAAAAGCACAGGAGGTGATACCAAGGTATCCTATTGACAGCCTAAACTAAGTGATTGCCCGGACCTGCACTGTCTTCCAGCTCTTATTATGTCTGTCGGCAAACCTATGGTAAAAAATCAAACGTTTCAGAAGCTCAGTCCTTTTCTCTGTACTTTAACTTTATGAGAGTTGTACTGATTTTAAAAGATGTGTTAAAAAAAGATTCAATATTTCTATAAGACAAAAAGTAGTTCTATTAGATACGCAGCGTGATGCAGTTGTACCAAAATAAATATATGGAAAAATACACAGCATTTAGAAAAACACACCACTGTCACTTACTGACACCACTACAGTGGAGCCTCTTCCATGCATGCATTTCAAAATGCATTGTCAGCTTAATTTAACAAGACACCATTAAGGTTTTACCCTCTGGAAGTGAAAGCAAACGTCTTTTGGTTCACTGTTGAAACATACGTTAATGTGGCCGGCACTGACATAATGCAGCGCAGATGCACTGATTATGATATAACACCAAACAACAGCTTCTAGCTTGCACAGCTCTGAAGTACTCACGTTTAACTATAACCTGAAGTAGAAACATGAGAAAAGTATTCATTGGAAGTTGATTAATTCCAGATCACAATGTAGACTCAACTTCAACCTGAGTGTTGCTTTTTCAATCGAGCCAAACAGGGTCTAAATTATAAGAATAACTGCATTTATTTTCAAATTTGGCCATACTGTCCTAGTCTCGGTCATCACAATGATTGATTGAAATGAGAGATGCTCTTTAGTCATTTCATGAAGGCCAGAATGGTCATCACAGGTCAAAAGTGGTTAAAATACATTTTTAGCTTTACTTTAGTTAACATGAAAACTATATATTATAGACTAGCTTACGTGTGAGCTAAACATGACATACCTTCGCTCTTACTATCTGATGCTACCTTAAAACCAAGATGGGCAACCAAAACATGCAAGTAAAAGTAATTCAAAGGACAAAGATGTGTTGTGGTTAAATGGGTTTTATGGACTAAAATTGTGCCAGACATACTGGACTGGACTGAAGAGCAGCACTGCTGGCAAAATAAAGTGAAATGACAGAACAGTGAATACGATCAGCCATCATGATGGCAATAGCTGGAACAAAAGGCACAGGTTGAAAATAACCTGAATTACACCTACCTACATACAAAGAGCCACATGCCAGAATTTGCGTGCTTGGATAGATACATTGTCACTGTCTGCTATCTTTCTGAGGCATTAGCATTTGAATGGTTCAGTATAAACAGACTTTCTCTACCCCTTCTGACTGTCATATACTTTGAATATACTGTGTGTCAGTCAAATCAAAGAAAAACAAAGGCTTTGTATGAACCACGTTTCTGACTGACTGGCACTTATGACAGCTCGACAGTCCATCTCCAAATAACACTCTGATTACATACATTACATTACATTGGTTACGGTAATGCTATATGAAATTCAGCAAGCCTTTCAGCATTTCCTAATCAATAAGAATAGAAAAATAATCCACCATAATGAAAAATTTGTATTTAAGATGATTCTTGATAAAAGATTTGAGGTACTTTTTTGAGTTTTTTTTTTCGCACATGGTTCTAAAACTGACTCTTCTTCACGCCCTTGCTGTTTAATCCTTATCAAGCCTGTGAAAGGACTGCATGTGTCCTGTGTATTATTTTTCACCGCATGGTATGGTAAATAACACACTTCCATGCTGTGAAGAAGTATGCAAAATGACTACATGCTGGACTTGAAAGCTAATCTTTATATCTGCTCCAAGACACCGGATGATCAGCTTTCCCTTTTGGCAAACAGAGAGTGCTGCAGAGATTGTATAGTTTATGACACTGAGCTTGCTTGATGCTTTTCACATATCTAGAGATATGCAGTGCTGCCTCTCAGAGCATAAGTCAATAGAATATAAAGCAGAGTGCGTAGTAGCCTTGATATTGTGGCTCTGCAAACATGTTATAAGAGTTAGTCTTTCTCTATTTTGCAGAAGCTTTTTGCTTTCTCTGACCTATAATATTTCTAACTTAATATTATTAGACACTGGCCTTAATAAAAAATACACTGAAACATGGGTGGTATGAAGTCTACAGTGGAGCCTCTTCCAAATAAGGGATAAGAATTGCTGTGAAACACACACACACACACGCACACACACACAAGAAAATAGTTCACTTGGACCTTTTAAAAAGTGACTATTAAAGCTGAGAGCACATGCAGGAATATTCACATGTTCCTGGATTAACAGATATTTAAGAAAAAAAAATATGAGCCAAGTCATAAAATAAGATTTTACCATTTAGAAAACTCAGACTTGTAAAATGTTTGAATAACTGAAATATGTAATTGGATGTTACACAATCTGAAACGCGGAGGAATATGCATTCACAACATGAAGCCCAGTCCAATTTGTAGTCTACTGCAGTGTGTTTTTCTATAATCAGATGTATCAACAGAATTATTCTAGCAATTGAACAACATTAATTCCATGTTTTCCCATTGTCCCAGTTAAAATTATGGACAGTTAAAATCCGTGAAGCCCAAGAGTGGGGGATACTACCTTTTTTTAGGTTTAGACAAAGATTCAATCATTACACTCAGTTATCTGGAAATTGCTTTGTCAATTTGCCTGGCAGAGCATATGATGTGCTTAAATTAACAAAAAATATAATGTCTAGTTTTCACATTACAGAAGAAGAAAATCCAATTTAAAGTACAGTTGCTGTAGCTGTAGTGAATGGTGAATATATTCTTAGATACAGTGATGTACCAAAAATTAGACTGCACCTCTTGCAGTTATGGTAGTTCTTGGTTTTGAGAGGACAAAAATAATGTTCATTGAGAAATTGGTATTATATACATATACATATATATATATATATAGAGAGAGAGAGATATTGTATCTATATAGCCAGTATTTGTTTGATGGTTGTACAAAATTGCTACTTATCACTTGAGTTCCAAAAGCTACACATTACCCACCTGGGGACCAGCATTTTTAGCTTATATGTGTTTATAGCACTTATGGTTCTATACATTGTGTTATTCAAATCACAGAGTAAAGTAATGGCATGGTTACTGTACATCAATGCCTGTTGCTGAGTTTTGACAGTCTGGCCATCTGCCTTCACCACAGCTGGATCCATTAAAGAGGCACAGCTGCCAGTGACTGAGCAGTGTTGACATTACAACTAAGGTAAAGTATTAGTGGTAATCATAACAAATCAGTCAGCTCAGCTCAGCTCTGAGTGGAAGCTACAGTGGCAAGAAAAAGTATGTGAAGCCACTCAAGTTTCACATACTTTTCAAAATAGATCTACTCTAAGTGACAAGTGCAGATAAACACAGGAGGCTTAAGCTAATAACACAAATAGCTATAACCTTAAATTAATTAAACATTCACACTGCTAGTGAAAAAAAGAAGTGAAGCTTTGATTTGATTTAATAAGTGATAAAATCTCTGTTGATAGCAGGTAACCCAAAACAAACACTTAGCTGCAGACTAGACCTTCACAATATTCAGAATGTTTAGACCATTCTTCCCTATAGAACTGCTTGAGCTCAGACATATTCTCAGGGTATCTGGTGTGAATAGCTCTCTGGAGGTCATTCCACAGCATCTTTATTGAATGAAAGTCTGTGTTCTGACTGGGGCACTCCCAGCAGGATTTTCTAGGTTTGAAGTCATTGTGGAGTAGATTTATTTTGGTGTTTAGGGTCATCATCCTGCTGCATCACCCAGTTTCTATTGAGCTTCAGCTTGTGGACAGCCCACCTGACATTATCCAGGAAAATGCCTTGATAAATTTGGGAATGAATTTTCCTCTCTGTGATGCACAAATGAACTGGTTCAGAGGCAGCAAAGCAGCACCAAACCATGATACTCCCATCACCATACTTTACCTAATTTGTGTATGGTAGACTCATTAACAACTGTTCATTAGGTCCAATTATTCCTTTCAAACTGCTTACTGTTACCCTGGACTCCTTTTTTACCTCACAGAGGTTTCTGTGGTGTGCTTTGGAGCCATTTTTGCTGGGCGCCCACTAACTGTGGATGGCTGCACATCTAACCTCTTTAAGATTACTTTCTAACCTTTTTTATGCAAATTAATTCTTGATCACAAGTCTTCTGAGATCTCTCTTTTTGAGGTATGATTCACACCAGCAGAATCTAATTGTGAATAGCAAATTCAAAATGTTTGAGTTTTATGAGTCAGAGTACCTCTAACCCACACGTTCAGTTTTGTTTATTGACCAAGTTTGCTGTTGAGGTGATTAGCCCTGGGTGTCAGTGAGTAGAGCAAGAAAGTTGACAGCGTCACATCAGTCATACAGTATCTGCTGCAGTATCACAGATAGCTAATGTTATTAAACTGATTAAAAACACTGTTAAATTCTGAAAATTTTATTTCGTTGAGACATCAGTCACAGTGGGGGGAAAAGTCCCCTAATCTAGGTTGCTGACATAATGGAAACAATAAATATTTGAATTTATACAACACAGGACATTTGATATCATGATTACAATAACAGATATGGTTAAGAAAGAGTTGTGGATAAAAAAAAAATCACAAAGCTGCACAGTGGACATAAAGCTCACTCCAAACAAGTGACACATCCAGCAAAGCAGAAGTTTCCTAGACCTTCCGCACTTGGCCACACAAATGGCAGAGTATGAATGGCGAGGGTGGCACTGTGTCTTAGCCAATATAAACAAGAAGCCTCGCTATGGGCAATAAAGGACTAGCCCAGTGCTATCAGTCAGATCAACTCATCTGGACTAATAATGGCATCCCTTCAGGAATCATTATTGCCAGTCCTTCCCTCAAAGTCTGTTTGAAGTCAAAACCTGTATATAATGCAGGACCAAATAAAAGTGCAAACCAAACAGATACACCCATGGCAGGCATAAAAAACCTTTAATGCAAGCATTTTCCACTTGTAAATCAGAAACTTAACCCATTCTCCAAAGCTGTAGCTGCCGTTGTTATCTTCTCGGTAGCAAGAGACACAGGACTGAATCCACAATGATGAAACTGGCTTACATATTCTCTGGAGTTCAAACATTCAAGTGTGTGCATAGAATTATTATTTCTAAAGGATGTGCTATGATTGTGGTGACACAATTTATTGACAAGTCTTTAGAAAGCTATCTGAGAAGCTTAAGTATGTCAGCTTTGATGTGATGGGGAGCTGTCCAGATGGTCTAGAAGGTATAATATTCCCAAGAAATTGAAAGATACATGCACATATATATGTAATTTTCAAAAATGTAATCCTGTAGCTCAAACTATGGCTTAAATGTGACAGTAAATGTTGTTAATCCCTCAAAGCACAATTTGCTGAGGGATTTGAGAACTGGTGCACTGCCAGGTTTCTGACATGCCCTTAAATATTGGAAGAAACCTCATGGGTGTGGGTGTCAAAATCTTCTTGCAAACAATGAAATTTTAATTCTAACCACTCCTGAGGAAGAAAATCCTCTGTAATAGGTTTTGATGACACCAGATTGTTTCCTCATGTTAGGGAAAGTAATGATATGAGTGAAAATATCTTGCCAGACTGTGGAACAACAAAGTAAGATACATGAAATATTGATTGCTAGTGTCTGCTGTTGTTTACGCACATTAGTGTGTAGTGGGGTCTGGCAGACAATAGTAATGGGTGTCACCATGATAGCAAAACTTGGAACGTCAACTTCTCAATTAGTAAAGCGACATCTGACACAGAATAAAGTTTAAAAGTAGATGAGTTTAATGCAGGTAACGCTCTGACAAATTTCACGGATAGTACCATCGAATTATCAAATGCATCTATCAAAAGCAGAAGTAATAAATAAAATACTAGTGAAAATTGCAACATTGTCTTCTATATTTAAAAAGTCACTGCAGTGAGGTAGAATAACACACTAAGAGCGTACAGTATCACACTGCAGTGTAGCATTGGAGTGAAGAAAGCGATCACTTTGACTACTTACAGCAAATGTTCCATCCATTAGAGGGGCAAAAATTTAATAAATATGCTAATATGTTACAGTCTACGAGGCTGCTTGGCAGCATATATTCAACCTACTGAGAATCACTAAAAAAAACAATTGAGCTGTATGGCTAATCATTTTGAAACAAGAGCATCACTTATCACAGACTCTTTCACCCTGGAGAAAAGTGTTTGTTTGTTTGAGATGTCGTAATGAAAAGTTAATCAAGTGGGATAATTGAATGTTGTTCAGAAACAGAGGGTGGGAGGGAAGGTGCATGTCTGACATTGTTTATTTTTCAGAGACTTTATTATAAGAATTTCTTTGTTTTAAAAAAGTGCATCCTAACATTTTCTGTTATTTTTGTATCAGAATGTCACAGTCATAGACTTTTAGAAAGTACAATCAAGGTTTGTTTTTGCCAAAGAAGATAAAGTGTAGAGACAATATTTTCTCACTTTCACTTCAATAATAGAACTTTTCAGCCAGTGTACTTAGAAAGCAGCTATAATTCAAATCCCCAAATAGCATAAATCAGTCTGTTCTCCACAGAGGGCAAACACATTGCCTTTGACAAGTTGTGCTATGACATGGAAATCATTGCTGTATAAAAGTCCAGAGTACCCTTAGGTGGCAGAAATAGGTCCATATATTTTTGGATCAAATACATTAGAAAGCCTGTCAAAGCAGAAAGGCAGCTGTGTCTCATCACTGTAACATTCAGCTACATTCAGAGGATTATTTTTGCTTAAGAATTTCTGTTGGCGCGACTTACAGTGACAGTGAAAGTCCAACCAAATATGTAAGCATAAGCAACTATGCACCCTAGAAAGCAGTTAGTGTCAGTGCTCATCTTCACCTTCCTGGGTAACAAAACACATTCATTTTACAATGCTATTCACAGATCTGGGCTGTTTCAAATTAAATAAATCTGTATGTGAATATTTGCAATCAGGAGAAAAAGGTTTAGGATAATCAATCAACATGCTCAACTCAACACGTTTTTAAAAGTATTTAACAATAACTATCACAATACATATATTTGGCATTACTTAAACTGAATCATAGCACCAGCCAATGACATCTGGCAATATTTTGATGATATAGGACTGATGATGCCAATAACACTGTCAGCAGCTCTGTTTTGTAGCTGCTTAAGCTAATGTTAATGTTAGCTTTTCAGAGAGGACAAGATGCTTCATAATACTGAACCCCACTGGTCTTTACTAAGACCTTTTAAGGTATGCTCAAAACAATAATATGATGCATGATGCATGGTACAGTAAACTCATGTAAGGTAGTTGCTTATGCTGTTTCTTTAAAAAAGAAAAAAAACTTGTCACAACATTAGTTTACTTTGCTTATATGCACCAGATGTGTTAAAGTACTGACCTACAGCAGTTGGTACATGCTTAAGCTTCACTTGAACTGTGGGATAGATGGGGTTAAAAATCCACAATTGTAGAAGAGAACGTTTCATGTAGAAAACACACGAGAAATAAATTTAGACAGAGCAGATATTAGAGAGATGATATAAAACATTGATCTATTTCTAAGCGAGAGAGCACGCTTGAAAGCTTAGCACAGAGATATAGAGGAGAGATCAGGGAGCAGCAAACATCCCTACTAGGGGAAAACCTCAGACTAAAAGCCTACGGGGGGATGAAATTGAATAGTGAGCGCCAGCAATAACTGTGGCAGCTATGGTTGTATTGTGAGCGGTGAAGCAGCTCTTTCATTGGCAATGAGACAGCTTAAACATAAGACTGTATTAGAAAAGGGCTCTGTATATGTGTATACAGTGTGTGAGTCAGTAGTACTATAGCTTGTGTGATTTTTGGAGAGTGACTCAAGCTTCACAAGCCTCACTTTTTTAAGACAACTTTTAACATAGCATAAATTACATCTATGGGGTTCTACTTTTAATATTCAAAATGATCAATCGAAACGCGAATTTGATTTTCTTCTGTTTCACACTTCACTATCAACAAATGGGTTGATTTTGCAGTAATTGTCAAAAAATCACAAGCTATTATTCAGTGAAATTATTAATGATAAATGTAATGGTGTGGGCCGTGCTTAGACAAGGATAAAAATATCAGAGTAGTACTTAATTAATCTGTTGTCTAAATGTCAGCAAAAGTGAAAGACACTGGTAACTGTGTGTTGTCTGTTCCTTGAACTAGACATTCACTCAGAACAAGTTTAATTTAATCTAGAGAAGGAAGGCTTTATACTTGAAATTAGCTTGAAAAAATGATAAAAAGTACTCATCATGGCAGATGTGTTTCAGCGTTTATAGATACTGTTTTTGTTTGGTTTCATCTGAACTATAGCAAAGGAACTCTTCTCATATGGCAAGGAAAGACACATCTGTATTTCCCTGATAACTGACATGTGGCGCCACATATTGCTAACACAACAAATTCAACAAGATATGGAAATTGTATTTCTGGTATTTATTGCTATAATTATGAATAATGTAATATTTATGTATGTGGATTTGCACACAGTTACTGCTGAGTGTGCTGTGCTGCAATTTATCTACTGGACACTTTCCTATGTTTGCATCAGGGCATAAAAATACAATATGAATGGTGAAAACAGTGTATTAAAAACAGTCTCACAGCCCTGCTCGTGCCAATATTCACACAGCCACGAACACTGAGCCCAGGCTATGATGTTTTATCACCTGTGTCTGATGCTGCTGATTTTTCAGGGCATTCACACAAAACCACCTCTATTTACTCTTTGTGATGACATAATAATGTGATACTTAATATCAAAATATCATATTTATGATGCATATAAAACTATATAACCCATTCTGATGGCAAAACTGTTTACAATCAGGGAAAAATAGAGAATCTGATTTAAATTGTGAAACATAGCCAATAATACATTTAGACTAATAATAATATAATAATATAAGATTCTATCGAATAATAATAATAATAAGTTTTGGAAAAAAAAGTTCTGATGTCAGGTTTAAATCAGGTTACATCAGAACTAAGCTTTTATTTCTGTATTTTGGAAGAGATCTAAAAGAGATCTAATTCCAAGCCACACTTGTTGACAAAGTGTCCATATTCAGTTTTAAAGACCTCTAGGATGCTGCTTTATTCCTCCATCATGCTCATCTACAAGAAATTTGTTTGTGTTCACTTTCTGCAGCTGCCCTAAAGATAACGGATGAAGTCCCAAGTTGAGTTGTATTTGTTTAAGTTTGACATTTGTCTTCCTGGATGCAAGCAGTAGGGACCTTCGGGATCCCACAGCACACCCATGAGCATATGATTAAGAATGAGCAAGTTTCCTGAAGGTGAATAAAAAGAGTTTTGGTGTTGGTCCATCAGGGCACCTTCACATCAAGGCCTCTTGGGATGTACAGCATGTATATTCATAAGAGGTGGGCAGGGCAGGAGGGGGGCGGTTAAAGGATTTTTATTTTTTTTTTTAAACACACCCAGCTGGTTACCTAAAACTTATTTTGGTGACCTCAATTTCTCCTGCTTCCCAACAAATCAGTCTGTCCATGTGGGACTGAGCATACAGCATAGTGTATGTGTCCCTGAGTGGAGCAGAAGGTCAGCACCACACAGACTCAGACACACCAAAATGTGTCATCTTGCAAACTTACATTTTTTTGAAGTCAAAAATGTAAAGAATGAAAAGAAATTAGATTTTATGTAAGATTCATTGATGGCGTAAGGAAGAATAAATCATTTCAATGCATAAGAACAGGAAGATTTCAAAGCATGTTACTACAGTATTGCATTAAACGGTGGACTGTCGGCATCTAGGGCACATTCTTACACAGTATATTGTAAAGGAATTTAGATCACATTTGCTGTGATTACTCTTTCATTGACAAGGGATGTTCAAATTCACTGCAGCAATGTAAAAGACGTGACAATGGGGACAAGGCCACCACAGATAAATCTCTGATAAGAACAGGTAAATATCTTAAAGTGTATACAAGTGCCTACTAAGGTTCTTTATCAGGACAGACAGTGAATTTGAAAGCAGATGTTGCTGGAGTTAGGGTAGCCATAAACATAAAGACAACAGTTAAATTTTCAACATTACTCAGAGTTCTATTTTATTACACAATTTGTCACATTCAGCTAAATCTTTCTCGTTCCTCTTCCTGGCCTTCCATTTCACTTTTAATCTTCCACACTAATCTGATTGCTATATCAACTTCTTTGCAGACATTCTGCTAAAATGCTAGTTTGCAAATACATGCAATGGGGCTTTGAGTTTTAACTTTATTGAGTGGAAGTTACATATAGGGAACTGCTGAGTTGTATTCTGACATGTCTCACTTCCCTGCAGTTACTATTATCACTGTGGTGGCAATAAATACGATTTACTATATTGATCACCATTTTATGGGAAAATGTAATGCTCTAAGGTCTGGATTAATTAAAAGCTGTAGAGTGGTAGGTACATTTGCACCAATTAACAAAAATATGAATTCTTCAGTTTACATTGGAAACATTTTGTTATCTACATACATTTTGCAGTCCAATTTAAAAAGAAAAAACTGTTTTACATGGTAAATGCAGCAGTGCAAAAGAAAGATGTCCTTACTGTTATACAAATAAGGAAGAATTATACACTGTTAAGCATAAGCATGAAAAGAGCAGTAGATCTTCAGATTGTTAGTCATAGGTTTTTAAAACATCTGAGATTCTAACCTCGATGCTTTGAACAAAAAAACATTTATATGTAAAGTAGTACCTCCAGTTTAAGCTGATAAAGCATATGTGCTTCTCACTTTTTGGCATTCCAACTGTGACTTTCTCATTTATTTACCTGCACTGCTTTTTCAGTTAGAGAAAATTTGTATTTTTTTGTATGTGGAGCTTTTGTATAAAACTACTTTAAGCTTCATTGTCACTTGTGAAAAATAGCAAACAAATTATACGAATGACTAAGGAGCACTTTTCTGTATCCTCACAAAAGGAGTAACATTTAAAACAAACAAACAAACAAAAAGAGCTGTCTAGTAGCTCCATGCTTTAAAACTAAGATAGTGAGGTAACAGGTATCAACATCTAAAAAAGTTTTTTTAGAGAAAGAGTTTGAGAAATCAATATATTATTTTGTGATGCTGTCTATTTGATGAGAACCAAGAAAATATAATTTTTAATTTTATTTTAAACTTAGGTCTTTGAGCAATGGAAGAGTTTTTGGTATTAATTCTGTACTCTTTCTTTCTTTTACTCTAGTCTCTCGCACACTAAAAATGGGGGTGGGGGACTTCTTGTCCCAACTTCTATCTGTCCTTTTTTACTTTCTTTTGAAGACTAATCAGTCTCATTTTGGGGGATCTATAATTAACATGTTGCAAGCAGTGTGACTGTATTATGATATAATTAGAGGTATAAGTCCAAAGAATTTCTTCCCATGAACATAGGGTGCATAAAGCTGAATTGTAGCAGCTGATAATTTTGATTTTTAGCATCATGTCCCTCCAGCATTACCTGCCTTTTTTTTTTTTTTTTTTTGCCTGTGTTGACACACTATTGGAGTATGGCACAGACTGGGAGATATCTGAGCCTGCAAAAACTGCCTGTGTTCTACAGGGGCTGACTCCAGCATTTCTCCCAGGTGGCATTTTGCATTTTCATTAAACCTGACATGAGATGAATGCAGCATTTGAACCAGGCTTGCATCAGACTTCTTATTCTGCCTTGATGTTTAGTTGGGTGAACGGACCTTAAAGTATTAACCCTGATTAACCCTGAAAAGTCATTGTTTAACTCAATTTGGTTGTCATGGCAGCCACTGGTGAACCAAACATTGCACTGCTCTGGCTGGAAAGGCTAGCTGAACTACTGAACTGACAGTGAATCACTGCTTTCTATTAAGACTGTGTGTGTTCATATCAACAAGGAATGGCCCGTGAACGCTGTGACTGTGTCCAAACACTGTTCTCTGCTGATGGAGTTCACAGTCCTGAAGTGCTGGCAATATTATCTGTCTACTAAGTGATCTCACTGCTGTTTTTATTGTACTTGTCGACCTGCAAGAGCCGCACATTGTCATCAGAGATCAACAAACAGCACAACCGACTTCAATCATGCAAATTTGAAGACTGTTTTGCATCTATTCTCCCAGCATGTCAAGCATGCTGCAAAAGGAGAAAGTATGCCAGACCTTGTTTACATCCAGTTGTTTCTTCTAATGTAAAAGTGCTCATTCTGGTTTTATCACTGTGTTAGTTCTATTAGAGGTTTTAGTCAACAGATATTTATGCATTTAAGTTTATTGATCTTTAGGTGATTTTTAAACCAACACAGGTATTATTCCATACCATTACAATGTCTTCCCACTTCAATCAATATTGATTTAATTCCACTCTTGTCTACAATGACCAATGCAACCATTTGTGTAGGGAGCACTGGAGCAATAGTTCTGTACTCTGTGTCAAAAGGTTTTTAGATATTTCACAGCTCTGAAACAGAAGCTACCTTTCCTTGCACCTACTACTCAGACATAGACAAAGCCCAGCATGACTTTAACTGTCTTACAGGTCAAATAACACTGCGGTTTGTGCCAGACAGGGGCTACTGTTGTGCCAAGACTGCAGCAACCACGAGGTAGACCTTGCCTTATCACAGAAGCCAGGTGTCCATAGCAGCTTGAAGTAGAATGCGAGCTACAACAAAAACTTGTGTACAACACAACACCTGGTGCTACTGTCCTGCTGTGTCTGCTCTGACAGGAAGGATGATGTGAAGTCACCTTGGTAACCAGTTTAACCAGAAAAGTTAGAAACTTCCACCTCACGCTACTCTGTCACAGTTTAGTGTTTTCATTACCAAAACATCATGCATTGAAGGTTGATGTTAGATGGACTAAACTGCGTGTATCTCTATATGAGTAAGAGAATGAACCTACATCAATGGAAAAGCATATTTTATACTGATGCTTAGTTTCTTATGCAAAGAAAATTAACAAGTAAAAAAAAATTAATATTTTCTACAAATGTACAGTATATTTTACAAATCCTGAATAGACTTCACGTAAATATCACAAAATAAGATGTGCAGGATGTGATTAATGACCCTAATAATAAGAATATTTATTAATTTATACATTCTACGCCCAGGGCAAAAAGAATCAGTACATATTTATATATATATATATATATACATACATATATATATATATATATATATATATATATATATATACATACATATATATGTATATATCTTACCTCTACAGTGAACTCCTTCATCGTAGCCATCTTCACAGTCCCTGGCCCCATTGCAGAGTTTGTTGAAATGAATACATTTTTTTGTCCCAGTACACTGTATGTGATTGAGAGGACATCTGATCACCACCTCCTGTGCACCTAAATCAGAGAAACAAGTGAAAGAGTCAAAGACATGAAAATAAATTTATTTCAAGATTAATGACTAAAAGTCAAATGAGCTCGAACATTTTTTTTAGCATGTAGAGTAGCACTTGCAGTGGGACATTAAAAGACCATATGTGAAAAGGATTTGCATATTTCATCTTCATAATAATTTGTATTTTTGCTAGTAAACATTTTTTTCAGTATTCTTTTTAAATTTCTTCTGAAATTCTGATATTATATGACCTCTTTTCTAGGGGGAGGAAGAATCTACACATATGCAAATGTATTTATATTTCATAGCATTGTTCTTCACACACAACAGATGCTCGATGCAGTGCTTTGCAATTGCACTGGTGAATTCCTATAACAAACGGCCCGACTCTCGCCACGAGCAGAGAGCAGCTGTTTAAGGATTCATGAGGCACACAGGTGACCCTCATTCATGTGACAGGCACAAGAGCGCATAAAACACAGCTGACCACTGCGCCAGCACTGTAAATGTGTCACATCTCTACCTTAACTACATTCATATCAATTACCATCATGCTGTTGCAGCCTCTTAATGGGAAGATTTATTGCCCACATGATGGGATCTATAATAATCCCAGGAGTTCTTGTACCCCTGACAATTCACATGCTAGCACCATCTTGGACCATCTTGGCTGTGAGATTTCTTATTCACAGTGTCCATTTCTAACTTTGTAAGGCAAGAGATGCCACAATTAATGTGGCTGTTAGAAAGAGTGCTGTCATCCCTGGCTGATTTACACAAGAGACTTATGGAAGTAGGTGTGCATCTGTATTGACACAATAATCACTCATATTAGTTTCTCTTCCCAAGCATTTAATTGCCTAAAAAGGGTGGCAGAAGATCATCCTTGATGGATATATCTTGGCTATCTCTTCAAGCCCCAGTGATTTGGGCTATTTTTATGTCACATTTAGGTAACTCCACTATAAGTGGTTTTGTCTCGTTCACATGTCATACATGAGGACTTAGAGCATCAATTTTTTCATTTCATTTTTGCAGAGAAATGTATAAAACATATTTAAAAATGCATATTATAAAAGCATAAAGTAATATGGTTTAAAATGTCATTCTTGTGCAGTCAGTAAATAAATATGAACTGAAGTCTTCATATTCAAAATAGTGCCATTATTTTTAAAAAGTCAGTAACTGTAAATTTGTATTGCATGCTGTAACCCATTTATAATTACTAAATATAATTATAATACTATAATTACTTTAAAAAACTTCATAAACATAAATTAAACAAAATAAGATACTACATACTGTGGACTCCTATTAGTATTAAATATGTCTTCATATACAAAGTTATCATTCTTGTTATATACAGCAACTTCTCTACAATTATAACATTTTTTAACTACATTTGTGCATTATAAGTCATTTATTAAATACCTACTTGCTGATTAGAAATGTGGGGTTAATGTAAAGTGCTAGTGTCACAAGTTTCAAAATGAGCAGATAAATTTCTCTCACTCCAGCAAAGGGACACTCTGTCACAGAACATTCACCCCAGTGCCACACCATAACACACATCCATGTGGCAAATGTCCTATTTAACACACAGCTGTAAGGGTCTCTGACAACGTAACAGTGTTGTCAGCCTCTCCCCTTGCTTTCTCGCCACATGGGTTCTAATCTAATGTGATAAGGGGAAGGATGGCACATGAATATTCAGTGGCTCTGATCTGTCATGCAGGGGTACACAGATGGTCTCTCAACGGCTGAGGTGCTCAGAATTCCTCTGTCAATTCCTGAACTACTGTGCTGCACTGGATGATTGCGCAAAGTCGAAAAACAAGGATAGTAGCCTACACTATTATATGTAACACATCCTCTGACAACTACACTGGAGCTTTGCTTTTTTTTTTCCCCAAGCTGCACACATGTAAAGCCAACACCCACACACTGTATGTTGAATTCAGTTCATATAAGACCTTCTAAACTTTAGAGGGTCTTATATGAACTTGAGTCAACAGCAATCCACTCTGCAATGAGTCAGAGTTAATGAGTTGGCTCCAAACTCCAAAAATCAACTGGTCATTACAACTCCCTAGACCATTAGTGATGATGAGCAGTGAGATGAGCATCTTCAGTAGCAAATACAGTATCATTGCTGTCTTGCAATCATAAGTCATATGCATAATTCTATTTTGAGAATTACAGTGCTTCAATTTGTTTTGTGTGCAAAAATTAGAAAAACAAGATGTGAACAACACAGTCTGGATTTAGAGACTATAGACTAATTTTTTTTCATTTTATTGAAAAATAGAAACTTGTTTTCCTTAGGTTTATGGCACAAACTCAGACACAGCAATGCTTTGAGCTGAATGCGAATTCTAACCTGCCCACTAGACTGCTATGACTGTGTTGCACGTTCATGTACTCTAGAAGATAAACCTTTTCTATTTTAGGTAATTAGGTAATTAGACAATTCATGGACTGTCCTCCTGTTGCACCATCAGGGCAAACCTCACTTTTTGAGCCGATAGAAGCTAGATAGAATAGAATATTTGTATCCATTGTGTGTATATATCTATATCTATATATATATATATATAGAGAGAGAAAGAGATATTTTATTTTAAGATGTTAATTAGAAATCATGCTGCTATTTGCCTACTTTGAGATGTGACTGAGGAGGAATCAGCTCGACCAAACTAATACCTCTATTTAATGTAAAAATGAGAGGCTTCTAAGGGGAATTTCAGCAGCTATGTTCATTATGATAATCATGTTAATCTGAACCACTGCCAGTTTGTGCGGAGTAATGAATTCCAAAATGAAAATAACAGATAATCAGCAGGGGAAGCTCCATGAACCTTTATATGGAGGGATGCATTATATTGCTAGGAAATAACAATTTCCTTTTCTTAATTTACAGTTAAAGTTGTTAAATTAGAAGAATCGCTATGCTTTACGTAGGCAATACCACTGTAGTAGTACAGTGCAGAAGTATCAGGCTCTTTCCAGTGACCATATTTATAGTATGCACTACATTTTTCAACCTTAACATTATTATTGTTTTACATATATAGCTAACCACGTGTTCTATAACAGCGTAAAATCATTTTGATAAATCTGAATCTGAGCTAAAATGTCAGAAATATAGAAAAACATATAGGTAAGTTAACAATAGCTGTCTGTGGTGAAGGTATCGTTGGTGTCATGCCTAAAGATAGAGGATGTTTGAATTATATGTCTGAGCTCTGTGGCGTTGTGAATTGACTTGAGTAATGAATGGTAAGCAATTATATATTTATAACTGTCATGTAACAGTACTGCTGACAAGCCATTTTCACCATATCCCTGCTTGATTTGTATACACAGAGTTTGTATGAAGCTTTGTGTTCATATCTCAACGGCAACCAATCCTTGGACACATTCTGGAGTTCCATAGCAGTGATGTGAACATCACATCAGCATCTTTTTAAAAGCATAGTGGTCTTAACATGAAGGAATAATTTTGCTCCATGACCTTTAAACCCTTGGCATCTGAAATGATATACTTAGCCAATGGGATCATTTTTGCTTTATCAGATAATGAAAGATGCAAATTAGCAGGTTAAATGTTTGATTTGCAACACTTTTAAGGAAAGATGCTGATGCCTTAGCTAACTGACCATCTAGAGTTCTTATTTTCTTTCACAATAAGGAATCATAGGATCACATGGAGCTAGTGAGAAGCAGCCAGTGGCACAGTATGAACTGGACAACTCCCTGGCAGGAAACTGTGTATGCCCTTGGATGTTTGGGGATACACAGCATTTGATGATGATGATCTGCCAGGCTTGTACTGGAGCCATATTCAGTTCTTGCTCGTTTCACTGGCTTTACACCTTCAGTCTGTTATTCTTGACATATTATAAAAGCACTGACTTGGACTGAGGACGAAAAGCATTCTTAGATTGTCTGGAAGGAACACTAAGAGGCATGCCAGCCCTAACTTTAGTTTTTGGTATAAGAGGAGTTCACAAAGTTGTTTAGTTCTACATCAGAGAGAGGCATTCGAGAGGACTCCTAATTCAATAAGAACTAGTCACAGTCAATCAAAGCTGCTGCTAGCAATGCACTTATGTCAAGATTTTGAAAAATATAATGATAATGGGCTAACTATCAGCTCATTCGCAGGGGTAGTTTGATGAGGGTTAGCGAGGAATGTAATCATCTTACTGACAAATCAAAGAAATCCAATAGAGATAAAGGTGTATGCGACTGAAGAATGCAGTTATGCAGCACAGGTGAACTGGGAATACCACAACCGTCTATTAGCAAAATAACTCAAACCATAAATGTGCTCTCTAACCTCCAAATTTGGGGGGGGGGGGGGGGGCTGGGAGTACAAAGCAGGGAACCAGTGTATAGTGTCCAATCACAAACTTCTATTCGATAAAAGGATGTGTCAGTCTGTAACAGCTTTCTGTGACAAATGCACTTGTGTATCTGTTATATCTCCCCCAGGGCAGTCTCCTAACTCCATCCTAGTAGAAATAAAAGCTTTCAGATGTTAATCACGGTGGACTGGAAAAACTTCCAGGTCGACCAAGGATCAAGGGATGATATTTAGAAGTGAATATCTATTTAGCCTGAGACAGAAATTTCAAATTCATAATGTCCCAGCTGGCTGTTTCTTCATGGGCAAGCAGATCAGCCATGAGAACCAGGAAATGGGGATGATCATTACACTCTTTTAAGTTGTGTTATATAAGTTATTTATATTTCCCACAGACCACCCAAAGACCATTCTCTTCGGAGATCATGAGCATGTTCATTAATGAACCACAATAGGGGGTCAAACCGACACCTTCTCTTATTTTGGTTCTTTTGGCTCCTTATCAAAAAGTTGCTCTTAGCAGCTTTGTGAAAAGGTTTTAAGCAGAAACTATTTAGGGGGAATTTAGAGGGAGTAAGATAAGATCCTTTGTTATTTCATTGCTTTGTACAATACTCAATAATACATAACATTTTGTTAGTCACCTGAGCTATGAAAGCTAAACCTGAAGCTTTCCAAATGAAAAAAGTCCCATTTAATTAAAAACAAATAGTGAATTAAACTCCCAGTCTGCAGTTTGAAGGCTATTTACTGACTTGGGTCTGCCATCTACATGTTGCTTTTCTAAGAGAAAATCTGTGGGGTTCACACATCTTCCAACTACTTCCTTGTTGCACCCTCATAACTGAGGGGTGGGTAACCCATGTTCCTCCAGGTCCATCATCCTGTTTTTTTTCCCCCAATTATCCACTGCTGATTACCTGGATCAGGTGTGTTCAGTCAAACAGAAGCTGGAAGAAGAAAGATCTGTTTGCCTATATGTACTGAGATCAAACCCTTAAATTGAAACCCTCCCCTTTTAAATGACCATTAAAACATGTGTGATTTGTGCTTGCATAATACACAGCTTCGCTAAAATCTACCTCAGAAACGAAAATCAGTATTACTTGCTAAATGTTATTTGCACTGGGTTTGGTAACAGAGCAGAATCAGTATGTGGACACAAAAAAAGGCCCTTCGACACCATAACCTGTGTGGAATAGCATATTGACTGTAAATTATGCTGAGCATTCAATGAAATCTATTTGATGGAGAGAAAAAAAATGACACTCTGCTCTGCAGTGGAATAAAGCCAGGTGTTGGCGTCAATGACATCCTGGCTCTACTGTACAATAAAGAATCAATACATCAGTCAGAAGAGAGAAATGAGCGGCCTCGGGACACTAGCAAGGCAGCACTTCGGAAACCCCATACACAAAAAAAGAGCCCAATTTATCATTATTTGGAAAACACCAATATAATTATTCAATAGAGATACATTTGTGACCAACCATTATGCAAATCTTATAATCTAATTGTTCTGGGGCCAGCTTCAAATGAATAATACATACAGTATATTGTAGCCAAAGAGGCTAAAACCAATATTCACTGAGAAGAATGATCTCATTAGGAATGCAATACACAGAGTTGTATTCAACGCTGGCATTCTTTCATTACGGAAATAAATACACAAATTGTGATAATGTCATCATTGGTGCAATAAGGTTCTGATGTATCAATTTGCCTGAACTAAATTAATTTTTATTACTGTCATCATGTAGTCAGTTTGAATTCACACATTCAGTTCATTGCTAAACCTAACCCAAGAACTGTATTTGATGATGAATTGATATTTTTGGATAACAAATATTAAAACAGGCAAATAGTGCACACACCTGACCTTGATATGATGTTACCTTTAGAACCCCTGCAGGAAGATTGGCAGTGTTGATTAAAGGATAGGTCATGCTTTGTGCTAGTATTCCTCTGTTGCAGCATTCACACTAAAAAGAGTCCCACTTGATTTGTATAGCTCAGACTGCTGAGGCCTCATATTACATTCAGCTGAGCTAAATGTATTTTTGCACAATGCGAGGGCTTTGGATTTTGTCCTCCATCACTTCCACTGAAATTGCTTTAGGAAGAAATCTCTTTGTGAATGGGTGGATCAATTACATCAACCAATTAGACTTTCAGTGTGTATATTTGAGCATGCCACTATTGTTTTAAGAATAAATGACAGCCCTTTCTTAATAAGGATGGTCTTTAGAAAAAAAAAAAAAAACAGCAACACTGATCATTTGTTCACATGCCAAAAATAGTTTTACACTCAATAAAGTGTGTGGCTTTAATCCTTTGATGCACCTTCAAAAAAGTTACGTAAATGTCCCTTTGACACAAAAATGTGCTTCGGTGCATCAAAAGGTTAACATAAGGGGCCACTGTTTATATCCCTTCTTCTACCAACTATTATTATTGTTTGTTTTAATTTAGATCAATCTTGAAACAAAAATAATGTAATTTTTGACCATTTGGAAGCAGCAATGAACAGAGTAATGACAACAACAACAATATTAGAAGAAGAAGAAGAATGAGCTTTATTGCCAAGTGAGTGTGCACACACACACACACAAGGAATTTGTTTTGGTACAGGGGGGGGGGGGGGGGGGGTACTCCAGTGCAAACAGACATAAATACAAATGCTACAAAGATACAAATGCTACAAAGATACAAATGCTACAAAGTGATGTGTGTAATGATAAGAATTAAGAAGTAAGAAGCAATAGCAAACATTTTAACTCATTCTTGCCTATTCACATATCCAGCAGACACAGAGGATCATTAGCAGTGGTTTGGAGTTTGGAGTGTTTCTCTGACAAAAGTAATTCTAATATTTGTTCTGATTTTAGCTCAGTTTTGCACCACACCGACTCCAGAGGGAAATATCAGGCTCTTTAGTGTTTTGATACTAGCATGCTAGTTGCTAACTGCCTGTTTGCAGTCTGGTGCTAAAATGCTATATCCTTAATTGCAGTTTTTTCTCTACTGCAGGTAACAGTGACAAAGCGTAAAAAAGTTGTATTCACATTTTAAAAAAGGTATAGCTGCTATTAGAATATTTTCTAATTAATTAAGGTGGAATTTGGCAAGCTTTCTTCATTATTTTGCTGTTTTGGGTATTTTTCAATCAGGATTTTAGTGACATCTATGATCTGGGCAAAACTAGGAACATTTCAAAGATGTCCTTTTTGTATTTAGATAACAATCGAAACAAACCATAAGTCTTTTGATTAAAGTGGAGGAGCTCGGAAACCTCTTGGAATGACTTCCTCCTTTAATGAAAACTCCTGACCTTTCCCTTTATTTAGATTTTATGTTATATAATGAGTTGCATGGCCCAAACTGGTGTGATGACCTATAGTGTAAATCAACTGATCATAAGCAAGCAAATAAGTCATTTTGGGGGCTGCAAAGCATTTTTAATGAGGACTGTGGTTTCAGTATAATAGACACAGCGAGGGAGAGCACGTGTATTTTTCTCTAAATATCCTCTGGCACTAACCCAGCTCCCTTGAAATAATCATTGGGCTATGACCATGTTTATAGAGTGGCTATAAGAGAAGGCATTCGCTCATTCCTTTCACTATCTATTAGATGACCCATTATTCATGATTAATAAGTAAATAAAGGCCAATGTCACTGATTTATGCTCACTGCGAGTGTACTCCTGGCGACTACATAACTGTGAGATGAACAGCACTCTTCGTAGTGATGTTAGGCTGTCTCATTGGGTGATGGGTAAGTATGTGTTACTGTGTTGTCTTTGTACTCGGCTGCAGCGACAGGGAGATAATGCAGACTTTAGTACTTAAATGTCACACTGGTTCCATGACAGCAAACATGTCAAGTTTAGAAAATATGCTCTTTTCTTTGGTTCTTCAGGTGACAAGCTGGGACACTGTCCTTTGCAATACTCGCACAAGGAGTGAATACAAAAGGCAAAACGCATCAGTGCAGCTTAACTGTTGAGATGGAGGTGGCAAGAGCAAAGACAGAGCAGTACAGTGCTCTTCCCACCACATCACTTCTGACATGGGTGAGATGTGGTGCCAGGGCAGATTGTCACTAGCAGCATGGAAATAGTTTTGCCTAAGACAAATGTTCAAACATACGGAAATGTGTCACACTGGAAAACCAAGGGAATAGCAAGTGAGGTAGTGAATATGAGAAAATGATATATTATGAGCAAAAAAAGTGATTTTTTTCTTTAATCAACTATCCCATTTTGACAGAAGGGACAGTCTTAATCAGAAAGAATTGTGAAGCATCAGTGGTGACTTTCTCATTATTCATTCATGGGAATAAATGTTTCAAAGCACATACACAAAATATTTGTTGTCTGTTCCCTGCCTACTGAAACTGCTGCTAAAACAGATGGCACAAGCCTGAGGAAGTGTACAGAAGTTCACAAATGTAGACAAAAAGAGGGAGAGAAATAGTGAGTTAAAAGTCTTATTTCAAAGGTTTACGCCTTCTGCAGCAAAAAACCTGCTGATTACAATGATTGCAAACAAGATACATGCGTGGCAGGTTAAATAGGGTGATAGCACAGGACGATGTGCTTCATTTGATCTCAAATCAAATCAAATCCACATGTGAGGCACAGGGTTGAGGAACCAAACATGATAGGCAGTGAAATGTGCTCTACTACCAGTCACATTAAATGATGTATAATGTGATGAAAACATAACCTGAGCTTTCTAATAACTCTGGCAGATTATTATAACAGAATACAGCAACATTAAAACATATGGTCTACAAGACATTCAGAGTTGAAAACTGCAACTAAACGATCCTCACACTATGCAGAAGTGGTACTTGAGCATAAACATGCAGCATTTGCAATAATGGCATGATTGGGGATTTTTTTGGTAAATCAACAGAAGTGGTCCACCTCATCATGGGAGGAGAGAAGGGGAGGAAGAAAAATAAATGTTACATAATGCAAAACACTGTGTCCTTCAGCTCAATAATAAGGTGCTACGCTACATTACCCCCTAAACCTCCATCCTACTAGTGCCAAATCTCGTGGGAACTAGACACATTTGTGATACATTTATTTCAATATGAGACTTGCCAGATAAAATACCCTGCAGGATGTTGATGGGCAGCCCAGAATACACTGACTATAGTTACTGTAGCTTCATTACTGACAAGGGAACCAACAGTTCTTTGTGCTTCTAAGCAGTGTTTCCAAAGGAGCTTTGGCAACTACTTCCAAATGTCCAATTGAAAATGTAAGTTTAAACTGTAGCTTAAAGATTAGTATGGTTAGTATGGTAAAGTATGGTTCATGATGTGATCTCACTGCACTTACATGACATATCCAAACATATATACATACATACAAACATATATCAAGCCTATCACCAGACAGAAACAGCTATATTGGATGATTCTACAAAAACCCAAATCATTGTTTTCTTAAAGAGTCATGCTTTTTACACTACAAGTGCATAACCACAATGTTCTGGTTAGGTAAAGATCAATGTTACCTAAGGGTAAAGACGTATTAACCCTCAGGGGTCGACGAACACATTGCCTCATAAAAATAAGAAATATATGGCTAGAAAGCTTGAAATGTTTTCTTTTAAATGAAACAATTCAAGTCGAAAACAAATCATCACATTTTATTTAATCCGTATGAACGTAAGGAGCGGTATGGTTTCTCCTGTCTCACCTCATTATAGCTAATGTGAGCGCACTGTTCATATGGTAATAACCTGAGGTGAGCCAGGTAGTTCTGTACAAGCCCCCGAGAAATGACAAAAAATGTCAAACTTTATCATAGAATTTACTCACTTTTTCTGTGTGTTTGGATGTTGACATGCTACACGGATGAAGAAGCGCTTTGTATGTTCCAGACAGAGACAAATAGTTTACTTTGTCCTCAGAGGAAAAATCACGACTCAAATGACAAACGTTTGCACTAATCCTCTCTCAGCCACATTGACTGAAAGGCTCATTATGCGCGTCTTTGTCTGGTCGTTGAGTGCGTATTTTGTTTTCTCAGGTAAATCACATGACTATTCATCCTCAGACACACCTTCTTGCATATGCCCTTTCTCAAAAAGTGTCTTAGAAAATTTAAATCAGTGTATTGTTTACTGTGAATGAGTGAACAAGATGACTTTTAGATCATTTTGAAGCAAACACTTTAACCTACAAGATGCATTTCTCCAAAGTCTTGTGAACCAATGTTCTGTTTGTGTTTTATGGTCTTATTTCAGTGTCTTAAAAATTGTAGTTTTTCATTAACCATGCATAAACACTGTTCTCAAAAACACAATCATGTATAAACTTGCTGCTCACATATTGTTGTAGCCCAGTTTGTGCTGATTACAGTGTTATCAGACTTTAGACATTAATATGTTTAAAAGCAACTGAAAAAAGCACAAATGTCAGGGCATGTCAAAACTTGTCCAGGGCCCCAAAACACCCTCAGACCCCAGAGGGTTAACTAGGATGTTACATATTGTCTGATAAATCAAGTGAAAATGAGACAGGATAATCTGTCTCAGCTATATTACCAGCAGACAGAGGGGATTAAAAACCACCCATGTTAAATAACTGGATTGTTCCTTTGCAATAAACAAGAGGGAAGAAGTATAAAAGAAGCCAATATACACAACAGTATTCTTACACATTTGAACAGGAAAAAAAACAAATTTAATTAAAGAAAAAAAAGTGTGAGTAAATGTCATTACTTGATTTAACTCTTTATCAGTTAGGTTACCATATATGGTTTCTCACCCAATAAAGGGTTGAAGCTGTATTATACTATTAAGTATAGATAGATACAGTTTAAGATGCCATGAAGATACAAAGATGCTATTCTTGGAGTACCATATATGAGAAATCAGTAACTAAATTACAAAGAAGCACAACCATGAAATAAACACGCTGCACCATGTGCTCAGTCACTGAAAAGATTTTCTTTTATTACTTTTTTTTAAGCATGCTACTTGTTTTAAGCTTTCTGTGAGATACTGATGAGCTCAGTATGGAGAAGTCTGAGGACTGCAGAGGAAAGCATGGGGAGACTTGCCCTCCCCTGTCGCTGAAGGGGAATAAGTGGAAGAACCCCCAAGAGGGCTTTTCACTGTGTGTTTGAAGTCAGCTGCTGACCCTTTTTATTGTCTTTTCCTCTGGGAGTGACAATTCAATCAGAGGATTCACTGGTCCCCATGTCCACCAGATTCACAAAGCTTCTCATGGCAGCACTACTGAGATGAGCTTAAAGTCCATGAAATCCTTTCCTGAAGGATTCATGATGGATTTAAGTTCTAAAACGCTGTTTGCAAGCATGTAGCATCAAAGCAGGGAGACAGTTGCATGCTGACAGCCATTAGAACTGTAGGTTTTCAGAAAATTATACAAGAGATATTTTCAGAAAGTAAATCATAAATGTCCCACTTTATCTCAGATACACAGCAAAGCGCCAATCCATATGTCCCCTGACAACCCTGACATTTACGTTTCTTTTAAGTATGATGCACAAACTAAGAATGTGATTATCCTTCTCTCTGCCAAACAATATTTTCACTTTAACTGACACCACACAAAATACTATTTGGGCCCCATAACACAGCAAATATTTGTCTCTTTATTGCAGAGAAAATGCTTGCTTGAACTGCTACAAATTTGGAGAATCACCCTTTGCTTGGTTTTCTTTACCCATTCCTGAAGGCAATCTGTTTTCCTAGTTCCCTGAATATCTGTCGTCAGCTGTCTAGTCCTGTGAGACCCGCGGCTGAGCGGATAAACCTGTGCCTCCTTCTAGTCTCTAGGTATTGCATTCCAAGGCCGCCTTCCCTCCCCTCCTCCCTACAACCTCTGAAGATGCAGTGATTACATCTCCCTGACCGAACCAGAGCAGGGAGGAGAGTAACCATCAATGGCATTATTTTTTTTCACTTTTTCTTGATGACAGGAGTGTAATGTACTACCTTGAATTTTCCTTAAGATAATTCCTCTGTATAAAGCCCCAAATACTCTCAGGGAAGTACTGATGGCTTCATGCAATGCTGACTTTCTTGTGCATTTTGTAAATCCTCCCTGGCTTTACCGAGTGCGTATCATCATACATAAAGACTCTTTTTTTCACAGGTTATTGCAGCCCTTGCTATCATTTAAGAAGGTAGAATACATTCCTATCCTGACTCCTATTTGCAGGGTAGAGCTGAGCTAATTCCTCTTTCTATCAATGCGTAATCCACAATAATGAGCCGTGCCACATCTCTTAGATGAACATGCAAGGTCTTCTTTCTGCAGGCACTGTAAATAAAATGGAGCCAACATTAATCAAAATGATAATTAATTGCCTTCTGCTGATTATATGACTTGCCCCACAGCAATTGTTTAGAGGTTATATTACATTCAAAAGAGCATTCACAAAGGAGATGCAAAGGTCATTGGTGGAAGAGAAACCAGTCAGACGATATCAAGAATCAGTTGAGAACAGCAAACAAGAACAGTTAAAAAACTCTATTATATTTTACTGATGTGTTGCTTAGCCTAGCAGGCCAATCTGGGGTGTTAAAGGGGACCTCTCAGTTTAAAGTTGGTGACTTGTGAGAGACCAATTAAAAACAAATGGTCAAAATTGATGCAATAATAAGCCCAGTGATCAAGCTCCAAAACAAAAAAAAAGTTTACTATTTTCCATAATGCCACTGAATAGTGCTACAACTATAACACTGTAAAATTATACAAGGGATGTTTTTTTCCAAAAGTTGGAAGGCTCTCTCTAGAAGGCTGAATAGAGCTTCTTATGAAAAATAAACGTGTAAAATCCTTGGAGTGCATTTGCTCCTCAAAGCTTTTAAAGACAGTGTTTCACAGAAAAAAAATCTAGCAGAAGAGATGTGACCTGTGTGGAATAGAATAAAACTAGACATTCAATAAGAGAAGCACAAGATATTAAAGTTGGACTGCTGTACGTAATGATGAATAAAAGCGCAAACTCACTTTATCAACAAAGCATCCAAGGTAAAAGCAGCAGTGCAAGGCACAATATCTACTTTTGCAGTCTTGAGGAAATGCTATTGATCCTTCTATCTGTTTTCTTTGCTTCCTGACTTCTATCTAGGGTTACATGGTTGTGTTACCTTTTCTTCCAGTGTGAACCCAGCCCGGGAAACTCAACAAGCTGCCTCCCACTATTGTAATCATACATCGGAGAGCATGCAAGCAGATGTAAACATGTTACCAAGATGATGAGTGCACTTATATCATTTTGACATGATCAGTGTGGTCTCCATCCTTTAGTGGAACAAGCATTGCCAAGTAACTTGATTTATGACCTCTTGCACACTAGGTCATTAATAATTATTCTTCTCTGGTCAATTTATGCACAGATGCCCCTGCCGAAATTAAAAAGCTCTAATTATACCCTATAACTCACAGTGATGAGAAACTCCAATGGATATTAATAATTTGGCTTTGTTACCTCTTTAATTAGTTTATTTATTTATTTTTGGCCATGACTGACTACATGACAGTGACAGACTCATTATGATTTACAAAGGCTAATTTAGCTCATAACATTGTGAAAATACAGCTCTGTTTATCCATTAAGGGAAAACTATGTCCCAGAAGTGTATAAATAATAATAATACCAAAAGCATGTCTGCTACATCCAATTCTGATGTGAAATATTTCAAAAGATTTACACACCTCAGATCTGCCAAGCAGCTTCTTCACAGCATAATTCAGCACTTCCACTTCTTCACACAATTACAAAGCACTTCCAATAACACTGCATTTTCAATGAGACTGGAAACTCTTAAGCTTTATTTTAAAATGGTTAGTTGCTTCTTGTGCTATTCTGCCCTCGGGATTAAGTAGTAGTCAAATAATGTCCTGTTGGATAAATAACTAACTCACTCTGCAGTACTAAACACTATGGCAGCATGAGTTTCTAAATTGTGAACAAATATTTAAAAAAGCATGTTTTATATATATATATATATATATATATATATATTTTTTTTTTCCCTTAATGTACTTATTGAATAATAAGCAATGTTAATAACACTACAGGCACTTAGTTTTTACATGTTTTCATTTTTGGTTTATCTGTTTAACTGAAAATGTATCCTACCTATTCATCATCTATATTCTTGGCTGCAGCTAATCCCAGCTGACACTGGGTGAGAGACAGGGTACACCTTCAACAGATCTGTAGTCCATCACAGGGTTGTCAACAACTTAATTCTATGTCTTGTCATGTGAGAGATGATTGCTGTAGTTGTTAAATCCTAAATATAATCAGCAGGAAATATCTATTTTCTCAACAATAAGAGATACTCAGATTACTAAAATTACAGATTAGTAAAGGATGTATGTAGCTGGTAGGTCATACTGCAGATAATTTGCCTGTCACTGTTTTAGCTACTCGACTTCAAATTACTGGGACAAGGTGGACTTCATGCACATAAGAGCCCAGCATTTGGCCTGGCATTGGTGCCCATCTGGCTGTGACACTTCATTACTCATCTCTGTTTGACGATATACATCAGTTCAGTGTACTGGGCAGGAAGCACAGACCATTTTTTGGCACTGAAAAATGTATCATGTGGCATTGGTGACAATGAGAAAATAAGAGAATAAGAACCTCAGCCTTAAAACATGCAATAACTTGAAAATGGATAGGAGAGTTGTTTCTAAAAATGGTAAGCAACGTGTTAAATTACCACCTTACAGTTCATGCCATTGTGTTGTTTTTAAATAAGATAAGATAAGATAAGATAAACTTTATTCATCCTCAAATGGAAAATCAGGAATTGATGATTGAAATAGCTGAATCATAAAATATGCAATTAGTACAAAGTCTTGGATCTGAGAGATGCTGGTCTTCTTTTTTCCAAATCGTCAGCATATGGGGAAGAAAATGTTATTACTCTCTTTAGAAAAAGAGTAAGAGAGGTTCTCTTTCAATGTGTAAAACAGGAGTACCCTGTCATTAGTATATTCACAAACTAGACAGTGTTACACACGGGGAAAAAAATAGACACTGGTGAATTAAATACTTAATAGATTCTCAGTTTACAGGGAGATTGTATCATACTGACTGTAACGAGACATTAGATCTACCTGCTTATCGTGTGCAGCATCAGGAGAGGCTGGAACTTATACCAGCATGCATTGGGTGAGAGGTGAGGCACACTCTTGACAGGTGGCCAGTTTAACAGGGTTCACACATTTATAGACAGGCAATAATTCACAATAATTCTCTTTAAAAGTTATAGCTATAGACTTCATGTACAATAGTTGGACTGAGGTAGGAAACCAGAGCACCTAGAAGAAACCCACAAATGCGCACAAGTCTTGACATCCTATTTCTTGGAAAATCTTAGTATTAAACACCTGCAGAATTGCAAGTCTTTTGTATTTTCTGTCAGCTATGGCCAGTGAAGTTGTAACACCATTCTGGACATTTGTTTTTCATAAGGAGGAAAATACAGCTAAGTTAATGTCCATTAAGCTTTTCAAGCATTCCTACAGCATTCATCAAAGTTTAAAAACACTTCATTATTTGTAGGATGCTTTCAAGACAGCTACAAGCAAGATGTGTTTCAAGTCTTCAAAATGACCACAGCAGCAGTGGTACAAGAAACCACAAACCTCTAACAGCTAATGCCTAGAGATGGAAGCATTTTGTTTGGACAAACATCACTAAAACCATGTTAACACAGGTGCTTATATTAAAAGGTGTGACTCAATGACAAATGAGTGGTAAAATTCCATATGACAGTTTTTTCATTAGTGAGGTATGGATGGACTGGATGACTTACAAGTTTGATCAGTTTCGTCTGAGTCATCGGGGCAGTCAGGCTCGCCATCACAGAGCCAGGCCTCGGGGATGCAGGTTTCTTGGTCGTGACAGTGAAACTCCCCAACATCACACACAATGGCTTCTGGATGGCATGTGGGAAAGGTAGAGAAAGAGACAGAAAAGGTGCAGCATGAGATGATGGTGTTGAGCAGGTTGATCACATGTTTCACCAGAAAACATGTGCTGGATGAAAACTTGAACATGAGTGTGAGGAGTGGAAGTGACTGCACTTGAACTGTCTTTGCAACCACAAGCAGCAAATGGTTCTGGTGAAGACGCACATGGTGTAAACAACATTATCATTATGTTATCATCAACTGTAGCATGGAGCGGAATGAAACCAAAGGGCTACAGTGCTATACTGCAGGAACATTTTTAAAGGCTGACAATCAATGTCTTTTGTTGTCAGTGGTATATCATTTGCAAACCACAATTCTTTGTCAGAACAGGAGCCAATGCATTTTTTTTCCCCAGAAGATTAAAATGGGAAGCAAAAGAGGAAGATACAGGCACTGCCCAGGCATTGTGATTTTGACAGCTAGTCTCCTCTAACAAAGACATGACGTCCTTCGTGCCTTGGCAAACTTATTACAAAGCAGTTTGCCAAGTTTTTCTTATCTTTCGCCTCCTTGGTGCTGTTCTTTCATCTGATGGTGGATTGGTGGGAGTTCAGTGAAAGTCCAGTCAACTAAAAAGTCATCATAGCCTTTCAATATAGCAATCACCCATCAAAGTGTTGACATGCTTCCTGCTGGTAGCTGTCACAGACACAGCTCAGTCATTTTGAAGAATGACACAAGCTTTTGCTAAAGATTTGACACTGCAAAGTGACCTGCTGCTACTACTTCTCAGCACCAGGCAAAAACTGTAATTTGTTTCTAAGCTTAACCCAGACAATCAGACAGGTTCCAACTCCCCCTCCTCCTCTCTATCGCCATCTTTTTCCCCACTGTGTTCCTAACCCATTAGTGGTGGGAGTGGAGCAAGTGGGAGATCAGGTCTGTGCCGTTTGAACAGTGGGAGTGATAATTCAACGCACCGCTGCTCCCTGCCCTAGCACCCTCCAGCAAATTCACTACCCAGGGACAAATCTGAAAAGGTCATACATCTCATCCATTCTGCCTCTTCTATTCTCACTGATGCAATATATCTGAACTATTACAATTTAAATCAAGGTCTTTTTTGAAATATTCAAAGCCTTTTTTCTCAGGTTTTAAAGGGGACATTCTTAAAATTACACTCCAAAGCCATCAAACCTTTAAAGAAAATGCATGTCATGAGGAGCTGGGGAAAAAAAAGCATGTCTTAAGGAAGTGCACTGCATAAAAAATTGGTCCAGGATCATTATTTTTGCCTCTAAACAGTATATCTTGCCAAACATTTCTCAAAACACTGTTAACTTCATAAAAACACACATGCCTATTTCAGCTATTTTTGTACTTGGCTAAGAGTGCTGGCTGCAGTCAAATGTGTTTCTTTTAACAGCCATGGCGCAACATATTTTTGTGATCTTCAGCAAAATGATGCTGTTAACCCTGATGCATTTGGATTATCACATGCAATAAATATTATTGCAGCACCAAACTAAATCTGGCCTGTGCATAACGTGACAGATAGAAACAATATTTTGACATATACTGTATACTACTGAGAAATAATTATTTTACATTTTCTTTGTCAGAAACATGTATTCCAATTCATGCATCGTATTTTTCATTTCATCATATAAACATACCATCAATCTATTCAATAAAAATACATTACAGAAGTATATGAGCAGGGTATGCTGACTACATTATTTACGTTTTCCCTCAAAAAACAAAAAGGCATCAATAAGCACATCCTGGGTTTAAGGTTAGGAGGAACATATCCTCAGCTGTGAAATAAACTGCTCCTGGATCTCAGAGCAGCTCACTTACCTATTGATGTTCTACCTTCTTCCATGCCACTTCACCTTGAAAGCTAAGGGGCCAAATATGAATCAAGAAAATGACCTCTGATTGTCAATTCATCTTTCCCTTCTGCTCCTCCAAACAGTCTTTTCTTGACACAGGCCTGACACTGTCTCTACAGATGATGGTGAGAGGACAATTCTGGGACAAACACACAACTTTCATGTACCACTGTATTTGCATAAGAGAGGGGTAGAATTATAGTATTATACAGCATTATGTATTTTGGTGATTACTCTATACAAACATCAAATGAGTGCTAACTGCAGGAATATATATATATAAAAGTAAAGGTAGCAGCCATTTTCAGAGAGTGGAAAAAACCCAGACTGGTTCCATTATCATAACAGTGGGAAACACACAGTGGCAAACAAACATTATCATGAGTTTCATTCCTGACACCCAACAGCTACCACTGGCACAACATTGTGGCTCATTAAAGCCATTGAGCCTTTGAAATGTGCCAGATTTTCATGGGAACAAAGAGCTATTTTGAGGCACAAAGACTAAGAAGGCAGTTTGCAGCAAAGACTGCTGGCTGGCCTTCCTTCAGCAGGTTTGCACATATTTTGATCAAAGTTTTTGTTGATCGGCATACTGCAACATGAACACAAGTCTATTCATTTTATTTTTGCAGCGTATCAGCCAGTCCCCTATTTGCACAGTCCTATTAATTCTGAATTACATGAGAGCTTAGGTCTTCATTTATTTATCTCCCTTACCAATGTTATAATTCCAATGGTGTAAGCTACAAACCACTAAGTCAATACAATCCTCTGAATTGCATCAGTCACATAAGTTCACAATATGATACAGTGGATAAGCTGTAAGCCACAGGCCTATTCCAAAAAAAAAAAAAAAAAATCTGTGTTATAAAAGCGGCATTGCAGTACACAACTCGAGTGGTGAATTAAACGCTAGCTGCATTATACAGCTGAAAAAAGCAGGTCGGAGAATATTCCTCACTTAGGCCTATCTTACAGTTGCAGGTTGTGAAGCAGCTTCTTCTTAGAGAAGCTATTTGCAGTTCACCCAACTTTCCTGGCTCTACATGGAAAGATGTGTGTAAACTTGACAAGTCAGTGATAGTCCATTAAACCTGTGTTGCTTATAGAATACTCAAGGTCACCCAAGAACCAGACTGGGAGAAAAGAGAAAATAGAGGCTCAATATATCTGAAAACCTGATAGAAAACACATCACTCGCTCACCATCAGGCAGTTCAATTATAGCCCAATTGCAGAATATTTACCTAAAAATAGTTTAGATATTCCCTAAAAACAGCAGCTGGGTATTATATTTTTTATATATACATTTTTTTGTTGTTATTTTTGCCTTCGTTACTTGCTAGTGTCAAGACAGACTGGAGGTCTGAAGCCATTACAAGGTAAGTGCAAAGCCACTAATGGTCAATAGATGCTAGGTCCAAAAATATCATGGCTGATATTTAAAAAGCATCAACATCTTTCTAGAAATAGTAATTCTGTATTTTTTTTCCCTCAGGAGTCATTAGTCACAGCCACTTCTAATAGATGCAGTTATTGCTCCACTAATATGACTTATGGAAGATTTTGATATCTGCTGTGTGGGCGATGAGTGATAGTTCACTCACTTGCTTTTCTCTCCATCTCTTGGCCTCATAAGTGTAGTTTGAATTTCTGGTTGTATAATGAACAGATTTTTTTTTTTCCATATGGACACATCTATTTTGGCATTGGTTAAGGAGGTACCCTAACCAAGCTGTCGTGCAACATTTTATTATCTTTCATGAAAAACACTACCTTGGAATTAGCAATAACCTCCGGCTTGCGCCATCACCCCCCTAACAAGGTCAGCATACATAAGTTACCTAAGCCTATGGTAGGAGGACCAGAGAAACACCCCAAAACTCCTAATTTGGAAAGTTCCAAATAGGCTCCAAATAGAAGAAATGGTGTCAAAATCAAAATTCTGGGTTTCTAACTGGCTACATCCACTTTATATACTTGCCATGGAGCAAAAAGGTGACATGCAATATCTCACTGTACATTACTTTGTTTAGACACAGTTAAGAGCCCTGTTAATGAACACAAGAGCCAGACATTTCCCTTAGGTGTTGGAATGACAGAAATCCAGGTAAATCAAGACAAGACATAGCCACAAGCAAACTGAACAAACAGGAAACTGAGAGCTATGTGATGGTCCAGAGGGAAGAAAAGAACTATGAAAATCTGGCATTAGACAAATTGAAAACAGCTGGAATGAGGAGCAGGTGGGCAGAGTCAGGTGATCAGGGGGAAAGTTCAGGGACATCAGGTGGCTGGAGGGAAAATGGTAGGAGAAGGGTCAAAACACACAAACTGCAACACCATCAGCATGTAAAACCTATAATGAAATGTTAACTCTAAATGCTTGGGTCATTTTTAAAAAGCATTTCAGAAAATGTTTAAAATCAGTATTTGAACTGGATTGGTGGAGGGAAAATGGGTACTCCAAAAAGTAAATCAAAACACTTCTTCACAAAAAACTCTTCGAAAGAACTGATGTCAGAGGATGGATTATTCTATGCAAAGACACATGGATTGTCTAAAATAAATCAAGGCTACAAGGTAAAATCATCCACATATAATGTTTCACAATTAGGGACCCAGGAATGTACTTGCAGAGTTTATGCCTACACACACACACACACACACACACACACACACACACGCACAGACCTCAGAACCACATTTTCATCCACATCCACAGACATAGATTAGCAAATTTAAACCTGCTCATACTGTCAGAGCAGAGTTAGCATCCTGCCAGGTGCAGGTCATATGCATTATGGTTGCGTATAGGGCTGTGAGCCAAACTATGCAGGTTATTAAGTATAACAACAGCATAATGCATCCTCTTCCTTAATCTTCATATCTTTAATCTGCCAAAAGATGCAATGTAGTGTGAGGCATCTCAATGATGCCTCACACCTACATAATAAACGTTTATTACCAGCATATCTATAGAAGTGAAATACGCTATGTGCTTATAAGACTTAAATGCCATCCACGTCAAGACTGATCAGAATAAGAAGAGCAGAGAGAGGACCGTGACTCTGCTCACTGATGAACGATTTTAGAATGTCACAGCACTTGTGGACACATGCTCACAGCTATAGTGTGTGTCTGTAGCGTCAATTCTGCAGCACTCCAACGTCTCGTCCTCTTAGATCGTCAATAAATCTTAAAAAAAAAAAAATAATTCTTAGAAATCACAGACAACTCAAAACTGTGGCAGAGAGAAAAATTATGGATGTTCTAAGGGAGTGAAATAATTGTATTTACAGAATTTGAGGTATAACTGGCTCCAGGAAACACCAGCTCATACCCACAGCCATCCCCCCTTGGCAATGCTTAAAACTTTGCATGCTAGTCATGAAATGCATAAGAAATCAATGCTGTAAAACTTTGGGGCCTTCATTAAATTCTGACTGACCTTTACCACCAACTGAGGGCACTTTTTTACTTTTATTCGGTCTACAACAGCAGGGGTATGTCAACAAATTATTAAAAGAAGCACCATATGAAAAGTTTCAAAAGACAATCATAGAATGGCCTCCCGCTCCTTGGCATAAATCCCTGTGCGAGTAAACAATGAATGATTCATAAGAGCACTGTTAAGCTGTATGATGTTTACTGACCCCTTTACTGCACATGAAAGGGAATATGTTATAGTGCATTACAGTCACAAGGATTGTGAAACATTTTCAGTTACATTTATGTTTAACAAATTATGACAAGTAAGTTATTATATTTTACAAACAATGTACAGATTGTGCAAGTCATATTAATCCTTAAGGGGGGGCAAGGGGACTGTCTGCTAATCAATCCATAAATCATTTGGAGGCATCCCAATTAAAGTATACTAAAGAGTTTTGATTTTAATTATTGGAATGGTCAGAGTGTGAATTCGTTTACACATATCTGTGACTGCAACATGTGAAAGTTGATCTGTCTATAGTGTCAGGTAAATGTGTCGCCCTTAATTGGATCTGATGTGTAAGAACAGGTCTTCAACAAAAAACATGCAGGACAAGTGGATTGTGAGGACTGAGCTAATAACAATATGGTACCCATGCTGGATGGTTTATTGTACCCTTTAATCAAAATGTAATCCTAGAAAATTTAGAAACATAATAACAGCATAATCTCTCGTGTTTATTCACCCTACAGTATGTGTTATTTTCTCAGCATTTCTCATTATGGTGGTCTAGAATTTGAATACTTTACTTGCACACCACCAAGTACACCCAATATATACATAGGCAGTTCATCCAAAATCACATCTTGTCAACACAGAAACATTTGCTATGCAGTTACACATGGTGAAAGACAAGATTTCTGTTATTTCTGGCCTTTTGATACTACTTTCACATTGCTCAAAACTGCCTAGTTTACCCTGCTGGCTGCTATTCACTCTGCTCTGAAGAACAGCATGTAACTACTTTTGATTGACAGCATTTAACCTGGGTTTGCTTGTAGGTACACTCTGCCCACATCTAAACATATATGTATCTATAAATTAAAAATCAACCATACCAAACCATAGCAGATATGTGTTTGTGTGAGTATACTTCACTGTACTAGCAGGAATCTAGAAACAGGAACAGGATCAAAGAGTTTTGTGCAGTGAGAGATGTCATTTAAAGATACCAGACCATTAAAAAATACATAAATATGTCTGTAAATACAGATACTGAATTGACAAGTTTTTTTTTTTTGTTTTTATTTTTTCTTGGTAGCAGTACATGTTTACCCGGCTACTACCACATACTACGAAATAAATATTATATATTTCAAACAAATACTCTCAAAGCAAATCATTCATGTTTATCTTATTTACCACATACCAAAATAGGAAAATTAATCCAATGAAAAAGTGGCCACATGCTTACTTAATAATTCTAAAAGTCTATGTTTAGTAGAGCTGAGGTTGATAAGACCATTGAGATGAATTTTAACCTACACTCCTCCTCTAAGAAATCATTCAGCACATTTTTAAGGGCTCTCAAATTTTCTGTGGTTTGAATGTAGCCGACAGTATGTATGTGAATTTCATTTGCATGAGAATGTGTCATTATACTGCCAATAATAGAAAAGTACATCCCCCGAAGCCTCTCCTTGCCTGGCCCCCTTTCCATGCTCCATCCAAGGTCACCTAATCACCATGTTCCTTCAAAGACCTCTATCTTAACCAGCAGCAGTCTCAGGGATTTATGCCCAACTCCATGTCATGATTACCAATCAGGTGGAGTAATAGCTGCTTAAGCAGACAGGGTTTCGTCATGACTGAGAGGGTGAAGTGCCAGTCAAGGTTTCCACTGAGTTTGTTCAATGCAGGCTGATACTCTGTGGGGCCATGTCAGTGCCTTGGGTGTAGCCTCCAGATTGAACTGAATTATTGCAGTGGAGTGAGAGCTGTTGTGATGAGGGATCACATCCTCCCTGTCCTCAAATCTGACTCTGAGACACCCAGTGATCTGTCCTTTATCAACTCCATACCTTGAAAACTCAAAATGGATCTCCTAATTTAAAGTTTAAGTTATATGCATTTTAAGGTTTAAATCTGAATTATGCAATAGTCCTGTAACAATTCCTATTTCAGATAACAAACATCTAATTATCAAATGACACCATCAAAACAAATATTTAAATTAGCAAAGTGAACATTGTGGTATATGGGGGAAGTAATTAGTGGGTGCTATAATATCAGTAAAAAGCCTAACAGGAAGGGATAGTATATTAGAGAAAGATCTCACAGATCCACATAAATATACTTTCTCACATAAGACTAATATTATGAAAAACTAATTATAAAAGTGCAAAACAAAAAACGTTTTGTTAGATATTTGTTTCCCCCGAATCCCCTACTGAAGCTGATTTTAATCAAGTTTAAATACTGAATTCAGCATGGTGCAGGCCTACGTTTTCACATCCATAGGAAGCTTTTCAGAAGAAGTAATCAAAGAGCTAACCTAAAAGAGATAAGTTGTGTAATGAGACTGACCATAAGATTTTCTTTAAGACTGATTTGTCATCTGGCTGCCTGACAAGCCCACTGAAACGAAACCTTTGGCCTTTTTTATTTATAAAGACAAAACTAGACAGTAGTCTTAGTGGATTCACTGTATGTTGATAGTATTTTGTTTTAATAATATTTTTAAATTGCAAACATAATGTAAGAAAACATATTCAATCAGCATTAACCAGTCAAAATGCAAAATTAAATAAAAGGCCGAAATAAGCAAATGGCACACTGATGTAACTGTCTTTGCATTAGTAATGTGACATTTCTGTCTCATTGGCTTCCACAGGACCATAGAAGCATGTGATTAAGATAGACTTGCCCTTTATTTAAATTTTTCCACTTTACTCTTCAGTGAATTCTGCGAAGTTGCACAGCTTGGTGTCAGCTTACACAAATCTGATTAGCTCCGTTCCATTAGAAATGGGGAAACATGTCTCTTCCAATGTAAATCACAACACAAAGCAGCCTTATTAGCTGTGATAGCAGTGTGACTCTTTAAACAGTGACATAAACCAAAAACTAGAAAAAAAAATACTTCTAGGAGTATTACATTGTTCTTTTCAAATGTAAACCAAAATTAACCAAAGTGTTGTGTTGTGAATCTACATGTACAATATACAGAAAATAAATAAGATAATGAGCTTCTGACAAAATATCCTTCCATACATCCATTAACTATACTGCTTCCTGTGCCTAATACTGCTGGTGTTCCAAAAGTACTTTTTAGTTAAGGTTGGTCACAAATGATCACAACAGTCAATGTGAAGAGCTGTAAAACGCCACTGCGATGCTGCTTTGTGGTCAATACATACTAATTATATATTAGCATATGTGCATATATGTGGATGTACTGTGTATTTAGTATCCACTGAAAATCCCAAAACTAATGGAAGCAAGGAAATGATAAGCCACACACATTACTTGTTAAACAAAGCTGAGAACCGAGTGTTTTCCACATCTCAGCCTGAAGCAAAGACTAATCTGGATCCATTAATACTTCCTAAAAGAGAAAATATCTCAATTCTTCTCCAGGGCTATGGAACAGGAAGAACAGACTTTTTGCCCCACAGATATATATTGTAATTTGAATTATGGGCTTATATGTAAACCCCTAAAGAATGCTGAATGAACTGAGAATGCAAAAAAACATTCAGGTATTTCTTGCAAATTGATCATGACCTATGACCTTGTTGACAAATCAGGTATTCTGCACACGGTGGAGCATTTTTTCATATTCATTTCAATGCCAGTCTATTGTTGCCAGTGTACGCTGGGCTCACTGCAGCACTTTTATCATATTATTCCAATTTTGAAATTTCCAAAGGGACTTTAGATCTGAGATGTGTTCTGAAACAAAAACTCAGATGGACAGGTGACGATAAAATGATGGATCTGAAGCTGCATCTGCCCTTTAACTTTGCATAAAGGTCATTTTTTAAAATGGAAATCATTTCTCAATAAAGGATTCTGAATATCACAGCTTTGGGGATTGTGTGTCAGTCTACTGTATGCAAATCTGGTAGTCTTTAATTGTTTGACGTGGTGCTTTCATTAAAGAACAGATGAAAGTAAGTGGTGAATGGCTGCAACATTTTCGCTTTGCTTTTTTTAGTCTGTTCTCCAAATGTAGTTATTTGGAGTTTAATTTAAACTGTTCAGTTACAGTCAAAGTTAACAGTAAATGTTTTACAAGCAGAAAAAAACTTTTAATAGTTAACTGATGTAACCAGTTAACTGGTTGTCAGTCTAAGGATGGAAATACTGTAGTTTCTCTGAGTAAACTGGAGATTTAGCTTATAAAATTATAATTTTTGGACACTGTCACTAACTGTCAGTGGTACAAGAGTAACTCAGTTATTAAAATACAGGTCCCTTAATTATATTTCCGCCAGTCCTTAGAAAGGACTGTGAACACCAATGCTAAGTGTATTTTTAGCATTTAGATGCCAGGAACAGACACCTATTTGAGGCATCACTATAAAAATAAAAGTGAAAATGAATAAAGGTATCTGCAAGTGAGAAAGACAAATTGATTATTCCAGTGTCACTCTTTGGTGTATCTTCCCAGCTCATCTCAAAATGTGATTTAAAAAATATAAATAAATAAAGCTTTCTCCCACATTATCAGACTTTCACATCTTCTTTCTACCTGAGAAGCTCAGATAGACAGGAATTAAAAGATCAAAGTATTTAATAAATAAACAGTTGAAACCTCGCAGCAAATGCCAATAAAGCATCAGTCTTTTGTGAATGCAACTAAAATGAAAAAAGACAGTCCGTATTGAGCTGGGGCTATAGGCAGTTATGAGTAAAATCCATCAGAAAAGTCGATCAGGTCAGCCTCTTTGGGGCATGAAAGTGAGTCAACAGAAGGAGGATCAGATCTACTTTATCACCTGATTAAAATCAATTTGGTGTGTCCAATGCTGAAGGTGGAGGGATGAAATAAGCAATTGGAGATTGTTAAGCATCTCCTCCTCTCTCACTGTTGAGTGAGTGCGATGTGAAGGTGAAAGCTGGTTTTGACATTTCCATGACTCTATGATTCATGACATGTAGTACTGGAAATAAAATAGAAAGGTCATCAAATGTGCCCCGTCGTGCAAAACAGGCAGAAATGATTAAAAGATACAGTGACTTTTTTGACATGCCATGGTAATGATCCTCCCCATATGAGAATGAAAAACCCCCATGTTATACAGCACATGCACGATCCAATTCACGCCATTCAGTCTTATACTTTCGCTCATTTTGAGCAGCACTACAAGCTTTCTATGCTTACCATGTTCTTGAAAAAAATGATAAAATGACTCATAAGTGTGATTTGGGTATATCACCCAGACATAGAATTACAGTAGTACCAATAAATAAATGCAAAGTAATGTCCAGTGAAAGCTGTGATTTTTCATGCACTCTCTAGTGTAATTAAGTGTGAAAATAACAGCCTGGCCTTACTGCTCCAAATTACCAAGAACAATGACTAGTTTCAATGGAATTGTGCAACTCGCTTCATTACTTGTTATATGACCTTTATATAGCTAATTAACAAGTTTGGCAACAAGTTGTGGATATTGGTTAACATGTGGAGCACTATGCAGTACCTGTTCACTGCAAAGATAGTAAAACAGCTTCTATGACCTTCCGGGTATTAAATACTGCATCATCAACAACAAAAACAGTACTATGAAACACACTGTAGCAAAACACTGCAGAAAATTTGGAGGGTTGCAGTTTATCAACTGGAAGAACTGCTGGAGTGAGCTCACCAGCTCTGCCATACAGGCCCAAGGTACTTGTTATCAGTTAACAGAGTGAGAAAATAAATGTGTGTATTTATAATACAGCACATGGAACAAATTTAAAGTCACTTCACCATGCTGTTTGTCATGGTAGCTTAGAAATAATGTGAACACCACCCCTGATTTCTGATAGAACCAACCACACCAATCACAGATCATTTTACCCTTTAGCATTTCCAATTATATATATATATATTTTAAAAAAAATGTTCCCAAGAGCAGAACTATTTCCAACATATTTTCTAATAATGCCTGAAGAGGAACCACGAGGTTGTTCTGTATAAAGTTGTCATGGCAACACAGAGCAAAGATTTGTGTGAGCATCAGTCTGTTGTATCCGACATGGTATGGCCAAAAGAGAGTGATAATCTATGAATGCTGGAACTTATGATGTAGCAGGAAATCATCTTTCAGGGATGTGACCCAAAACTCAGAGCAGCAGTGGATCAATTTAAAAAAAAAAAAAAAAGAAAAGAAAAAAATAATCACACGCATGGGCACACACATAACCACTTGTGTCCTCTAATTATGTAAAATGATGTGACATTGTGGTGACAAGGTGGTTCCAGCTCCAGACTATAGAGAATATAACACCACCACACAGACTTATATTGTTAAAACTCAAAAAGAAAAGAAATAAAAAAGACTTGCTGCTGATTCCGCTGACTGCTGAAGAACTGCCTCCATCAATTTTCACTCCTCCTCTGTCCCCTGAAGCTTTACTTACACAGTAACTCATTAGGTTCAAATCCCCCAACAACAATGGGTTAAATTTACCCAATACTTACTGGAAGGAAACCATCGAATACAGTGGGTTGTTTCGATCTAGTGACCCATCAGTAATGTCCAATCAATGCAATATAAATTAGTAATAAACAGATTCCACAAAGAATACAAATGCTTCACATTACTCTCCTAAAATAATGATGAGTTCAAGTGTTCACAGAAAAAAACAGTGGTGACAGGCTAAAAAGATGAGGCTAATTAAACATAAAAATAACAAGTTGCATGGGCTTCAATTTAAGGTACCTTGCCTTGTTACCAAACCTTAGCACAATTGATCTTAGATTAGTAAGTTTAGTAATGAGGTCCATTAGCCTCCGGAAAAAACAAATCACAGCATTTGCATAGTTAACCCAGGGGAAATGTTTGGGTTTTTTTTTTCATCTTAATGTCTACTCTACATTGTAAGATTTCTATTCATATGATGTTTAAGATCAACTTCCATTTGCATCAACACAATAGTTGAACTCCAATTATTTTTATGAATAACTACAAGTGTAAGTTTGGTCTTACTAACTTGGAAAAAACCTCTAGTGGTTAATGTCTTAACTTGCATATAATGTCAGAATTGAAAAGAACTTTTAAAATATTTGTACAATATCTCCTACCTTGATTTTTTTTTCCTTTTTAGGAATTACTTTTTTGTCATATGTGAACAATCATTTTCTAATTAACCTTTAACTCTGTGTGTCTTTTTCAGGGTTTTTCTACAAAATCAGAAAGATATTTACCATCTATTTTTTGTCGTTCACTTTCCAATACTGTCAGCAGAATATTCATAATACACCCACATAGAGGATTGTAGTAAGCCACAGCAGCACAATGAAACAGTGCGAATCTATTGCACAAATAGAGCAAATTTCTGTTGAGGTAGAAACTACAAATATATTAAAAGCTGATTAAATGATCAGAAACCCCAAATCCAATAAGTTAAACTACTTTTCTTTTTTGAGAAAAAAAAAATCTGCTTTATGACCTTTTGATGGTGTGTGCTTTAAAAAAGGTTTAGTCTATAATGACTATACATAAATAAACCATGAAAAAAAGCCCAACGTAATCAGCTGAAAGATGCAGATATAGGGCTTTGAACTTATGTTCACCTTTTGCTTAGAGGGAGCACTTGTTGATTTGTGCACGTCAGAACATGTAATAAACATTTTGATTTTAGGAGACATTGTGTTTCCTAATTGTGATTCTTTTCACAAGGCCCATTTACCTACTACATTTTTAATGGAATTTGATTAAGAATGAAACAGTCACACAGTATGAGCTTAGTCTCAGGCAAATAATAAACCAGGCTACCTGTGAGCCATCATGGTTTGCTGATTCTTATTTTCAGAGTACAGTACACTGAGGGTAGGAAAAAAAAACTAGAAATATTCAGAATAATTATTTAGGCTTTTTGGTGCAGTTGATGAAGCCAAAGCTGAACACTACAGGTATGACCTGATGTATGCCTGACACAGTGCTGTATAAACAGGTACATAAAATATTATAAAGAGGAGTGGATATGACTGGATATGTAATCCTGGGTGTCTAGGGTGGGGAATTTGTCCCAAGGGTAACATTTACACACTGACAATAATATTCAGCAAGCATTCAGTCAAAGAACGCAGTCAAAGTACTTGCTACGTCAGTAAATGTTAACGCAAGTGATACTGTTTATTGTCAGCCTTAGATTTAAGCAGACTGATCTGTCAGCCTCAGTCTGTCTACTCTAGAATAGGCATGATTTTTTTTCTGTCCTATACTCTTCACTGACATTTTTGCCATTTCTGTCGAAGACCTCAGCTTTGTGTTCCTTATTGTTCAATGAATTATAGTAATTCCTTCTTGGAAAAATAAGCTGAAAGCTTTCAAGCTTTGCAAGACAAATAATAGCAATTCCTCCTTTTGAAAAGATGAGAAAGGCTTTCAAGCTTTCAAACATGACAGGTAAAGAGAGGGTTTTGTACTTTGTATGGGTACTCATACAATTCACTGAGTGGCAACCAGAAAAATACTATAATGGCACTTTGATGCAAAGTTTGGAGGACAGCATTAGGGGGTGCTCTTTCTGAAGGCTGTTTAATTAGTTTCCGTTTTTAAGCAGAAGGGCATGACAACAAATAAACAGGAAAAGTCTTAAGAATATTTCTGCAACTGTGGAAAAGTAACAGAAAAATAAATAAAGACACCTTTTTAGCCATCCTTTATCAGGTGAAATCTGAAGGAGAAATACCAAAATTTGCCTTAAGTGACAGTAACTCTGTAAAATATGAATTTGAGCATACTGGGAGTTCCTCTCTCATCAGCTCTCTTCTTGGAATTGTTTAACGTTTGGCTGTCAGCAATGTCAAAATGTAAGCCATGGGTTGTTTCATGGCTCATTTTCAGAGGTGCAAGATAGCTAGTAGCTGTTTTGTGAGGTTTGAATAAGGGCTGGCATTTTGCTATCCCTCTAAGACACAGTCGTGTTGCCAAAACAGTGCCTGCACGGTGGGGTCCTGGACGGAGAGATGAAAAAGTCATTCAAAATATAAGTTGTTCAAAGTAATATAATGTTTAGAAAAGGGGAAAACAGGAGAGGAATGCCACTGAGTATGAATGAATCCTCCTTGTAGGCAATATTGCCTAAACAACAAAGTAATGATGTAATATGAGGAGATTTAAAGGAACACAGATCAATATTGAAGGTTTTGGTCACATAACATATTCTTCATTGGACTCCCAGGGCAATGTTATATCAACACCTGAATTGACGCCTGTGGAAATGTTGCTTTGATAAAGACCTTATTAGATACAAGATATAAAAACCATGTTACAGCTCATTTGCTGACAAGTCAAGTAACAATCTCACTTAAACTCTAAAGCAAAAAGCCCTACAGGTAAGTGATGCAGCATATACTCATATCCAACATGCACTGCAGTTATGAGTCACTTTCACCAATTGTCTTTTTTTTTTTTTTTTTTTGTCTGGCACAGGAAACAGGTGTGGTAGCACTAGACTCAATATATGACTTCATTTAGTGAAAAACATTAGTTTGCACTTCTGGATGTTCCTGTCTGTAAGCCTGTTAGGCTGTGAAGTCACTATTTAACAGTATATTTCAGTGAAACACTAGAAAAATTGGAAATGACTAGAGAGAAGTTTCATGACTTTTGTGCTTCATGGATTTGACTAAGGACAAGGCTAGATTGCTTTAGTCAGGTACTAGTGTGTTCCTTTAAAATTGTAACATAGAGTAGCCCCAGCATTTGAAATCATTCAAGTGTGAACACTGAAAATTAATATCAAGGACAATGGTGAAAAAGAAAATATGAGTTTTAGTCCTCAGCACAGGTTTGTGAGGTATGAAATCAAAACTGTGAAGAGTCAAAACAGGATTTTGGGAGTAACAGAAGAATGAGTGATAGAAAGTGCAGTCAAACTAAGTTGATATTAATATTCAGATCAGAATCTGATTTGTCTGAACTAAAAACAAAACTGGGTGACATTAATGCAAAAAAATGTTCAAAACTTCTCAAATAATGTAATGTAGATGTTTTATTACAATATGAAAATCAATCAGATATTAATTGGCAAAAAACTGTGATTAAATATAACAAAATGCTTTGCTTAGAATTGTGTTTTCTGTTGTTGTCTTATTTTAGTAGAGATGATATCACATATGGTTTCAGACCCATTTGCACTAAAGGCTGCTTGTCAAAAAAGCATGAAACTACAGCTCGCAAACACCTCTGACATCAGGTCAGATCGATCATGCGATTCACAGTGTTTATGCCAAATCCTGGCCCTGCTGCCAGCATGAACTGAGGTGAACCGCTTGCTTTCTTTAACATAGGTGTAACAGTGAGAGGAGGAGTGTGTTCCTTGCAGACATGTATGTCTAACAAAATTGATCATGTTTGTATATGCAGTATATTGCACATGTAATTTTGTGGATTTAGTCCATTGGAGTGTCCAGATTTAAACCACTGAAACAAAATGTTTTTGAGTAACTAAAGGGTATCATCAAAATCATTTAAAAAGTAACACTTCAGTTACTGTATGTTCATTTTCCAATTATCTCCACAGAGCAAATTGTGTGTAGCAGATAAACACAGGCAGATATCCAAACAGAAGTAGGAGAAACCAAGATAAAACATGAAGAGTGACACAACCCTTTTCAAAATTCAGCCTTACAGACCACGTGTAAGCAAACACTGTGCCATGTTAAGTAATCACATGGCTGATGGATAAAGGACTGTTTAGTTATATGACCTAATTTATCATGGACTTGATGGTGCATCTGAGTTGTCTTTTGCAGAGTGAAAAACAATTCTCCATCCTAAACAACAATATGTCACTTGTCCCTACCTTTAAATTTCACCCAAAGAACAGATAAAAAAAAACTAATTAGCCACTTAGTGTTTCTGAATTTCCTAAACTGGACAATAATAAATGACCCCCATATCCACACTGGACAGTTGGTGCTACATCAGCTACAGATGCACCTACCATGATAAATTAAAAAAAAAAAAAGAAAATACTGCCTGAGTCTCTGAAATGTAGGAATTTTGTACAAGTGATGCCATGTAATACAATACTGCAGTAGTCCTCCATGAGTTCTGAAGGACTAAATACTGTGCAAACCAGTGTAGTGTTCCTCATTTTTCCAGGATAATGAGACCACAAAGTCTGCATCACTTTGCTGCTCTATATATTATGTCCCTAACTTCCTCCTTTGTTTGTATCATTATTACTATGGCCACCAGGGGTTACCTAATAATAACATATTACTGTTAGGTGTAATATGGTAACACAAGTGTCACATAGACTTTTCTTTTTACAGGAGGACAGTCTCATCCATCACAGCACATTCACGTTCACACCTTAATGGTCATTAATGTAGTTTAGGGTATTCATTTGTTTAGTGCATGTAGTATTGAGACATTATAGCAAAACTCAAGTGCACAATCAAAGAATGGTTATTTCTAAAAAAAAAAAAAAAACAAGTCACTGGTCTATATTTTATACCAATTTGTTGTCACTGAAGAAGCTAAACTCCAGCTCATGGCCTTTATAATGTCTCCTGACAGGCATGGGCCTTCTGTCTAAATTCTTGGTTATTTAAAATTATATGACACAGTATCTGTCTTGACCATCATCATGACTACACAGTAATTTATCAATATTATCAGTGATTTCCTCACTAGAGAAAAGACTCACAATCATAGTAAATATCATGAAGTGAACAGTCATCTGCATACAGGACAATGTAGGAAAAGAGAAAAATTCCAGGCCTGTAATGTTAAATTTGATGAAAATAACCATTCGACACATAGCAAATAGACAGATGAACAAATCAGCAGATCTTTGCAACATAATAATAATGTTTGTAGAAAGGTAATAATGCTGATACTTTGTAATAGGTGGTTTGGGTTACATTTTAACAATGGCTGATGTCAGAGCTTTTCCGAGGGGTGTGTGAATGGTGCAGCCACACAGGATTTCAATTGTATAGACCTTGCAAATGTGTGTTTTTTCTATCCAAGTGTTCTTGTTTGATTATTTTGGTCTTTCAGTGATATTACTAGTCCTATTAAAAAGGATGCCTCATTCAAACTTGATTGCATTGATCATATGGATCTTATTGCCTGCTGCTGATAAAGCAAGAAAAGGGTTGTGCAGTACACAATAAATTTGTAAAATGGAAAAAAGAAGCTGTTAATAAAGTTCATTGCTTTGGTTTCAGTGCACTGATTTTGAGCGTATGTCAGTTAAGCACTTAAAAAGTCTGTTTCTTAGATAAAATGTGACATTTCACTTCTCTTTTAAGGATATTTAATTACAATAAAAATATGTGCAGTTATAAAAATACTGAATATTTGTAATAAAAAAAACAAGCTACACATGCAGTAAATAAATAAATAGGAAAGCTCTAATATTTTGTGCATGGCACTCAGGAAAAAGGAAATTCTGGGTGTTCTGGGTGGGTTACACCCCTTTCAAACAGGCAAAAAAAAAAAAATGTGGTAGTCAGCACTTGCTAGCATAAAATTAACTTGATGGTTAATAGTTCTTTTGGGAATGATGCTGATTTAACGTTTGCATTATGTGCAAGCATTAGATGAATAATGCAATTCCAGTAATTAGATTTTAGTTGGCCATAACAAGTGCAGTAACACTGTTTGTGCAAGCAAAAAGTATGAATTACAATCATTATTACAGATTTGGTACAAACATTTATTATTTTAACATAACATTTAAGCTCTTACCGCAAATGTGTAAAGACAAAAAGGATACAGAAAACAAGATATCTCTAACACCTGACTGGATTTGTCACCCATGCACATGACCACAGGCCGAAACATGTAGTAATTTCACAGAAAAGAGTAGCTAATGTTATGACATTTTGTCACTTTAGTGAGCGTAGGGGAGGTTTCTGGTTCAGATCCTGCTTACTATGATCAAATCTGCCCTATTTTCTCTTGCCTGGTTGCGCTGACCTCACATGATGAATGTTCTCCTCTGGAGAGAGGAATGGGGCCCGTAGTTATTGATGTTCTCAATTAATAACCCCACACACCACCAAGGATTCACATATGCACCATTCAGCTTACTGCAGCATCTCGACAAACACCTATCAGATAATGTGTGGCAGCTCCTTCAAACACCAAAACAGCGAACTAAAAAAGAAAGAAAAAAAAGTTTTATTTTGAAATATTCATTTATCATGAGGAATAGCTTATAAGTATTGTTGATTATTCATATTAATTTCAAATCTAGGCTAGTCAATCTCATTTATTTAGTCAAAAAGCAGTTATACTGGAGCACATTAGAGCAGCTGTGGATTATTTTGTTAATTTTGTTAACTTTTTATCCACAATAGCATGTTACTGTAATAAGTCAAGAGTTAATAATCAGAGAATCAATATATTTTGTCACTTGCTGTTATAAGCCATCAATTGTCTTAAACAAATAGTAATTAAAAATGAGTTAACTGAATGTCCTCAGTGCAAAGCAGAAATATTCTAAGATTTTCATATTCATCAAGCCTAGCGCTAAAAAAGACCTCCCCACTGGCAGTCTATTCCTGCCACCTGCTCAGAGTATGAGGCTGAGCCCCTGGGCACCAGCAGTCAAAGTGTCTCTCCACCAATGGGCAAATGGCCATCAGAAGGTGATAGACTTCAGTGGCCTTGGGCCAGCATGAGTCACCGGCTTCATGTCCTCAGCACCAACACCGGGGTACTCCAGAAAAGGCATAAGTTCGTCTCCCCCAGGCAAGGTGACTCTAGTTCCCACTCTTCCTGCCTGACATGTTTTCCCACCTGGCATCTTTAGCCCTCACCAGCCGTACGCCACACTCAGCACAACAGAACCTGAAATGACGCGTGTCACAGTTTCCAAAATGGAAAACCTGTATAATACCAGTGTTTAAAGGAATGCTCTGCTGCTTTTAATGTAGACATCAAACAAGTCTTTAGCGTCACAAGTATTCATATGATTCAACTACACCTAATAGTGACAGGAAAAGCTTCTACTACAGCATAAATGAGATTCATGAGCTCCAAAAAATGCTAGCAAGTGGACCTTTGAGGTTAAGAAGGTCCTGGGTTCACAACCTGGCCTTTCTGTGTGGAGTTTGCATGTTCTCCCTGTGCTTGTGTGGGTTTTCTCCAGGTACTCTGGTTTCCTCCCACAGTCCAAAAACATGTATGTCAGGTTGATTGGTGACTCTAAATTGCCCATAGGAGTGAGTGTGAGTGTGTGAGGTTGTTTGTCTCTATGTGGCCCTGTGATGGACTGGTGACCTGTCCAGGGTGGACCCCTGCCTTTCACCCAAAGAGAGCTGGGATAGGCTCCAGCAGATCCCTGTGACCCTGGTTAAGGAATAAGCGGGTATAGATGATGGATGGATGTTATTTTGCATCTTACAAATGTGATGCAATGATGACATATAATGGACATAAAAAATATCCTATATTTATTCTTCTATCTGGTTGGCTTTAACACTAACAGCCAACCACACTAAGCTCTAACTCTACAAAGCACCTTCTGCAACCATTGTCATCCGATCGCATGGTATTACAACATTTCTTGTGGACAAGCTCAATCCTGTCAGCATCTACTCTTATTTTCTTGTGATTCTACCATGTTTAAAAGCCGTATTCTGTTTTGTGGAGACAGTCCTATATAATGTCTTTTGGAAAAGATCCTATTAGTCCAATTCTAAGTTACACACACACTACAAATATTCTTTTTTAGGCAACGGATGACTTTTCTTGTGCTTCACCTAGTAAACTACTGTTATCTTGAAGGCTCTTATAGGAAAAAAACAATGTCTCACTACAAATGCATCAGTTAATGTTACTGTTTATTGGTAGGTGATATTGTTTATTCACATGCCATTAGATCAGTTTTGCATGGTGTTAACTGGTGACAGCCTGGACATAACTTACACAGAGGCCAGAAAAGGGAATGTGCATTCGAAGCTTGAGTCTAGAAACTCACTAAACAGTGCTGTCATACTCCCTCAGCCGCCTGCAAATTAGAAAAAGTCTGAGTTGATAAAAATGTTGGTATGCTCACCTACTTTGACTTCAATCATTACCATGCACTTGCAGCAGTAAGCTTTATGAGCAGCAGCGAGTGCTTTGTCGACTTTATTGCCCTGTGTTTTGGCTCTCAGGCTACAAACACTAAAGGCTTCTGTGACCCTCTGATAGCTGAAGCTTTATGTGGCCATACACACTATTGAGTGCTGGAAAAACTACCTGAAGTGCTGGAAAAACTATGATATATACATAACAGACATTATGAAATTGCCATATTATACTCAGATTCAAAATGTAGAAATGTTAAATGATTTGTAAACAAATTCCACTTTACTGTTTTTGATTAGATAAGGAGATGATTCAGCCACACATTTCCTTTTTTCATGTTTAATTACATTGTTATTTCCAGTTAATGTGCAATTAAAGCAGTATTCCTAATTCTCTGTAAATTTTAAACTTCAAAAATAAAACAGTCAAGGACAGGATTATTTTAGGCAAACAATGAAAATATAATATTGTCTGTGATTAAGTACCTGATCCCCCAGTGTGTAATTTAAAATGGGTTAGTGCAATAGCAACAATCATTTGCATCACATTTTTAATTCTTTTTTAGGCTACCATTATAATGGTACGCCATCATGCTAGATTCATGTATATAGTTCCACAGTTGCAGTTTTTACTTTATTTATTAGTTGAAGAACCCACAACTTAATTGTGCACCCTTCTTCTGAAATCAATACTCCACCCTAAGGGAAAGTAATAAAATACCCATTATATTACTTTGAAGGAAGAGCAATAATATTACCATACAGGGTGCTTTAATATGTGATAACTTATTAAAGGACCCACTATTCCTGAAAACAAAATTACTTTTTTTTTCTTACATTATGTTACCTTATGTGTAACATATACCACATTTAAAATTCCCATCAATAAAACCAAGACTTTATACTATCAATGACCTTGCCCTAGTAGTAATCCATCAATATTAAAGACTACATTTGGTCAGTCATCTTTCTCCAGGGTGTTTTGGATTCACTTCTCAATGTTGTACCTCCATAAATAAAATAACATACAGTACACTATCCCACTTTTATGTAAATGTTAAAATAATCCTGTACAACATATACATATATACTTGTATATACACATGTACACAGTTGGTTTAATATGTTCTTTTTTCTCTTAAGTTAAGTGTTTGAATGTTTTAATCTTAATTCAAAAGAATCTGGACTGTAAATTCACTTCAGCTACTGTAGATGCCTTATATGCATGTTATCTCTATGCTCCCTGATGAATAAACAAACAAAAAATAATTAAGAAAAAATTCCTCCTTGAACCATGGTAATAAAGGTATTACCCCTCCCCCTTCTTCCTCTATTAATAATGCCTTTGCAATTAGCATACAGCTTAATGTTATTATATGTTCTTCATAGACATAGTAATATGGCTCAGTTGTTTCCCACAGATTTAGTTTTCTACATATATTCAGTTCACAAGACCACAAGGGTGCTTCCTCTGTCAGCATTGCTTATTTACGAACACTCCTAATAAGCAAGGACTAAAAAGGTAACCCCATAATTTTTGGATAGACACCTCACAGAGTAACCTTTGTAGAGACATTTGCTTCTAAATGACAGCAGAATATCCTAGAAATTGTTCACTCTAATGGCAGATGTTAGCCAAACATAGCAGGCAATGTGCGGGATACAAAATAATTCTTTCCTCTGTAAGAATATGACAGCATATCCATTTTTCTCTCTATGCAAAGCTGCCTATGTTTTTGGCCTTTCGCTACACATACAGTACATCAGGCACACTCCAAATGTGCAGTACAGGCAAGGCTGAGATGAAAGAAGAGCCCTCCAGTCTTAACAAGGAAAATGTAGCTTCAAGGGCAAATTAGCTATGAGCATCCTCTGAGGGATGGATGGAAATGAAATGATAGAGGTCTGGAACGAATATATTCTGCATGTTTTAGTTAATCTCTAACTGAGCTAGTCCTGTGAGAGAACCCAAAGTGCTGAAACTAAAGTGACAATTTGAGAATAATTGTTTTGGTGCCTAACAAGAAATTAGTTTCAATGTTTTTCATGGGCTAAAGGGACGCCAATTTAATATTAAATGACTCATTTGTACAGTTTTCCATGGCATGATTGATGGGGTTGGTAGAGCAGATCTGTCAAATGTGAAGATGAAGTGAAAAAAAACACACTGCCCAATTTGGTAATCATGCCCTTCCCCTCCACACAGACTTGATGAATGGTTCTAATCAAGTGATGTCCCCCCCACTGAAATGACCCCACACAGACCTCACCAAATATCACACTGTCATAAAAGAGTGAACAACTTAAAATGGAATATTTATACACTCACCATCCCCCTCTGGTGTTTCCTGTTCTGACAGCCACAGAATAAGTTTACGATAATCACATAAACTTGAACATACACACATACATGTGTAACTTGTAATTATGAACTCAGACGTTCATATATGCAAAAACTATCAAGTAACAATGGATTTATCTATTACCCTGTGACAGGGAGTAGCAGCTCATTTTAAAGCAGTATGGCTCCCAGAAAATGTCAGGAAAGGCCCACAGAGTACTTTGATGCCAATTTTTTGAGCATGTGACCTGTTTTTTACTGTAGAAATGCAGATCACCTCCCACATGAGGAACAAGTCAGCCCATCTGTCAGAAAACATCTGTAGCATCTGCCAAACCTCATTGACTGCTATTCCCTGACTTACCCAGCAGTCCTTGAAAATAACTGTTTAAGAAGGGAAGGTGGGGGGAAACCAAAATATAAAAAAATAAAAGTCACGCTGCACCATAGAGATTCTGCAGCTCTGTGGTTCAACTTCTTTTGCAAGAATAGGTCCAAACATTCAGACACTCCCCCTCCATCTATGACTTATACCCTGCCTGTTCCTCTCCACTAGCATCCACCATCTGGTAATGCCTTTCCATCTGGACCACTTGCCCACTTGGCAAAAGTTGCACTTCCCCATAGTGTCCTGAAGTGAAAATAAATCAATTAGTACAGTTTTATTCTAAATTGTCAAAATAACAGAAATGAAAAAGCATCTGGTTTTATTTGTTTACCCTTACATTGCATACTTCTGTATTAATATCCACAAGAAAATACCTACACACAGCATACTTTGTTCCTGTAGAGGTTAACATGTTTGCCTCACACACAGAAGGCCCCTGCAGCAGCCTTGAATGTTGGCAGCATGGTGGATGAGTGGTTAGCACTGTTTCCTCACAGCAAGAAGGTCTTGGGTTTGCAACCCGGCCTTTCTGTGTGGAGTTTGCATGTTCTCCCTGTACTTGTGTGGGTTTTCTCCAGGTGCTCTGGTTTCCTCCCACAGTCCAAAAACATGTATGTCAGGTTGATTGGTGACTCTAAATTGCCCATAGGAGTGAGTGTGAGTGTGTGAGGTTGTTTGTCTCTATGTGGCCCTGTGATGGACTGGTGACCTGTCCAGGGTGTACCCCTGCCTTTCACCCAAAGAGAGCTGGGATAGGCTCCAGCAGATCCCTGTGACCCTGGTTAAGGAATAAGTGGGTATAGAAAATGGATGGACAGCATACTTTATTTTTTTAACAATGCAGCTGCTGGATAAGAAAGGATTCAGTGTTGCTGTGTCCACTCCTCTTTGTATGTATTGCTATTACAGCACTTTTTGAAATAGTTTTCATACTTTGCTTTGAAAGGAACTATAAAATGGCTGTTAAATGCTATGCTATCGCTACTCTTTCTATAAGAAGAAAGACTTCAAAAGCAGCAGGTGAGTTGGATTGGAAATGTGGATGTAATTCACAGAAAGGTTTTCATGCATCACCCTGAGAACAGACACTATTTGTCTTTTTGGAAAAAGAAAAAAAAAAAACATACAGCCAACTGGGTGGGTATCAACACTGCTAGTATATAGGGACAGAGCTAATATATATATATATATATATATATATATATATATATATATATATAATGGTAATGGTAATAAATGGGTTGCACCTATTAGACTAGACACCACTAAAGGGTACTGTGAGGTGAGAGTAAAGAGATATCTTTTATGATGTGGGCGAGCTTGGTGGAATAATTGTTCAATCTATTGTATATGTAAGATAAGAGCTGGTGATGAATCTATTTCTGAAGCACTCAAAACTCAAGATATGTTTGTCTGCTTAGAAAACATCACCTTAGATAATTAACAATGCTAAAAGTGCCCTGTCTAGTACAACTAATAGTCCATACTTCAAACTTTAATTATTGTTATCTAACTCATTACAACTCCTCACTTGTGTGTGATGATTAATGTTTGGATTGTAGTATAGAAAAAAAAAAAACACTGTTTACTCAGATAGACCAGTAATTAGCTACAGATGATTAGTATCACCTGAAGGTCAGTTAAAGCTTATGAGAATGCTTAGAGAGACATGGGAATAATGAAAACAGCATTTGTAAACACACTGTTCTTTTTGTTTTCTGTGTACTTGGAAAACAGTGTTTTGCTCTCATTGATTGCTCTCAATGAGTTATCATTGACACGTCACAGATTGGCTTCATTTAGTTTGTTTTGATAAGCAATACTTCTGTGCTGTGAGTATTGCACCATCTAATGTCAAACTGCACTTGTATAATGGGATGCATTTCTCTGACAGTAATAGGAAGCCTGTTATTGTTTAGGTGATAGTATTTTTTTTTTTTTTGTCCTGGCTATCCACAGATCCAGGGACACCCAACCGTGGTGCATGACAGTGCTCACCAAGGCACTGCAAAATAAAGTGATGTGCCAGCACAAACAGCCAATTCCCTACCACAAGATCAACCTATGTGTAGGATAAGCTCATCAGCTCTTGGCAGAATGCAGGTCAGGTCTCAGTGTGTTAGCTCAAACACCATCTCTTTACAACTCTAGAGCTAGACAAGTTATGTTTCACTACATGCTGCTAGACTGCAGACATGAAATAATCTTTCCCAGAAATCCAGTGCACATTGTTTACAACAGTTTTAAAACTCTGTCACAGTCTTGAGCTGATGTAACAGTACCTCACTCAAACAAGAATTAGCTGAATAATATTTCACTGTGGTAAGATCATAATTGGTCATGCAACACTAGAGGCCTTCAACAAATAAATATGTCAGTAGCCGATATGTTTTTAGATAGACGCCTTAGTGTTAATTAGAACTACGACCTTCATATACCATCATCTGTCATCGAACACATCTTTTTCCACTATTGTCGAGCCAAAAGAAGACATTCACACAATACCACCCTGAAACAGTGCAGTGTCTACATCCAACAGGCAACATTTGCCATTTAAGGAATCAGAGGAATGAGCCAAACCCTACATCAACAACTGCACCCGAAAGCCTAAAAAGTGTTTTTTTTTTCCTACTATCAGAGCAATGTGTCTGTAATTTAGTTCATAGCCAATATGCCTTAGGTCTAACTTGACACATTAAAAATGGACCCCATGTGAAAAGGCATTTGCACAGCCCAGCGGGTCCTTAGGAATCAGCAGAGCAGTAATCAATCCCTGCCATGGGGTTCTGTTGTGGAGATGACAAAAAGGATTACCAACAGGCTTTTGGACAGTGGATGTACTATTATTTATTACATTTACATGTTACATTCATTTATTACATATTACGTTTCTTATTTGAGAATTGGGCTTTTCCAAACAAAGGACAAAATAAAAATGTTGGTTGTCTTGTAGATATTGCCAGAGTATTAGGAGTAAGGAAGACGGTTACTGGGGGTTAATCTCTCCTCATTTTCCTTAGCAGTTATTCACAGCTGGAAATGAAACTGTGCAAAATATATATAAAAAAAAAAACTGCAGTTCATGATCTCAATATTGATACTGTAATGCACGGGATTAGGTAGTTATGTTGTAACACATTTTCTCTTACTGCACTTGGCTTTGGCATATGATGTGATTAATGTGCAGACTGAGGTAGTCACTGAAAAATAGCTTTCCATTACTGGATTGGATCATTTCCTTTTATTGAAGACCAGTGGTTGCACTTAAAGTCATACTGCAGCTACATCTAAGAAGAATAAAGTTGTCACACCTCTTAGCAAGTCCCCCGGGTATATTGAAAGGAGTGTACTGGTGCCTCACGGGTGTGGCTGCAGGCTAGCTGGGTTTCGGAGACTGCTTTGAGCATAACTGTTTCATCCTGCTCTCCCTGGGTGCATCAGCAATAATCACTGGTGCACACAGATATAAAGAAGCACCCACACGCTTGGTTTCCAAACAATCTGATATCATTTTGTTTCTAGAATTTATACTTTGCAATCGTGATGATAAGTATTAAGTGTCTGATCTGAGATAATAGCAGCAAAACAATTTTTAGTTCAACCACAGAAATAACATCCTACTGTATAGTGCATCTGAAAACAATAATATTAAGTATCTGTGTGTAACAACTGAATGAATATATATGAACTAATATATAAACCAGTGTTTTTAAGTGCTTGAAGCACTATTACAAAGCAGAAATCTCTAAATTGAATCTCTACATTGCCATTTTTGGAAGAGTGATGGACTAAGCATTTCACTTGACATTATAGCAGATACTCAAATTGAACTCTTGGAGGCCCACTCAAATGTACTGCATTAAATTGGTGTTTCTCAATATAGCCCAAAAATGTAGCTGGTACTATTGTATGAGGGCAGCACTAATAAGAAAACATTTTTCTCATGCTCTCTCTTTTATGTGTTTAAACAATTAGAGTTTGTGCTGTGGAAACTCTTCCAAAATCATCAGATGATCTCCCCATCATGCATTGCTTCAAACGTGAGAGGGGAACCTATGTCACTAGCAGGTGGGAAGGTCGCAACAGTTGCACCTTGGCACAACATCCTTGATCATGTCCACCATTTATGCAGCATTTGGCAACGTGGGCAGGCCATGTGTTGGGTTTTTAAGACATTCATTAGTACAGTGAGAATCAATACAAATGCAGTTCAAAGCTATTAATTAAAAAAATATATAAACTCACCAGATGTAGGGGCACTAGTGTTATCTATAGTGAATGAGGAGATTACACTACAGCTGCAGGTCAAATTGGTACAGCAACTTCATAAAACAATGTAAATACAAAATCTTATCATTGTCATTCCAGTGACAAATTGTTTTTTTGTAGTTTAGTGTTAGTGGATTGTTAAATTTTAATTAAACATCTAGATATTTCAAAGTTATGAAAGCCTTAAGCTAGATGGGAAATTGAAAAATTGTTTGGTTGATGTGCTAGTTATTTTACATAGTGCTTTAAGGCCTCCTGTCTTTATGAAATGCAAGGTCCAATTCTTCAGCACCATGGACAGCACTTTTAACAATGTGACATCAGGCAGAAGGTTGACCTCCGTGCTTTCTTTTCATTTTAAAACAACATTCAATCAATGTGTTGAAAACAAACTTGAATCAAATTTTTGATCATCATATTGAATATTAGAAAACAGTTATCTAATCATTTTACCTTGAGATTGGCTACATATACATGCACACAGACAATCCAGTCACAATGTCATTAATGAAGTAGTGTAATGAATAAGCCTGAGTCCATGGTAAACATCAGACTCAGATTATGTTAATACAGTCATCAAGATATATGTACTCCAATTATAGTCAGATTAATAAAGGGCATTTGCATGTAAATAATCAAGTATGAGTTGATTTTGCGACAGACAAGACATCCATCTGATCAATGATGGATGCAAAAATGTATTCTTCTACAACATTTTGCTCTATTTTCTCTTTTTAACCTTTAAGCTTCTTACCAGGTCTTCAAAAATGATCAAACAATCATGTGCATAAACTACTATTTCAAAAGTATTCAAATTCATCTCTCAGTTATAAAAGTGCAGGCCATCATCACAACAGAAAGATTAGATTTAAGGTCAACTAGGGCAATTTGATGTTGTAACAATCTGTCTATTATCTGCAGCAGAAATATTAGTAGAATGAAGCTAAACATTATCTTACTAATGGGTGTATTAATGCAAATGTAGGAGTGAGACTTTTGTTCAAAAAGAACTTGAGGACTTGGCCATTAACAGTTTTACTGTTATGGTCTTATAGACAGCTGTTGTAATTTAAATGCCTCAATTTAAAAGCAAATCACAGATTTATCTAAAAAATGTGATGATATTTCTGCACTGGGGCAAGGCAAGGCTTTACAGCTTTATAAGATTGTTTTCAGCTCTTCTGCCTTTTTCTAAACTTTTCAAGAAAAAATATCTTAATGATTGTAACTGCATCATATACAAGGCAGGTCAGGTTCTGTATTGACTACACGATGCTTCTTGGGCTTTCATTTGTGCCCACATCTGCAACTGCATCTAATAAGTGATCACCAACTAGTTACAGCATGCCAAAATATCACTGATCAGGTAGCTTTACATCAAAAAGCCTTGTGCTCTCAGTGTCATTCACACTTTTTGTCGAAGCTGGTTGGACACAGCGTAATTTATTGTAGCCTTATGTACTGAAAAGAGAGCTCTCATTTCTTTACAATTCAATTAGCTCTCACTCTCTACAGTACCTTGATCTTCGAGGATACACCCCACCCTGCTAATTTTAATTATCACCGCTCGCTGTAGATTTGGCAGATTTTATAAACATCTTCCGATATGTCTGCTTTTTGTTTTCTTTCCTTCATTGTTTGCTAATGAAAATGTCGCCATCCATTCTGATTAGCCTTTTCAGAACTTTCTTTTCTGTCCTTTCTATTGGCATAAAAGTAGATGCACCAAAATGTGTATTGCCGGAGCAAAGACACACTATGCAGTAGAAAAGTGAATGGATCATTAGTAGAGCGAGAAGTCATTTAAGGTTGGTTAATTGCAATTTATTGCAGCTGATATTACCGCTTGCTTTTACACATTGAAGAGCTTTTGCATTAGTTTCCAATGGCCTTTTACAGAGATTTCCCAAATCTCACTAATTATATCAACTGGCTCTTTGAGGGAGTTCACCAGCTAAACTGTCACAGCAGATCTAGGGTACATTTTGTAGTAGGTAAGAGCTTTGTTTTCTCAGTTGACAGGTGTGTTTTAGTCAAAGGTCATTGTATATTATAAAAGCTACAAATACAAAATGCATTCAATTCAGCAGTGCAAAACTAGTTTATAGCTAAAGATGTGAAGTAATGAAAAATGCCCTTTCTTTGTTGTCACTTTGCTACATTGTTCTGCCACCTAATTCTGAAAAAAAGTCAAGTACTTCATATATTTTTATATAAAAGTCCCACCAGCATTAGAGTGCCCCAAATTTTAAAAGACACATTCCATTTGGGGGTATTAGCAAAACATTTGGGGTAGTCACATAAAGCCAGTCATCCAAAGCTGAAGGTCTACCTTCAGTCTAACAGGATCACTAAATTGATCAGAGGTGTTCCCTTGCCACCACACATCTTCAGTGACACAATGGATATACTCCTGTCTTTAGTATGCCAACTTCTAAACTCCCAAATCAACTCTATTTTTACGTATCTCCAAAAATATATTTTTCTTGTGTAAATAAGATTACAATATGCACCGAACATTAACATTAACTGTAAATTAAAAGGAAACAACTAACTAATCTTCCTTTCTGATAAAAATTGGTATGTCAGAGGTATGAAGTGACACGACAAAAAAATAAAAATCTGAAAAAATACAAAATAAAAATACAGTTTCAAAATAAAAAAAAGATTTAAACATTTGAAAATAATATGTATACCTTAATGATGGAAAGAAAGAAAGCGAAAAAAAGTTGCAAGACCTGTGAGGAAGCTCACAGACACACAATTACATGGTTTCTGAAAGAATCAGCTAAAATGGATCCGTCTAGGGGCAGTCGAATCCTTATGGATAGTCGGACTTGTAACCCGAAAGTTGCGGGTTCGAGTCTCAGGACTGGCAGGAATTGTCAGTGGGGCGGACTGAATAGCCAGTGCGCTCTCCACCTTCAATACCATGACTGATATGAGACCCTTGAGCCTTGAGCAAGGCACCGAACCTCCATCTGCTCCCTGGGCGCTGCAGCAACGGCTGCTCACTGCACCGTGTGTGTGTTCACGGTGTGTGTGCATTTGGGTGGGTTAGCAGAGGGGAATTTCCCAGTTTGGGATGAATAAAGTAGTTCTTAATCTAAACACATTTCCATTGGTCACACCGGGTGTGAATAAATTAATGGAAACTATACAGCTAGTGCATGCATAGTCTTCCTGTTAACATAACTGGAAATGGGAAGTGTGGATTTGTGAATTTTTTTTACAAATTCTGTGATCGATTTCACTTCATACAGAGATAGCTTGGCTATTCCCATTAAAGTTTCTTTAGAATAACTGATTAAGGTCAAAAGAATGTCATTTCTCTAACACCTTCATTGTAAGGAGGGCAACTATATTAAGACTGTGTACAGAAAGAGAATCAGAGCTGGATGAACATGTGAAAAATTTCCTGCTTACTGGCCTGAGGGTAGACTGGCTGCTATCAAGAGGCAGTGCAGGGTTAGGGGGCAGTGGAAGAGGTGTGAAAGGGAAAGGCAGCACAGCAGGTGGTGAGCTCCCTGCAGCTCAGTTATGTGACCTCTGGATAGCAGCCAGTACTGCCTCTGCACGACACGACATGACCTCACCTTACATGTCACACATTCCCATAAGAAATCCCACAACCACCATCCAATTAAAAAGTTATGCATAATTTACCATGTCATTTGTCAGTTTGATCAAATTAAATATTATGCAGTTAAATCTTAGAATTTTGTATTTTATTTTTTGCTAGCATGATCAGGGAAGGTAAAGTATGTCAGTAACCTGATCCTCTGACTGTTCATCACTTTAAACCTAAAAGTTATCCTTCATTCACTTAAAAAACTGGACAGAAGCACTTTTGCTGATATGATGAATAATACCCCCCCCAGGAAAGTGATGGCAATTTTTAAATACAGGGCCATTAATGACAAAGCTGAAAAATCTCACATCCCCATTGTTCAAGGCCAGCACAAAAGAAGCATCATGCCTGTGAAACGAAAGTAACCTCAATGGAGGAGCTATCCCTAACTATTAAAATTGTGGCCTAGAGGTGAAATCACATTACAGAGGCGGCAAGAGATTCTTATTCTCTTCCATTCTTAGCAAGCTGAAGACAGATAAAATACTCCTTCATCCTTGTTATAAAATGACTCCCCTGTTCCTCCAATTAAAAGATAGCAGTAAACTACAGCAGACGCGGAGCTGTGACAGTGTAATTGCCCACTACAGTCAGCAAAGGTGCAAGCAACGCTTGTCCGTTTGAGCCTGGAGGAGCACAGCATACTGAGCCAGGAATGACATGCACAGGGACATTAGCGGACATCGCTCACAGTCCAAATCCTCCTTTTTGCTTAACAGCTATAGCTTAATTGTCACTGGTTCTGCCAATCATTCAATGCACATTGTCGTCGTTCCTCATCCTTGCTGACAAGATAAATCTGTGGGATGAAAGCCTGACATCTCAGTGACTAATGCACGTATGGTTATGCACTCCTTGCTATTTTTCCTGCACAGAAACACAAAGTACAAAAAAAAAAAAAAAAAAAAGATTACATACAACTAACACCAACAATATACTTTTTTGCTGGCCAGTCAGACAGGGAAAGGCATTAACTGGAAGGAAAAGACAAATCCTGGGATACAGTATATGGTGAAGGCCCAAACTATATATCGTTTTTTAATCTCTAGAAGGGCAGACAAAAAACTATAACAGCTGATACAGCAGCAGTTTCACTCAGTCAAAAGTCAATTTCACTAAGTCCAGTTTGTAAGCTATTTGAATCGAATGCCAGGAGCCACCCACTGCTTAATGATCAGTTAATCCCAAAGGAAATCAGTTAGCGGCTACAGTATGTGGCCCCTAAAACAACCATCTAAAAACTGCAGTACAAACTGGACGACATTTTGCTGTGATTTGTGCCATTTTTCAAAAATGAAGCTTGATACTAAGGAGGGCTCACTTCTTGATGTTGAAAAGTTTCTTGCAACTTTCCAGGATTTATAGTATAAAGGCAATCTCAAAAAAAAAAAAAAAAAAAAACCTCACTACTGCACTTCTCAGGTATTGTACTCACAGATCACGCATCATAATGTCTTTGTAAACACAACATGCATGCTGTCTCATTCCTCTGAAACCAGCATGTTGCATCAGCATCTTTTTCTTCAGAGTAAAGAAAAACAATGAGTTGCCTCTGTCTTATTGTCTTTCTCTCTTCAGTAAGTTAGAATCCTACATCAGCTACGCCACATTTAAAGTAATTTTCTCCACTTGTGCATTGTTTTCTATCATTGATGCCTTTTTAGGAGCATATGCTCATATGAGCAGTCATGAATGTTTGCTTCTTAAAAAGGGCATGCAATCATCACTATATTCTTCCAATTGAAATTGTCTGCATTCCCGTTGCTCTTAACAAGTCATCTAATGGACCACTATGGAAAAAATACTGGACTTTTCTCATGTTATCCCCAGCATCTTGCACATATGGTAGAGTCTCATTGGGTCAGATAAATGAAACTAAAGCAAAGCAACTAAAAACAAAAGCTGTGACAGGTCTATGAGCACTACTGATAAACCTGTCACAGCTTTAGAATTATTGGCTACTTTATTGGAAAATATAACTGATCAGGTTATGCAGAACATGCACTGGTTTTATAAAATCACAGTAAAAACTGCAGTCACTAAAGATACATGCAGACCACTTTCATTATAAAGCAAGGTTACCTGATTAGATGACCATTATCTCAAATCAGGGGTATGTTAAATTATGATCACAACAGTATCACACTTGTATTACTGTGGTAAAAATAAGTAATAGTGTCCTGTGACTAATATAATTTATGCTACTCACATTTTCTTTCATTATTCATGTTTGTCATGAAGTTTGGAGTAAATACATTTAAACCATTCTCATATTTTGGTTTGCTGCTTCACCAAGGGTCATAAATAAGAGCATTTCAGTAGTGATACTGTCAGTGTATAATATTTCCAGAAAGTCATCATTCTCCTTTTATTTCATTGCCAATTATGTGTTTGGAACAGTAATGAGGAAAAAACTGAGTTTTGTAGTGGATAATGAGCATGTGTTTTTCCCCCCTTAGTGCTATATACTGAGAGACACCCAGCCAGACAGTAATTGAGTTGGCAAGTCGGTCAGTGTATTCACTCAGGCAGCAGACACACACCCTTGACTGCTTCCAGTCAAAGAAAAAAAAGGAAAGACACTATTAGCATATCTGGAATACAATATATCCTTCTTTTAAGTACAGAAAGAGAATTAAGGGGCGCACCGTATTCCAATCAAGGTCTTCAGCAGACGAAATAGCGCAAAATAAAAAAATAAGAAAAAAGCACAACATTAACATTAAATGCCAAAAATGTGGTTAAAAAGTTTTAACTGGGTGCATGCACATAAAAAGTGAAAGAATTCAGGGTATGCAAGGGTCTAAGAAGCTTTTTGAATAATTAGGAATTTTTTCCTTTTACCTCAAATTAGCAGAAGTCAGAACATGGAATTTAGTTCCTAGTTCCTGCAGTTCCTATTGAACTGAAAATGAACTCTCAGGACAATTCACTCTCATACTGTCAGCTGTTGATATGAATATGTGCACTGCAGCACCTAAGTCATTTATGTACTAGACATAAAGCAATCTGGTTATCTTCACATTGTCATGGCCCATGATGAAATTCTTTAGCCATACTATCCCCAGTGTAAAGTTACAGTCTAAAGCAGTTCTGCTCTTAAGATTATATTTTGGTTTGTGCCAGATAAAATCATAGCAGGTCCCCACTCTCTCAAATACTACTTTGCCATTGTGGTGCCTTAATGCAAGACACTTATTGAATGTGGAGCAGCGGCAGCGGTTGCTTGGTGGCCAAAAGAACAAAAGTGTGGTTTTATTGAAAAGTGTGTGAATGTGTCCAATGGATTTAGTTCAACAGGAGAGAAACAAGAACTAAATCACCACGACATGTCCATGGTTTTAATCCAATCCAAATCTGCTCTGTTGTGCACGCTAAGGCCAACAGTGTACTGTATGCCACACAAAATCAAAATTGCCTTAGAGGCAAAGTGGCAGGGGTGCAACCAAAAAGAACTACACTTCAGTCTCCACACTGAAAAGTCACCACAGATTTCCATGTAATACAGCTTGATTTTAAATCAAATTACCCAAAAAAGTTTTAGCAGATTTATAGCATCCAGTGGCATGAAGGAGATGGCTGCGTTCTGGAGCGAGACGTTTTTGCAGAATTTCATGGTCAAATTTATACATTATTTATTTTGAAATAAATGTTGGTGTCAAGTTTGGACACCCTGTTAGTTCTTGATGATGTAGACAGTTCTGCCATATCATCATAAGACACGTTAAATGTGATAAATTTCTCCTTTTGGTTCATTGGCAATTAATGTTATGATGGAATAAGACAATGCATACAAACATTACTAATTAATTGAAGTAAACATTATCTTTAATGAACTCCTAAAAATAAATGCAAACGTTATATGTATTGCCCTGAAATACAATAAATGTAGATTAACAGCTGTAAAAAAAAACACAGCAGCTAGGTAGGATCATATTGGTAGGATGAAAGACGAGTTAGTACTAATTCATTATAGAACATGTCTTTGCACACACTGTAGCAGACAGTAAACCTAACACGTTAAAATACAGACAACCCTCTTAACTGGGAAATATAAGCAGACATTAGATTGAAAACCACATTAAAAGAAAAACAAAGAAATGCCAATATACAGTAACTGCAGTAACTGATTGCACGCTGCTTTCTGAACATCATTGAGTGAAAAATGATATTTGTAAATAAAACGAAAACAATCTGAAGGTCAGATTTTGGTAAGAAAAACAGCATATAAGGTAAGAAAGAAGATTTTAGGTGTGCTGTCCTACAGAACCTTTTACTAGAACTTTACAAAAATAAGTGACTTGGAAATTGAACATAAATTGTCTGCACTGATGGTAAGTAGATTCAAAGTTACTGACAAAATGTTATAAAATAACTACAAACTCCATCACATAGCTGTGAGATATGTTGGGGATTACACACACAGACTTCTAGGACATCCTTGTATTTATCAAAGACAGAACTGCAGATCTAGTACATTAAAAAATGGTTTAGACTAAAAAAATGGTTTAGTCTTTCCTCACTGAATTTATTTCTCAGGAGCATGAATTCGTAATACAAAGACAGATGGAAAATTGCCAATGAGATGTTAATGTCAGGCGTACCTGATTTTCTTTCCCATCAGAACCACAATCCATCACACCAGCAGCCTTGCTAATGATCTCTGACAGATTGACAAGGCTTCTCTTTGGAGAATTCTCATAAAAACAGGCACATGTATCGATTAGCAGGGCTCCAAATAGCACCCAGATGATGCATATTTTATTAGTGTGCACAAAACAAAACAGAGGAAGAACAATCTCATTTCCGAGTACTTCCACACACTGAAACTGAAATGTCTCTCAGCAGAGATCACAAAAGGCCTGGACAATGACTGCAACAGAAACGTGACAAAAATGCTACACAGTCTGAGAAGTTGTTTCACTGGAGGATTTGCTTATGAAGTGGATGAATACAAAGGGGCCACTTGATGTTGGACCCAAGTCTAATTGTTCTGGAAATTGCCCTTCAGTTTGAGCAACGAAGACTCGTAAGGACTTCAAATCTGAGGTCTGACACATTAACGCACCAAACAATGTAGTAATGAGGAGCAGACAGTCCTAGCTCTAACAGTAAGTAGGATTTCCCTTCACACTTGACATCTCAATAACTGAACAAAGTCACTTCAAGGTGATACCTGGAAGAATAGGATCCTGAGACCTGCTGACTTTGTTCATTATTAATTCAGTTTCCACCTTACAGCAGCGATAGCATCATTTCAGAAGCAGAGATGAAAAATTGGAACAGCTGGAGGTGTAATACAGTGGCTTTTCTCTCTGGCCTGCCTGTCAATACACACACAAAAAAAAAGATGGAGGTTGCAGACCACATGCGGGTCAAGACAAAGCGCCGCTGGAATATAAGCTTTTTCCATGTCCATGACAATAAGCTACAAAAGTAGTTTTTGGAAGTTGAAAGTTGTCACTCAAACTAACTGAGACGCAGTTACAGAAACAGAAGTATATTTCCCCCATGCTGTAAGACGTCGTATTATTTAACATTTCTCACACACCAGAAAAGGACTCTGGGAAGTAAACAATGCAATATGATTTGAAAAAGCTGACAGAGAAAGACACTGTCATCATCCAATTAGGTATTTTTTCGCTTTGTTGCCGGAGTGTTTGGTGCCAAAGCAGTATTAAAGACGGGAGCAACAGCTGCCACCACAAAAATAAATGTTCCATGCAAACCCATAGCTTTGATGTTTGGAATTGAAGTCTTCCACTGGCATCATTGATTTCACAATTTATCAGGGAAAAGATGTCATCAGGAATTGTGAGACACCGACTCACTGCGACCTGTGGCCATGATGGGCCACCGAACAAAAAGCAAATATTAATCCAATTTCAGCTGGCCGTGATAAGAGAGGAGCAGTGTGTAATGACTGTCTTGGACAGTCCGTCAACAGATCTATAAAATGTTATTACCACTAACAATGAAGCAGCATCGATAGGAGGGGACAGATGTACAGTTGTACAGTTGTAGGTTCATGTCAGTTTTGTTTCACTCCCCTGTGTTAGTGATAGGCCTAACCCTTCACTCCAGCATACCTGACAGCCTAAATCTGCCTCCTTTACTCGGTTATGAAAATGTTTCTTTTCTCAGGTACAACAAAGTAAATGACAAGCGGTCTTTCAAAAAGCTCAGCCGACTGGAGAATCAATTTTGATTACATATGTTGAGTTTCTAAGAAAGCTGTGGTGTGGTCAGTAATAAGGAAAGTGACGCAACTGTCAGGATAATTATTCAGATGATCTGCTGCAGAGGCATTCAGAAGCTGGCAGTGATGTGAAAATTACAGTGCTTGTAAAAGGATGACATTTCTGACAACTCTGAGGAGACACTTTTGTCAAAATACGTTTTATATTTTCACTAAATAATTTGTCTGCACCAAAAACCACTCAGCTTTGAGGTATAATGAAATCCAAGGACAAATTTCATAACAGAGACATAAACAAAAGTCTGTTTATAAGAGTTTTCTCTAATATACTGAAAATGACATTTTTTCCATTATAAGTATTATAAGCTTTTAACAAACACTACTAAAATGTTTTATTTTAATTTTCATTTTAATTTGTGACAAAAATGTTTTGGATTTTTTTTCATTAAATATCAAAACTATAATTAAAAGTAACCTTTAAAAATAAATATGTACATTTTTTATGTAATTTTGTTAACTAATCTGACAAAAAAAGTTTTTTTTTTTAATGTAATGGCAAAATGGTAATTAATGAAAATGAAAACAACAAAAATTAATTTTTTTAAATAAACAAACAAATTGACCATAAATTAAAAAGTACATCTGCTGAAGCACAAACTTTATTCTCCTGATAGTAAAAATATCTCTTCTTCGCAGGTTGATTTAGCTGCTTGCCGTATTGCACTAAGCAGCAGCTTGTATTTTGTTGTTGCTATGTCTCTGCCAGTAATGTTAGGTAATGTTATCAGTTCTGGCTAGGAAAAAAACAAACAAATTTATTGACTCAAAGATCATGCAAAAAGCCACAACAAACCAGCTGAAACAAAGTAAAAAAACTGACATTATTTTCTATTAAAAAAAAAATAACATTGTTACTTTATCAAAGTATGTGGATGTTTCCATTACTTTCAATCTGCCATCGTGTTACAAGTACAGGCTTAATATGAATGAGTGCAGAATTAGGCTGTCAACCCCTAAATTTACTTCTCGGTGTTTGCTAAAGGAATGTTATGCTGCTAAATGCTGCTCTCCAACTTAAGCATAAGTCCATGATAAAGTTCTTCTGACAATGAAATAAATAAAGACTCTGCAGGGGTGTCAAGCTTCAGTTCTCAAGGGCTACTGTCCTACTTCTTTTCCAACTATCCTACCTACCCTTGCAGCTTCTGATTAGCTGAACACACCTGATCTAGGTAGTCAGCAGTGGGTAGGACAGGCATAGTTGGAAAACAAGGAGGACAGTGGTCTTCGAGGCCTGGAGTTAGAGACCTGTGCTCTACAGGCTACAGTAGGTGAGAGTTTATACAGTAGTGCAAAGGCACCGCACTGACACCGTACTGCTGAGGAAGTAAATGGGAATTGATTGAAGTCTGTAGTGGACTGAAATACATATGTGGCAGTCTGTGTGCATATATGTGTGTGTGTGTGGGTAGGTGTGTGTGTTTGTGTGTGGTTGGTTTGGGGGGTGTGGCTGTATACATGTATTGGGTGCCAGGCAATTTTCCCCCTCAAGTGTTGGTGCTCTAGGCGTTGCCTATGTCTCCTATACCTGGAAATAAAAAGTCATCTACATTTTAGAAGTAATGTAAGTCTGTTGTTGTCAGCAGACATGGAGAGACTTTGAGATATGGCAGCCAAGTTTAAAAATTATAAAAGTAAAGTCATTATTTTACAATTGGTTATTATGGGTGGCATGGCAGTGTGGTGGTTAGCACTGTTTTTCAGTTTGAAGTTTGCATGTGTCTACATGTGTTTTCTCCAGGTACTCTGATTTCCTCCCACAGTCCAAAGACATGGGGTTAGGTTGACTGGTGACTCTAAATTCCCTGAACTTGTGTATGTGTTTGTCACTGTTTCAGGCCCGTGACAGACTGGTGATCTGCACAGCATGTACCTCCAATGGTTCTATAAAAAAATGGTGTGTAAAGAGTCCTTCATTTGAATTATCTGTTGAGGATATTTTATTTATATATTGAACTGTGATATTCAGTTTTATCATGTTTTAAGATATGCAAATAAAATAGTGTTTATAACCAAAAGAAAAAGCATTCATTAACTTTTGCCCAACAGCCTCCATTAGTAAGGCGGGGCAGTGTGCTGTATGTAACCTGAGAAGCAAGACTCAAAAAGTCACTTGAGTGACTATAGTGGCAGTTGATTGAATCAAAGCTAAATCCAATTTTAGAGTCACCACCACAAGGTTTCATGACCTGTGCATCTAGAAAAGCATGGTGTGAGTTGAGCAAAATGTAACCCTGGATAGTTAGTCCATCACTATATGTCTGCAGATTAATGGCCAAAAAAGTCACAGGGAATAAGGTCAAGCACCAGGAGACCTGGCTGCGAAGTGACATCTGAGCACTTCCAAGTCTGAGTTGTAGTTCCACGGTCCACTGAGAAGCCAAATGTGCTACTGTCAAACACTGCCTTGCAAACACACACACATATATGCACGCACACACGGACACACAAACATACGCACGCGCTGAACAGCAGCATAGTGTGTCCTCTATGATGAGGTAAGACAGTGACAGGGTAGAGTCTTACATGGAACATTGGACATGATTAGAAGCCATTCACTGAAATGCCTTTGTCAGTACAATGAAACAGCATTACGGTCAAGTCACAAAGGACAGTTAGTGCACAGTATACTGTGACACACAACACACCTGTAACACAAAAAACTTTGCTCGTGTCACCTGAAATCAGTGTCTCAAGACAACACAATACCGGGCCCTACCACATCCAGACATGAAAAAAATCAAGCTGCATCATGATTTCATCTATCCCTTCTCATATTAACATTACATTTCAGCTAAGGTAAGAGTATAGCTAAATCAGTCAACCCATTTAGCACTCTGATCCATCAACTATGGGCCTGAATTCACAAGCATTGCCATCTGCCCAGAATTTCCATTTTACAAGAAATACTGTAATCACCATCTATCCTATTGCCACAAAACTAAAGTTTCTAAGCCTAATGGATGACTTTGTGCTTCACAGAGGATGAACCCTTTCCATTCTGTTCACATCATGAGCTTTACTAATAACTTAATACCAAAATTTACAGACAATATGTTGCAGGGTATGATATGGTGGTTTCCATAAAGAAGTTAGTAACACAAGCAACAGTCTAAAGATGATGCTCTAGGAACGTCAGTATCACTGGTTTGTTTAACACTGATCTGTGCTGCATTATTAATAATTCAAAGGCTAATTTAGGACTCATCCACAGTCAATACCAAATTGACACATACCTACACAACAAAGGGTTTTATGGGTAAGCATAGGTTGATGATGGGTTGTGATAGGGTAGAAAGTGCAGTGAAACAACACAATGAATCAGCTGCAGGAGAAACGTGCTGACAAATCTAAACATTTATACATTTATTCATTTACATTGTTTCAACACCATGGCATCTGTTTTTTTTTTGGTTTGTTTGTTTTGTTTTTTTTTTTTGCTCATTTTACTTTCAATAAAATATATTAAAATCATTATGGCTGTTATCAGGTCTTAGGAAAAACACAATGTGATGTGTGATTGTAGATGTTTTTATCCAAAAACAAGTGGTGTAAAACCTAAAAAGTATATTCTCTCTGAAACATTGTTTAAGGATTATTCATCCATTTATTGATGTCAGATAGGCTATTAATAAATTTTAAAAAGATCTGTGGCTCATAATTTGGTATAGACACTTATTAGGATGGTATTCACATACTGTGAAGGCATAGAATATGAACAGTATGTACTGGTTTTTAAACACTCATTCTTTTTCCTTGTCTGGTGTCTACAGTTCCCACAATTCAATAAGTATATAAGAAGTATATGTTATATATATATATATAAACCTCACTTTTTTTTTTTTTAACGAAATAAATTTGTAGTCTTCAGCCCAATAATACTTTCTGCAGTTCTCTTTGGAACCACAAAATACTTTAGAGAACCGTTCAGCTCTCCCCCCAAGACCAGTAAACAGACTTTGATGTAACATCAATGATCCGTCCCTTTTGTTAAGATTTGCCTCAGACTCAAAGCTGAAGATCAGCATTCTATGACTGACAACTCTGTTATTCTCACACAAATGTGCCAGCCATGGCACATTATCGTTTTATCATCAAAGACACCACTATTCATTATAGCAGAATTAATCCCAGTACAAATCTGATTCAAAAGCTCCATTAAACTCACTTCTAGTGCTCTCATGTCGTACCATCTCTGCATTAAAGCAGTTGACTGGCCAAATACACAGCAGCATGCCCTTGTCCTTGTGGGGTTTAAAGCAGTACAATTTGTATCTGATTTGTTAATAGGAAACATGTATCATCAGTCATGAGTATCAGCAGGTTATGTACCTCCTTAAATAAAAGGGTTTTTGTTTGTAAGTGTGCTCAGAATTGTAGCAAAATTAATAAATAAGCTAATAAAGTGTGTTTGTAGCAGAGTGTGAAAAGCAATAACATATATACGTGTATATATATATATATATATATATATATATATATATACACGTTTTATGTGACATGAAACGGACCAAGACAACAAGGCAAGTGTTCGAAAAAAGGAGAATTTTTTCATTCTCCCGTGAACTCTCAGACTGATTAATATGCACTTCTCAAACTACTCGCCACCTGCTTCTGCACTGGCGGCATGAAACCTGGGACATCTTACAACAGAGTTCAATGTCAGCTGCTACTGGCTCCCTTCAGATACACACAAGACTGTAATGTTGGACAGAGACAAGAATGACTTAAAACGGGGGAATATTCTGTCAATATCTGCAGTTTTCAGATTGTGTGGATTAAAAACTTAAAAACTTTCAATAGCATTCAGCACTAATGAGTCATGCTGATATTGTCTGTTGTCAGATAATGACTTGCATGGTTGGTTTGTTGAATGTTTGTTTGAATTCATGTAACGTCTTTTATAATTTCATGTATTTTATGTAAATTACTTTTAACATGATATTGTTTTAAAAAGTGCTACATCAATACAATTTGATTTCATAGATTCACATTAATTAAAAATGATGTAATAGAAATATTGTTGATATTGGTGCATTATGATAATCAGATTAAAGAGTATAATGAAACCTGCTATACTGTGGGGGATATAATAGCATAGATATAACAGGGCTCACTGTACCAATAAATATACACCCAAAGGTATTTGATTTATTCTAATTCACTAATATCTGTTTGCTGAGACACTGTGAATAGCTGTTGAAGTGCAATTTTCTTAAAACAAGGGCAATAGCTTTATCAATAGTTCCAGCTTGATTGAATTCCAGCTTCAACAACCTGCAACAAATCAGCATTTGCAGACACCCACTAAGCAACACCATAATCATGTTTGGCCTAGGAAAATCAAATTCTCAGTCAATTATCTTGGCCTCAATGGAACTGATAATGGTTGCTCTTAAGCAGTAAATTGGCACCGTTTAAATGTAAACACAATGTTTCATACTGAATGTGTTGGCTCAGTGTATCAGGTTTCCATTTTCTGGTTCAGGGCCACTTTTTCATTGGTGGGCACTTGTGGGGGTGGGAGACAAGACACTAGCATACAGAGGGGTTTTGGACAGCATTAACATTATCAGCAAATCCCATCATACTCATGGAGCAGTAAGCCGGATGCTATGGCAAGGCCCCAGCTAGGCTCTCTGCTGGCATATTCCAGTGCCAAAACTGATGCGATGAAATCACATAGGTTGTGTCACAGCACAACTGAAGAAGATATATTGTCTTCCAGTCAGTCAAAGTGACAGTGGTACGTAGTATGACACCTACACACTCTTAAAATACTGTGCCTCGCTGTCAGACATAGCAACAGAAATTACTCTGTGTCAGGGTGTTTTGAATGTGAAAAATTGCAACATATGAGGTAAATACTGAATTCCAAATAGGTAGGTCTTTCACAGTGACAGTATAGCTGAATTTTAAGGCTGATATTCTGCTGATAATATGCTCTTTCCAATACAGCTCCTTCCTAGAAGCTGTTCCTCTAGATACAACATTAACCTTACAGATGTTTTTTGTCTTGTCACTTTCTAAATGAATCCCAAAGCTAAACGTATTACTGACTGATAACAACAAGACAACAAGACATAGCCTATATTTAAGATATTAGGGCTGATATGTAGGTGTACCAATAATACTTCATTACAATATACTTTGAATTTTATAATACACTGATCAGCCATAACATTATGACCACCTGCCTAACACTATGTACACAGAGTCAGTGCAGGATTTGTTTGGCATTCATTCATGTCACTCCACAGCTCACTGCGCATCTTCTGTGAATCTGTTTGCATCCATAGTCAGACTGTCAAGAAGTGCACACATTTGTCTGCCTTCAGAGAAAATACGTGTAAAACAAATGAAAACTGTGGCCATAAGGAGAAGTTAGAGATTATTTTTAGGCAAATTCAACAGCCTCTTCACTCTAGTTGTGATTTCACCACTATAGCTGCTGAATGTTTCTGTTAATAGAGACCGATTCAATACAATTCAATTAAGTTCAATTCAATTCAATTTATTTATATAGCACCAAATCACAATAAAATCATCTCAAGACACTTTACATAGAACCCAACTAGTCGCTTATGAGAAAGCACATGGCAACTGTGGAGAGGATGTATGGTGTTTCTCATTTTCAGCAACTTTACAAAGATTCAAACAAAACGGGAGCTTTTAAAAAGGATGAATGAAATTTCTAAGTTTAATCTACAGCAGATCAACCTCATCATCAGTGAGCACCCATGATCCTGTCACCAGTTTACCCTTTGTCCTTCCTTAGACAACTCTTGGTCAGTACTAACCACTGCAGGCCGAGAACACACAACAAGACCAGCCAGTTTGGCCCTTGTCAAAGTCACACAGATCCTTTCACTTTCACTCCCCCTTTTTTCCTGCTTCTGACACTTTGAGGCCTGTTCACTTGCTGCCTAATATACCCCACACAGTGAGAGGTGCCATTAATCAATGTTATTCAGTTTACCTGTCAGTGGTCATAATGCCGTGGCTGATTGGTGTATACTAGAGACTGAATAGACTCTTCAACCAAACCATATAAACTAGATTTTTAATATTTTAATAAATTAGAAATACATTTCTATGAATTAATTTTGAATAAAAACCCATATGATATCACATAATGATCACACTTGTGACATGCCCATGTCTACATAGGACAGCTTAACAGTGTGTCTATTAGCAGCAGTAGTAGTAATAACTGTATGTGAAAAAATGCTGCTGTGATTTTCTAATTAGTTGTTGCTGTTATGAGTTTCTAAAAAAGTCTGACCTGCATGTTAATTAAGCCATATAAAAACTTTTTCTTTCTTTAACTAATTGATGAAGCCTTGCTCTTGTTGTTGTTATTGTTGTATTAAACTTAATTTATAGAAAGTATAAGACTAAAAAGCAGCAAATAGCCCAAAGTTAGATACCACCATCTCTGAATCTTTACTGTTATTTAAGTCTAGAAATCATAAGGCTCTTGTCAGCCAGGAAGATGGTCATTTGGGTCATGTCTCAATATGATGCTGTGAATTTTTTTTTTTTTTTTTTTTTTTTGCCATGCTTCTTTGGTTCACTGTTTCTTTCAAATGATCTGCATCTTTCATAAATGACCTAACCCGATTTAATGCAGAAATGTCCATACGAAGACCCAAAATGCATATGCACAGAAAAAATGGCTGGCATTTCATTGACTGGGTTTTGATTCTCTCCTCGGCGGGGGTAGTGTTCATGCTTTTCATGCAAATGTAGATAAGCATCCCTCATGCTGAAAGCACAAAACACCACCCTTATTCAAAGAAATGTGAAAAGTTCAGGCTGTTCATGTAAGCAGCAGGCTTTTGCATGATGTTGTTTGTTGTTATCACTGCTACACATATTGCACCCATCTGTGACCATGTTGAATGTGGAAGTTGCAGTCTCCTGCTGCTTTGGGCTGATTGAAATGGTTCACAATGTTTCAACACCGTCTCTTCAGAGAAATTTTTCACCCTCTAGTTTCCCCATTTTACAGCATGATTCCAGCTGTTTCTAATGCTGCTCGCCTAGTCCTGAGAGTCATTTGGTGAGATTAACAGTTGACTGCACATCCTATGGAAATTATGCTATACAGGGAGTGTAGGATGCAATCATGAAGTTCCACAAGCAGAATCCACACAAACATCAAGACCCGTGCAAACATGCAGCAACTACACAAACAGACATGCATAATGCAAAAAAGGCAATCGGTCATAGAATAAAACAGCAGCATTTAAAAGTTCAATTGAATTAAACCACCACAGATGCCAAAGCATCCTTCCCAGTTGTATGCTCGTAGCAAAAATCTCTCATGTGAAGGCTCATACAGTACTTGTACATTTAAAAGGTAATCCGATGCACCAAAAACAAGAGATGCTTTGGATCTCGACATGCAGCAGACATTGTGACAGATGAAGTAAAAATTCAATTTTCTCCTCAAATGACTGCTGTCTATGATCAGTAGCAATCAGAGGTGCCAGGCGAAGGTCTTTCGCAAAATACAGCCAGCTATTAAAATGAAATATGAAACGGTGTAACTCCCCACGGGGCAAGATGCCTTATACACTCTCTCACATTCTCCTTTAATTAAAAGTGCAGCGGGACAGCGACTGCAGCTGAGTTTCCTTTCTCCAGATAAGAACTCATTTTTGCCCATTTTTTATGAAAGATAGCCATGAGATATACCATTCTTTGACCTGCCCCAGGCCTAATGGTGACCTTAAGTAGAATTTAATTTGAAGTTTATTGCTTAACACACATACTGTGCACACACACACACACACACACATATTAGAAAGCTCATTTGGACTGTGTGCAATGTGGTGTAGGACACTTCAATAAGTAAATAAAATAAACATAGTTTTTTTATGGACAGCTTTTTGCACTTCTGAACTCAACTCATTTTTTTCTTGGACATTTTTTATATCAGTATTCCAGCCAGTTTACAATGTCAGGAAAACAACGAGCCCACACTGCATGGCACAAAATGTAGCTGATGCTTAAAAACTGAAAGCTAATTATAGACAGTTTGCTTGTGTAGTCCGTACAAACACAGACATTCTCAATATCATTAATATTATGTACAGAGTATGCAACTCTTGCCATTCCGCAGCTCTGCAAAGCCTTTTAGCCTCTTTTAGTTCAGCGTTGGTTTTATATCTCACAGATGTACTGTGTTCAGACTCAGTAAGCTTGTCACCTGTCTTCTAGCAGCACCTGGCAGCTGTTTTCGCCAAGAAATTTTTGAAAGACCAACTACATGCTACCTTCCCTACGCCAAATGGTAGGGAGTATTTATTTTGTCAAACAAAAACTATGGTTAATACACAAATCTGAAAATGAGAACTATGGGAAAATATATTGCCGCTTTCATCAAGAAACAAAAACTAAACAATGGAGATGAAGTAGTTACTGTCTTAATGTACTTTTTTGCAGTTAAATTGTGGAATCACAAATTGAATAGTTGTCTTTGTTGCCCCTAACAGCTTTTATTCAAAAGTATATTTAGCTGCTCTTGCACTAACATGTATAACAAGCATTTAACATGAACTAACTCTCACTAACAGCTTCTTGCAATAAACAGGTTTATGAACTAAACTGATCTACAGTCCAGACAACACAGCCTTTTCTATAAACCTCATGGCAGATGTAACACCTGCAACCGTGGTAACCGTACATAATTAAGATGGTGACAGCTGAATCCTCAGGTGCCAAAAAACCCTTGTAGTCCAAGTCAGCAATTATCTTAATCAAACAGATAACGCTCATTAGCAAATAACATCATTGGTTTTAGACCATCTTGCCAAAGTACTGCAGTTGAAATAACTCTAGCTGGCTAACAGTGCCACACTTACAAAAATGCGAATTAATGCGCATTGTGTTTCTATATAAGAAGAAATGATAAAGACATCTTTATCACAAGTCGGAGACCGAACAGAGTTAAAAGGAGACTTACATTAAGACATTACAAACTCGACTCTAAATGACTCTGTAATGTCCCTGCTTGATGTGTAACATATGTTATATATTAGTTGTAACAACATTGTGAAGGTAAAACTTATTTATTTTTGTCTGAATAAAAAAACAAATCATTCTACTATTTTTTTTTTTTTTTAATAAGTAGGCAGTTTCTATGCCAGGTTTGCCTTGACAACTATACACATGCTCATATGTGTCAGAAGTGTTCATTTACACTGGCTAGTTATACCACTGCTCAGGCAGGGTGGAGCTATGTGGGAATTAAGTGAGGTCACCACAGTTCATGTATCAGTAGGAATGAGAAAGACGTACAGCTACATTACAAGCCTTAATTCTCATTTCAGATTTTTTGTTAGCTCTGACCTTTCTGTGATGATGGTTCACATTGAGACATTGAAAAAACGAATACATTTGTAAGTGACGTACAGCATCCGACTCTGTGTGAATACCGCTGGAGTCATAAACTGTCATACGTGCCACGACTGAAATGCGTGCCTCGTCTCTCCTCTGACCCTGGCTGCCTTTACTTCTCTCTTCCATGTTTAGTCTTACCAGTCTGTGAGGCTTCAAACTGAAATTGAATAATAACAAGAGGTGATCCACATGAATGCAATTCTGACTGTGGTTACAAAATAAGAGATCAGGTATGAATCAGATATGGCCACATAAATGTGGAAATTTCAGATTTTGTTCATTCCTACACCTATGAAAGGATTAGAACTGAGTCACTTCAGTATGTAAAAACAGCCCACGATGTGTCACCCTAACAGGAGCAGCAGAACAATAAGGTCAATCAAACACACCCTATACATGATCAGATAGTCCTGAAAGGGGGTCCAATTAGTCAAATCAGTGACTGAAACAATAGACTGTTTTTATTTAGCCCTACTAGATGCATAGATTATTTATGGTTATGTTATTTATTCTTTGTTGGTGAAAGTAAAATTTTAAACTATGTTAATGCAGGTTCCTCTTTACAACTCAAGTCAGATTCAAACTGAATGTAGGTCAAATAGTTCAACGATGTGTAAAACTGGAGAGGGCTCATCACAGTACTGCAAAGTTATAGCACAATTATTTTAATGAGTCCTATCCATTCAAACATGCACAATGTCTGCAATGTGTCCTGCCAATCTTGTGACAGCGGTTAAATCATTTTTAGCAGCATTTGCCACCTGTAATTACATTTCCGACTTCTTGACTGATGCAAATCTTCTTCTGCTGCTATTTCAAATGTACATCAGTAAACATAATGAAATGGCTTAGAGTGGTGCATTTCATTTCTTAGATTTGTTAGTTTCACTGCTTTACAGGACCAGCTTACAGTGATGGAACACTTACCAAAACAGTCTATTCAAAACTCACATTACTCATATTTGGAAATACTTCATGACATCAGGTTACACATCTTCATGATATTTGGTTATTAATTTTACTCATTCCTGCAGTTAAACCAATTGTACCTCTGAATAGCATGTACTAAGAAAACCTTCAACACTGATGTGTTTTTACTGTAGCAAAGGTAACAGCATGATCTTAGAAGGAACAAGTAGCATGCTGATAACTGTCCCAATGATGTATGGTTACAGAAAAAGGAAGAATGTCATTTCCAGACAGTAAAGCATATCAAGTTTGCTGCAGACATAAAATACATGTATATGGCCTAAGGCACACTCCAAAGACAGAGTAACTGATATTAAATATTGAAAGAGAAAGCTTCCACGCTCTTAGTTTCATACACATTCAGTGTCAAGCAAGCATAACAAAACCCCATCTTTGTGTATTATGCAATTAAAAGTTATTCTATATTGTATTATCAATGAAAACCATCCAATGCACGTCATGCTCTGTGCACGAGTACAGGAGTGGAATGTGCTGCAAAGTTTCTCCTTAACCTTCAATATAAGGGCTGTGATATTACCAGAGAAATTTCATACAATGTATTGTGCAAATATCAGAATATAGGATATTACAAAAGGAAGGAAAGAGACAGAGGTTGCCATTTTTACAAATAAAATACAAAAGTTATGTTTTGCTTATGTAAAAAAATTCAATAATAAAAATATTTGAAAAGGCCATAACTCAAGAGATAATATTTGTTTCTATCTCCCTCTGGCATGTACTGTAGGCTTCCATTACAGGGGGATGCATGCTGCTACATATAAGTGTTAAATAAATCAAGTTTATTTGCTCAGTCTCACAAAATTATTAAAATAAAAGTCTTAGTTGTTTCATGTAGAACTATATGCATGTTCCCTGTGCATTTCATATGCAATTTGTTGTAACCTTGCGAATTAGTTTTTAGCTTGTATGTGAACATTAGGTATTGCATGAATGTCTTTTAAGCTAATGTTACACTGAGCATACCATGAAACAAAAATAGATTTGAAATTATTTACACTGTTTCAACTGATTGATTAGTTGATAGGGCTCATAGTATCATAAAATTAAGAACTATATAAGCAAATTGTTTTTTACAGCATCAACATTACATGCCACAAAAGATAAAACTTTTGTTTAAAGGCCAGGAAATACATAGAGAAGATAAACTGTTACTTCAGCAGGTAACCTTCTGTTATATAAAGTGGAAAAAGTAGTAGGGAGGAGACTTTGGGCTAAAATACATGCTGCCTCTTTACTGTTGATTGTGCAACCACTAACAAGACACTATATTACAGTCTTCCTTTTGTTTCATTCAACTTTAGTTCTCTACAGAATGTGCAAAAATGCACATCAATATTTAATTTTATAAGGGCAATCCCATTTTCTCATCCTACCAAAATCATTTAAAAACAAGGTTGCAGTCCTTTGGTTGCTGTTCCAGGAAAAGACAGAACAGCAAAACAGGGATGAGCTTTAAACTGCAGCTCAGCTCTCCAGAAAGTCATTAGGTCAGAGAAGTGTGGAGGATGGTCAGCAAGGGGCCTTTAATAATGAAGAGCTTGTGTTCCACAGGGAAACACCGCCTACAGCAAGCATTCAGACCAAGGCAGCTATGGAAATGAAAGATTCTGAGGTGCAGAAAGGTTCACTCGTTCCTCTGAAAGAAACTGGCTGCCTAATGCTGCTCAAAGTGATAGCTGTTTGATTTGGTTGACAGCATTTTAATCTCAGATAGAATCACACCCTAAGTTGTACCTCTCATTCCTCTTTGTCTGAAAATCACAAGAAAATGCCCAGGTGATATTGAGAACTTCAATTTCTTTGCATATAGATATTCCACTGACTGTGAAGGCTATCAATAAAACCCACTATTATTGAAAACATTAAACAACAGCCCATGTACTAAAATAAACCACATAAACTGAAGTGTAACTTGTAGTAGTGTAGAGCTGTAGTGGGAGTAAATTGGACACACCACAATACTGGACAGATGCAAATCCTTTGTTAAGATGTCTGGGCTTTGAGTGAATATCCAAATTTAGGCCTTGGTAGCAATTTAAAGGAGAAGACTAGGCTCCACTAGCTGGTTGCACATGCAGCACACTGCATATTCTCCAACAGCTCTACAACAGGACTCAATTCCCATCACAGTGAGAGCAACAAGGCTTGACTATCTGGTGACACATTCATAAGCTCCTATCATACCCACGCTGACCTGGGCAATATGATTCTTTTTCCTGCAACAGTAACATCATTTTACTGCTTTCAGTTTTGCGTCTTTAACAATAAAACCAGCAACTTATTAAAGCATTACAATCTGCAAAGTGTACTGTTGTATTACTGACACCCCAATTTTTATCACCAGGGAACCACTGATTCAACATTACTTCTTCTAACTTCAACAGAGACCAATCTTTTTTTCCCTTAAATCTGTCTCAATGAGGTCACTGCATCCAAACAAGAAATAGTCTGGCATTAACCTTTGTAAAAACACAACTTGTCACGGTTAAACTTTAGTTTCTGGACAGATCAATCAAATGATAATGAATACAATGTGTTTAGTGACCTTAAGAGATTATGTTTTATGGTTTTTTTTTTCAATATATTTATTTAGCTGTTATACAGATCTAAGTTATGTCTGACAAGTTCAATTTCGGTTAAGACATCACCCGGAGACCTCCTCTGGGACACTGTAACCTCAGAGGTAAGCGACATGTCCTGTGTGAGGAGTCTAGGCTATGGAGATGCTGCAGGCTGACCTCTGATAACTGTGAGGGAGCCTGGCGTGATGTCGGAAATAATCGAAAAAGTGGTGCACTCAGGCTGCCTAGAGATCTCTCAGGAGACTTCGTTTCTGGATTGCAGCTACTATGTCAAAAGCTTCAGGGAGCAGATCAGGCTTGTCTTGACCGAGTGTTTTGAATGATGAGTCGGAGCACCGAGGTAAGTTCGAGTCAGACATGAAAATGTTGGTGATCCAAACAACACCAAGGTCAAGAGGAGAGTATCCAAAAATGAAAACTGTCATGCTTGCCACAACTGAGGATGACAGCCCTTGAAGATGCTCCTTTTTGAGAATGTTTATTTTTAGAATTGATTTTTTTATGTAACCTATTGTAGTCGCTTTTAAGGAGCTTCAGTGAGAAGACCTGACACACCTGACAAGTAGACATACTTGTCAACACAGTTAATAGGCTGCTTTGGTGAGCTGCATCTCAGGAGAGGTCGCTCAGTTATAAAAGCCACTTGTCAAGTAATTTCTACTTCTGCATACAAGATTAGGGAAAGAGTCACATAGCCAATTACAGTCATTACAATGTCTCATGACATTAATGCACGCAAGACGGATCCTTCCTAATTGATGTACAATCTCAGAGGTTAATAACAGAGGGCAAAATGTAATTGCTGTACATTTGATTGAGCCAAATTCATAAACCATGAGATAAAGCACTTTCAGAACTATCACAACTGAATCAACACTTTTTCATAGGGCATAATACTGGCCTGCTAATGCCTGCGTTAATTGTGTCTGTTTTCTAAATAATGCAATATAAGTGCTGCTCAGTCCACAAATACGCTTATGTTTGAGAGCTTGGAGGAGACATACAGTATATATTAATGATGTCATCTGTTTTGTTCTGTTTTAATATTTTATTATTGTATTTCAACCCATACACAAAGGTCCACAAACTTTAACTGGAGTTTTTACTGTGGTACTATTTTTGATTAATTTGATCTTTTTTCCGGTTTGACTTAACTTCATAAAGCCTTTGTCATCACAAATTGAATTACACTGTAAATAGATGATGTGTGATATGACGGTAAACAAATGCTTGTAGAAACCTTAAAACCACAAAAGCCACAAACTGAAACAAATGGACGCAATTTTGTCAAGGTTAAGTATCCAATTATCACTTTACTTGCAAGTAAAGTACTATCTGTTTTTTCTATTGGCATTTTCTGATTAATGAGGATAAAGCGATTCTCTAATGATTAGAACAGATGTGGTGTCTCTGCTGGGACCTACTCTCCACAGCTTGATTATGAAAAACTGCCTGGCTTCAAGAGCTTGAACAATCTGAGCTGACAATGACTCATTAAACGTTAAACTTTTTTCAAAAAGAAAAGCTCTAAAGTAACTGCTGTTTGTACATCAATAAGAGCTGTTTCAGACTGTTACTTCAGAAGTAAGCAAACATGGAACAACACCCATTTGCGACAGTGGTAACACCTATGTCACTAAACAGCCCTCATGCAATCTGTTGTTTTGAATAAGAGCCCATGCATATTGCACATCAACATAAATGATTCCTCAGTATGATGACAATGATTACGGACGCTTCCATCACTTGCTTCCATCAGCCTTTCTGAAGGTGATTTACACCTATTCACTGCATTCCCATTTCCTTTAAACGTCTTTAATAACGGTAATCTGTGTTGCCTGTGGTTTAGTTGGCCCCACCTAACTAAAAAATTCTTCACTAGACTTAAGCCTCAGATTTTTTTTCCACTAAATGCGGTTAATTCCTTGGGCAGGGATGGAAATAGAAGCAGAATTTGAGTGAGACTGAAAAAAGAGAGAATATTAAAACAATAACATCTCTGAGTGAACATGATGAGACAACGTGAGACAATAGTCGTCTGCAGAATTAACCTCACGAGTGCTTCAGCTAAACACAAACCAGCCTGCACTTATTGGATTACATAAAACGAGTCAAAGTTTAAATTATGTTTTGACCACTCTACACACAAATGTTTTCTCCCCTCGGAAATTAGAAATGCTCAAAAAGAGCACTCAGCATAACTGCTGTGTTTGCAATGATAAAATCGCAGCATGTTTCCATGCACCAGTCTGTGGATGCCGTACACTAACAAAACAAAAGGAGTCACATGTCCTTGTTCCCCAACACTAACAAAATGAGGGTTTGTTGCATCTTGATATGACATTATAGAAATTAACCCAGAATTTTCAGCCCTCATCTCATGTTGACAGTGACTGTGACATAATGTATTTTCAATAGTTTCACACTATCGTGTGACTTTCTCCATCATGTTCTGTCTCTAAATGGTCACCTCCTACTGCATGAACTTCAATTTATACCCATTTACCGCTGCTCAGCTTACCTCAAGCACATTAGCAGATTTTCACACTTATCTGGAAGTACGTGCAATAACACAAATAAACATACACAAATTTTTGCACACATTACTACACATGCAAATTTATTTTGCATCTCTTATTTTAATTGAATGTCACTTCTCTTTGGTCAGTGTTTCTTTTAAAACATCTCACACACATTTCTAAAAGTGACAATGAGTCATCGCAGGACAAAAAAGGCTGTGGTGTTTTTTTTTTTTTTTTTGTGACATGTCTGAATGCTTTTCTGATTTCTTTGTGGCTTGGATCTGTTACCAAGTCCTAATATCTGGAAGTCTGGTGAAGTGGAAACCTTAAATTGCCCCAGGTGTTAATGTGACGTCTGTGTAAGCCTATGACAGACTTGTAACTCGCTTCATACATTCTGGGAAATTCTGTTACAGTGAAAGAAGAAATTATGAGTACTAACTATTTTATACAATAAAGTTAATGTTTTTTAATGACAGTTATTCATTCTATATTGTTTAAAGGCTAATTTTGGACAGCATACAATACCTGTCTTCTCTATTGTGATTTAAAAGTTACTTATTGTGCTCCCATTTTGTCATTTTTTTTACCCTAGTAAAAAGAACTACAGTGGCTTAATCTTTCATACTCTTTGTTATAGTATTGGAAAAGAACTAAAAAAAAAACTGATTTACAAACATATTTAAGCCATTAATTTATAAGCCCCTTTGGCAGTAGTCACAGCTTCAAGTCTTCTTGGGCAAATCTCTACAAGCTTTGCACATCTGGATTTGACCAGTTGATCCCATTCTTCTTGGCAGATCCTCTCAAGCTGGCCAGACTCAATGGGAAGTGTCTGTGAATTGCCATCTTCAGGTCTCTCCACAGATTTTCTAGGAGGATTAGGTCTATGCTTTTGCTGGGCCACTCAATTGCTGTCAGAGTGTTGTCCTGAAGCCACTTCAGTGTTAGAGACTTGGCTGTATGATTTGGATCATATGAACCATCCTCCCAGTCACAGGAGAAGGTTTTCTTCAAGGACCTCTCTGTTTGGCTCCATTCATCCTCCAAGTGCTCTCTCATCTACATGTTACTCAAAACAATTTCTATCTACTCTGCCGTGTTAAGCACAGATGACTTGGATTCTTGGTCACTTCCTTAACCATAACTCCTTATGTCCATCTTTTCTGTTTAGTCCAAATGGCAAACTCTAGGAAGAGTCCTGGTGGTCACAGACTTTTTCCATTTCACAGCTGAGGCCACTGTGCTCAAAGCCGTTTGATGGTGGACAAAGAATTCCTTGGAGTTCATGGCTTGTTTTTTTGTCTTGGCATGCATTGTCAGCTGCACAGCCTTATCTACACAAGTGTGTGGATTTATAAACTATGTCCAATAAATTCACTTTTCAAACAGGATGCAGCTCATAACAATATAGAGGGCCACAGCAAAGGGTCTGATTATTTTTGTAAATGAGAGATGTAAGATGTAAGATGTAGATGTAAGATGTAAGAGAAATTGATGTAAGATGTAATAAATTTGTAAAATTCTAAAGACATGGAACCTATGCACCTATTCTATAATATATATATATATATATTGCAATTTTATCTATTTAAATCTACAGCGCAATAAAATGCTAAATGTGAAAGGGTCTGAATACTTTCTGAAACATCTGAACCTCCATATATTTCATTTTTCATTTTTACTAATACAAAAAGATTACCACTAAAGATTACCTGTCTGGTGGGGGCAGGAAATGGAAAAGACTTAAAATGCAGAATAAAAATGTGACTGAAGTTATATGTGGCAATCTTTTCCAAACTATTTTTCGGGAAACTCTTTTTTTTAAAGAATTATTTGGTAATGTATCATAGCTGGGTAAGGTCTGTGTAATACTGGTGTGTGCATGTAAAAGCAAATAGACATGTCAGTAATAAAAACTGTGAGAAATCAAATCACTGCTGATCTTTAATTTTTAGCTAAAGTAGTAATTATAGGAATGTACTGAGAATATTAAATCTCAATAAGTCCAGTAGGGTTTTTATTATTATTATTATTATTATTATTATTATTTTTCCTCTAGGGTTCTGTTGTGGCCCTTATCAGGCTCCAAGCAGTAAGAGATACCTGTGACAGCTGAGATGTTTAGGTTCCAAGTGCTTAATCTCTGGTCTCTGTGACAGAGCAGTGAGCCACATCACTAAAGCGAGAAAGGAGTGACTGCATGCATTTGAAATCAGGTGACACCAGGACGGGAAAAAAAACATGTAGCATGAGTGCGAGACCACTTCTCTAACCGTATCAAAGACTACAAACAAACACTGGTGAACTGTGATTGATGGGGATGCAGTTAATAGGACTCCCCATCCAACACTGTGAGAGGGGAAGGCGGCGGGTACCAGAGATCAATAGCAGCTCGGAAGCATGTTAGGGAATCATACTGAATCAGATTGATGACAGCTGGTGGTGATGTATTTGGCAATCTAATTTTAACACAAAGTAACGCTGTGATAGCGCTGCCATAAGACTGAACTCAATCCTCGTGGGCCAACAGTATCACAGCTGTTGAGAGTGAATTGTGTTCATGCTGCAGGTGGAGGTAGGGGCAGCAGTGCGGTTTTATCTTTGATTTTCAATTCATGCACTATGCCATGAAAGTGTAGTAAATTATTCATCCTTGGTGGCAATCTCACAAATATTTTAGGCCCTAAAACTCTTTCACTGCAATGTCAGGCTTGGACATACACTGACTTCTCTAAACTGATATTGAAAGAATCAGACATGTAGATATTCTTAGCTCTGCCCAGAAATTCATAGCTGTTGAAAATAGACTGGATACATATTTGATGTAGTCACCCATTGCTTTGCACACAGGCACGAAAATGATGCTGCTAATTTCCTTTTGTATCCTCCATCTAACTGGACCGGACTGCAGTAAGCTCTGCCAAGGGAGGCTGCCACAGCACAGACAGGGCAAGCAGGTTCATTTTTAGAAAATGTGTGCATGCCTGTGTGTTTGTCGGTGTGTTTACATGTTTATGTGCTTGACACACACGAACAGCTTGTGTGAGAGAAAGTTTAGTAAGCTCTGAAGGCAAGTAACCCTTAATGGTGTGTGACTCGTGTAAATATCTTGCATAATGGACTGTTCTGCCTTTTTTACTAAAGATCATTTTATGCTGTGTATACATCTTCTGGTTAATGGCTGAAATATACTGCAGCTCTTTTAAAGGTAATGGCTTGTGAGGATGACTAAAAACAAATCAGGCAAAAGAGTACATATCTCCAGTTCTGTGGTTAGCTGTTACTTCATCAGCATTTTATGTTTAAACCCATAAAGGAAAATTATGGATTATTACAGAGGTGTACATTTAAATGAAACACATCGATGGCTCAATATTTCTTAATTGCTCTTTGCGCCAATTTCTCTTTTAAGAAGGACACAGTGCAGCATCACCAACTGGCCTGAGGTTTGTCTGCTGAATGAAGCTTGTTGGGGGATGGATGAATCCCTCCCCTGTTCTGGTTTTCTCAGCCAAGTCTGCATGACGGGGCCCTGAGCCCTCAGTCTGTGCCAGGTGGCAGCTGGGAGAGAGAGTCCCCAACTAGGCTTCAGCAGCCCTCTCTCTGGTCCTCTAGCTACCGGCACTTCTGACCTGCTCATGGTCCGCCTGCAATATCCAGTTTGTCAGAACAAATGCCCTTTGTCCACAATTTATCTGGTCATCAAATAATTTTAGGTGGGGCCAAACCACCCTTTTTAACATGATTCTGGACAAGTAACTTTTTGTTGCTTTCTAAATTTCACAGATTTGATTGATCTGATCTGACTGAACATTCAGTCCCATTGTAGTGCTGCACACAAGCCGAGCATCCATCTCCAGTCTATTCACCTAAATTAAATTTTGCTGTGTCTGATGTGGACACTAGCAGGAAATGTTCTCTACCCAAAAAGTGATGAATCAAATCTTAAAATATTAATCAGTGAGAAGCTTGTTGTTGCTGGGCCTGAGCCATAGGCTCAGCACACACAAGCTCATACATTAACCAGGGAATCTGCGTACTGCCGGTGTAATATTTGGAAGTGAGCGTGCCAAGAAATGCAACAGCTTCGTCAAAGAGCAGTGAGGAAACTCTTCAGTGGTGAACTGCTCCCACCTAAAAGGGCTATCTCTTCACCACCTCACAAACACTGAAGATGACAGCCTCTTAAATCTTTCTAAATTAACTGTCTGCTTTATTATGTTAACTTTGTAAGCTCATGACACTAATACAATGCTTTCTATGTCATTTGGTGACTTCAGTGAATTACAGAACAATAGAGAAACACCTCAACCCAAATAATTTAGGTCAGCTAATAGCATGCCAAGCTTTCATCTAATCAATCAAAGGAGCTGTGTTTCTTTCGCAAAGACAGACAAGCAATGTCAGTGATAAAAGGCGAGTAAGGTTAAACTATAAAATATTGAAGCTAATGCTCAGCTTCCTTGTATATACAATATTTGAAAAGTGCTGTACATCACTTATTCCCATGGCAACACAACCCCTGCAAGAAAGGTCTATGGTCTATGGAATTTAGATGAATATTTGAGGCTTATACCACTGTGCATACATTAACAAACTGGACAAACGCTAAATAAACTAAGGCTACAGTTTCGGTTCATATTGGCCAAAAAGTCTACACAGAAGGATCCATGTGTTGACCACACAACATTGTGCGCGGGGGCATCTCTTTAGGATGCTGCCTCCTTCCAGCGAGCTGCTCACCTTTTCAAACTTACAGATAGATTTTTTGCTTGAAATGGAAACCTCCCACCCCCATCCTTTAAAGACAGAAAGATTTTGGCCAAATCAGCCTATGGTAACTGCTGTGCCACAGATGACATACAAGTCTGTCTTATTGTTCACTCTGCTGAATTTGTGCTTCTGCACGTCTCATTTGTCCATGAGGATAGGTTTTTCCATTTCACAAAGCGCATTACATCACCCATACCTTTTCTTTTATGATGCATTCTGTCTTTACCATCTCCCACTAATGACCTCATGTTCAACTCAAGTGGAGTAGTTTATCCCACCATAGTTCCTGTGTGCTGTATTTTCATTAGTTTATGTGGTAATAAAACAGTTATGCTTTCCTCCATTAATAATTGATCTACTTTTTTTTTTTATCCACAACCATTTCAGTATATGGCTGAGCCCAGGACTCAGATTCAACTCTGGCAAGATGGGGCTTCTCTGAGTAAAAAGTATTGATTCATTATTCACATTTTAAATTATGTAAACTCTAATATAAAACCCCACACCATATAATTAAGTCTGCCCAGAGCATCAACACAAATAGATCATGTGGGTCAAAAACAATGCTCCTCCTTCCATTGGTAATCAATGCCACAAGTCAATTTACAGCCAATGGATTTTACAACCTGAAACAATCCATTGCTGATTCAATTGTAGCCCATTAAGACTCTGAGAGGTGATACTGAAGGTGACACTATCAAAATCCAATGGCTTCATTCAATAACTTTGTTCTACAGGAGCGAGCTCCACCACTACTACTACATACTATAATGAAACATGTGGGGGGCCTGTTCGCTGCTTCCTCCTGTAGCTTGAGGCTATACTTCACCTCTGCCCTGAGACAGATGTAAGAGCTCAACGACAGGAACACTTAACTGACATCACCAGATAGATGTGTCGGCTGCTTTGATGCCTTTTCATAGTTCATAAAAGACCGAATACAATTCTACAAAACTGCTGTCTAAGCACTTGCCTCACACAAACTTTGGAAAACCTGTTATGACTATTATAATGTTTAAAGCACTTCTAGAGGGTAAAAAACAAATGTTTAGGTTTAATGGTAGGGCTTAATCTGTTCATATATAAACCCAAGCTCAGTATGTTCGCATGTTACACGGAGTATTCTGATGACTCATCTGGTTCAGCAGCCATACGAGGTACAGTTTATATAATAATGATGCCAAAGAAAACACAGTTCAGTGCCCACTTTACAGCTTTTCCACCGCTGACTTCTACGCCCCTTCCTGACTGCATCACCTCCTATTTACAGTAGATCACTCTCTTTCATCTAGTCCTCTGTGCTCATTTAATTAATTTTCTCCCAAACCAGCTTTAACTGGAATCTGCAAGTGGTTTCTTCAGTCACTGGGTGAACACAGAGTGTTGAGCTCCACCTTCCATCCTGAGGATCACCTTTTGCTGAAGTGGACACATTTACTGCCATGTCAGAACAGGATGTGGACAGAAAACCGAGCTACAAAGGAGGCCTTGCAGCTGGTGAGCTGGTTATTTTTTTTTTTGTTAGAGCTCTACAGAAAAAAAATGTAAAACAGCTATGAAAACAGAATTCAGTCCAAACTTTTAAGGTCGACTGTTACTCACTTTCCAGCAGTCCTACTCTAAAAACCACATCCTGATCTTCATAGAGCACCAACTTATTGTAGGGGCAATGTCATACAAGGACTTCGAGACCATCAAAAACGGCATGAATTTTTGGTGTAGTGTTGTGAGAGTGATTTGCATAATCTCCATTTGGTTGCAATTTATCATGTCGAACTGCAATTTAGTGACCAATTTCCTGCTTCCAATTTATCTATTAAATGAGCAGGCATACAATGGTGACATTAAGTAGAGTGAAGATTTGTTTAACTCAGCAGCACTAAGGAAACAGAGTTATAGTGACTGTGAAGATGTCACAGATTATTAATGCCCAAATCCCTGACTTGTACCATGATGCCCCTCGCTGTAACACCAGCAGTCTGGCTTTGATTACATAGTGAATTACATAGTGATTCAGTAGAATGAGGTCAACTTTTAACTCTAAACGTCTAAGAAATATTAATCATTTTTAATAGTAGTAGTAGTTTAATTAGTTCTGCTGTGCCAAACATTTGGCCAGTCCCACACAGGAATATTTGACACTGCTCCATAATAAACACACATAAGTAGAGTTCGAAGACTCACAAGAAAAAAAAAAAAAAAAAAAAATCAACACAACATAGACTGAAATATCCTGACTTGTAGTCCCTTTGTATTGTGTTGTGCTGTATCCTACAATTTGCATACTGCAACATTATTTATTTATTTATTTATTTATTTATTTATTTAAAATGTTAAACCTTAATTACAAGTGAAGATAACCAAAATGACATCACTAGACTTTAAAAAGTGCTTTCACATCAGAGGACATCAGAGAAATTTTGCAGGTTGAACAGCTCCTCTTTAAATGCTTCGTAAATGAGTGGTCAGAATCGCAACTGTGTTTCGTCCAGGTTCAAAATATTAAGTTAGAATATTTTTTTTTCATCCGGCTACATTAAGCATTGCATAGTTCCCATTAAAACAGAACAATAATAAGACTATAGTTGAAGTAAAACAAATTTTCCACATCATTTAGGTTCAACATTCAACATTTTTGTTCCACTATATTGAAATACCAGATTTTGGGAGAGTATATTATGACCTACGTGTGTGCAACATAACTATATGTAGTCTATTTTATTATCTTAAGTATATGAAGTATGGGTTCTGTATTTTTCTGATGTAAAAAAGGACTTTAGAAACTTTTGAGGTAATAGAAGTAGAAATATTTTGTAAAGGAAGCCAAAACTCGATGATTTAAATCTAGAAAACCTATAGACTTCATCCTCTAAACTGATCTGCACTAGTCATCACACTGAACGACTACATCACCTGGATTTCCTTTGCAGCACACACAGCGACTCACATATATTTCACTGATGCTATCTCACTTAATTAGCTCCTAAATGCAGGATTCCCTGAATTAGCATGTGGACCTATCTGTTTCTCTTACTGTGATATAATCTAATTTAAATGGGGTAGACATTTCAAACAAACATGAGCTGTTTGTGGAAGATGATGCTTATCTGGTGCTGTGGTCATTGTCGGAGAGCAAAAATATTTAGATACAAAAAAAATTACATATATACTGTATATATATATTGTATATATATATATATATATATATGTATAGATGTGTATAGCACTGTGGCTATACGATACCTATTGTTTTGTCAGATTAGCAATGTTCAATGTTAGATGGACACAAGTGATAAGTAGTGGAAGACAGTGAAGGTATTTCAAAGACATGATGCCAAGCTATGAATGAGCTCTGGAAATGTTTCAGATTCATGTAGAGAAAAGCACAGGCTTACTACTTGGCATTCATTGTAACAATGCTGCTACCACAAAGCAAATTAATTTCAGACTAATTAGGTTAACAACGAGCTTTGGTATTGGAAGAAATAAGGAATGCTATCATGGTTACTGTCCATTTAGACACAGCTATGAGGATTTGTTATTCAAAGTTCATTGGCAGAGGAGTAGGACACGTTGGTATAGAGAAAAAGATACATATACTTTATGTGAATGAATCTTATCGTAACTGTTCTCAGTTTAAATATTGTTCTACTAGCCCAGATGAGACAACACCATGGCACGCAATTCTTCACTTTGATTCAAGCTACACTAATAAATCTGCACCACCATACAAACTCCAGCAATCTTTTTCAGGTGGCTCTTTTCTCCCCACACCACCCTCCTCTCTCGGGGCAGAGGCATCCTCAGGGACTTCTTGGGACAAAGTCATCTTTTCATTTCATGCAGAGAGAGGTAAACAGTGTTTTTCTTGCCTACTGTGATTGCCAGGCACACTCCAAGTCAGTGTTTTCCACACTGTGTTCAGGCGGTGCATTTGGAGACATTTGGGATGGTCTCACAGCAGCTCTCAAACTTATTGCTATGCTAGAGAATCATAGAGAGTGGCAACAATTACCTCAGTGGAAACAGATACGTTATGTTTCACATAAGAATTCATTTGAGCTTTCTGTTGACTTTAAAATCCTTTATAGATCTGTAACTATACGCCCAGTGCTCATAATTCAGCATGTCTGTACTTAAATGGGAGCTGTGAGAAAAGAGAGGGTATGGTTAAAGCAAACTAAGAAAATAAATCCCATTTTACTGCAATTAAGTAGCCTACTGCTTTCCCTTTCTTCGGGGAGCCAGATGGTTCTAAAACTCAGGCATAAATGTAGCTGCTGAAGATGTAAAGCTTTAAAATATATTTGAGTTCTATTCAGCAAATAAAAGGAGCGTTGCAGATGAAGTGGGTTTGGGTGGCTCTACCCTTAATGATGCTGACATTAACAATGACAGCGACAAGAAAGACTGTTGATTGTGTAAAGGCTGTCCCTCACATGCTCTACTGCTGCAACACAAACCAAAGTCAGACAATGATTTAAAATCACTATGCTGCTCAGATCACAATGAGTTCCCCGACATCACCATCAGGCTGCACGCCGCACTGAAGGGTTGACCGTGCACAACTAGTCAAGTCAATTGCGTCTCCACGCAATGCCGTGCGATCATCCCATGACAGAGGTTCAAGCTACATCTGGGAGAGAGACAAAATACGCTCCGGCACAGGGATATTTTCACCTGCTGCACTGGAGGATATCGCCGCTACGCGCCTGCAGTCAAGACCCGCTGAAATCGGTCTTTGCTCCCAAAAAGCCTCAAGAATGTTCCTGAAAATGCACAAATGCAAGAGCTGCGCTGGTGGCACAGGGCAAGTTTAACGAGTTCGTATCAACGTGCTGCTCACTGATACTGTTACATCAGCTGGGACGCAAACATTTAACATCCCGAATGGTAACAACAAAAAAGATGCAGACTTTCAATTAGGGATCCCACACTGGACAGAGAAGAACCACGGGGAAATTTACAATATGAACTCTGTCATTCATGAATGGTGCCTTTTTAGGAAAACGGAGGTTTATGTCAAGCATTTGCACAACATTTAGCGCCCGTAACAACCCCACACTGTAATAAAAACTGCCCATATGTGCCAAGTTTCATCGGACTGCGCATTCCCGACGGCCCGGTTCCTCCTTACCTTTCTCCTCGTCCGACACTATCGAGGGCTCGGCGCACGGAAATAATCCCGAGAACAGGGCTAGAAAGGCGAGAAGAAAAAACTCGGACATGTTTTCGGAGAGCGGGCTATAAAGAGCCACTGTGCTTCTCCTGGTCCTGCTCCTGGTCCGGGTCCAGTCTCCCCCTCCACCACCACCCGGTTTTCGAGCGCCGTTATTCGGTGATGTCCAGCGGAACCAGTGCGCAGAACAGTGCAGCGCTCCCCCGGCTCCCCTACACATGCACACCGCCGCTCTACACAGCGAAACAGACGCACCAGAGACGCCAGGAGAGATGAGAGTCAGAGGGGCAGAGGGAAGGCGGGGTGGGATTGTAGACGGATAAAGAATAAGTACGTTCCCTGTCTTTGCTCAATGATTAAATGCCGTCAAGGTGGCGCAGCTCGCCTGGATTTAATCATACTGGCTGTTGAGTCAGTGGAGCGAGTGTCTAAGGTCCGGGGGTGTTTCAGAGCAGGGTCCTCAAAAAAAGTCAGAGAATGTAGGATGAGGAATGAGTAATCTCAGCTCTCACCATTGTCTGCAGAATTGGCCTGTTGCCTGTAAACCTTATAAAATAGCACAGGGTGTGATTGTTGCACTGTTGAGCGTTAGGACTTCCAGTCACTTCAAGGACACCTTTAACTCTCACCCACTGGAGCACACAGAGCACACAGAGGCAGGTATCGCTTAGCACAGATCTAAACCAACAGGGACACCTGACTCAATATGACAGTAATTAGACAGCCCTACTAAATACTAGTCTATTAACCTCAATTCAGCTGTCTCACACCCTCTGCTCGTTTTGATGCTGATGTTACATTTTAACAGTTGTTTGGCTTGATGCACCAGCTGTTTGTGAAATGACAGTACAGCCCCTTTGTTCATCAGTTGCCTTAATTTGTCATTAAATACGCTTAAGGAATCCATGCATGTGTAGGCTACCGGGTGTAATGTCGTTCACCTGCTGTGTTGCTGCCTTTGTGTGTGTGTGATTATCTTTGACAGGACGGAACAAAACAGCAAAAGCACAGCAAGAAAAATTAACTTAAAAGCCCTATGACTCAACGGATGTGGACAGCTGAGATAAACGCTCTTTTGCTCGTCCATTGCAGCCCGATTCTTCTGCTCTGTTCTGGCAACTCTTGCTGTTTTCATTCAGAAGTAAAGAAAGGTGCTCAGAGTAGCTGGCATGCTTACATTGAAAATATTGCAAGAACTACAATATGCATTGAGCACATAACTGTTTCTAATTTTTTCTTTTTTTTTAATAATTATTCTGCAGGTTAAGAGACCTTACATAGAAACCCAATATATTATTATTATTATATGTAGGAAAAAAATGCAGTGGCAAAGAGAAAAAGCCCAGTTTACCTGTTATACAGATATTTTAGTGAAACTTAGTCTAAATGTTACGATTAGTCATCTGTTATGCTATTGTTAGAAATGAATTGCTCTTTTCTTCTAGCAGAACAATATATTTCGCAGTTATCGCAAAAAACATTTTTACAATCTACAGTTAACATATCAGCACTTTGAAAAGACTTGTAATACCAAGTACAGTATGGGTTTTTCTTTTTTTTTTTTTCAAAACTCATTTCATAAAAGCTCATTGCAGATTTTTCAGTCATTAGTGCCACTGTGCTCATCGTACTGTTGGATATAGCAGGATGAGCACTCATTTCTGCCAGCTGCCATTCCTAATCCTTCCATGTCTCACATTTTACCTGAGACTGATTTTTTTAGTCTCCTTTGTAACATTTCATGGCCATGTTATAAAAAACTCTTGAATTATCACAATGACACTGTCAAAATGTTATTCTAGTTTGGGGATAAAAATCCCCATATACTGTGGATTGCTCCTCACGTCTATAGTCCCTACTGACAGTGCTGTCTGCCAGTGCATTGACCACCATAAGAGGACTCGGTAGCAGAATATATTTTATTGCTTGGTATGGATGCTGTGTCTGAGCAGAGTGTGGGAGAACTTCAGAAAAGCAGAGTGGCATAGCACCGCACAGAAGCGGTTGGAGAAGAAAGTAAAACCACTGAATGAAGCAGGCAAATGTAAACACCAAAAAAAATAAATAAATAAATGTCTGTCTGGACACAACTTAAGTCTAATGCAGAACTGGCATTAGCTGCTGCTGCTTTTACTGGAAGAGTTATTTATTTGCTTGTGACAACAGTAGCTACAGTACAAGGTTTTTGGCATTTATTCTGATACCTCAGTATTTGTATGTAGTTACAATGGATGCTAAATTTTAAAAAAATGAGTTGGAGAATCCCTGAAAATTTATTCAAATGCAGTATTTTTTTTCAAACAGGTTAACTCATGGCCTTAGAAAGACATTTTCCAAAAATAGACAAATGAACATAAAAAAAAACCTTAGGTTGCTTAAAAATGGAAAGTGAACATCTAGAATTGAACATTTCCGCTAATGACGATTGTGTGATCTGATAAAAAGCCACAGAATAGCTACCAAATGGGACTTGAGGGGAGGTTGTTACCATAAAGCCACTACAGGGTACTTTTTATCTAACAGAAATGAGGTCTCTTTTCATTAAAAATAAGATGTGATGGCCAACATCAGTGTTTATACAAGAAATAAACTGTCAGAAACAAAAAGGTACTTAAATGGCAATGTGTGGTCTTGTGAACGCTGCTCACACAGCAGACTGCCCATGGCCTGGCCACGGGACACTACAATCCAGCTTAAACCCCTCCATCAACACTCTCTCCACCTTAAGGGTGTTTTCTTATTTTCATTCATTTATTACATCTTGTCTCATGCTTTTAGCAATCAGAATAGGCAGTTTGCAAGTAAAGACTGAATACTAATGGGTAAAAAGTAGTACTCATGATGTCAGTAAACAGAGTCTCTGGACTTAATGGCAGGCAGAAACTGAGAACTATGAACTTAGGTCCATTTAAACATGTCTCAATGCATAAGATACCACAACATACATTTAGTGCAACAGTAGTCAAATATGAGCTGCCATGTTCTGTCACACCATTATAAATTCATTAAGCGAAACACTGTTTAAGGTGTCAAAGAAATGTATCTTAGATGAGATGGCAACATGCCTAACTTTCATGCAGAGCAGTCATGTTTCATTATTGAGTTGTCACAAAAAAGGAGTCCAAGTCCAAGTCTTCAAAGACATTTCACTATTTTTCCGTGCCAGGACTGCACTGTCTTAAAAAAAAAACAAAAAGAAAACAAATGAATAATTTCATGAGATTTTTTTTTTTTGTCAATGCTGAGAGCAGACAGCATTTTTCCATTGTAATCATAGTGGGTACATTGTGATTGAACTGCTTCAACTTTTTCTGACCATTATAAAGTGCTCTACTGAATGATTCATATGCACTAGGACCAGAGCCGTGTTAACCTTGTGTGCTTATCTGCCTCTTCTTTTGACCTTTGCCCTTAATTAGCAAAAGTCATTCACTTCCACACAATCACATCAGCTTAAACTGAACCCTCTTAGTAAATTTGAGATTTCCCATGCTAAAAATAGACGTGCACCTGTCATCGGAAGTAATGGTCAGTGTTATCTAGCAGGATGTGTCAGAGGGAATCAAGAGCTACAGGCAGTCGCACAACTGAACGGTAGAGACTGGGGCAGCCTAATAGGCCACTCATGCATTGCGTGTCATTCAGCTGCTGTACAGGTCCTGACATACAGGACGGGATGGGGCCTGTCCACCTGTCACAAGTACACTGACATGCAGCTACGCAGTTAAACAGCACACACCACATGTGACCTTGGGGTCATACATCTGTGTGAAGTGATGCTCTGAGGGTTGTATTTTAACACCATGCCCTTGGAGGATCTCCCACCGACTGACATGAGTGATGGCACCAACACTCGCCATGCAAGTTCACACACTCTGTTCAGCTGCACCAGCTTCGGACAGCGTTGTCCTCCAAAATTAGTAGCGGCGGCTGACCCCGCTTGACCCTGTCATCGTTGCAGACTCATTATCAGACTAATGACGCTGCCACTGCGGCTTTAGCCTCAGCTTATAGCCTCAGTAGTCTTCCCAGCTGCATTATCACAAGATTCTCCTCAGATGTCAAAAGCAATTTTAGAAAATGAGGAATGAGCAGAGATTCGTTTTGTCTCTTTTGACAGTTATTGGTTGGAAAAGCAGGAAATGCACTGAATAGACTTTGGTTCCAGCTTGCTGCGAAGAGCAAGTGCAGTCCTTTGCCAGGGTCATAAAGTGATGAGGATTCACGGGTGCTCCCCAGGGCCTCTGCACTTGTTAATCAACCAGTGGAATGACAGGCCATTTGCTGCACGACTCACTACACTCTCATCATGATGAAAATGACTTGCAGTTTTTGAAAAGGCAAATGTAAACTGCACCTTTAATGCTCTCTGTCAAGGAAGAGTTGGTTCATTTGTGTGTGTTTTAGCAAAATGTTCAGCCAACAAACTGATTTAAGAGTCTTCACTCACAATCAGTTTGCCATAACTAACAAAATGGTAGTTTTTTTTTTGTTGTCTTTTTGCTTCACACAAAATACAGCAACAGCCAGCATTAACATGAATAAACATTCTACCCTATAAGAGTTGATTTCCTCAATGCAATTTCATGCAAATCTCAGTGGAGAACATCATACATTTCATTCTCACAAATACAAAGTAGCTGTAATGTCATTTCCTGCGCTTGTACTAAGCTGTTTTAGGAGCAGTTTGAACACAGCAATTGCCTTTGTGTGAAAATTAAAAAACAAAAAAAAAAAAGAACAAGCTTCCGCAATCTGTATTTATTCATGAGTGAAGGACAAACCTTTGTCCTGTAAGTGAGAAACAGCAGGAAACCAGGACTATTTTGAAAATGTAATTTTTTTTCTCTACATTATTACTTTCTGTTTAAATTTATTTTTGAAAATTACACCAACACACTTTATCAACCTCAAGGGAAAACAAACAAGCAGACACATGCTCACACACATTCAAAAGCACATTCTTTTCTATGGGGGGGCAATGCACTGATATCTAACCTACTACTGCCATCTAGGGATACATAAGAATTCTGTTAAGAGCCTCTCCAAATGTTTATCAAATTCACTTCAGGGCCACTACAGACTGTATATTGCAATGAAACTATAAAATTAAGATAACTATAAATGAAGTGCACTCTTTTTGTTATCCTACAGTCAAAAATAAAACCTTTGTCATGTAATTCAACAGCCTCATTTGTTATATGGCACTGGCAAAAAAAAAAAAAAAAAATGCTTAATGCTATCTGTCCATTTGTGTGTGACAGTTAGTCTTTCTCTTTTGCAATATTATGTGCTGGTTCCCAATGGACAGCAGGACTGGAAGAGCCACAACACAGACAGAGCAGCTCACCATCTCTCTCCTCTCACAGCTGGAACCCACTCCTACTGAATAATGAACCCAATCTCTGCTTTGCCCTGAGGTGGGGGTGGGGGGGTGGAGGGTTGCCCACATGCATGTGCAGGAACACACAAGCACACCCTCACACAGTCCTGCTTGCTGTTGGTTTTTACTACCACAAGTAGCTTTGTGAGAAACACTGATTGGCAGTAAAAGAGAAAGGAGCAGAGCTAGGGGACATCGAAATATTGTGATGGTTTCAGCATGGAGGGGGAGATAGGCAGGCGACAGAGGAGAGGCAGAAGGGGTTGGAATTTGTGTGTATGTGTGTGTGAGCTGGAAGGTTTCAACAACAGCTCTCCAGTAGTTCGACTCTGTGTACCTCTGGGGGTCCAAGTGTTTCTACTGATGAAGGAGAGGAAGGATTGAAAAGGAAGGGGCAGCATGGTGCTTCGCACGTAAGAGGTGAGATGAAAGAAACAGCCACTGGATACAAAGTTAATGAATGGCTATGCTTCCTATCTGTGATTAAGATTTAAGAGGTGTGGGTAGGTAGAGCTTAAGGGGGTCAGCAGCAGTGGTGAGTCAGCTGACCTTTCAAAAAACCCTTCACCTCCACAAGCCCCAGAGCCTATTAACCACAGAAATATGACAGCTCTCCATTAAATCTGCAATAATTAACTAAAACACTATTAATATTTGCTCCAGCTGTGTGCAGTATCTCAAAAAACAGCATTCATAACCAAAAAAAAAAAAACTGCAATGGATGTGTGTGAATTTGTTCAAAATGCATAAACATACGTGTCTGTTTCTGTTGCTTTGATAGTTCATTTTAGTGACCTGTGCTTTTTTTTTCCTCTTGGTGGTCAGCCATCCTGCGTTTCTAACTCATAGTGACAGATCCACTTCATGGCGCTTCTTTTCACAAGCTGTGGCAGCAGGCCAGCACACATACACACACACACACATATATATACACACACTTCCTCAGCAACATCTAAATAGGTAATTATCTGACTTGTAAGAGTGGGGAGGTGGCAGCCAGTATGCTCCACAAGATCAGCCTAAAACTAAAGCCTCTACTCAGCAAAGGAATATTAATTGCCTTTTACAAGTCGACAGGCAGTAAGGGAAAGAGATGGAAACAAAGAGAGAGTTGCCTATCAACAAGCAATGGCTAGAAATTTCCCAGCAAGGTTACTTGAATAGAGTCATTGTGGTTGTCTCCTTGTTGGAGGGAACAGCATGCCAATAATGCTGGCTGTTATATCTGCTTCACCATTAGTTTTGTGTCTGTCGTACCTGTAAAGATATGTGATGTTTGTTCAAATGTGAATGGGAAAGAAAGAGCCAAAAATAATAAAAAAAAAAAAAAAAAGAGAGAACAGAGATTGAGGGGTGCTGTTCTTTCGACTAGGCAAGAGTTTTAGGTTTTTAAATCATGCCAATGTGAAGGGTCAGAAATGTGTTTCTTCTGATTTGTGGGGGGAAATCAAATACAGAAATTTCCCCCAACAAGGTACAGACATCAACGCTGTGTCATAATGAAGAGACTTAGCCATGTGCTGCAGGAGCAGATTTTCATGTTTTCCTTTGCCAAGGCTTATTGATATGCACTGTGGTTCTACACTGATAATTGCCTGCTGAGCTCTAGATCAATTCTGTAATTTGCTATCAAAACTCCATGATGTCATGTGTGTGCAGTCTCATCAGGCGAAAATGAAAAAAGCTACAATAGACAGAGACAAAGGAGAAGGTGAAAAGCAAAAAGGAATGAGTACAGAGTAAGTGGGACAATGAAGGGTTTTTTTTTAACTGAATAGGCTACATTAGTGCAAAAGCTGCACAGACTGCTGTTTTCATTGTTATACACAGAAAGGTTATAATGGCTCTAGTGACAGAAAAAAAAAAAAAAAAAACCTCACGGACAAAGGTTTTCTGACAAACATAGCTGAAGCCTGACAAGTCCCTGTGCAAAATAATACATTAAAGGGTTCCTTCAGTTTGCTTGCATATACAGTAGCTTGATGCTGAGTCTGACAATGGGATCAGGTATAATGCTCTATGGTTTACACTTCACCAACAAGTGTTGCACGTAAGGAGTTAAATGCGTACTTTACTTTTATATACAGTTGTCCTACTTGTTAACATGGTCTCTGCAAACCAGTTTATTTTGCCAAGTTTGGCATCGTAGGGGTTTGAATACATAGCAGTTCGTTATATCTAAATTTATTTCTGAATTAACTTAATTTCTTTGCAAAAGCTGTTTTTTTTTTTGTTAAAGAAAATTGATTCTTGTCTTTCACTCTTTGAAATATTTTGGGTGACAGTAGTTGATAATCAAAAAGATAATATTTAAACAATATTTAAATATCTAACATTTCCCAATTATGTTAATAACACAATTGGTAATTTTAATTGTGATTTAAGGGCCAATTACCAGACAAGCATGACAGTGACACTAATAGAAACTATGGTAATTAACCATCAAACCTAAACCATAGACATTCTGCTGTGCTGAAGCATTGTAAGACTTTCATTACATATTCTGTCACTGCTTGGTGACATTCATTAACCCTGTCTTCACTCAGTTTTCCTTTTATTGCATTCACTCCTCACTGGTGCTGCAGCTGATGTGGAGGCTAAAGTAAAAAATAATCTTGTGAAAATAATATTAATTCTACTTCATCATTCAGCAAAGATCAATTAAATAATTTGCTGATGTTTTGCATGCATTATACACTTAACATTGCCTGAAGGCAAATTTTTTATTGCGCTGGCACAGGTCAAACTGGCTGTGGGCTGAGATCGAGCACCAGTCTGAAGTTTAAAAAAATAACAGAAGATCTTTATTACTTTATGGTGGATATTAAAAGAATATTTAAACAAAGGACTATTTCCTTCACCTTTGTCTCTCCTGCGAATAATACATTTTGCACTTATTTCAAAGACTAAGGCTAAGCTGCCATGTTCATTTGTAACACCATTGCTCAGTTATCGTGAATTTATATGTTAGATTTTTTAGTGCCAGTGTATGTAGTACAAACACAATATTACAATATTTAATACTTTAGCTAATGATGAAAAAGAAGAGTGTCATACAGTGAAGCCAAAGAGACTAACTCAACAGTGAATGTGACTGAAAAATATGAGGGATTAGTTCAGCCACTGAGCTTGAATCTGAGAATAATATCAACTTTCTACCAGATCTGAAATGAACTGGGCCACCTTATATTTATAGTAAGAATAATGAACATGTAGTGGTTAGCAGTGTTGCCTCGCAGCAAGAATGTTCCTGGTTCAAGGCTTGGTGGAGCTGTAGCCTTTCTGTGTGGGGTTTATCTGCTTTTTCTGTGCCTGTGTGGGTTTTCTCCAGGTACTCTGGTTTCTTCCCACAGCTGAGATTGACTTCAGCCACCCAACGCCCTGGATATACCAGGATAAGTGGAAGATGATGGATAAATGGAATACAAGGTTTTTCTTTCCAAATTCTAAAGACACATCTGATATTGCACAAAATTTGAGCATCTCATCATCTCACCAAGATAAAACAAAGACTATTTTGGATTATTTTGTTAGCATTCGTCTGTAAACAAGATTATCTTGTCTACCCAATGCATGCAGGTAACATCATAATTCTGATTTGCACTCTAAAAATGTCATTGCACCAGAAGAACAAGTATTTACCATTTTACAGTAAAATTTATATAGGCCTGTTTCAAAGCAGATACATTAACCTTTCATAGTAGTCAAAGCACAGCTGTTTTATTAACAGTGGGTCCATTCTATAAGCCATGGCAGTCTGGCAGAGCCAGTACACACAATACTGCACCTGGACCCTGAAACTGAAGCAGCTAAATGCAATTTGACCATCTTTTTTAAAAAAAAAAAAAAAAAAAAAACACCTGAGCTTCCTCTACTGTGATGCCATGAGTACACACTGCCACGAGCAGAGTCTAACATGTTAGTTGAAGTGAAATTAAATGTCAAGGCTAAAATTCCTCCATTCTGATATTAAATATAATCTGACTAAATGTAACTAACTCATCTGGCGTGCTTGTCACTACACCATATTATAACTAATGTAAGGTGGTATGATGCTATAGCCATTAGTCGTAGAAGTTAAATTTCTTGAGTTATATACAGTCAAACCATAGACTGAGATTTAAAAACCCATGATTGTGTAGCTCACTGAGGTTCATCTTCTACACTAACAGTGTTTTTCATTGAATTTTATGTGAAGCTAGAAAGGCACTCAAAAGAACCCCCACGAAGGAACATGATACTGTACCCATGCTGCATGTGCAGTGGTACACACAGCTGATGAGCCTTTATCTGTAGATGACCACTTGCACTCTCTGTCACATCCAACTTAGTCATCAAGTCCTCCCTAGCTGTCTTGCTTTGTCCCTCCGCCTCTGCCCTATTGTTTATCTTGCATGAGTTGTGTTGATAGCATTTATGGAATCTGACAGTTTGTGGTTGCGGCTTGCCGCCTTGCCTAATGGCCTACTGTGATTGATGGATTGCTTGAGAAAAAGTCCAGCATGTCTGGAGTGTCCTCTTCCCATCCTCTCCCTTTATGTGCAGCCTTTATACAGTCAATGCTGCATGAGTGAGGTTGATGGATCAAAAACAGCATTACAGGAATAATCAGATAAGCCCCCATTGTTGTCCTCACTTGCTACAGGTTAATAATACAACCTGAGGCAGAGAACAGCTGTTTCTTCGAAGCAAACATCCACCACGTGTTCTTTTAATGCTTCCATTTTCTATTCTGTTTTAGACTGGGGTCAGACAAATCAGTCTTGACAAGTGCTCTTGAGAAAATGCTTATCATGCTGTGGTGCAAGTGTGCACACAGTGCAGCAAAGTGAAAGTGAGTGGAGAGTACCTATTGTCATTCTATGCCATTCATCCATCTGTACAAGTCACTTGAGTACTATTGTAATAACCAACAGATTTTACAGTAATTTCTTGCTCATTGGTGGAGAAAGAAATGTGCACAGCTAGAGCATTACTATTTTCATATACATGTATGAGGATATACTGTAATCGACTGGTGATCTGTCCATGGTAGACCCCACCTCCCTCCCAGTGTCAGCAGAAATTAGCTGGAGCTCCTGCGCCCCTTATTTTTATCAGGATAACCATTAGATAATGCATGGATTTATATTTATGAGGACAACACTAAAACTATTTAGCATGAGAATTATTTCTCTTAATTTATAACTGCCTACATGCAGAAAAATCCAGGGACATTATGTACCAGTTTAATTAAACTTAATCCCCCAAAAACTCTGGAGTATCACTCATTCCTTCACAATCAGGAGGTTCACACTCTGAAAATCAAATATTTTTAATAGATTTACAACAAAACAACCTAATTGTATACAAGCAACTGCCACGACTGTAGGACTCTTTAAATACGTAAGCAATCTGATGTAATGTGATTTTACAGTTTTGTGAAGTACATATATGGTCTCCTCAGCTTCCTGGTTATGATGATTCCTGCTGCTTCGATTCTTATTCTTAAGATCCTAAAAGCCTGTCTTTGACCAGGTAGCATCCACTCTGAATAACATATATATAGCAACAAAAAAAAAAAAAACAGCCTTCTTAAACAAGCAATTATCAATTATTGAAAAATACTAAAAATAAATAAATAAATAAATAGAAGTAAAAATGAGAAGTTTTATCTTTATATTAAGTCCCCACCACTAAAACAACCTGTCTAGTTTTGGGATTTTAGATTGTCTGCATTTTCTAAATTTTCTAGGTTCTAATAGAAGAACGTAGTAACTTATATTGAAAACCAAAATACAATTAAAAAAAGGAGGCCCCATAACAGATGACAATTCATTCTAGCACTAACCTACAGTACATTTAAACTGACTTCTTAAGCAAATACCCTCACTGTATAATACCAGCAAGCTCAGCAATAACCACTACTTAGCAACCCTCTGAATGAATTATGGCTATTTACCTGTCTTACCAACTAAAGTAACATGGTGTAAACATGAATTTATGTGTATTAGAGTGCAGGAAAGTGTATAGGACCATTGAGTGGACACCCTCTCATTAACTGGTGTGTTGCTGAGTTAGGCTCGTGATACAGACAAGTGGGTTCCAGCCTCCCAGAACCTCCCCCCTATTTACCTGCACCCACACACACACTCACTGTGGCCCACCATAACAGTTTATATTCATTCCAGTGTCACCAGCCATCAGCATGCTTGCTACCTACAATAAACCAGCTCCATGCTAAGGTACAATACACAGCATGTTGTTAAAACAGCCAAATAGTCACCCTCAGCTATCTCCTCCTAGCTAATAATAAAGCATCCATCCACTCTAACAAAGCCCCTACAGCCAAGCTCCACTGGGCAGACTTTAGGTTTCCAATCACGCTCCACTGTTGCCAATTCTGTATAATCAAAATTTTTCCTCTCATTTTACAGCATCCTCCCATGGTACTGTTAGTTTCACACAGACCACTGTGTTTCTTACCACAAAACAAGAGCTGGCCTTTGATTACAGATACAGTAGCTATCTCTTGATGGACTACGAGCGATTTTCCTAAATCTACTTTCATTTGCCAGTACCTTCCTGTACTGATGCCCTGCATCATGCCTGTCCTTAGTTGATTTGTTCACCCAAAAGTCCCATCTTGTTTCCTTTTTGCACGAGTTCACCTCTATGCACTTAGTGACTTCAGGTACACACTCTAGTACTTGGTTATGTCTTCAGGAATGCTGCCTTTGAGCGAAGCTTGTTTTAACCCTGATAGAATAATAGAATGTGACAAGTGAAGGTATAGCTGAAAACAAAGGACATCTTGGGTCACTGCCTATTCCATCTCTAACTTTGGGGAGATGGAACCACATCATAATTTGCTCCCAGCATGAATCTAACCATATGGCTCTTTAACATGCACAACAAAACGTATCCACCGCAACCTGCACTTTCTACACTGCACATTGTCAGACCTACTGAACTGAGGCAGGTGGCCTGAGACTCAGGGCTGTACTCACATAAAAACACATGTAAAATCTATTCATCCATGTTTAAAATTCTGAAATAGCATTTAGGCTGATTTCACACCATGCCTAAAACCAAGTAAATACAGAAAAACTCTGGATCAAAATAGTTATTCTACTCCAGTTAGCCCCAAATAGGACTGGGCTACGGTATGTAAGAGGCATGTACTGGCTTGGTCTAGTTACAGTAAGGGAAAATCAATACCAACGAAGAACCAGTGTAATTTCAGGCTGTGACAGTGGTGTTAACTTACCTGTCTTTGTTAAAGTAGGCTGTTTGCTGATGCCATTTACAGACAGAGGGCCCACTTGTGTCTGACCTCTGAATTATTATTGAGTCAGCGATCAGTGGGGTTGACCAGCTGGGCACATCCTGTCACTCAACTAGAGTCCTAACAAAACATCCCTGTTAGATCAGGTGCCTTTAACATGTGAGGTTACATAGGTTGACTGGCTAATACAAAAAAAAAGTGATTCAGAGCATATCAAGAAAGGTTTTCTAACATGTCACTCTTTCCCAGCAAAACAACATATTACACACTGTTCAGGAAAAACAACACAATACCTGGACTGTTATGCACCTATCATATGTCTGAGAAGAGCTACAGGTGAGATTAAAAATGACAGTCTGATTTTAGTTTGTGATTATCTTACCCTCATTATGTTCCTTCCAGAGACTAAATGGTTGATTATGCTCACCAGACTTCACCAATGCTCAGCCTGAGAAGGAACACAATTAAGAAAACAAACAAATATTAAACAAAAACTAATATTTATGTTGTAATTGAACTCACGACAGTTATTTCTTGGCTGCCTTGGTGTAACCAGCAGCTTCCTAAACATATATCCATCTTCTTCATGCATGGATTAAAGTAAAAATGCTACAGACGCAACATCAGCAATCTCTACAAATTATCAAAGCAACCAACAATCAAAAAC